>NC_092876.1:242224027-243424027 GCF_028372415.1 Notamacropus eugenii | reverse complement strand
GGCCTTTGCTTTAAGGGAAGCTTGATTGGGGAGATTTGTTTTGTAGGAAGGCCTACACCTTTTGTTCATTTCTAATGAGACACTGATTCTCAAAGATTGTGATGCCCTCTGCCTTTGAAAATTGTATATACTCTGAGGTGAGATTTTGTTTTGGGACTTACTCATTGGAAGTGTTTTGTTTGGCCAGATGAGACTCTGAGTAGCCACTAAGGGGCCTCCCCTTCCCCCTTCGAAAACCCAGATGTTGGTGCTTCTCTCTTTGGTAACTATGTATTGCTCGTGATCAGACAGTTGGAAGCCCCGTCTGTTGGTCTTTGTTTCTCTGTTTGTATTTTCTCTGAAGTTCAGGGTGCTGACTTTTTCCCCTGAACTAAGTGAATGATATATGTGCTTGTTTGAAGCAGATTATTGACCCTTCAAAAGTTGCCTTTCCTTTTAGAAAAGCAGATCAAAGACCTTGTTCAGCAGGCTCTCCTGTGTATGTCAGGGTCCTTGCTGTTACACAAAGGAATCTTAAAAATAATATAATCTTCTCTTATTTCTGTTCAAATATCAGGCTGACAGTTAAAATAATAATATTTAACAAGTTTCTTCTCTTCTAAATTAGGCCCACTTACTACAATTGAAAATGAAGAAAACACTCTCCTACCCATTTTATTTCCTTCATTTGGAAACAAACACCTCCAAATGTTAAATAAGTATGGTAACCTAAGTTTCTGGATGTAATTTCTTTGTGATGTTTAGTTAAACATTTTTACGGCATATTATCTGTAGCTTTCGCTAGAAATGTTCAAAAATTTGTAAATTTCATTTTAATGGATAGATTGTGAGATATTTTATTATTTTGCTTTGATAACTGAGTTTCAAAGAATCTAAACTTATTTCTTTCATAAGCATATATTCCAAGCTATGTTTTATTGAAGATCATAGGAGCATAGGGTAATAATCACGATAGCTAACACATAGAATTTTGAGGTTCGCATAGCCCTCTTTACATATATTTTGCATTTGATGCTCAGAGCACTTGTGAGATAGTTCCCATTATTCCCATTATTATTTCCATTTTAGTCAGTCAGTAAACATTTATTAAGTGCCTACTATGTGCCAGGCACTATGCTGATAAGTGCTAGAGTTAGAAAGAAAGGTAAGTCCCTGCTCTCAAGGAGTACACAGTCTAACAGGAGAGAAAGCACAAAAACAGCTATAATACAAACAAATTATATACAGGATAAATTGGAAATAATCAACAGAGGGAAGACACTAAAATAGCAGGAGAATCTTCTTGTCAGAGGTGGAATTTTAGCTGGGAAGGAAACCAGAGAAGCTGGGAAATAGAGAAGAGGGAGAACATACTAGACTTGAGGGACAGCCAGGGAAAATGCCCTGAATTGGGAGATGGAGAAGTGCACATGACTTAGAATCTATGCATATTAGAGAAATAAGTTTAGATTCTTTGAAACTCAGTTACCAAAGCTAAGCGATAAACTGTCTCAAAACCTATCCATGAAAGTGAAGTTTACAAATTTTTTTTTGTAGAAACAAACACTTCTAGCAATAGCTACAGATAACATGCCATAAGGTATACTCATCAGATATTCAAACACAAAAGAATTTTATATTTGATCCCGGAAGTGAAACTGAGACTGAGAGAAATTAAGTGACTCTCCCAGGGTCACATAGTAAATATCAGGCAGGATTTTAAGGTCCTACCATTTAACCCTTCCACCCTCCCATTTTACAGATGAAGAAATAGAAACTCTGTGAAATCAAATGCCTGCCCAGATCTCAGAGGAAGGGAGTAGGAGAGTCATTTGGTTCATTTGATTTTAGTCCTGTATTCCTTCATCTGAACCACAATGCTAGCATTTACTTTTATATTCATCACAGTTAAATGGGGTACACTTATTTCAGTAAGCCATCATTATTCTAAATAAAAATGGAGCATTTTGGGTATTTTGTCCTTTTTTTTTTTAATGGAGTTTTTATCAAACAGTTGAGTCCTCAGCTGACTTTCAAGTGATAAGGTTTGTAGTGATATTACAACTCTTATATCAGTGTGAGTTTCAGTAAGAAATTTAAAAAGGTAAAGTTAGCTTGCAAATTTTTTTCTAAATCATCAGATGAAAAAATTTTAGTGTTAAAGTAAGTCCTTATTGTTCATCTTCTTTAGAAGATCATCTTCTTTAGACTTTGAGCAATTAGACCTACTGTCTCCCCAGAATTCTTTCTGCCCACTGCTGCCCCTTGCTTGATGACTCTTGCAGGCATCATTTTGCCCCTGTAACTTCTGCCTCACTTCTCACCATTTTTTTTTTCTCATGGTCCTCTGGAAGAACAAAAAATGAAAACTTAGCATCCTTTCTATTATTTTTATCTGTCATTTAACATTTAGTCATCTATTATGGATATGAAACTCCACGGAGAATTTCTTTTGTTTATAAATTTATAAAATTTCATTTTATTGTATAATTGGACCTGTTAGGTTATTTTTTGTATTAATTGTCTTGTGACAAAATGCCAAGTCTCTACTGTGTTTTATTTAATTAATACATCATGTGCTATTTAAAACACATTTTCCCTACTGTTGACAAAAGTGGGCTTTTGATTTTTTTGTATTTTCTAGGTGAAATTTCACCAATCAGGAGGGGAATAACTGACTACTAAGGAATTCATACTACTGAATTCTTTATGCCAATTTGGAGCAGTTAGTGCACTTCTACAGACTATTACAGACAGAAGTAAACAACAGAAAATGAAAAGTAGCGTGACCCATATTAAAGTAAGTATTTTTAGGTTTCTATTAGGCAAGTTAAAGGGAAAGCACCCTTTACAAATGGGATTGGATGAACTAAGCATTTATCAGTACCATCAACAATTAGGAAAAGAATTGACTTTTGGAATATTTATTGTGGGAAAACACGAAATTAATCTTTTATCTTAGAGAAACCCTAATGATATTTGAAGACTTGGTAAAAATGTATGGCTATCTCTCTCTCTCTCTCTCTCTCTCTCTCTCTCTCTCTCTCTCTCTCTCTCTCTCTCTCTGTCTCTGATGAATTCTCTTAGTGTCTCTACTTTGCAAGAGGCAGATGGCTCCCCAGCAGTCCAGGTTTTTATCCCCTTTGTTGCTATTGTTTTATGTGGACAAGTCACCTGGCCTCCTTGGACTTCACTTTCCTCATGATAAAATGAGGGAGCTGGACTAGATGGACCTTTATGGGAAGTTCTCCCAATTTATGTTTTCACAAATCTTGGCTTCTGCTTACTGCTCCAAGAAGTTTAAGAGGCACAAAAAGATAAAAAAAGTGCCCATTTGACAAAAGTACCCATTTGACACCTTCTATCTGATGAAATCAAAATCTAAGAAGTCTTGAAAAAGATCTTGAGAGGAAATTGGGCAGTTGTCTGAAGCAAATACTCATTCGTTCACAAGTATCTATAGATGCAATGTACATATTATGTCTCAGTGAGTTTGGGAGATACTGTGAAAAATTATTCATGTTCATTCAACTAACTGCCCTTACCAGTTCTCATGGCTAAAAGTAATTGTTCCTCCCTTAAACTTTTCAAGGGTGCTTTGTTTGGATCTCATATTTGTCTCATCATGCCTTTCTTACCCATTTGTGGGCAAAATATCCCTCCATTAAATTGTGAGCTTCCTGGTGGCAGAGATGGTGTCATTTTTTTTTTTCATCTTTGTCTCTCTGAGCCTTGCACAGGCCCTGTCAATTAGTGGGGTCTTAATAAATGCTCGTTGATTGATCGAGGCTGGGCTCTCTGTCTTATTTTTCTTTCTGTGTCTCTAATATGCCTAGTAAGTTCCATGAGGAAAAGGAAAGGACTACATTGGTTTTGTCCTTGTTTTCTCATTGCCTTTCACTTATTAGGTATTCAGTAAATACTTGTCAAACCAAATTGAATTTGTACAAGTATTAGTAAATCAATTTACTGCTGGCATAAAGCATTCTTTTGTACCCCATTATCTTGGTCATTAATGTGACTTAACCAGTCTTATTAGAACTATATTAGATCTTATTGAATCTTTTAAAAGTCTGTATCATATGATGTTCGGTTGTGTAGTTGTACTTTGCTTTACAGACAAGTATAGCCTAAAGTGTTAGGCTGACTGAATGTGACTATTTAACAATCTTTTTATGTATTAACCTTGGCTTTTAAACTGTATTAAAATTTGAAGTGCAGTGACAATTAAAATACATAGTTATACATCTTAAGTTGCAGATTTTGTCTAAATAGATATATGTACAGTGATTGGTTACATATATATGTACCTATATGTTTACTATGCAAAAGTATGGTTATATAATATGCTTATATTCTTTAATGCTGTGACTAAGACTATATCAGTAAGTGTATTGATTTGTTCCTGTTACTCACCAGAAAATATAAAATTAGAAAAGGTGATATTATGTATTTAACCCTAATCAATAAAAAATGTTTTCCAAGTGCATTTATATACCATAAAATAAGTTATACATGTAGATAAGTGCAGAAGCCAGGAGTATAGTAAACCTTTTTTCCTCCAGGTACATGATTGAGGAGTTTGACTAACGAGTATGTGGTACTTGAACATTTAGTTAACACAGGGTTTTTACATTTTCTTTCTATTTTACAGAAAATAAATTTCTTACTTCTATCAGAATTTTAATCCTGGTTCAAAAAGCTATAATGTCTGCATTAAAATTGTAAATCTAATAAACCAAAAAAGACATTTATATGTAGTTTGGTGTTTGCAAATGTTCTCAGAATGATCCCTCATTGGGAAGTTGCTAAGACAGTCAGTGTACCTCATTTTTCTTGATGTTTTATGAGGAAAATTGCAAAAGTGGATAGGCTAGATTCTAAAGCTATGAATGTATTTGATGTTATATAATTGTGAACCATTTTGTTGGCACAGTACTACTTGCCTGTTTTGTTAGGTGATCCTTGTAGTTTTCCAGCTAGCAACATTTAAATATAGCTGATTCTGTTTCTGCTTATCCATGTTCACACAGCTGTACATATATAGTTTCTGTTTTCAGATTTAAAAGCTGTCCCAGATTTGTTCTGCCCCATAATTTTTCTAGCCTTTTAATGTTTACTTTGGGTTTTAGTGAGTTGGGATTACTTTTCAGTGAGAGAACAACACTCAGAGATGTTATATTGAATGGATAGCAGACTTCAGCAAAAGTGGCTCTTGAACTTGGTAGGTTTCAGCTTTGAATGTCTTCGTTTTGGTGCAGACTTTGAGCACAGAAACCTCATGTTGTAAGTAACATGAGAGAATACTTGCATAAGTTAAAAATGTCATGTAAGTGACCAGAATGTTTCTAAAGTATTCATTCCCTTTTTACCCAAACATATTTCATTGCTTAAGATTTATTTTAACAAACATTCTCCTAAACAGTTAAATAAAAATAATTTCTAGGTCACATTTATTCAGTACTATTTGGCTACATGTGTTTCTTGAAACAATTCTTATATGTTTTGCTTTTGTTTTTCCTTTTTCTCCTTAAAGCATAATTCTGGTCATGAAAGAAGAGAGCTTTCTCAGAGGAGTTCGTCTCCAGAAGATAGGTATAAATTTTATGTTCCAAATGCAGTTAAAATCTATGATCCAGAAATTTTAGAAATAGACTCCAGTTTCACAGTATGTTATCTGCAGATCCCATGGTCTCTGACCAACTAAGATGTGAAACTGCCATCCAAAAAGTCCTCAGGTATTTCTACAACTAAATCCCTGTAAAGGGACTCTTAAGATGAACTTGCCTTATTAACTGACTGTCCCTCATGCCTGGAATGCTCTCAATCCTGTGCTCCAATTACTGACCTCCCTGACTTCCTCTAAGTCCCAACTAAAATTCTACCTTCTACATGAAGCCACTCCAGTCCCTCTTAATTCCAGTGCCTTCTGTCTGTTAATTATTTCCTATTTATCCTATATAATGCTTGCTTTGTATATATTAGTTTGTAATAGATTGTGATCTCCTTGAGGACAGGGACTGTTTTTTGCCTCTTTTTTTGTATGTCTGGCACTAAACATAGTGCCTGGTACATAGTAGGTGCTTAATAAATGTCTTTTGATTTCATATGAAATTATGGTTTGTAATTGTTAGGTAAAGGGTAATATTTACATGTCTCAACTAATTTTCATGTGTGTCAACTAAATATTTGAGATTTTTCTCTTTCTAAAGTGCTAGTGAAAAGAAATACATTTTTACAAAATGAGGTGTATAAAAGTTACTCTCTTCTCTGTTGAATAACCTACTGCTGTCATCTTTATAAGATCAGAGCTGACAAGAGTACCTAAGTATTCATCTTTTCTAGAACTGTATGACATGGTTTCTTAATACAATATTTAAATTACTTAAGCTAATAAGTTGGCTAACCACACTGTAATTAGGTCATGATTTTGTTTATGTTGGGTTGGGACAAAGAGAATTAGGGAATGAACCATTTTTTTATTTTTTTGAATTTTTTTTCTTTGAAAGTTGAAAAATTGACCTGGCATCTAAACTTCTGTGCTGGCAAGTAGATACAAAATAAATCGTCAAGGGTTGGTGGAACCTCTTTAGCATAATGCCTTCCCAGATGGAAAAATTGAGGTGTGCATATCCAACCAAAAGCAAATTCAACCAGGACCAAAAACTTGATCATAATTCACTAAGACTTATAAAGACATTGTGTGGCTTTGGGCAAGTGATTTAATCTTACTAGGTCTCAGTTGTCTCATATGTAAAATAAGAAGGTGGCACAGGATGGCTCTTAAGAAGAGGTCCTTTCTAGCACTTGATTTTTTAATTTGTGATCCTGGATATAAGCCAAAAATTTTCAAGGCTTAATGGATAAGCCCTTGCAGATTTAGTTGCCAACATTTATTAGAAACAGTCAGGAAGCATTTATTAAGTACCTACTATGTGCCAGACATTGTGATAAGTGCTGGGGAAACCAAATGAGGCCAAAAACAGTCCCTGGGGAAATAACAAGCAAACAAATATGTACAGACAAGCTAAATGCAGGAGAAATAGGAGATAATTAAAAGAACAGAGGCATTAGAATTAAGAGGGGTTGGGAAAGACTTCCTAGAAAAGATCGAATTTTAGCTGGAACTTGATGCCAGGCAAGCCAGAAGGCAAAAATGAGGAGGGAGAGCATTCCGTGCATGAGGTACAGGTAAGAAGATGCCCAGAGCTGAGAGATGAAATGTCTTGTTCATAGACAACCATGAGACCAATGTCACTAGATCAAAGAAGATGTGGCAGAGAGGAAGATGTGAGAAATTTGAAAAAGTAGGGTGGGAAGGCTAGATTATAAAGGGTTTTGAGTGCCAAAAAGAGGATTTTGTATTTGATCCTGGAAATGACAGGGAGCTACTGGAATAGGGAGGATGATGTGGTCTTTTAGATGTGATCAGAACTGAATTAACTGCTAACTGGTAGGATTCTCAGTAATTAATGTTTAATACCACATAATTTTCTATTTTGTTACTTTTTGCTTTCTTATTGGATTTCTTAGATATGAAGAACAGGAGCGATCCCCCCGAGACAGAGATTACAGCAGGTCAGATCAAGAATATTCAGAACGAGGACATTCTAATGACAGTACCATGGAATTGCGGTTAGTGTTATTTTTAGAAAAAGTTGAAATTAACATTTGAATTTTATCAGAAATCTAGAATTAGCTTTTTTAAGGTTAGATATTATTATGAGAGTAAACTTAATGCATGCAATGTAGCATGAAATAGATTTTTATTAAGCAGCTTTCTTCTTCAACCTGGGAAAGTTAGAACAAAAGAGAGAGGATCCATAAAATCACTGAGGAACAAATTTCCTACCAGTTTTCAAAAAGAGACCTTGAACCCTAGGCTGTCAAACTCTTGAATCCAGATTTACCTGACTCCAAAATCAACTTTCTTCACTGTAACACATTGCCTTCAGAATCCTAATTTCCTTTAAAACTTTACTGCCTATACATCACCTTTTTAGTAAAACTTTTCATTATTCCCCAAGATATTTATGCTTTTTTCTTTTTAAAGTTGGTTCATACTTACTTATTTTTATAACACGTAAACTCCTTGAGACAGGGACTGTTTTGTTTTTGTCTTTTTATGCCTCTAGGAAATGTTTAATAAGTGTTTGTTGAATTAAATTATAACTTAAAGTGATAACCTCATATTTTAGATTGCTTCCAGAAGTGTTTCACAGATTTTTTCAGTGCGTACACATACCTTATACTATATTCATTTTTTTTTTCCAAAATACCTGCTTCATCACATCATTGTCCTGCTAAAAATACTTGACTCAACCTATCACCTACCACTCACAGTCATTCGTTAGCTTACTATATTCTGGAAATAGAAAGACACAAATGAAGCAGTTCTTACCTTCAAGGAGCATACTTTGTGTCTGAGTTAGGAGAGTCATGGGTAGGCTTTTGAGAACATTAGTATCAGTAGCATATGAGTTGAAACCCTCAGGAAACCAGGAGTTGTTACACATGGAAGTGAGGAATGAGTCCATCCTAAACATGGGGGACACTGAGTACAAGCCTAGGCATGAAAGATAATAGTCAAGTACAAAGAATAACAAGTAAGCTTGTCTGACTGTAAGTGGAGTATATGGTGGGGAGTTACATGCAGTGAGCAGGAAAAGGGCTTAAAATATCACATGTAGGAGGTATATAGAGATCTAGTAGAGTTTCCTGAGCAGGGTCATTACGGAGTGAGGAGGATGGATTAGAGCCAGGGAGGAGAGACTGAAGCAGGGAAATCAACTAGGAGGTTTTGTCAGTAGTTTAGACTGGTTTTGAAGAGTTCATAACCCAGTTCTAACCTACTCTTACAAAGTTCTCCCTGGCTAATGTTTTACACAAATCCTTTATTCTATACATACTAATCTTCTTACTCTCTCAAAAACATACCGTGCTGATTCCTTTTTGTTACTGCGATTCTTCTCTTTGTGTTCAAGAATGCCTGTTTTCTTGTATTGCCCAGGCAATCAATATTCACAGCACTGAGGACGGCTATGAGTATGCTGGTGTAGTTCTGAATCACAAAGTATAAAAGACTCTCCATATAGAAGGCAAAAGAAAAACATTTATTCAGACACTAACAAGCCAAATCCGTCATAGTAGCCAAGAAGTCAATACACATTAGCACTGCTGGGGATAAAGGCCTTCACAAGCCTCTCCTGGTGCCTGAGCAAACACTTAAGAGCCTTGCTGTGCCTGCTGGCCTGCATCCTCTCTCATCTGCCCCAGCCACTCTCATTAATTTCCTCCCACTTCTGCTGTACTCTTCTTGTTCTACCCATTCAGCAAGCTCCTCCTACCACATGTGACTTAGGCTTCCAGGTGATTTAAGCAGGTCACATGGGCCTATTAATGAGTGGGGAAGATCTTTCCATTTAAATTACCATTACACCTGTTCAAACTTATAGCCATCTGTACTTGCTTGGTACCTAATCATGTGCAGCAGCACATTATGACATCTCTTATGTTTTTCTTAAACCCTTTTCTTTTTTCTATGGTTCTCTTCTTAACCAGGTTCTGAGTTTCTTGAGAATAGGAGCTATTTTATATTGTTTATTATGCCTTGTCCCATCTAGCAATTTAAATAGTGTTTTGTGTATTGGAATTACTGAATGAATTGAATTTAGATTTTTTCTTTGTGTTATTTTTCTTCATCCACAACAGAGGGAGGGATAGAGAAAAACGCAGGGAAAGAGAGAGAGAAAGAGAATCTGATCGGAGAAGATACAGAAAATCTCCTTCACCAGGCAGAAGGAGTACAGAAAGAGCAACAACTCAGAGCTCGTCTACTCAGGATGAGCCACCAACAAAGAAGAAGAAAGATGATGTGGACCCACTCCTCACTCGCACAGGGGGTGCTTATATTCCTCCAGCAAAACTCAGGATGATGCAAGAACAGATTACAGATAAAAACAGGTACTTCAACAGTACTAGATGTCCAACGTTACTAGATGTTCAGTTAGATAATGACATTCTTAATGAGAAAGGTAAAGAATCTAATACTTTGTACATGGGAGTTGCCCATGTGTATAGACGTCAGATAGGTGCAAAAGGATTTTGGGAAAGAAATGGTGATGGTACTTAGAGAACTTTCCTTTGCTGCTCTTTGCTCCATTAGAAGATTGACATTGACCAATCCCATCACTCCCCTTCTTTTGATAAGGAAGTAACAGACAATTTGAACAATGATTATATGGCTTGTACTTTTTGTAGTTTTATTATCCAGTCATTCTTTGGTATGTATTTAGTTGCTGTATCTGTACCAACTACAAGTGGTTGTGAAGTTTTGGGAAAATAATCTGAATTTTGAAGGCAACCTGTGTAAAGATGAACCTGTGTATTTTGCATTCCAATTAGAATTACAGATTTATTTTTAGTGTTGAAAGGGAAAGTATTCCAACCCAATAGCAATTTGATTTCATAGTAAAACATCACATTGTAGATTTTGTCCCATTTCATCTCTCCCTACAGATGGAAGGGGAAGGAAGGTACAAGTTCAGTCACTGGAATAGAATCATACACATGGCTTACTTACAGATTGAGACAGCTAGATGGACTCAAAGCAGAATTAAAAGGGGCATTAGAGATTATTCATTCCAGGCTTCTGCTTAGCACAGGGGAATTTCCTTTGCAACAGAGCTGATAGACTTTTAGACTGTTAAAGTTGCTGCTTCTTTACTACTGTAAGAACCATTGTTGGACAGCTTTGATTTTTGGAAAGTTCTTTTTTTCCAAGTTGACTAATTAACAGAGGTAAACAGTCAAATATATATGTACAAAAGAACAGTCAAGATCTTAACCAAAACTATCCTTTAACCAGGTAGAATCAAAAGAATTTACAGAGCCAAACAAATAAGAGGTTTTTGTTTATTTTCATCAAGGCTTGTCCAGAATTCTGCCAACTGGAGTCAAGTTTGCTTCCATCTTATTTTTCTTTCATATAATTTCAATCAGTGTATTTACAATTTTTTTCTAATGGTTTCACTCTGTATTACTTTATACATCTCATTATAAGTTTTTTGTTACATTTCACATTTGTAATTTTTATGGCAACATAATATTCCATTATATTAATATAGTATAATTTATTCAGTCATTTCCCAGTTGTTGGGAACATAGGATATTTCCATTTTTTTATATTAGAATAGCTGTGAATACACAGATTTTTTTTTTTATTCTAGCTGCTATCACATGTGTCTCTGCTCTTTTCTTGTTATATCTACCAGACCTGCTTTCTTTTTCTTTTTTTTTTCATTTATTTACAGGAATCTTCTTTTTTCTCCCTGTTAAATGACATTTTGTTAGTTTGGACTCGGCACTCTAGCCTGTGAGCATCATTTTGAATCTTAATTCTTTTATTTCTCATATTACCTATCCCTTATATTAGCTATCATATTAGAGACATGGGAGTCCTATGTGTTACCCACAGATTTTGTAAGCGTTAAGTTCACCAAAGTACTTGTAATGTACCTCTAAGCAAGGATAAAGTCCTTGATGGAAATGTATAACAAAAATAAACCTTGATTTTTCTTGGCCCCATCACCCCCCGGTTTTAATTGATTATTTAGCATTTATTAAGAGCCTGTTGTATGAAAAACATTATTTATTAATTGAAGTGTGTCCAGTTCATCTTTATCTCTATTTTTCCTGCCACCAGTTTAGAATAGATATACCTTAGGATCAGATTACTATCTCCCTGCTTCTAATCTCTATTCTACTCTCCTATTTACCCACACTGTCAAAGTAATGCTCCTGAAATAGACTGTTTTCATTAAGTAATTCCCTTAAAACATGGTTTTTCTTACCTTACTCCATTGTGAGATTATTTAGACAAGCCAATAAAGGAACAGGAAATTAGCTGCTCCTAACTCTTTCAGTGTTAGTTCATAGATTAATTCTAGGTGTCAGTCACAATTTAAAAGGAACACTTGACATATTGGAGTGTTCCTTAAGAGAGTTGCTAGAATGGTCAGGAATCTGGAAACTGTTAATCTGAAAAATGGCTGGAGAAATTGGGTCTGTTTAGCCTGGAAAAGATAAGATTAGAAGGAGATAGGAAACTTTCTACATGTGAAGGGTAAGTGTATGGACTAAGAAAGGGCCTTGTTTTCTTTCTGTTTGGCAGAACTAGGACAAAAGGATGGAAGTTATGGAGAGGTGGATTGGAGTTTAATACAAGGAAGAACTTTTGACAGATATAAAATGGCAGGGCAGACATCTTGATAAAGTAATGAGCTAGATATTTCTGAAATTAATTAAAGCAGACTGGATAACCAAAGGTCACAAAAGATCATTAGGAATAAGGGGCCTTATGGGCCATCTAATCTAACGCCCATATTTTATAAATGAGGAAATGGGCCCAGAGAAATGAAGTCATTTGGTTAACAGATCAAATGGCTGGTAATTAGCAGAGATCCTGTATTTGTGCAGGAAGGACTCTTGCTTTGTATTATCTGGATATGTGACCTTAACAGTGTTACAATGCAATATGTAAATGTACAACAGTACAGTGCTCATATCTTACCATCTTCCAATTTCTTCATCCTTTCAAGGAACCAGAACCAGAGCATTATGAAATCAGAATGTTGTTGAGGGCAGTCAGTTCTTCTGGGATTTCCCCAGAAGATGTAATTGGTCTTTTCTTGCTTTCATTTTTTATTTCCAGGAGCTGTCAATTTCCTTATCATTTTATTAAGAATTTCAGCTCCTCAAGCAATAATTTTCAGGTACTAAAAACCTCTTTTTAAACAGAATAGAGGCAGAAGGTTGACACAGTGGACATCAGTGGCATAACTGAACTTGGAGTCAGGAAGACTTCAAATCCTGCTTCAGACACCTAATTAGCTACATAGCCCTGAGCAAGTCACGTGACTCTCTGCCTCATTTTCCTCCTCTGTAAAATGCGGATAAATAATAGCTCCTACCTCATAGAGTTGTTGTGAGGATCAAGTGAGATAACATATAAAGTGCTCTGTACGCCTTTAAATGCTTTGTAAATATTATTTGTTGCTGTTTTTGCTATTTATTATATGCCGTTGGTTATTTAATAACCAAACAGAAGGAATTTAGGCTCCTTAGTAAGCTTTTATTATTTCATTCTAGTAATTCAGGGAAGAGATTCAGATTATGCTCAGGGAAGATCTTATTCACACATTGTTTAATCGTGGAACACATTTCACATGGAAGAATGTGAAAGTAGTGCCTGTATAAGATCATACGTTATTAGAACCCAGCTCTCTCAATTTTATAGAGGACATTAAGTGATTTGCCTAAGATCAAGAAGCAGTTGATTTCTTTAGAGAAGATATTCATCTTTCTGGGCTAGTTAGTATAATTCTAAAGACAAAGAAAAAAATAGACATTAATTTATGCAGATGTCACAGATTGTCCATTTATAAGGCACTACAGATGCTATCTGGCACAAGCCATACGTGTACAAAATTGTCTGCTATAACATGCTTCACAAAAGGGGTCATCTGGCATTTGCTTGAAGATCTCTAGTAAGGAAGAACTTAATATCTTTTAGACCCATTTACTAGCCTGTTTATTTCTAGTTTGTCTAGATGATGTGCTTCTTCTTAATCATAATTAAGATATACACCATAAGTTTCACTTTTAACTTTACCTCGTAATTAGCAAAATAGTAAGGAGAAAATTTTCTTTATGAAAATTGTAATGACATCTAAGAAGAGTTTGCAATCCTCCATTATTTTACCATACTATGAAAAGACTTGCATCCTTTTTATAGTATACAAAGTATCAGTTTTGCCATAGTATGGCAGGTTTAAGTGTCAGTTTTGTACGTTAGAATAAGTACAGAAAAATAGAGGAGTTTTTTTAATTTAGGAAGTTAGGCATTTCTTTAATTGCGTAGTTTATATATTTGTGATAAAAATGAATGTTTTTTAAAAGCGGTGTTGGCGGTTTTGTTCGATTTTTATCTCTACTTGGTGTTATCTCTGAGTATATTTAGAAGGTAATGTAACATTCTTAGATTTACCTATTTTTAAATTTCTTATAGCTTAGCATACCAAAGGATGAGCTGGGAGGCCTTGAAGAAGTCAATCAATGGTCTTATTAATAAAGTGAATATTTCCAACATAGGGATTATCATTCAAGAATTACTTCAAGAAAACATAGTTAGGGGAAGGTAAGTATCAGTTACTTCATTTCACAGTACTTTTTAACTTAGCAACAGTGGCAAAAACAGACAATGCTATTTTAAAAATTAGATACTAATTTTGATAATTTTGGGCCATTTTCTTTTAGTGATATATATCCATATTCATTTCATGCAAATTTCTTACTAAACTGTAGACTGTTTAACTTTGACTTTAAGAAGTCATTATGAAGCATGTACACACAATACACGCTTAACTCTTCTCAGTAGAACTTGTTATTCAGTTATTGCTCATACTCAACGTCTTAAAATGGTCAAACTTAACAATCTTATTTCAGTAGCCTTTTAAAAATAAATAAAATAATGGGCTGAGAATTTGGAAAGTGAGGAGCATACTTTAAAAGGAGGGACATGATGTACCCTGTGTTGTCCAAGACTGTGTTGTCACAAGGGTAAGAGAACAACAGAAATAATACAACTTTATATTTATTTGATGCTTTTCAGTTTTTAAAATACTTCTATATATCTGCTTCACTTATTCATTCAACACATGTTCATCAAGTACTTATATGTGGTATTAGGTACTGGTGGTTTAAAAAAGAGAAAGAAAAGGGAAAGACTTTGCCCTTTACTTGGGTGGAGGGAGGCTTGGATGTGACAAGTACCCTGCTAGAAGGTTTAATTCTGTTGGGCATTCACACTGTACTATGTAACAACTTGTTCCTCTCCTCTCCTTCTCCATCTTCCTTTGTCCACATAGGTTCTCATACCTTTGCCTAAGGGTATTCTGCCCAAAGCAGTGTAACTTTCCCTTACTGAAAACTTTGCTAGATTTTTTGGGTTTTATGAGCTAAATTTCTTTAAGCACCATGCCTTAAACCCAATTCGCTCTGGGTCTCATTGATTGGTCAGCAATTGTTGTTGTTGTTGTTCTTGTGTTGTTTTGTTGATCTTTCATTTTTGAAGAAGACCATGACATCAGAGAAATAATGACATGACCTGCACTTGACTTTGTTTTGAGTGAGGGAGGACTGTGCAGGTCACCAGCCTCACTTCCCCCCTCCTGAGCCATGAGCTGATCAACAATAGGTCCCAGCCAAAGCCCCACTTAATGATCTTTGTTTGGACCCTGATTGGCTCAGGGTTAAATGTAAATAGCAATTGTTACTATTTTGGTTAGAAATCCTACTTCCCTATTGAATTTTTTTTCTTCAATTAGGTAAAAGGGGCCATTCTTTGTCTCATTTCTTACCTAGCCTTAATCACTGAATAAGTGTTGCCTTCGGTCAAACTGAGGCCTGGGAAAGACCTTAGTTTAAAAAGGCCAAGGTCTCCCACTGCATGTCCCTCTCTCCAGTCCTGATTTATGTCTTGCCACTGGACTCAGATGACTTCAGAGGAAAAAATGAGGCTGATGATTTTACACAGACCTTCCTTAGTGAAATCCAGTCCACTTTCAAGTCATGGTGACTTCCTCATGCCATGGTCATCTTTGAGAATGAAGGACAAATAGCAATAATAACTTAGTCTGTTAGTTTTCTTCTTAGTTTAGTTAGCCAAGACTGATGAATTTTGATTGAGGAACAGGAAGATGAGGGTGGAGATTAGATGGACATCAGGGGGTCAGGCAGACCTCTTCACAGTATTGAAATTGGAGTCTTTGACAGCTACAGTAACCATTAGGGCATTGATTTGCAGGAGGGTTGGTGAATGAAAATAAAAACCACCATGATGTGGGAGAGGGATTTTTTTTAAAGTGGTGGAAAGGTCTTCCTAAACAAACTTTGGCTAATTTTTATTTATATCCAGTCCCTCCCTTATGGTGATAATATTCTATGTTTCATAGAAAATCTTTTCTTAGTCTTTAGCATTCATGCCATAGATAAGTTATATATTGGTGCTGTAGCTAATGTCTGTTGTGAAGGGCAGCTAGGTGGTACAGTGTATAGAATGTTGGACCTGGAGTCAGAAAGTCATCTTCCTAAGTTCATATCTGGCATCAGACACTTACTAGCTGTGTGACCTTAGGCAAGTCATTTAACCTTTGCCTCAGTTTCCTTATCTGTAAAATGAGATGGAGAAAGAAATAGCAAACCATTCTAGTATCTTTGCCAAGAAGTTCTAAATGGGGTCATGAAGAGTCAAACACGAGAAAAACAACTGAACAGCAACAATTTTAATATTTTTGAAGCTAGTTTGTTTATCTTTGAGTCTTTTTGTAATTTTTTGATTAAATGTTCATTTCTTTATAAACTTTTTACTCCTGAATTCTTTCAGAATGCCAGAGGGCATGAGTTAGAAGTAAGAACTGAAAGAGATACACTCTGTCAGCAACTTACTTTTAGGATTGGGGGGCAAGATTAATTTAGAATTGTGAAGACTCCCTAGCATGTGAAAAATTTGATCTTTTTTTTGGTTCTCACAGCTACTTATAGGAGAAAATACTGTTACTGCATTAAAATTGCTGATAAAGGTATTTTCCTTTGGAAAGATTGTAGTGGGTTTTTATCATTTTATTTAGAAAAAGTTTTGATGTATTTTTCTTTTTTTAAAAAAATGCAGGGGATTGCTGTCTCGATCTGTCTTACAAGCACAAAGTGCTTCTCCAATCTTTACTCATGTATATGCGGCCCTCGTGGCAATTATCAACTCAAAGTTCCCAAACATTGGAGAACTGATTCTCAAGAGGCTAATACTTAATTTTCGAAAAGGCTATCGAAGAAATGATAAGGTATGTAATAGATTTTTGCATTCTAAACGCTATAATGGTACAGACTGCTAGATGGTACAGATCTGATACTATGCCACAATAAAGAGGAAGGTTAAAAATAAATTCTTATAGTTCTGTAGAGCTTTTACAATGATAAACCACTATGAATTAGCACCACTAATACTTTCAACTTATTCAGTGTATGCAAATGTTGTTCATGCTATGATAATTTAAAAATTTTATGTACTTATTTTTCTACTTGAGAAAATAAGTTTTTTCATACTAATTGCATTTTAGTTAAATTATTAAAGTGCTGTAGATTCTGCAGCTAAATGAAGATGTTTAAAACTCAGGAAGTCAGGTTAACTGTGTAACTCTGTTGCTTCCTTTTGCAGCAACTTTGTCTAACTGCTTCAAAATTTGTGGCACACCTTATTAACCAGAATGTGGTAAGTACTTGAAATTTCCACCTATTCCGTAAAATAGGCAACCTATTCCTATAATATATCCTTTGTTATTGATCTTTTCTTGTGATATGCAACACTTGATTTTTATTTTTTTCTTCAATATTTTACTTAATGACTGTGTATAATTTAGTAAAGAACTAGAAAATAGGGTTTTATTTTTACATTTGCATATGATATTACTAGCAGACTACACATGCACACTCTTTACAAATTACTACACTTTCAAATAATGTAACTTTATTTTGTTTTAATCTTGAGATTAAAATTGGAAGCTGTTTTTCCCACTCATTTGTTCATTAAACTCTAGTCATGGGAATGTAGCAGGCAATGTCATTTCCTCTATCTGTATCTTTGCCTTCAGATTATTCAATTTAAACAAATAGAAGAAAAAAATTGTCATCTCTAATAACAGTAAATATATTTTTATTTTGTTGTGCTACTTTTTAATTCATTTGGCTCAAACATATTTCCTTACTCATTAATTTTTTCCTCTAAAATAATTAAGCTTATAATCTTGGCAAGTTTGATATTGACCTTACTTAAAAGCTTCTTTCTCATATCTGTTGTAGTTTCTAGGTTGAGAGAAATAATAAATGAAAATGAACTATGTTTAAGGTTATTAAGTGTCAGGGTTTCAGTGACCCTGAATAATTTCTTTATAGGGATTCACTCTTACTCATAAAAAAAAATTGAGGTCCACTTCCTTATCCACCATGGGAGTAGAAATAAACTTTTTCCTTAAGAATTGTAGACAATTGATTTTTACATATGCTGGAACACTGCAAAATTGCACAAGGTTTACAAACACTGTAGTGAATAGTATAAAGCTAATTAAAAATATTTTCAAGGCTTTTGCCAAAAAGTTAAGTTGGTGTATTTTATGTCTCTTCCTTCTCTGTGGAGTGGAAGCATTATTTTTCTGTCATAGACGTGAGATTATTTTTTTGATGTTATTCATTATGAAATTTAAACTTTATTTTTCCTCCTTGTAATATATGAGTGATTTTTTAGAAAGCATTGTCTAAGTCCTTTGGCTTCTTGGCTTCATTATAAGAAACATTGTTTTTATGATAAATTTTCCTAATAAAATTATTCTATTCCAAATTTGCTTGTTAATTATTCAAGGTATTACTTGTCAAAATAAAACTTCAAATGTGGCTCTTGATTTTTTTTTTTTGCATTGATTATTTGATTCATTTTATGGAGTTATGTAGCATTTTTCCCTTTACCAAAAGGGAAAAACTTTATCAGAAACTTGTGGAATTGTTTGATATATTAGAATTCACATAATGAGAGATGTTAAAAGGTTGAATTGTAAAACAACATATTGCTAATCCAAAATTATTAAAAGTGCTCTCAACTTGAGTATTGAATTTTGTTATAGATTGAAGATGGTAAAATATGACATTTATCTAACTAAATATGAAGAGAATATTCCTAAGATGATGCCGTTGGTCAGCCATCCAGCCATTTAGAGAGCACTTACTGTGTCAGAGGCAGCTGAGTGGTTCATTGGATAGAGTGCTGGATCTCAGTCAGAAAGAGCTAGCTCAGTTCTGGCCTCAGATACCTACTAGCTCATGACTCTGGGCAAGTCCCCTAACCTTCTGTGTGCTGTAATGCACTGGAGAAGGAAATGGTAAACTCCTCCCAGTATCTTTGCCAAGAAAAACCCTTGGACAGTCATGGCCTGCTGTGACCCACAGGTCAGAAAGGGTCAGACAGGACTGAGTGAATGAACAGCTTCTGCAGCCTGCTAGGCACCATGCTGGGAGTCTGAAAGTACAGAGAGAAAGACAGCCCCTGCCCTCTAAGAGCTTGCATTCTCGTGGGAATGTCAGCACCCAAAAAGCGTCTGAAAAGGGGATAAGGGGAGACAAAGATCTGCCTCTCCCTCGTGCAGGAAGTCTGAAGTGCAACCTGAATCAGAAGTAGTCGTGGCTGGCTTGAGGCACTCTTCTACTAGACCTTCTGGGAGAAGCTATCCAATTAGAGGGAGAGACCTCAGGAGCAGAGGCTATATCAGCTGAGGAATTCCAATGGGATAAGGCTCCAGGATGAAGGGTTGGGCCTGGTAGAAGGAACTTGGTGTGCAGCAAGTGTGGCTAGGAACAAGTCATAGTCAACCAGTCCCTCTATTCAGTCTGAATTAACTTTTGAACAATTTGGGAGGATTTATTAATAGATCTTAGATGTATGAAAGTGGAAAATGGAATTTCAAGAAATAAGTTTACCATCTAATTGAGATAATCTGTAGCTAGTAATAGAGCTTATTGGTTTATAGCACAGCATTGCAAGAAATTTTCATTGACATAACTTAAAGTGTTATTTTATTAGTAATTATCCAAAAGCATGTTCTTTTAATCATATTACACCCCACTTTTATAGGCACATGAAGTTTTATGTTTAGAGATGCTCACCTTACTTCTTGAAAGACCAACAGATGATAGTGTTGAAGTAGCAATTGGGTTTCTTAAAGAGTGTGGCCTAAAATTAACGGAAGTATCACCTAGGGGAATTAATGGTAAGTATACTTTTACAGTAGAGTTGAGGTTTTGGTTGAATATTTGGTTGAATATTGGCTCTTTTATTCAGATAATGTTCTTCTTTTGAATTATAGCTATATTTGAGCGTCTCCGCAACATTCTCCATGAATCTGAAATTGATAAACGAGTACAGTATATGATTGAAGTGATGTTTGCAGTACGTAAGGATGGATTCAAGGATCACCCTGTTATTCTAGAAGGACTTGATCTAGTAGAGGAAGAAGACCAATTCACTCATATGCTTCCATTGGAAGATGACTATAATCCAGAAGATGTGCTTAGTAAGTCAGACATAGAAGAAAACTATGCCAAACTGTTTGGGGTTCAGTATAAATATCATGAGTCTTTTCATGATTTTAAAATGTACTCTTTTTCTTTTTTAAAAGATGTCTTCAAGCTGGATCCTAATTTTATGGAAAATGAAGAGAAATACAAAACTATTAAGAAAGGTAAGTAGAATTTTATTTAAACTGATTGTCTAGTTTAAAAACCACACAGCTGTAATTTTAAATTTTTATGGAATGTTTTGTGATTATCTTTAATTTGTAAGAAATGTGCCCATTGTTTGAAAGCTCAAGAGTTTTAAAAATAGAACAACTGTTTAGGAACTAAGATCCAAGGGAATATGGCTTCAGAAAAATCATTATGCAGAAAGTGGTACTTGAGTTAAATATTGAAGAAAAAGGGGATTCCAAGAGGCAGAAGTGAGGAGGAAGTATCTTCTAGACATAAAAATGCTAGCGTGAAGGCATGAAATTAAAAGTTGAAATGTCATCTGTTAAGAATAGGAAGGACAGTTTAGCAGGACTGTAAAGTGTGGGGAAGGGAATAATGTAAAACAAGATTAGGACCAGGCTACAAATGCCCAACAGAGAAGTTTATATGTTAGGATAGGAAGCTGCCGGATTTTACTGAGTTAAAAAGTAACACAGTAAGACCTATGCTTTAGGAAAATTGCTTAGGCAGCCCTGTGAATGATTGATTTGAGAGGGAGGAGATTCTTTGTAGGAAGACAAATTAACAGTTATTGTAGTGAGAAAAGATAAGAGCCTAAACTAGGGATGGCTGTCAATAGGCAAAATCAGCCAGCTATAAGAGTTGTGGAAGAAGAAATGGCAACTGACTTTATTTGTAGGTTGAATAATAATGAGGAAAGGATAACACTATGATTACAAATTTAAGTAACTAGCAGGATGTTGATGTCGTAGTTGGGGGGAACAAGAGAGATTTCAGAAAGTTGACTGGGGGAAAATAATAGGCTCCATTTTGAACTTGATGAGTTGGAGATGTTTATGGGATCTCAAATTTGAAATGTTCGGTAAACAGTTGTTGATGCAGGGCTATAACTCAGGAGAAAAACTGTAGATGGAGACATACAGATAATACTTAAGCTCATAGGAGCTACTGTAGTCACTGAGTGAGAAAATTTAGGGAGGAATGAGAAGAGAACTCAAGACAGCTTTGAGGGTATGCCCAGAGATAGGGTTATGATGTGGATGGTGAACCAGAAAGGAGACAGAATTTTTAACATGGCAATCTTCTGCTGAGCCAGCATGTGGTTTTACAGGAGGCAGTATGGTAGAGTGAATAGAGTGCTGTATTTTGAGTCAGAGGACCTAAGTTCAAATTCCATTTCTCACATTTATAAAATCTGTTGTGTAAGCTCAGACAAACTTTTTCTTTTTGAACCTAAGTTTTGTCATCTGTCCATTGAGGAGCTTGGACTTCAGAGGGCACTTCCAGCTCTAACTCTATGATTCTGTCATCTATAATATCACATTGTTTTTGATGTATTTTCTTTAAAATAAATAGTAAATTTTACCTCTGTTTTTATCTGCCACATAGCCAAATGCAAACGATGATGGCATCCACATCTTCATCTCTAGCCTCTACCTTCACCTTTGTGACCCCTGCATTTCTCTCTCTTTTGAACATATCTCCTCAGGTATCCTGTAACTGTATCTAATTAAACATGTTTAAAGTCGAACTCATCAACTATGACTGCAAATCAGCCTTTCTTCCCAAGTTCTCCATTCTTGTTGTAATATAGGATTTAGAGCGATAAAATACTTTAGAGATTATGTAATTTACTCCTCCCCCACCCTCTTTACTCCTTTTGAGGCCCAGAGATGTTAAGTGTTATGTCCAAGGTGGCTCAAATTTCTTAGGCCAAAAACATCTGAGAATTATCTTTGACTTTTACCTCTCCTTAATCACCTAAATCCAGTCTGTTCTCCCAGTCCTGTCAACTGTTCCCTCAAAATGCCTTCAGAAATCATTCTCATCATTTCATACCATGATTACCCAGCAGTTACTGGCTGATTTCACTAACTTTAGACATCCTGAATTCAGTTGCTATTCCTTCTCCTATTCAATGTAAATTGACTCTTCTTAACTATTTCTCTTTTCCTCAGCCCTTCTACTTTAGCATGTCCTATCTTTTGACCGTTTATTACGTTTGTGGCTCCCCCCATTTGCTCATGCTGTCTTCCCCTGACCCTCTAAATGCCCTTTATAGCACTAAAAGTCAACCATTATATATTATCTTGAATTGTTCCCAATTGTCTTATATCTCAATATTGTCTTATACTTAGAATGAAAGCTACTTGAAGTGTATTTTTGTTAACTTATGTTAACATCAAGTATAATGAATTTTAGATGCATAACAAATGTCTGCTGATTAATGTGAAACTCAAACCATTTATTTGTTTCTTTTATCCAAATTTGCGTTTTTGGTTTGGGGAATCAAAATTAAAGAACATTTTAATTGTAGTTACAAGTTCATTCTCTTAGGTTATTAACACAGCTGGAAATCTTAGCTAAGTTAGCTCTTTTTCCTATTGTGAAGTAGCATCTTAATTCCTTTTTTCCCCGATTCTCCCATCTTCAGTGTAATCTCTCATTTTAAAAAATTATCCAGTTAATTAAAATGAAATTTAATCAACTTTTGCAATTAAGCAAAATTTACTGTAGGTCAAGAGAAACTAATGGAAATAACTCACTGGAGTTTCTTTGACTTTTATTCTTTGAAAAATATTTTTCATTGCTAGGGGCTGATTCCAAAAAGGACAAAATTAAAGAATGGGCACAGTGTTAGTAACATGGGGCTACCTAACGAGTTGTATTTACTTTGCTTTGTGTCTGACAGCATTTGGGAAATGAGGTATTCACTCCACTTTCTTAACTGTAATCTACAGACTGCCTTCTGATCTCATCACTCAATCAAGATTGTGCTCTCCAAAGTTGCTCATCATCTTTTAATTGCCAAATCTAATGGCCTTTTCTCAGTTCTCATCCTTTCTTGACCTTTCTGCAGCCTTTGACACTTTTGATCGCTCTTCTCCTAGATACATGACATTGCTGTCTCCTGGTTCTCTTCTGGCTTTTTTATCACTCTTCAGTCTCCTTTACTCAGTCTTTTCATCCAGGTCATTCCTGCTAACCATGAGTACCCACAGGGCTCTGTCCTAGACCCTGTTATTTTCTTCCTCCTGTACATTTTCATGTCCATCTCATCAGCTCCCATGTATTCAGTTGTCATCTTTATGCTGATGATTCTCAAATCTTCTTAACCAGCCCTAATCTCTGTTGAACTCTAGTCTCACATTTCCAGTTTGCCCTTGTACATCTCAAACTGGGTGTACCATGGACATCTTAAACTCAACATGTTCAAAATGGAATTTATTATCTTTTCCCGAAACCCATTCCCAATTTTCCTAATATCATTGAGGGTACTAGCATCCACCCCATCTCTCAGGCTCACACCCTACGGTAGGTATCAAGGAATCCTCAATTCCTCACTTTCTGTTGCTTCCCATATGTAGTCTGTTGCCAGTGTCGTATTTTAACTTCATAAAGTCTCTCATATATGTCCTCTTCTCTGACACTGCTACCACCCTGGTGCAGGCCTTTTCACCTCACAATTAGACCATTTTAGTAATCTGCTGGTTGCTTTGCCTGCCTTAAGTCTCTCTTCACCCCAATCCATCTTTCACTCAATTGTCAAAGTGACCATATTGGCCCTTTCCACCCTCCCTGCAACTTTAGTGGCTCCCTATCACTTCCTATGAAATCTTCTTTAACATTCAAAGCCCTTCATAACCTATTCTTCACTACACCTTTCTAGGCTTTATATGCTTCACCCACCTCAATTCTATCATTGGCTTCCTTGCTGTTCCTGGAACAAGACACCATGACATTCCATTGCCTGACTGTATCAGTAAAAAGCACCCCAATATACTTAGGGGTCTGCTATCACAGGTTCTTAGATCTGCATGCATGAAAAGAAAGCAACTTTCAAGGGGTTAACAATCACTTTAATCAGGCACAGGTATCAGAGAAAATCAAAGTCAAAATTTCAGAGAAATCAAAAATAAATCAACAGACAGTACTTCCAGACTGCCTGACCATTACATATATACAGTTACCAGAGGGGGAAGCATCAACTTCTGAGTTTTAGCCAGGGGCTCCTTAATGGCTTCCCAGAGTGTATTTGGCCAAAGAAACACTTGCAGTCAGTAAGCCCCAAAGTAAAACCTCACCCTCAGAGTATTTATACACTTTTTAGAGCCATAGGGCATAACGCTCTGACCCAGGGCCTAAATAGAAAAAAAAAGGTACTTGGTCCCCTAATCAAGCTTCTGATCAATGAGTGTGAGAGATCCTCCCCAATCACATTCAATCAGGTATTTAAAAAAAATATTTATTTTTAGTTTTGAACGTTCATTTCCACAAGATTTTGAGTTCCAAATTTTCTCCCCATCTCTCCCCTCCCCCACCCCAAGACACCATGCATTCTGATTACCTCTTCCCCCAATCTACCCTCCCTTCTATCACACCCCTCCCCTCCCTTATCCCCATCTTCTCCACCTCCTTGTAGGGCAAGACAGATTTCCATACCCCAGTACCTGTACCTCTTATTTCCCAGTTGCATGCAAAAACAATTCTCAACATTCTTCCTAAAACTTTGAGTTCCAACTTCTCTCCTTTCCTCCCTCCCCACCCATGCCCACTACGAAGGCAAGCAGTTGTAGGTTATACTTGTGTAGTTATGCAAAGGAATTCCATAACAGTCATGTTGTGAAAGACTAACTATACTTCACTCCATCCTATCCTGCCCCCCATTTATTCTATTCTCTCTTTTCACTTTGTCCCTCCCCAAGTGCTTACTTCTAATTACTCCCTCCTACCATTTGCCCTTCCTTCTCTCATCCTCCCACACCCCACTTCTCCCCTTCTCCCCTATTTTCCTGTAGTGTAAGATGGATTTTCTTACCACATTGAGTATGCATGTTATTCCCTCCTTAAGCCACATGTGATGAGAGTAAGCTTGACTTTTTCCCTCTCACGTCCCCTCTTTTCCCCTCCATTGAAAAAGCTTTTTCTTGCCTCTTTTATGAGAGATAATTTGCCCCATTCCATTTCTCCCTTTATCCTCCCAATATGTTTCTCTCTCACCCCTTAATTTTTTTTTTTAATCATCCCTTCCTATTCAACTCACCCTGTGCCCTCTGTTTATATGTATATAATCCCTGATGCTCTAGAATTTGTATAGAGTCATTGTTTACAGGTATTTTATGGGCTATGGGGATGGAGCTAGAACAGATCCATCCTTCTACTCTGCCATCTTAGCTCTGCCCTCTCAATCAGGCATTTTTAAAACAAAAACTGCAGAAGATCCTAATTTGATTGCCATTATACTGACTCCAATAATTTCCAACCACTGTCCTCCATTCCTGAAATGTTCTTTCTTCTTCTCCACCTTCTACTTACCTGATTTCCTTCAAATTCCAGCTAAAAATCCCACCTTCTACTTGAAGCCATTCCTGATCCCTTTCATTTTGTGCCTTCTCTTTGTTGGTTATTTTCTGTTTACCCTCTCTGTAGCTTGTTTGCAATTATTTTGATAATTTTCTCGCCTATTAGACTACCAGCTTCTTGAGAACAAGGACTGTCTTATCTTTCTTTGTATCCCCAGTGCTTTGTACAATATCTGGTACATAGTGGGTGCTCATTCATTGACTGACTGACTTTCTTGGATGCTTATTATTTTCCTCATAAAAAGGTATATCCAAGCAATGATGTGAAATTTTAAACTTTCAATGTTATAATTTTTCTACCTCCTAAAGAAAACTGGTAAATTTTGCTCCTCGAACACCATTGAAATAGCATCATTCTCTTCTCTTGTTAGGTAATACTTCTGCCAAGAGATTTATTTGAAAGCTTCCAGGCATACATTTAGATTTATGGACTTAGAATCTGTATAAAAGCAGGAATTAATTGAATATGAATCTTTTGCATTGTTTTGACTTCAAAGTGACTCTAAGTTCCTGAAGACTTTGCCAACTTAATATAAGATGATACAGGCCCTTCCAGTCTAGAAAGGCTTTAAGTATAGGTTCAGCATCAGACTGTGTGCCTTTTGTTCAAATACTAGTGCCTTGATAAGTTCAGAGACCCTCATCACTAGAAGGTTGCTGTTTGAGAGAAGCCTAGGTAAGCTTGGTTGCCAGGTGATGTGGGAGCACAGTAGCTCATTTACCCATGCTATTGAAATTACAGATTTTAAAGAATATGAAAAACTCACTGACAGTATGATGACAGTATCATCAAACAAATGACTTCAGAAGCCCAGAAGGTCCATTGTTTTTAAGCTAGTACAAATCCTACTGTAAGACTAATAGAGCAAAATGGTACTTTTTCAAAACAAAATTTCTGCAACTTTGTTTTCTTTTTTCCATTTGATCACTCTTTAGATGAGCTATATTATTGATTTTGATATTCACCATTTAAAAAACGTCTGTGTGTAGCATGAAATGGATAATAAAATGAGGTTTTTTTTTTTTGTTGTTGTTGCCCTTTTCTTGTTCTATAAAATGTTTTTGAGAACCCTGGAATTCTTAGCAGCCTTATTTATCTTCTTCTTTACCCTACCCTGACTTTTCAGTTGACACTTCTCCTGCTTATGATAAAATAAATATGACTTTGCCTTTCAAAATGTGCCTGTTTCTAGCCTAAAAATCTTTCACAGTTAATTGCTAATTCTTCTTTTAATTCTGCTTGTCCAGTCTTTGTGTCATGACCACCTAGCTTTCTTTGGCATAAGGATAATATGTTTTTTTCCTAGGAGAGTACTCTGAGTTGGCTTATGTGTATTTAAGGAGTTGGTGCTCTCCTGCTGCCCTGAAGCACAGAGTGAACAAGAAATACTGTTTTCAAAATGTGATACAAGTGACATGTGATATTTTTTTGCTTTCATTTTATTACCTGCTTTATTTTTTCTAGAAATTCTTGATGAAGGTGACAGTGATTCAAACACAGAACAAGATGCTGGAAGTAGTGAAGAAGATGAAGAGGAAGAAGAGGAGGGGGATGATGAAGATGAAGAAGGTAAACAATTTTTTTTCCAAGTTATTTCAGTAGTATTTAAGAAAAATGCAATGAGAAAAATATGGTACTTACATAATTAACTAACAATAAGCCTGTTATTGTTTTTTTAAGGACAAATTGATATTTATGCTTTTCCTTTCTGTGCTTCATTTTAAAACTTAAAAATAAATATGACCAAGGTTTTCATGAATTAGAGAGACACTAAATATGGCTAACATTCACATTTACATTGTACTTCAGATTTTATATTGATCTGCTGTGGCGAGTCATTTATTCTCAGAAAGTTAATAGTTCACCCATAAGTGAATGAATTCCTCTAAAGCACCTGGATATCCTTTATTTGAATGTTATTTTATCAGACGGCAACATGTTGAAGTCCTTTATATAAAAGGACAATTTACATAGGGAGCAGGGAGTTTTCTTAGTTTGGTTCAGAAACTTTTGGTTCAGAAACTTTTTAAAGCAATGTTGCCTACTAAGAGACAACTCACTTCATTTTTTTTCTTTAAAAAAAAATCCGTGGTTTTATTTTTAAAGGATTTTACAATATGAGTTGATTCTCCTCCTAGAGTCTGCCACAGAACATGCTAGATTGTACTGTCCACCTATCTTGCAACTGAGAAAATAATTTGCAAAAATCTGTCTGATGTAATGTTGTCAAAGTATAGTTATACAAAAGTTTATTTGCATTCGTTTCAAATTATTTTATTGTTTTCTAAATTTTGTTGCTTTCTTCTAGGACAAAAAGTGACTATCCATGACAAAACAGAAATCAATCTGGTGTCATTTCGTCGCACAATTTATCTTGCTATTCAGTCAAGGTAAGCTCCTACCTGTATGTATTGATAGCACTTATGTAGCCTGGGTTTTTTTTTAATAGTCTTTGTTTTATAATAAAATGCTGTTAACCGTCTTATTCTCTTGCAGTTAAATATAATCATGAAAGAAATCTGCTACTCATTTTACCTACAGTTTAGCGATGTGGTGGAAATTTAATGATTTATTTTTGCTCATTTGGATTCCAAGTTCTGTAAAGTTCCAAGCAAAAGAGTTGTTCTCTGCTAACTTTTTCATACTGTTTGTTGCAGTGCAGATGGGAAGAGATCTGTCTACATGGAAATATGAATAGTTCTAGAAAGAAGTCCTCCGGCAAATTTTAAAGACCCTCCAAAGTGGAGGGTAAAAGCAGTAGCTACATTTTGAAAACAAAGCAATTCCTTTTAAACTAGAAGTCATTTGAATATTATTATGAAGAGAAATACATGGAAATGTTAAATAATTAATACATCTGTTGTTTTGAATGTGAAGAAACCTATTATGATGGTGGATGCAATGTTTACATTTTATACTGGGGGCAGAATGTTTTCACAGATTTGTTTTGTTACTAGGTTTTGTATATTTCCACTTGGTATGATGTAATAGCTATGATTCATAAGTGGGAGTCATCTTGTTTTCAATCTGTCTGAAAATTTTCTTGGCTTTAGATTCATCTTCAAAAGCAAGAATGTTAAAGAACAAAAACTGGTTGGGAATTTTTTGGTGTGGGCTTGGCTGTTTCTTCACCTCTCTCTTAAGAGAAAAAGTACCTATTAAATACTTTATTCTTTTCAAACTAAATTATCATAGAAAATTAGACTTCTTTAATGGATAAATGACATCCCAAGATAATAGAATGACATTCCATTTTGACCTTTTCTGTTAATCAGATATCAATTTTTACTAACTTCTTACAAATTAGTCCCTGTAACTGTTTTGGAAGTGCATTCCTTTTTTTTTTTCATTGAGAATGTCCACATTTTCTTAATCTGAATAAAACCAATTATTCAGTACTTCAGAAGGTACAAAATTCAGTTTTTCTGCAACCTTTGCAGATAATAATCATTCCCACATCTTAATAAACGATCTTCATAATTGTTTTGCACACCCTCACCCTGCCAAAAATCCATCACTTCTGGTGATAGCGTTCCAAATTTTGCTATTTTGGTCCTTGAATGACAAGCATAGTCCATTTCTGGACCTATGCTTTCCTTTCCTTGGGTGGGACATTCCAAAGATAGCAATTTATTTTTATAATTGTCTTCAAGAACTTAGACCTCTTCTTTATGACATGAAATTAGAATGTTTTAGTGAAAATGAAAGCTAATGACTTAACAGTGTTGTAGTAGGGCTAATAGAATGTTATGTAATTAATATTATAAATATAATTTCCTCTTTTCCATCTCCCTCCCCCATATCAGGTCATCAGATTGCAAAAATTTTATAGATGAGGGCCAACATTGTGGAAATCTCTATTCTAGAGAATTCTGTCCTTCAGCCTATGCCAGTTGGGGCCCAAGGCACTCTACACTTGTGTTGTTCCCATTTTTAATGGTGGTTTGTTTACGCTTTAATCACCTGACACTCTTCTTATGATTTAATGAGACTTTCCAGGACATTTGACAGGTGCTACGTCGACTTCCATCTCCTAAACCTGCTGGGTTTTATCTTACTTGACTCCAGTTATAGAGGACTCATCTTTGGCAGGACTAGATCCTCTCCTGTCTACTCCAAAATCTTGGTCTTTTGGTCCTATCTAGTCTTTCTCATCTTCTGTCTTTATTCCCATCTCCTCCACTGCTTACAACAAAGTTCAGGCTTCACATACCTATTTGAAAAAAAAACCAAACAAACACAACTTTAACTTTGACCTTCTTCCTTTCCCCGATACCTGCCGCCTAATCACCCTCCTGCTACTACCTCCCTCTTATCTCTATTTACTGCCAGAATCCTAGAAAGAGTAGATTATTGGCTATACATGTTATCACTATTTCTTCTCCATCTACTCTTTTCTTAACTACTCACTGCCTGGCTTTCATCGTGATGATTCCACTGAAATGTCTTTCCAAGGCACTAAGCCTTTCTTTTTGCTAAGTTGGACATCCCAGAGTTTCTGAGTTAAATAACTTTTTCCATCTCTTCTCTTTAATATTTGCTTATTAAGACTTACTTATTCTTCCACCTTGTTAGAACCGCTTGAATAATTTTGGCTGATGAACAAGTTTTTCATCCTTCAAGGATTGGCTTATCCTTTGAAAATAGTTTAAGTTTCTTTGTGGTTTTGGTCTAGTTCAGCTTGATTTGGCCTTTAATCAAATATCAAAGAACTTGGTATGATTTGGATCCTTTTTTTCTTTTTTGCTTTAGATTTGTTAGTAGGTAGGATTGTTATCTCTCCACTGAGATTATTTTCTTTGAGTATGTATATTCAGCCAAACCAATTTTTACCAATATTTGCTATAGCAGATGTATGCCCTTTCTTTACCCATGCTTCTACCACTAATCATTTAAAATTAATGCATCCATTTCTTTCCAGCACAAAACCTGAAATGTTAAGACTCACACATAAAATGTGTTTTTATGTACAAATTTGCTGTTAAAAATAATTAACTTTCATAATTTTGAATCAGTTAGTAAAATTTATTTTACAGGAGCTATTGGAAAATTGAAAACTTATGCCTGGGAACTAATCTACATGAGAATTTCTATTTTTTTTTAATTTAAAAATAGTAGAACAATGAGTATAACTTCAAAATGGCCTCGTGTGGGAAAATGACCACATACTTTATAAATAAAATTATGAACAAGAAAAATAAGCCTGTCACACAGCTGGCTTTCTCCATGATGTTTCACTTACTAGGCATGAAGGAAAATAATAAAATTTAACAAGGAAAACAGGATATTAATTACTTTCTCCATCAACTACTTGACCTGTTTCTCAGAATTTAGATTTTTCCCTATAAACTAAAATTTGATTTTTAAGAAAATGAAGAGGGGAAATGCTTGCATTATCTCTATTTGCAAATATTATTATGTTTCTGTATTTTTTTTTATGAAAATGATCTTTTCAAAATTGACTTTACCATTGCAGGCTATACCTATAAACGCAAGCATTGCTATAAATGTTAATAATGATTTATTTGGGTAGGTGGTTTTTCACTATCATGCCTGTTTTGATCCATTGTTTTATGAAATTCCACCCTAGTGTTGTTGTTTTATGTCCATAAATAGTGATTGGTATTTGGCGGTGGGGGGTGAAAACTTAGGTGAGACTCACAGTAAGATATGTAACTATTAAGTTTCTGTTGAATATTTTATAGTCTCAGTTATGAATTTAAGTAGAATGAGAACTAATATGAAAACACACCTCTTGTAGAAGCACATCAAAGTGTTAACATTATTCTTGAAGTTCAGATTTTCTATTATTAATTAGATTTATGGAAAGAGCAATGAAGCTGGAATCACAGCACCTGAATTTCTGCTTCCATTACTTAATACCTATGTGATCCTTGAGCAAATTATGTGAACATAGTGGGCCTGTAAAATGAGAGATTGGGCCATGTAACCTGTGAGCTTCCTGAGAGCAAGGACTGGTTTTGCCCCTTTTTTGTTTTGCTAATGCTTAGCACAGTGCTCCACACATAATAGGTGCTTAATAAATCCTTGTTGTCTTCACTTGAATATCTCACCGAATTAAATATTTTTATGATATATGATTTAATTATTTTTCAAATATTAACATTAACTTTAAAACTTTCTATCATGTTTTCTTTCTGTTTCTACCTTGTACTTATTTTATTTTTCTTAATTTTATTTAAGTGGACTCTTTTTAACTCTCCTATTCTTTAGATTCTTCTAGAGTAGAACTGACTGATCATGTGAAAAACTGGCTTACTGGAGAAATCTGGGTGAAGAGACTCCATATTTTGAAGTCTGTGGCCCAGGAGTCTGATGCCTTAAAGTCCAGACATTTAAACAAATTTTTTTGACTAAATTCCTGGATTATTTAATTAAAAAGTTTGAGAAGTCCTTCAGGATATAAAACATGCCTACAAACGTATATGATTATTTTTTCTAGTGTTTATTCCATAATTCTTTTGTATTTTCAGAATTATTTTTTTCCCACTAGGGAAGTCGGCTTGAATTACACTGTCATTTACTTTGCTCAGTTTGGTGCTAAAGACAATGAGCAGAATAAAGAACTGGAAGAATCAAAACAAGTTAAAGTTCTTATCTTTAAAGTTACAGTTAAAGTACAAAGACCTTACCTTGAAAATTATGTGCGGTACTATTATTATCTTTGCTATGATAGTTATGCATTTTACGTATCATTTATTTTCCTTCAGATAATACCAGATTACTAAAGTTGTACAAAAATATAATCAGAAAGGAAGTTTTGTGCGTTCAGTCATGCTTTTCTTTAAATGAATTCTACAAGTTCCAAGTCTAAAATATGCCATTTTTTTTTTGTCTACAGTTTAGATTTTGAAGAATGTGCTCACAAATTGCTGAAAATGGAGTTCCCCGACAGCCAAACAGTAAGATAATTTGTCATTTTCTACAAGGAAGAGTATAATTTGATGTTTGACAAAATTAGCTTTTGTGAACTGAGAATATTATGTAGTAAGAACTAAGTTCCGTTATAAACATTTTTTAGGTATTGTTTTTCTTTGCTTTAATGATTTAAATCACAGATCCTTACATTGATATTTAACACTATCCATCCTACACATTGATCTGTTCTTGGGTAAAGGGAAAGTACATCAAATTTGGCACTTTCATACATAAATGCTTTTGAAAGATTGGATGTGAATTTAATTATTCTTTAAATACTTTGGTGAGCTTGATTTCTGTGTTAAATTTTTTTTTTTACAGTGAAGAATTCCTTTATAATACAAATTATATTGCATTGTACCTGTAGAACGGCAAACAAAACCTGCTGCTTTGCCTCCATTTCCAGATGCTTATGCCAGAATTTTTTTCTAATTATCAAAGTATTTAGTTCCCATTCTCACAAGGGAATGGAGTGGGCAATTAACTGGTATGCTTCTCATTGTTTGATGTTTATTTTTAGTCTTCCCAACTTGATTGCAAATTTTTAGATGGTAGAGAACACATTTTCTGGTTTTTGTTTTATATATTCTTGATTGCATTTAGCATGGTTCTTTGCATTAAAAAGGTTAAATATATATTCATTAAGTTAATATATCAATCACAATTTGGATATCTAATTCCTCTTTTAGAAATAGTAGTCTTCATAAATCAACATACCAAAGTTTTGTGTTTTTTTCCCTTTTGAGATAAGAATTCTCAAAGGCAGTAGTTAAGGCAGTCTTAAATTCTCGCTGAAGACTCCATGACTTGGAGTTTGGATCCAGTAACAGACTATCATCTAAGAACTAGCCTCACTATTTTTCAAGGAGTTTGTCATCAGAATGTTAGCCTTCCACTAAGTGAAAAATATTGTGGGCCATACTACTCATAAAAATCATATTCTAAGACAGAAAATGTGGTTTACCTGAATAGGAGGTATACTCATATTGATGAAGCCAGATAATTATTGAAGGAAAAGCTATAAATATTAGTGATGATACAAGAAAAGACATAGATATCTGTAACTCATTTCCCTTGGCTGTTCTCTGGACTTAAAGTATCAAAAAGAAAATTATTTTATTTCTAGTCTACAGTCTTTAGACTACAAGTGCTGGCTATGTTTATTGAATATAACTAGATATGAAGTATATCTAAACCTTCAAAGCTTATAGTTTGAAGAATATTATAGGCTCCCATTCTACACCTTAGGAGATGATGCTTTTGCAATGATGTCATTTGAGCCTTACAGACCTCATTTTCTTTTTTGAAGTGGATACTATTAATATCATCCACATTTAAAGAAGAGGAAATAGCCCCATAGGAATCATGTGACCTGCCTAGGTTCACACAGCTTTGTGTCACAGGTGGAATTTGAACACAGTTCTTCTTTACACTAAGCCTGGCACCCTCTCTTTTGCTAAATTATAAAGTGCATGCTTTCGAAGAAGGAAGAAATTAACCACAGTTGTCCATGAAGGCTTTTTTTGAGTTGTGACTTGTGCTGAATTTTAAGAATGAATCAGATTTAGGACAGTTGAAATGCTGAAGCAGTGATATGAGCAAAAGACCCATACTAGCTATTGAAAGATTTTTCAAATACAAATTCATCAGCATGTTACCTAACCTTTCCATCTCTTTATCCCCTATACATTCAAACCATGTCACTTTTTTTCTTCAATATTAAAATTTATAAAAATATAAATTTATATGTTATATATTATTGGTTATATAATATAAAATATAAAAATTTTAAAATATTAAATATAACAAAAACAAGGATAGTTCATTTCACTAGAGACCTCATTTTAGGCTGCTATTAATTCATTTGTTAATAGTGTTGTGATTAGTTCTGTTTAACCAGTTCAAAATCTACCTAAACTTTGATATATTCATCCTATACATCTCTCAAAAGCAAAATTATAACAACTGCTATGCTATACTTACAGCATTCTCCTGATCTAACAGCCTAGTAACCTTAGAATAAAGAAAATGAACTTAGCTATTAAATTGAGGGGATGGTAGAGAGAGCTATCCCAGAAGAAATGGCAAAACTAGATAATATGAAAGATGATTTGTCAAATAGAAAGAGTCAAGATGGTACCCACTAATTCTCAGGTGAAGATAATAAGGAGATAGATAAATGAATGGATGGATGGTTTTTTATTTATTTATATGTATATATATACACACATACATACATATACATATATATCTGTGTGTTGAATATATTTAACTAGATAAGTAGATAACTAGAATAAGATATAACTAGATAAGAAACATTCAAACCCTCAGAACTTTAGTTTGAAGAGCGTTATAGGCTCATATTCCACCCCAGATAAGATAGATAGATCTGTTTATCTACATGTGGTCGTCTATGTATTACATGTTATTTATAATATCTACAATTAGTATACAGTATAAAAGTATTATTGAAATATTGCTATATAATATAGATAGTATATATGAATATGTTTATTCAATACAACTAGACATTGAATACAACTAGATACCAAAACAGATCCAAACCTTCAGAGCTTGTAGTTGGAAGGGCATTATAAATTCCCATTCCACACCATAGATGGATGGATGGATGGATGGAGTGGAATGGAATGAGAGCCTGCAGTGTTCTTCAAACCCTAAGTTCTGAGGGTTTTGATAATGTTTTATATCTACACAGCTTGTAGTTTAAATAAATACATTTTGTTAGGAGAGGGTTGAAGAGTAGCTCTCTCCATGAAGAAGGTATACTGAAATCCATAAACGTAGGAGTGGATGAAGATATCTAAGATAAAGAGAAGACATCATGGAAGCATATTACATATTGCTCAGCTTAGTGGAGGATATTGATTCTGTCCTCCTAACATTATACTGATTATAGACTGGCATAGATGCCAGTTTTAGCAGTGTCACTGAACCTGATCTCTGTTGGAAATTTGTATCTGATGTTTTCTTATCTTACTTTGCTAATAAATTAGTCTTTCAGAATGTTTAAGTGAAGCAATAGAGTGAACTGTCATTTTGGACTTGATTCTGAATAATAAAAAATAACTGATTTTTGATGTGGAAGGTTCCCGTGGGGAAAAAAATGACCATATCATTCCAAAATTTGACAGTATGATGAGACATTATTGGTGATACCCTAGGTTTTATAAAAACAAGTTTCAAAAAAAATTTAGGAAATCTATAGGTATGTGTTTTTTTGGTTTTTTTGGTTTTATTTTATGGCTGGAGATCCTAGAAGAAATTAAGGAATGATAAGTTCTAAAAAATGAAATTCTGTTTATACAGATGATTCTAATACAAGCAAAATTCAGGGGCATTTAATGAAACCACTGTTCCTTCAGAGTAAAGTGCTATAAAGAGTGGAGTTTTCTTTGACAAAAGAATAAATTTGCCATATAAGTTCAAGAAGGCCAAGTTTTCAGAACTGATATCTAGACCACTGAGCTGCCCATTCACTATGAAAGTTATGAGGCTAAGTAGAAGAATGTTTAAAAACTAAAATGTTTTCTTTAAGTAGCCTGATACAGACACTTGGAGTGGACATGATATAACTATTTATCTACAGATTATTGAAATGATCTTTTAGGAAACAGAAACTTTGGATTTTATTTTCATATTTCATAGAGATAGGAAGAGAGACTGGATCTTTGATTTCACTGCTAGAGAGACCTCCTAAAAGTAAATAAAACAGTAAAACTCACCTATGCAAGGCAGTACATTTTTTGCAACTTAAGAGAGTTGCCCAGAGCACTGAGGTTAAGTGACTTGCGTAAGGTGACAGTCAGCAGTATGGCAAGACTTGGAGAGAGAGGGAAAGGAGAGGTGAGGACAAAGAAAGACAACAGAATGGTATCATTTCAAGTTTTAAATTGAATTTTAAATTTGATGATGCTAGCCTTCTTGCCACTACTCAAACAGGGCAATTCATTTTCTAACTGAGCATTTTCTCTCTCTGTTCCCTATGTCTGGACTTTTCTCTCTTCAATTCTGCTTCCTGGAGTCCCTGACTCTTTCAAATTCCAACTAAAGTCCTACTTCCTAAAGAAGCCTTTCCTGGCCCTCCTTAATATCAATGCCTTCCCTCTGAGATGACTCCCAATTTTCATGTATCTCTTGTTTGTAGGTAATTGTTTGTTACTTCCCGCATTAAACTATGAGCTTCTTGAGATCAAAGACTGTCATTTGCTTTTCTTTGTATCCCCAACACTGAGCACAGTGCCCAGAACATAGCAGGCTTTTAATAAGTGCTAGCTGACTAATTTTCTTAGTGTCTGTGTGTGTGTGTGTGTGTGTGTGTGTGTGTGTGGTGTTGTGTGTACACACATACCAATGTTTGTAGTGAATTCAGTTTTTTTTTAAATTTCTCCTGAATTTTGTCATAATCCTTAAGCTATTTGGAGATACTTGAAGGCATCTCAAAGCCAGGACTTGGCTCCTAGGAGGTTTCCTCTTAAATTACTGGTCTCAGATCTTTGTATGGAGGAAAGTCCACCCTAACAATGATAAATGCACAATGTCCTCAGCCTCCATACTAGAGTAAGCTTTCAGAGCACTGTGCTATGAGGAATGCCCTCTTCCTGAGTGACTTCCAGGCTTTGGTGTGGGAGGTTTCAGTTTGTTTGGTTTTCTTTCACTGACTTCATGGCCCTCTGATTTGTGGGTTTGACTCTACCCTTCCCCTCCTGCAGATGTTGACTTGTGTGGTGTAGTCCATGGTCTTCAGGAGTTGCTTTGCCTCAGAAGTTTAAGATAATGTAACCAACCTTTTAATGAGCCTTCTTTAGCTAGAATGAGTTTTTACAATCTGTCACCAGGACTCTACAGGAAGCCTTTCCAGCTTGTTAGGGCCTGATAAAACTTGCACCCCTTAAAGACCCATACTCTAACCTCTGAGAACCCAGGGACTCGAATTAGGAGTAGAAATTTAATGGAGTTTCACAGTTTGACAGTACTTTAAAAGCTAATTTTCATTGCATAATGTTGGAGTGTTGAGTGCAGACTTGTTTATTGACTTCATTGTGTTTGACAGATGTGTTGAATGCTTGTGTGTCGTTTCTGTTTTTTGTTTTTCGCTAGGATTCTTTACATTATTAAATTACTACTGTACTTTAGTTAAGTAATGAGATAGTTGTTGGTTTTCATAATTTCATATCGAGTACCAGAATACATTTGAATGTGTTACATTGTACTTTCACAAAGTTTGAGTAGGTATTCTTTTCCTTTGAGGTTATAAATATGCTGTGTGCAGGTTTTAGTTTTCATAGAAAGTAATGTAATTTTGACAGTGCGTTGTTTTCATTTGTGCTTTGAGACTTATGTGAATCTGGGTTCTTTCAGCCTTTCTACCAACTTTTTATTTAGGCAGTTTTTAATCCAGTATTTTAAGGAAAACATGAATGAAATAGCTTTGTTTTATTTTCGAAAGAGACTTTTAAACTTTTCATCTCTTTTAAAGTTTCATTCTAGAATCATATGTGTTAGAACTAGAAGGTACCACAAAATATCATTTGAATTTTTGTTAGGAATGGCATAACCATCATAAATTCGTTTAAGAAATATGGCATCAGGTACTATATCAGGCACTTTTGTGATGAGATAAAGCATTCTGGGCCAACAGCCTGGAGCATAACACTGAATTTAGAACCAGATTTGAGTTAAAATCCTGCCTCTGATAACTTACTATAATGTATGGTCTGAGATAAATGACAAAAATTATCATTACTTCATACATACAAAAATGGAGGTACAGAAAAGTTTGACTTCTTGATGAGTCACTAGCAAGTTCTTTAATACAGTGCAACACCACCTGCCTATTTTTCTTTTCATTACTGTGATATGTTCAGATTTTTTCAGCTGTAATTATAGGAAAAAATAAAAGCTAAGAAAATGACAATGGCCTTTCCCATATATATGATACACAAATACTGAAATGGATGTGTTCTCATCAAATTGGAAATTCCTTCCAGTCGTAGAGATGAATCTATTCATGCCTCTTCTTCTACTGTGAATCATTTTCATGCTCTCCCATGAGTTTGCCCTTGGGGCTTCCCCCAGCATTCTGGAGGCCTCATTTGCTTCCTCTTGATATTGCAATGGTATCAGTGGAAGCTGGCCCATGACTTGTCACCCTTCTTTCTTGCTGTGTGAGCAACCTGTCCTCTCTTTTTGTTATACAGTTCTTTGGTGTTTATCTTGAAGTTCCTCATTGCTTATCTTATAGCCTGCTTTCATCCTCCATTTACCTCTTTCTTGTCCTGTCTGTGATACTCACTTTTAATTCTTCCTAGAGAGTTATATTCCATCTCTCATTAACAATATAGTAACACAGATAAAATGTTAGTAATAAAAGACAGGCTTTTGATTTCATTGGAAGTTAGGGATCTCTAAGGGAGCTTTGCAGTTTCCCAAAACCACCGCAGCCTACTCTCCTTCTCCTCTTCAACTCAGGGCCCAGCTTACTGTTCATCTTACTTCTGCCCCAGATAGAAATATTCTCTAGGATGTTCATTGGGGCCGTATTAAAATCTAGCAGTGGATATTCTTCACCCCCTTAGTCTTTCCTCTGTAGCTAGACAAAGTTCCTGTGAGTGATTATAGACCTTTTCTAGATTCTTCATTTTTCTGGAGCTGAATGCATTAAGCACAGTGTTAATGGATGTATCATTACATATGATGATAGGAAACTGTTCACCTGAGTTGACCTGAGAATCAGGTGCACTCATGCATCTGTAGAGCAGTGCACTGAGTAAGTTCTTTGTTTACTGTTGGTTGTGCACAGAAATGTTATGTAGTTATATACATTTAACTGATGTTCACAGGACTAGTTTTATATTCCTTACTCAACTACCCTTTGAAAATTAAGTAAATTAAAGCATTTAAAAGGAAGGTCAGTTATTCTTGTGTGTGTGTGTGTGTGTATGGTGTGTGGTATGTGGTGTGTGTAAGGCACTGTTGTCACAAACATTGCAAAAAATTGCTTCGATATTTACTGCTGTCATAAAAAAAGATCTCTTTATTTTCTTTGCTTTTTATTTTCTTCTGCTGGACAATTTCAGTTGCTAATGTCGAGTTTAATAAAGGAAGACTTGGAAAGCATTCTGAGAGATGTAGAGAGGAATGAAATCTATAATACTTTAGACAGGATGTTCTTTTTTATTTTTTCCAGAGGAAAGAATATGTGGATTGAGTGAAGATTTTCAAATGCTACTAGGTCAAGAATAATAATCAAACTCCAATTTAGAATTATTCAAATGGAAAAAAAATACAGGGAAACTCATACTAGTTTTCAGCTTTCCCACTAATGTTTACAGTAGCATTTATGCCACCCTTTTGTATCTGTCCTCTTTTCTTTTCCCACTTCCACCTTTGAATTGTGTTTGTTCAGTTTTACAGAGTGAGGACAAATTGGGGTCTGACAGTTACTTGTTTTTTAAATTTAATTTTAAAAAAGTTTTATTGATGTCTATTTTTTTACATCACATTAATTTCTGAATCTATTCCTAGCCCCCTCCCAAAGAACCTTCTCTTGTAACAAATGTAAATAAAACAAAAACAGTTGATAGGGCTTGCTTCCACATCTGACAATGTATGCAGTCTTCCTCATCCATAGTTTTCCACCTCTTCAAAGAAATTGAGGGAGTTACATTTCTTTATCTCTTCTCCAGATTCAGAGTTGATCATTACAGTTAGATAGGATTCAGGTTCATTTTTGTGTTTATGTTATTATTGTCATGGTGTATATATTGTTTACCTGATTCTGCATGTATCATTCCTCATTAATTCATAAAAGTTCTCATTTTTCTCTCAGTACCAAAAATTGATTATTCCTTAAAATGCAATAATATTGTTACTTTCATATACAATAATATCTTTAACCGTTACTTAATCAGTAGGTGCCCACTTTGTTATAGTTTTTTACTACCACAAAAATATGGGTACTAAATATCTTAGTGATCTTCGACCTTTCTTCTTTTCTTTCACCTCATTGGGATCTGTACTCAATAATGAAATCACTGGGCATAACCCTAGATAAGGATAGCTTAGTGACTTTTTCTTGCCTAATTCCAGTCAGAATAATTGTACCACCTCTCAGTACCCCTAACAGTGGATTGGCATCCTTTTCCCACAGCATTAGCTATTTCTACTTCTTGTCCATTTGCCAGTTTGATCAGGTGAAACCCCAGAGTTGTTTTCATTTGTTTACCTTTCTCTTATTAATAATAGTTTAGAGCAGTCTTTCAAGTGGTTGTTGATAATTTTTGGAAGCCACCTTTTGACCACTAATTGTTGTGGAACAGTGAATAGGTCCTTTTAAAAATTGGAGCTTATAAGAAGAAAGCTCCCTATATAGTCACACCATTCTTTTTCTTCCCCCTTTCCTTCTGCACATAAATAATTTGTGGCTATAGCATCAGAATTACTTTCTTAGGACCATAGGTTCATAGAATTTGAAACTGAAAGAGCCCTTAGGAACTACCTAATCCAATCCTCTCGTTTTACATAGGAGGAAACAAATTTAGAAAGATTATCACACTAGTAGTAAAATGTCCCAATATCACACAAGTAGTAAACACTAGAGCTAAAAGTCCTCTAAGTCCATTCAAAGATGACATTGTCAAGTTTTCCTCCTATTTATACTTATCCAGTAGCTTCTTTCTTATTGAGGAGAGTCAGTTCCAAAATAGCAATTCCCTTTATTTCCTCTACCTTTTGAAAAATGAAGTTACTATAATAATGTCATCAATATAGTAAAACTTGAGAATGAATGGGAAAGTGTAAAAACTGGTAGATGACCTGAAAGACAGAGAACTGTTCCTTGGTAGATAAGAATGTAGTAAAAAGAAGGAATGCACAGTTCAAATGAACTCAGTATGTTATCAAAAATAAGGATGGCCAGGCTCCACATCTGAGAAGTAGCCTGGTGTGTGCTGATCTTTCTCCTGCTTGAGGGAGAAGGGAACATGACCAGAGGTGGAACATCTCTTTTGGTCATGTTTGGTCCTGGCATTTGTTTTTCTTTGGTTAAAGGGCCCTGCCTTTGAAGAGTTGGGGTATCTATCACGCTTCATCTCAGATTGAACAATCCCAAATCTTTATTTTGATGATGTTTTAGACTCCAAGTATCCTAGTAAAATGTCTTTCTTACCTCAAAAAGTTAGCATTTGAGGCATTTTTCTAGATCGTCTCAAACTTTTTTTTCCTTGCCTGTGGAGAGATGACTTCAAATTATTTTTGACTATGTATTGAAATTGATTTTTTTGTTTTACAATGTGGAGTATATTTATAGAAAGGAAACATTCATTTATCTAGCATTACCAGAGAATGTATTCCGTAAGAATTTTTAGATCATTTAAGCAAAAATATTAAATTTTAATAATCCTTAATGAAAAAACCCTCAAATTGTGTATGTATGTATATATGCATGTATTTTCAAACCACACTGTATCTGTTCTCTTAAATGGAATTGAAACTTTTCTTGTTGATTCACGATCATACAGTGTTACTCTCAAGGCCCTGTGAGATTTGTAGGGAGTGTGATCCATCTTAAAAGGCACCTACATCTCCTCTTTTGGAGTTCTATTGTTTCCTCCCTAGATCTCAGGCTAACAGCCATCACTGTTGTTAGCAAGGTACTTGGTTTTAGCAGTCCCTACCATCTTTTCTTCCAAATTGTTAGATATGGCATGAGCCAAAAAAATAAAAATAAAGAACACGTGATCATGCTCATTAGAATTACATACAGAATGACTCTTGTTTCCTCCTTTGTTCTTGGATGGTTAAAATAATCAAGTGAAAAAATATATCACATAATTCTGAGCAAAGAGTATTGCTTTTAAAAGTTTAAAGATATTCAAATAAATATTTTTTCTTCCCTACTGAAGCTATGGCTACATAACAGAATTTAAAGGTCCGTATTTGTCCCTTCATTTTTACTAGAGGTATTGTCATTGGAAACAAATATATTTGTGAATTAACCTTTAAAATTATAATTGCAGACAAAATTACTATGTGAACTTGTCACATCACTCAAAAACTATAATTAAAACATTATAAACTTTAATTTTAATCCAGAGGATGGTTGTTCTAAAGCTCACCTCAATCTCTTGATAATATTTGCAAGGATGTCTTTCTGAGTAAATCTTTTTTCATGCATATGGTTATTTGAGATACTCTCCTAAAATCATTGTAATATTTAATTTAAATGTTAAAATAATTATTTTAAACCACAGAGGAACATCTCTCAGTCCTATAATTGCATTTAGACTGGGGCGGGATGGGGGCAGAGGGGAGAAAGTAATTTGTTTTACTGCAAGTACTGCTGATTTTGTTAGCATTAGTATCAGCATTTTAACCAGTTTCATTGTTTAAAATCTAATTAGCTACAGTATTACTCTTTAAGAAAGAGGCATAAAAAGTTAGTATGTATTTTAATACATCAGCCCAATGTAATATGACAGTGCTCAGAAAAACTGACTTTAGGTTTTCATATTTTTCTGATTTAACATTAGATTGGAATACTTTTAGTATATTTTTGCATATATTTGCAAATTTTAAATTTAATATACTATGTGATCAGAATCTTTCTGCTGTTTTTCAAAGATTTGCTTTTAACAAAATGCTAACATATTAAACCCAGTTTTAACCAAAACATGAACTTTTCTGTAAGATGAGATTTTCAAGTACAATATGTAAAATCAGTCCTCTGATAATTAGATTGTAAATGTATAAGTTAGGGGCTATATATTAAGCTTATTTGAATTCTTCCTCCCCTACTACCACAGTCCCCCCCCCAAAAAAAACTGTTTCACTTAAACATTCTAACAGTCCTACATACTTTAGATAGTTTGACCTGTAGTGGACCACAGCAGACTGTAACTAGAAAATTATATGCTCGTAGATAACGTCTGTTCCTGAAATCAAGGGTGAATATTGAGAACCTAGTATTTTGGTATCTGTGCTTTCATTAGCATGGGACCTCTTTTCCCCACTGCAGATTTACAGCACCTCAGTGCTTCCTCATCTTGTGCTGTTCTTAACCATCTGTTTCCATAAATTCTTCAGAGAAGATCAATCCAACTTACTGAAATCCTTCATGTCATTCTAATATCTCATTTTTTTTAGTGTTCTTGGGGGTATCAGTATATCATTCATTCAGATTGCATTTTTTTTGTCTTTTGTGAAATGAGAGACAATTTATTCAGCACACAAAATTTAAATATGTATAGATTGCTTTTGGAAAAATAAGTCTTCACAGAATTTCAGAGTTGGAAGGAACTTCAGCATCCTGAAGAAAGAATCCCTACTATAACACACCCATTAAGTGGTCATTGAGCCTTTGCTTCCTGTGTTTTCCTGCATTTCTCAAAGTTATAATTTTTTACAGTGGCCCATTGTATCCATTAGTCAGCAATTCCTCAATACTTGGGCCTTAACTTTGTTTCCAGTTTTTTGCTTTCATAAGGATATTGCTGTGAGATTTTGACTCATATGAAATCTTTCTTTCTGTCTTTGATCTCTTTTACTTCCCTTTAGTTCCCAGTTGTCTGCCACCAGAAAAAGAGCTGTTCTGTCCGTACATATGGTCCTTTTTAGTAGTATTGCTGGGTCAGAAGTTTTAGTCACTTTTTGGGCATGGTTCCAAATTGCTCTTCAGAATGATTGAACCAGTTCATAGTTTTATGAACAGTGCATAGGTGTGCTTGTTTTCCCTTATCCCCTCCAACATGTCAGTTAATTTGTTGTCAGTTTTGTCAGTCTAATGGCATGTAAGGTGGAACTTCAGAATTGCTTTAATTTGCATTTCTCTTAGTGATTTGAAGAATCTTTTCATTTGGCTATTGATAGTTTCTGGGGTCTTTTTTTAATGTATGGTATTCAAACAAAGGACAAAGAAGATCACAGAAGCCAAAATAGATAATTAAAAAACATCTGCATGAATAAATTAGAGTACGTAGAAGAAGAAAAAAGGAAATTGTCAAGCAACAAAAAAGAATCTTCCCATCAAGTATGTGGGTTTTATAAAAGTTCAAGATAAATAGGGAATTAATAGAAATATATCAGGGCAGGAACATTGCTTTATATTTGACTAGGCAAAGAATACTAACCAGTTTTCAAAAGAATAAGTGTTTTCAGCTCAAGAGCCATGATGGATTTCTCCAAATAACTAATAAATGAAATTAAAATGAAAGCTTTGAGGTTTTACCTCATATTGAACTAATTAGGGAAGAATAGCAAAAACAGTGTAAATGCTAGAGAAACTGTTAGGAGATATGGTGGTAAACAACTCAGAACTAAGAGAATTCCTGTCAGTTATGTACTAATAAAATGATAAAAGGGACACATTCAGAGAAACCTCAGAAAACTTCTATGAACTAATGCGGAGGGGAATAAGTAGAACTAGGAAAACATTTAGACAATAAAAACATTGCAAAAATGAGCAACTTAGAAAGTCATAACTCTGATCAACACAGTGAAGAAGCAGAATTCCAGAGGACAAATAACAAAACATGTTGCCTACCTCCTAAGAGTTGATGGACCTAGGATGCAGATTGAGACATGTGCTTTTTAAATAATGCCAGTGCAGGAATTTGTTCTGCTTTGTTATGAACATTTTTACAAAGTGTTTACTTTTCTTCTTTTCCCCCCAATTTGGGAACTGAGAGGAAAAAAATTTTTTTCTTAATTGAAAATAATTTTTGACTTAATTTTTTTTGAAAAGTCCCTGAAATGTTCCTAATTATATGGGCAATATCATTTGTAACTCCAAAATCAATCATTGGATGAGCATTTATGAAGCACTTACTTTGGGCAGTGCATTGTCCTAGTTACTGAAGGTACAGAGATAAGAAGAAACAAGAACTTAACATTCTTCTGGGGCAATAGAATGCATACATAAATATATACCCAGGTAAATAAATACAAAGTATATAAAATAATTTTAGAAGGATGAGATGCGAATATCTGGGATCAGGAAAAGCCTCATGTACTTGACCTCAGTCTTTAAGGGAGCTTTTGAGGCATAGTATATGAAAAGAAAGACTGCTATATTTATGGAAGACAGCTGATTTAAAGACAAGAGACAGATGGTAGAATACCATTTAAAGATTGGTTGATCTGACTGGAACATAAAGTGCATAAAGACGAGGAATACTGTGAAATTAGCCTATAAAGATAGCACAGGTTGTGAAGGGTTTTAAAAGGCAAAGGGGATTTTACATTTGATCCTGGGTTTATTAAGTAGGGATATGACATAGTCAGACTTGTGCTTTAGAAAGATCACTTTGACAGTTGCATGAGAGACAGACTAGAGTTGATTAAGGGAGAACAGTCAGAAGACTATTGCAATACTCTAGACCTGAGGGGATAAAAGCACCATCATGGTGCCAGTGTTAGAGGAGATATAAGAGTAAATAACATAAGTGATTTTGGAGATAGAGTCAATAGGATTTGGCTACATATTGAATAGACAGACGTGAGAGTGAAGAGTCAGGGGTGGTGATACCTGGTGTATGAACCTGGTGAAGGTGCCCTTGACAGTAAGAGAGAAGTTAGGAAGAAGAGAGGATTTGAGCAGAAAGATAATAAGTTCATTTCTGGATATTTTGAGTTCAGGATGTCTGCAGAACATCCATTTCCAGATATCCAATAAGCAGTTATAGATGGAAGGCTAAAGATTAGCAGAAGAGTTACCATCAGCATAGAGATGATTAATTGAATCATAGGAGCTAATGAGATCAACAAGTGAAGAAGAGAGATCAAGACAGAGCTACAAGGGACTTCCACAGTTAACAATTTGAAAACAGCAGTTTTCAATTTGAACAGCAGTTAACAGTTTGAAAGTGTGGTCAAGTGTCACAAAAATCCAGAGAAAAGAGAGTATGGTGGAGAAGAGGGTGATCAGCAGTGTCAGAGCCTTCAGAGAGGTCAAGAGGGATGAGGGTTGAAAAAAAGGCCATTAGATTTGGCAATTCAGAGATTATTGATACTTTTGGAGAGACTGGTATATGGATGATGATCTGTCAAAGAAGAATGAGAAGGAACCATTAGACAGTGACCCACAGTGGAGAGAGGGCAACAAGATTGAGGGCTGAGTAATGGCTGCTGGATTTAATGAATCTGTTTTCAACTAGTTTATTGCAGGATTATCCTTTTTAAAATGTTTTCTGCAATATAAGTAACATTCTCCTAATTGTTAGTTCTCCTACTTGTTAAAGCGGTAGTCCTTTTAAAATAATACATCTGTAATTGTACCTTGTACTTAATGTAACAAATGGAACGTATATGTAATTTTGATCCTTTGAATTGTTTTAAATGTACAAGGGAACCTTGACTCATACCATTGAAAAAGATTAAGGCCATCTATCCCAAGCACTGACTTCACCCCAAGTCTCTGTTTCATATTGTTGCTACTTCATTCCTCATTCTTGTTTTTACTCTGTCTTGGAGGAAAAGATAACTCTTCTCTTTGCAAACTCCAGTTATCAGCTGTCATATCCTACTGCTTACAGATATGCCTAGATCTCTCCCATCACACCTCTGGGATCCTATGTCCCTGCTCTTTTTCACAACCGGTGTCTAGAAAAGGTATTCTTTACTATGTGTATCATGGATTTCTGGCATTCTAGTGAAACCTAATGACTCTCAAAATAGTATTTAAATAATAAAATGAAATACAGAATTACCAAGAAAATGAAGTATATTGAAATGTGGTTACCAAAAAAAATTTTTTTTAAGTTTATGATTCACAGGTTAATAATCTCTGGACTAGAAGAAGCTATTTACATTCCTTGCATCCTTCCACTCACCTCCCACTTACTTCTCCACCCCTTGTAATCTGTCTTCTAACCTCATCCCTCAACTGAAACTGCTCTTTCTGAGGTTGGAATTGTCAAATCATATGACTTTTTCTCATTGTTTTTCTGTAAACCCCTCTCTCTTGCTAGGCATTCTCTTCCCCAGGTCTTTGCAGTAATGCTGTTTCCTAATTCTGTTCTTTTCTGTTTACTTTCTGTTTTTCAGTGTCCTTGGCTGGGTCGTCTTCCATATCCCTCCTCTCCATGGTATGCCCCGGTAGCTCTGTCATATGCCCTTTTCTCCTTTATACCCTCTGCCTTGGCAGTTGGCTTCATCAGCTCCAGTGGGATTAACCATCATCTCTTTGCCGCTTCTTAGCTCTGTATATCTAACTCCAGTCTCTAAGACTCCAGTCCTACATGATTAGCTGCCTATTGGACATCTTAAACTTCACATGTATAGGAAAGTGCTCATTTTCTTTCACACCAGACTCTTCACAGTTTGGCTTCATGATGCTTTAACTCAGATTGACTGCATATTACTCTCCTTCATGCACTTTACATTCCAGCCAAACTGATCTTTTTGCTGTTCTCCAAATGTAAAATTCTACATCCTCCAGACTGCCCCCAGCCCCCATGCCTGGGATGCACCCCTCACATTTCTTTTCATGGAATCCATGACTTTCTCTAGGCTCAGTTTAAGGTATCATTTCATATAGAAAGAAACCCATTCTGATGCCCTCCCCATTTCCTAGTATCATCCCCCTAGAAATTTCTTTGTATGTATTTTGTATTTAAGTTTCTTTGTAAATGTTGTTTGTCCAGACCCATCTCCTTTCCTTCACTCCCCTTTCCCTAATATCTCTTCCTATTACAATAGAATGTAAACTTGAGGAAAAGGATTTTCAATTTTTGCCTCTGTATTTCCAGGGCCTAGCCTAACGCCTAATAGATGTTTATTGAAGGAAGTCCTACCAAAATAATTTTTTTTCTTTGTTAAAATTTATCCCCTGATTCTTTAAAAACTGGGCTTATTGTGGTTCATTGATATTTTCAGTTTGTCATCATTTTATCACACTATTGTGACAAAATAGTTGAAAGTTAAATCAGTGTCCAATATTTAGATGGATTTATGTGCTATGTGGATGTAAGCTGTTCTTGAGTAATAACGGCATGAATTTTTCCCCCAAATAGAAAGAACTTTGCAACATGATACTTGATTGCTGTGCCCAACAGAGAACATATGAGAAATTTTTTGGCTTGTTGGCAGGGGTGAGTTTCACATTTCAGATTTTGAGTCATAACATAAAATACAGCTGGTTTGTTATTTTTTATCATGAATATTATGGACTAACCAACTACTTTGTTTTGATGAAAAAAAGTTTAAAGCTAGCATAAATTTCACTATGTTTTGTAAGATTTTCCCAGTCCCACTACTAACTGCACACTATGTATCACCCTATTGCTTGAACATCCTGCCATTGCCTTGCAGTGAACCATCCTTCCAAGAACTTTCTACTTCTTTCTGGCAGTTTTCCCATCCTAATTAAGTATAGGTTTTGTTTTGTTTTCCCTCAGTTCCTCCTGTCAAGCAGCATAGTCAAGGAGCCAGGAAATATTAATACTAAAACCTGTACTCATTCCTCTTCTAGGCTGAACTCCTGTTGCAGTATTGCTTCTCTGTACATCACCTGCATGTATAATATTTTGCAGGTAGAATTTTATTTTAGCATTTATTTAAGCTATGGGTCAGTAAGGGCCACAAATTTTTTTTTTTGCTTCTTTTTTCAAAACGACTTATTGTAACCCAGTGAGATTTCATTGTTATTTATCAACATCTATCAAATATTATTTTATCAACATAAATATGCATGCATCCTTTGTAGAAAATGTTTATATATTTTAATTTATTAATTAGATTGGGGAGTTGTACCTCAGTACTTATTCTACTCATTTTTATTCTTCAGCGTTTCTGCATGCTGAAAAAAGAATACATGGAATCCTTTGAAGGTATTTTCAAAGAACAATATGATACCATACATCGCTTGGAAACAAACAAATTGCGAAATGTTGCCAAGATGTTTGCTCATCTCTTATATACGGATTCACTTCCATGGAGTGTGAGTAGTAAGGCCTGCATTCTACCTTTCTTCCAAGTTATTTATTATTCTTAAATAATATTTTTAAAAATCTAGCCATAATTTTACTTTTGAGGAAATAAATTTTCAAATGAAATGTGTGCCTTAGTGCTATTGAGAGTTCCACCTATAAGCATTTTCTCACAAGGAAAGTTATAAAAAATTGAGTAGTTAATATAAGTACCATACCTTCCGCATCATTCTAGGGGTCTTTATCTGACAGTGGCTCTAAGGATGTCTTTAGGAAACTATCTCCTCTTCGTTACACTAATCACAAAAGTATAGAAATGTTCTATATAGATCTCTAAGTGTTAAACTATTAACAGATTGTAGCCTGTAAATTTGTAAAAACAAAACAAAACAAAAAAACCAAAACATCTTGAAATATCTTGACCTTTTTAGGCTTTACAACCTATGGGCCTATTTAGTGTAAAGAATTTTTTTGTTTACTGTGTAAAATTGGGGATCTCTGGCATATTGAACTTCTGACTCCAGCAGAGCAGTAGCAGCCCTGTATTTCACAGGGCAGATCACCTGGGAAGCAACTCACTTAAAGTGTCATCTTTTATTTTAGGATGGTGGAAAGAGCTGAATGAGTTACTTAGCCCCTCTTTTTTTCCTACTACTGCCATGACTGGGGTCAGTATAATATAAAGCAGGAAGAGATAGGTTCCTATCTTGAGATGGAACTCCATTTTTTCATAGAAACAATGTTACAAATAATAGGTATTCTCAAACATGGAGTTAAATAGACTTTCATGAGTTCTTGGGATTGTAAAACCCATTTATGAGAAACTAATTTTTGATACAAGCTACTCATATTGGAAACTGCCTTTATTTTAATTTCTTGTAAAATATTCCTTCATGGAGCAAGGGATGGTTTCCGGCACTGGTATTCTTAATAGCTTCTTGTTCACCCTATCCTCACTTTTAATGATTTTGTAATCTTACTGTTTGAATAGTTGCCATATATTATGCAAAAGTTCTGGTTAGTCCTGTATACTATATTAGTCCTATACTACTCACATATATACATACATAATTTTTTTGTAAGACTCCAAACTTTGTTAGGAGATAATTCTTACTTCATCATCATATAAGGCAAAAACCAGAACGTCTTGATATAAAAGCATGTTAAAAATTTGAGAAGGTTTGAACCAGCAGCAACTTTTGAGGCCATTGGCCTGACCCCTTCATTTGACAGATAAGAAAATTGAGGTCTGAAGATGTGAAACCACTTGCTTTTGGTCACACATCATTTCAGTTAATGGAGCTAGACTGAGATTCTGCAGGTCCCCTTCTAGTTGTCTTATTCAAGGAAGAAAATGAGCCAATCGTAGGCTATCCTTTGTCTTTTGAGAACTAGTACAGAGAAGTATTCTTTTAAACTTAAACAAAAACTTTCTATTGTAAGATGAATATTTACTGTGATTTTTAATATCACTTGTAAGTGTAGATCATAGAATCTTAGAAAACGAGACAGTCTTTAGACCATCAAGTCAGACCTGAATCTGATGTTTCCTTTGTTTCCATTTTTTGAAAACTAAAGTAAAATTGTCTGCTTTTCTTCTTATTTCCAGGTTCTTGAATGTATAACATTGAGTGAAGAAACTACTACGTCTTCCAGCAGAATTTTTGTCAAAATATTTTTTCAAGAACTTTGTGAATACATGGGGCTTCCTAAACTTAATGCAAGACTGAAGGATGAGTAAGAAGATATTTTATTATTAATTCTTCTTTATCACTGCTGGGATCCTGCCTTTTTTAAAAATATGATTTATTTGTTTTAAATTTTCTCCCCTTCCGTCCCTCCCCAAGACGGCATGCAATCTTATATGGGTTCTGTACTTACATTCTTACTAAACACATTTTCACATTAGTCATGTTGCATAGAAGAATTAAAACAAATGAGAGAAACCATGAGAAAAACCAAACCAAACATAACACAAGAGAAAATAGTCTTCTTCATTCTGTGTTCTGATTCCATAGTTCTTTCCCTGGATGTGGATGGCCTCAAGAGTCCTTTGGGAATGTTTTAGGTCCTTGTATTGCTGAGAAGGGCTAAGTCTATCAGAAACAGTCCTTGTACACTGTGGCTGTTACTGTGTATAATGTTCTCCTAGTTCTACCCATTTCATTCAGCATCAGTTCATTGCTAGTTTTTCCAAGTTTTTCTGAAGTCCTCCTGTTCATCATTTCTTATAGCACAATAGTATTCCATTACATTTATATACCACGACTTGTTCAGCCATTCCCCAAATGATAGGCGTACCCTCAATTTCCAGTTCTGGGCCATCACAAAAAGAGCTGCTATAAGTATTTTTGTACAATTGGGACCTTTTCCCATTTTTATGATCTCTGTGGGATACAACCCTAGAAGCAGTATTGCTGGGTCAAGGGTATGCACATCTTTGTAGCCCTTTGGACATAGTTCCAAATTGCTCTCCAGAATGGAGAGCTCCACCAACAATGAATTAGTGTTCCAGCTGTCCCACATCTTCTCCAACATTTATTATCTTCCTGTTTTGTCCTGTTAACCAATCTGATAGGTGTGATGTGGTACCTCAGAGTTGTTTTGATTTGTATCTCTCTAATCAATTGTGATTTAGAGCATTTTTTCATATTGACTGTAGATAGTTTTAATTTCTTCCTCTGAAAACTGCCTGTTCACATCTTTTGACCATTTATCCATTGGGGAATGACTTGTATTCTTATAAATTTGACTTAGTTCTTTACATATTTTAGAAATGAGGCCTTTATCACAGACACTAGTTCCCAGTTTTCTGCTTCATTTCTAATCTTGGTTTCATTGGGTTTGTTTGTGTAAAACTTTTCAATTTAATGTAATCAAAATTATCTGTTTTGCACTTCGTAATGTTTATATCTCTTGTCTGGTCATAAATTTCTCCATTCTCCATAAATCTGATAAATACACTATTCCTTGCTCCCCTAATTTGTTTATAGTATCAGCCTTTATACCTAGATTGTGTGCCCATTTGAACTTTATTCTGGTGTCTAGTGTCAGGCATTGGTCTATGCCCAGTTTCTGCCACACTGTTATCCAGTTTTCCTGGCAGTTTTTTGTCGAACAGTGAGTTCTTATCCCAAAAGCTGGGTCCTTGGGTTTATCAGGGATCCTGCGTTTTGTACATCTGTCTCTCTGCCTGCTATCCTCCACTGATAGTAAAGCCCAGTTGTAGAAGCATGAATAGCAATTTCACTTATCTAAGTCTTTGAAATCCTAAAAGCCATGGCTTAGAATAGAGGGCCTATATTAATGATTCAAATAAAAGGCAGCAAAATTGGAAAAATGTTAAATTCGTACTGCTTACATGGGTTCACTCTACTTCTTTAAGTTGAATGTTTCACATATTATTTATTTTCATTTTGGCCTCAGTCTTTTTGCTCTTCTTTCTCTTTATACCTGGTTCATATATATATACATATAGAGTTTAACATGTCTATCATAGTTTCCATAGCTTGTCCATAGTATTATATTGTGCTGGAATTTCATTTTATTAAAGAAGTATAAATAAGTGATTAATAAATCCTAAATCAAACTGGGCCTTTGAAATATATATAACATTTTAATTGTGACAAGGTTTGACCTATAATTTTCTTGTAAAAGATAATTGATTAAGGTAATGTAATTTCTCTGTTGAGTTTATGGACATTGATAGGTATATGACTTTCACCTGGAATTAAAATACTAAAACTTCCCTTGTTAGAATTTGGTGGAAATTAATTAAATGATGCTTTGGCAGATAAAGAGCTTCATGCCCCACAATAGTACTTTTGCTTGTGGGCTTATTAAAACAAGTATTTAATAGTTTTAATTCCATTTGTACAAACAATACACTACTTTAAAGTTCAGTTTATGTAATACTAATAAGATGTTTCTTCTCTAAGATTTTGATAGTTTTCTGTTAACTAGCAGTTAAGAATTATTTTATAATTTAGTTCACTAGGGTTTTTTAAATTGTTCATTATTAGTCATTTGCTAGGGAGAAGATTTAAAACTCTTGTATATTGCATGCTGTCACTGTTACATTAGTATTATAAACTTTCGTTTATCCATCATGTCCCAAAAGTCTTAGTGCAATTTTAAGGTTTAGTAACTTTAGATGTATAACTGCTATAAACTTTTTTTAAAAAAAGGTATTTAGAAGTTTACTTAAATTTCTCTTAAACTTACTTACCTTGGTAAATTTTAAGTTATAAATATTTAATTTTAATAATCATACATCCTGTCATTATGCAATTGTGCTACAAACAGTTTTCTAGAGGACCCTTTCTCAAACTGTCAGATCATTTGAAGAATTCATCTTGCCTAGCCACCTTGGTCACTTGATCTATCTCCATTAGACTTTTTTCTTGTGGAGTAACATCAGAACTGTCATGTATGCATCAAAACTTCATTCTTAGAATGATCTTAAGACTAGGATAATGAATGGAAACCTTTTGGTCACTAAGCACCAACTAAAGAACATTTCTACAAAGTTTGAAGATTGGAGCAATTAAGATGCAAGACTGTAGTTATGTTAAATTTTAATAAGACACATCAATATTTAAAATTTTAAGTTTAATCACTTTTCATGTGTTGTTTTGTAAGTTCGTGACATTTATGCTTTCTGAACTAAATAAAGTTTAAAACTGCAGTGACAACCTCTATATCTCTTTATGGTTACAAAGCAACTTCACATCCATGATTTGTTGCTCAACAACCATATGATGTAGCTAGTGGTAAATGCTTGTCCCATTTAACAGGTGAAGAAGCAAAGTCTTATGGAGCTTTCCATGATTTGTTCAGGGTCACACAGCTGAAATGACCTTGTGACTCCACAAGAGAAAGTTGAATCCTCTTCTCAGCGTACCACACCATTTCACGATCACATCCATCATGTGATAGTTTGCTGCTGTTGGTCTTATGCAAACCTAGTCTAATATACTGCCGAGGAAATTGCTAATTTGGTTGTGCTGTGTGTACTGCTTTAAAATGTTTGATGTATTTTCAGATGATTTCAGTAAGAATTTTGTATTTCAATATTCAATGTGTCTGCTGCATTCAACTTCTCTTCTGATTCTTATCTGTAGAACACTGCAGCCATTCTTTGAAGGATTGCTACCCCGAGATAATCCAAGAAACACTCGGTTTGCCATCAACTTCTTTACTTCCATAGGTCTTGGAGGCTTAACGTAAGACATTTCTTTCCAAAATTCTGTTACATTTTAATCATGTGTTCTTTAAAGTTAAAATTAACCAGTACTTGTTTTTGAAAAAAGACCTAAATGAAATTTTCTGGTTGGGTAGGGATGAATTACGAGAACATCTAAAAAACGCACCCAAGATCGTCATAGCAAAGAAACAGGATGTTGAGACGTCAGATTCCTCCTCTTCCTCCTCTTCCTCTTCAGATTCTGACTCCAACTCCGACTCCTCAGACTCAGATTCTGACAGCAGCGACAGCAGCTCAGATTCATCCAGTGGCAGTGACTCCTCATCCACAAGTGGCCAGAGCTCCGACTCAGGTATTAAAAATGAATATATGCCGTTGACTTTGCCTGTTTTATTCCATGTGCACTCATTCATTATGTTTTGTGTTAAGTAGGGTTATTTCAGGGTTTGGTATTTTAGTTCAGCATTTCCCTATATAATATTTGTAATGCTACAGTTTACTTATTTTAATCTTTTTTAAGAGAATAAATTATTCATTCAGCCAACATTTATGAAGCATTTATTTGATTCCAGACCATACTGTGGTAGGTGCTGGAAATACAGGAACAAAAATGAAACTGTCTCAGCCCTCAGGGAACTTACACGCTCTTGAGGGGCCAAAACAAGTAGAGAGAAAATTAAATACAAAATAGTGACAAAATGATTTCCTGAGGGAGAAAATGCTATCAATTCTGGAGATAGGCTATTCTGTGATTACATTTTGTTGAAAAATGTTTCCTTGAGATTTTGAAATGCCATGGTGTTTATGATGCCGGAAACTTCTTGATACACACATCCTCATAGTTGTCCCTTTTTGCGTTGCAAAAACTTAAAAAGTTCTTAGGTTTGTGTTGTATGAAGCGTGCAAGCTTTTGTTCTTTCAGGAGCCCTGTTTTCACTTTGTATCCATTCTGTTGGTTTTCCTAATGGCTTCTTAAGTTATCATACCTATGAACTGTATACTGTTCTTTAGCTCAGTGAGCCTGGAGACAGAGCAATGTTTTGCTGTGCAACATGAAGTCAGATGGCTTGCTGTTCCCCTAGCTCCTCAAAAGTTTCTAGACATCTAGTACTCTTTTTCACATTTGAGCAAACAATATGTCAGTCAGAAGTATGGGGGCCTATTGTATTATTGAGAAAAGATGTTCTATTTTTTGATGAAAAGCCTGTTTTTGACACAACATGATAAATACTGGTCATTTAATGTTCACCTAGTCTGACTCTAAAAAAAAAATTTGTTCTTTCATGGAGTCTGTTTTGGGACCAGATGATAACACAGCATGAACTTCTGTAGCAAGGAAGCTTGCTGATTCAAAATTAATTTGATTTATTATATGATTTCAACAGTGGATTTTTGTTAATAAGTCAGTAAGCATTATATAGGCAAGATGAATTATGCATGTGGTATAATATCATCATGATGAAATTGTTGCAGCCTTATAAGGTTGGCAGTTCCTGAAATCATTGTTTGTCATTATAAAGTCAGAGGGTTGATGATAGTAAAGCACAAGGTGAGCGCATGGTGTATCAGGGTCAGAGAAACGTTGGTTCAGCTGAGAGCCAGATGGCTTCTGCATGGACAGCTGCAGCACAGTTGAGCTGCTTGATAGGAACAGAGAGGTGAGTCCTTAGTGACAAACTGACTGATTCTGCAGTCTGCTGGGGTAAGTGTTGGGAAGGGAATGATGAAGGTGAGTGTGGAGTGGCAGTATTTCTTATTTAGGATATTTTTCCACCATATTTTCATTTGGCTGTGCCTGAGCCAATACCATAAAGAGAATAATTTTGTCCGTCTCAGCAGTTTACTTTGTTTTATGTATCCAAACTAGAGAAGCACAGCAAAAATGATGAAATATTGGGTCATAGCTAAAATTTGAGATAAACATTAATTTTTATGACTCTCTTAAATGGTCGAAGTTATTTTGAGTTACTTTCTCAGAAAGCAAATGATTATTAATAATTATGGTTTTATATTTTAATAGGGCTTAATGTTCTATTTCATTAGTATAGTTAATGCTGCTCTTATAGTGCATGAAAACAAAGCTGTTGCTGCCCCATATTAAGGATCTTAATGAGAAGAAAAAAAGTATTTTTTGGCTATTCTGCTAATATTCTAGTTCACTTAACAGAAATACATCTAGACCCTAAAGTCAGAGGTGTTTTTATTATTCTGTGTGTGTACTTGTAAGAACTGCATCACATCAGAATGATAACAAATTTGCAACTCTCAAACCTCCTTATAATACTCTGTCATGGACTTTTAAAAATTATCAATAGCTGCATATCGTGGCAGTATGCCTGTAATCTCTCATCTGGGGAGTCTGAAGCTTGTGGATCACTTGAGCCACTTGGGTTCTGAAGTATGGGAGAACTAAAGCTGATCACATGTCCTCACTAAAATAGGCAGAAAGGACAGATCAGAGCTCCAGTGCAGATGATTAGGTTGGTCAAATCAAGGAGATGCATTCTCAAAAAAAACAAGGACAACAAAAAATTCTAAAGTTAAAAATAATAGAATCTTTAGTTGAATATAAGCTCCTTGAGGGCCAGAATGAGTTTTTCATTTTGTCTGTGTGTCCATTTTGCTGGTGCAGTGCCTGGCATATAGTAAGCACTTCATGAATATTTACTTGATTAGACTGTTTAATGTATCACTTCATCCCCCACATCTTCCAGAAATATTGCTGTGCTTCACTTTCTTTGATTCCTGGCATATCTGGCGCAGTGCAGATCCCTTATCACTGAGGAGAAAATGAAGCCTGTGTGGGGCTTTCTTTTACTTTTCAGGCACAACTCCAGTTTGGAAAAACAGTTGTAAAGAATGTATAGACGTATCATCAGTGGTGTAAAATCTGTCATCTTTTCCTTTAGTTTATCTATAAGAAATAAAACAAAAAGAATTAGTGTAACACTCCATACTTATTATTTTGTGCCTGAGGATCACAGTCATGATCCTTTTTAAAAAAACAGCTATAATTCAGTTTTTCCTCAAAATTGGCTTTCCTACCAATTCACCAGAGGTTAATGAAATTTTACTTTGTTGACAAGCTGTAAATAGTATTATTTTTATGTATTATTATGAATTAAGAAATTAGATTAAAATAAATGTTAATCACATGTACTCTGTGCTTTCACTTTTAAAGATAAAAGGAAAAAAGAACAAAGAAAAAAGAAAAATAAGGAAACAGATAAAACAGTTAAGAAAAAGAAAACAAATGAAAAGAAACACATGGAAAACAAAATGGAAAAAAGACAGCAAGAGATAAGAACAGAAGAAGAGAAAAGATCAGAAAAAAATACAGACCGAAATTTAAGAGATTCACATTGGAGAGAGAACTCATCAAAACATGCCCCTGACAGAGATACTCCTACAGAACGAAACAGTTACAGGGTTTTAAAGGACAGAGATCATGATAAATACGTAGAGCCAGAAAATAAATCTTGTGATACCAAGAAGAGGAGAGGAGAAAGAAGAGATTCTTTTTCTGAAAGTGAAAGAGAAAAACACCGAAACAAAGACAGTGAGAATCATAGGAGGAAAGAGAGATCAAAGTCAAGAGAAAGGAATAGAAGTCATCGAAACCCCAGAGATGAGGAAGATCGACATTGGAATGGTGCAGAAAAGGAATCTGAAAAACATAGTAGACGGTCTGAGCAGTCCCGAGAGTCAAGGAGGAATCATGACCGACGAAGAGAAAACTCTCCAGCAAGGCGAAAATAACACTGAAATGCCTTATGTTCAGTCTAAACTGAATTTTTTTTACATTTATTGCTGAACTTTGTTTCAAAAAAAGAGCCTTTGTATAAAGTACTGGTTTGTATTATACATTTTTAAGAGGTTTTCATTGAAAAATGTTTTGTAATCAGTTCTTTTTCCCCCTTCTTCCACTCCTCCCAAAAAAGAACCTTCCTCCCTTGATTAAACGTATTTGCAGAGAACATTTTCATTTAAGAGAACATAATGCTTGCTTATACTTTGTGAATAAAAGTGTCAAACTTTCATTGAATCAGTGTATTAGTAAGAAAATTATTTTTCTGTAAATATTTTCTGATGGTCTGAGAACATAATATTATGAATTTATTCATTGTTTTTTTGTTGCAGTTTTTAAAAGTTAGAGACTTAATTACAAGTTGCATATTACATCTCTTACAAATAGGCAAGCACAGTTTTTTTCCCTTCCCAGGAGTATTTTGTAGGTTAGATGAATGTTATCTTTAAATGATTCTCATGTTGGATATCCGTTATGACGTATTTACTTTACCAGTAACTATTTTCTAGCTGGATTTAAGTTTTCTACAACATCATTCTTGCAGTCTTACAAAATATTATTACAGCAAGGTAGTATATTTATTTTTAATGGGGATCAATATGTCATTGTGAAAGGAAATGTGGTTGTAAGAAATTTGAACACCATAACTGAAATTATTCAGATTGTTTTGTGTGGATAATTTTAAAGGTTTTATCATTGTGATTCCCACCATTTGGAACACATCAACTTATTTTTATATTTTTTAAAATAAAACATTTCCTCTGAGAAAAGAGATTTTCTGTCACATTTTCTCTATTTTCTATTATCTCAAAGTAATGAAGCTTATTTTAACCAATGGATTTGATTTAAAATCTCTTAATATTTTGTCTTTAGCAGTCAGTGACTCAAATTTCTGACTTGTTATAAAACCTGAGCATAAAAAACAACATGACTAAAAGTGAGTTAAGAGTGTCAAAGTAATCTTTTGTTTAGTGTGACTTCAGTCTTCTATTTAGCTGGGATATTAGTGTATAGACTAGTAAGTCTGGAAGGAACTTATATTGTTTTCACCCATCCCCCTAAACCAAGATATCACTGTACCCAGAGCAGTCCAAGAAGATACAAATACAGCCTTTTTAAAAAAATATTGAGTGTAATTAAAGTAAGGTACCAATACATACATTGAGACCTCAAGGCACTGAGATTCTAACATGGTAAAGCAGAAACCAAACTTAGCAAAATCTCCCAAGTTCATCCTTTATAAAAACTGACCATGCTATCTAGCATATCTGCAGGTTATTTTCTCAATGCAAATAATAGTGATGAATTTACAGAAAGGAGGGTTATAAGTGCCATTTCAACCTAAAGTAAAGAATGTCATAATTCAGTATTAATTCTTTAGAGATATGTCACAGACTATCACGTTTATGTTACTGCTAAGACAAATTAACTTTCAAAAATGTTTCAAGTGGAAGGTTCAGCAATAATATATGATATATTCACTGGAAAAAGCACTGGTCTGGGAAGGTAAGTCATTTAATTTCCTGGCCCTCAGTTTAATTTCAGGATTACAACGTTAGACTAATCATCTCTTAAGGGCCCTTCTAAAGCTTGACACCTGCATACATAGCACATCCTTAGATATAAGTGAAATTGAACCTCCTTCAATAAAATTCTTCCTGTATTTTACAGATGAATTCCTTTCTACTCAAATGAAATATCTGTATTTGGAAAGCATTTTGTGAGAAACATACACACAAGCTCCAACATAAATTTTTAACATATCTCAGTGAGAGCTGCTTTCGTTCAGTAAACCCCTGTTAATCACCTGAGTTAGGTTAGATACTGAGACTTAGGAGAGAAGTAATGAGATATAAATAAAATACCATCTTTATTTGGAAATGACACAAACTTAGAAGCTATCAGCATTTGTTTAAATCCCTTTCAGCTCACAGTCTAGCAAGGATGAAGACACACATGTATACAGATCAGTAATTGAAGTTTACCCTTATTAGATTTTTCTCATGTAGTAGTGGTTAAAATGTGAATATTTTTAAGAAGAGCCACACAACTAATGCATGGCACAGAATTAGATCAGTGAAGGATTTGATCATTGGCATTTGAGAAGTGATTTTCCAAAGAGAAATGAACCACTTAGTTTGCCTATTTATAGCATTTAACCAGTGTGATCAGAATCAAGGTTTCAGGGGACGGTGAACTAAAAATTATAGCCAGTCTCCCTCTCTTAGTTACTTTAACTTTGGACAAGATAATGTCTCTAAATGGTTAAAAATGGATCTATATGTTTGCCATGAAATATTTGAAATACAGTATCTTCAGATGGAAGTATCTCAAAGCAATAGTATTAGCCATTTCTTTATAATGTTGGATGAATTATCCAAATAGTTTGATAAAGGTCAGTCTTACTATAAAATTCCTACTTTAATTGAATCATTTATTTACATTCACTGTCCTGTTTACTCTTGCCTCAGAACAACTTGTAGTCCAATAAAACACTTGAATACTCATCCAGAAAGATATGAATTTTATTATATAAGAAGAGTGATTATAGTTACATAGAACAGTGGTGTCAAACTCAAATGGAAATGGAGTGACTCTGATATATATAAGGATCCCTGCAAGGCACATATTGACAGTATTAAAATGTAATATTAGCTAAGTTTTATTGTATTTTTGTTTATTTTGTTAAATAATTCCCAGTTACATTTTAATCTAATTCCAGGGTGTTGGGACCACATGTTCTCCAGTGGAGTAAAGAAGGAGTTGAACAGGTGAGCAGAAGGGAAAACTAAACATCTTCAGTCTCAGGCAGTATAATTTCATCATATAATCTGAAGTGTCACGTTCTGAGAACATTGGACATTGTCACAGTTAAATGTAATGTATTACACGGTCTACTTTTTTTTAGTAAGATTTGAGATCATGCTCCTCACTAAAACGCCTAACACTTGCTGCATTCAGGGTTTCCTAGTAACCCAATAAGAGAGAACGTTGACCTGAGTTTATTGGTGCCAGCTTTCATTGTACTATTCCTCTTCCCTCCCCCAGGAGAAGGCAAGGTAGCTGTGAGACATAGGAAGTATTTTAGAAAATGTGCCACTCTGGGAGCTACCTCCATCTAGGTAGAGTTATGAGATTGGTTAAAGTCAGTCTGGAGGGAAATTATCCTTTTGCAGGACTGGAGATTACATTCTCTAGTGTAGGATTTCCAAACCTGTTTTTGTGTTATGAACTTCTTTGGCAGGCTAGTCAGTGGATCCCTCCTCACTGAGATTTTAAATGCATAAAATACATAAGATTACAAAACAAACTGATCATATTGAAATATAATGTGTGTACATAATATAAACACACATTTATGTTTCACAGACCCAGGCGAAGAATGTGACTCTTGTTTACTCCCATCCAATAGCGTGCAAATTTTATGAAAGAAGCTATGCTTATTGACTAAAATGTAATTTCTCTTGGAAACATGGTGTGATGAAGATAGCTACTTAAACTTTTAATTCTCATATGTAGAAATTACATAGGTCTTTGTGAGCAAAGCTATGTACTTGATATTTTCAAACATTCAAATTCAAATGGTTCTGCCCTAGAGAAGGTTTTATTGATTTCAAGTTAAATATGTCTGGTTCTCTAATATTTCAACAATCCCATATTGGGGGAGACTAAAAATATATTGTGATGCAGTCCCTGCTTTTATGGAGTTCAGTGTCTTTGGCAGGGGTGGGAGATGGAAGAGTTGCTATACCTGCACAAATAATTGTATAAATTTATATAAATTATAAGTATCAGAGAGGAGCAAACAAAGATATGAGATCTGAAAAAACAAAAGTAATTGATGGGGGATCAGGGAAGCTTCAAAGAGAAGTTGCATGTGAGTATAAAAAGACTAGTCAGAATTGACAGAGGAGTAAGAGTAGAAAGGGCATTTTAAGTATAGAGAACAATAACAAAGATAAAAGAGTGGAGTTCAGTTCTCAAAAGTAATCTATTGGAACTGGAAGGTAGGTGTGCAAGTAATAGGTAATTCTGAAGAGGCAGAGTGGCCAGATTATGGAAGTCCTTGAATGGCAGGCAAAGGAGTTTGAACTTGGTAGCCGCTTGAGATTTTCTAAGAAAAGGCATGAGATGATCACATCTATGACTATTCAACTGGATCTGTGATCTCTAGTCAGGGGTTCTCTGCAACAATGCAGATTTCAATCCATCCATGGCTGCTTATTTTATGCAACAGTTTTTCCCCATGTCCACTAAAAATTCATAGTAGCAAGCCAACCCAGCATCCTGAAGGCCTTAGATTTCACCCAACTCTGCTGAGGTTACCAGTGGAACACTGAGGCAGTCTATTGATCATTTTCTTCTCTTGTCATGTGACCATTCCATCTCTGTCAAACAATTCTTAAATACTCCTTTTCATCTTTCAAGTTTCTCTTTGATTATATCTTATAGCCAGCTCTCATCTGTTAGTTATCTATGAATAAAAAGTATTCATCTGGCAGCATTATGAAGGATTGAAGAGCATATAGAAGGTTTTCAATTTTCATCTCTTTGTTAATTCTCAATTTCTATTTTGGTTTAGTTTAATTGAGAGTTTTAATATGTTGATTTTTCTAGGATTTCAGCTGCATTGTTAATCCATTTAGCTTTATTTTCCTTTTTTGTTAAAAGTATTTAGAGATAAGTTTTCTCATAAGGCCTGCTTTGTCTGAATCCCACAAATTTTCGTATATTGTGTCCTTGTTATATTTAATGAAATAATCATTTCTATGATTTGTTCTTTGAATCACAAATTCTAAGTTATAAATCTTCCAGTTGCTTTTTAATACTTTTCCCCTCCAGCAACTCTTTAATTTTTATTGCATTTTGGTCAGGAAATGGTGTATTATTTCTATTATTTTCTAAATGTTTTCTGATGTTTTTATATCCTAATACATGATTTGTGTTAAAGTACTAAAAAGTATGTATAGTCTTCTACCGAGGTTAATCATATCTAATATTTCAAAAATTGTATTCAGATTCTTTGGTTAGATTTATTGTAAGGCTGACTGGAGGAAATTCCTCCACTGTTACAGTTTCATAGTCTCTTTCTTCTTGTAACTCACCAAACTTTTCCTTTAAATGTTTAGAAGATATGCCACTGAATGCATATATGTTATGAGTTAAAAATCAGTTCGTTGTCTAAATTACCTTTCAGCAAAATGTAGTTTCCTTCATCTCTATCAACATTATTTGCTGTTGCCATATCCAAAATAATAATTCCCTTTTTTTTGTTTTATTTTGCATTTAGCTGAGGCATAATAGATTTTCTTTCTGTTTCAGTTAGTGACCTCATCAGGTGCCATGAATTCAATTATCATTTCTATGCTGATAATTCTCAGATCTATTTATTCAGCCCTGAACTTCTGATCACCAGTCTTGTATCTCAAAATACCTACTGAACTGAACTTCCTGTAGACGTTTTAAATTCACCATGTCCAAAACTAAACTCGTTATCTTTCTCCCAAAAACTTTCCCTTCTTCCAAACTTCTGCATCATGGATTATATTACCCTTGAGGGCACCAACATCCTTCCAGGCTTGCAGCCTAGATGTCATGCTTGACTCCTCTCCACCACCATCTAAACCAATATGTTGCCAAGGTCTCTTGATTTTTACTTTTTGACATCTTCCATATACACACCTTCTCTTCTCTGACTGCCGTCATCCTGTTACCCTAGTGCAGGCCTCCATCACCTCATAGTTGGATTATTCTGCTGTTTGATCTGCCTATTCCAAGTCTCTCCCTACTCTAATCCATCCTCCAGGTTTCTGGTTTTCCTAAAGCACAAGTCTGACCATGTCACCTACCTACTCAATAAACCCTAATGAAATCCTGTCACATTTAGGATTAAATATTACTTCACCTTCCCATCAGTCTTCTTTTACCTTATACCCCTCATTTTCCTTAATCCAATGATACTGGTCTCCTTGCTTTTCTTCACATAAGACAATCTATCTCCTGATTTCAGGCATCTGACTGCCTTCCATGCTTGGAATGTTGTTCAGTCATTTCAGTTGTGCCCAACTCTCCATGACCCCATTTGGGGTTTTCTTGGCAATGAAACTGGAGTGGTTTGTCATTTCCTTCTCCAGCTTATTTTACAGATGAGGAACTGAGGCAAACAGGGTTAAATGACTTGTCCAGGTTTTCACAGCTAGTAAATGTCTGAGGCCAGATTTGAACTCAGATCCTCCTAATTTTAGACCCAATACTCTATCCACTGTGCTACCTAGCTGCCCCCATGTCTTGAATGCTCTTCATCTCCATTTCCTTGCTTGCCTAACTTTCTTCACATTCCATCTAAAATTCCACCTGCAAGAAGCCTTTAAAAAATATTATATTTTTTCCCAATTGCATATAAAAACAATTTTTTGCCTTTTTCTAAGTTTTGAATTCCAAATTCTATTCCCCTCTGTTCTCCACCTTCCTGAGATAGTATAAGCAGTCTGATATAATTATGCATGTTCTATCATGCAAAACATTTCCATGTTTGTCATTTTGTGCAAGAAGACTTGAAGAAATAGGAGGGAGGAAGGGAGAAAGGGAAAGAAAAATAGCATGTTTCAATCTTGTATTCAGACAGTATGAGTTCTTGGAAGCATTTTTGGTTATCAGTCATTTGGGCTTGTCCTGAATCATTATATAGTTTAGAACAGCTTCATTATTCACATTTCTCCTTTACTGGTCTCCTGGTTCTTCTCATCTTACTTTGTATCAGTTCATAGAATTTTCATATAAGTCTTTCCAGGGTTATTTTGAAATCATCCTGTTTGTCATTTCTTATTAGCACAATAGTATTCATTACCATCATATACCACAATTTGTTCAGCCATTTTCCAGTTGATAGGCATCCCTTTAATTTCCAATACTTAGCCACGACAAAGAGAGCTGCTATAAATATTTTTGTACAAAGTGTTTTTTTCTCTCTCTCTTGTTTTAAAAAATCTCTTTGGGATAGAGACCTGACAGTGGTGTTGATGGATCAAAGGGTATGCAAATTTTATAACCCTTTTGATATAGTTCCAAATGGCTTTCCAGAATGGTTGGATCAGTTCTCAGCTCCACGTACAATGCATTAGTGTCCTGTTTTCCCACATCCCTTCCAACATTTATCATTTTTTCTTTTTCTACAAAAAGCCTTTCCTAATCCCTTTTCATTCTAATGCCTCCCCTCTGTTGATTTATAAACAACATATTATTCCCATATAGAAAAATGCAGTACAAAGAATTCTGGTTTTAGAAAAGGAAGATCTGAGTTCAAATTCCAATTATTACCATCCCAGTTTTGTTTTTGGACCTTGGTTTCCTTCATCTGTAAAATGAAGAGTGGTTGAACTAGACTTTTAATGCCCCTTAGAGCTTTAAATCTAAGAACTCAAAAGAGAACCTAGGGCTTGAAAGGATGTTAATAATCTAGTCTTTTGATTTTTTACAGATGAGGAAACTGAGGCCCAGAGAGGTTATATAACTTGTCCTAAGCCATACAGATGGTAAATGTGAAATCTGGATTTTGAACGCTGGTCCTTTGACTACAAATCCAGTGTAGTTTTTATTTTCATTTTAAGTGTTTATTACTTGAAAAATCACATGTGAAATCTTAGTATTCAATTTTCAAATTATTTTGAGATAAACATTTTTTATTGTTTTATCTCTAGAGGAAAATAGAAGGTCCATGACATACTACCAAGGCCTTCGTAGTCTGGCTTCAACCTATCTTTCCAGCTTCATTTCACTTTTTTGTCCTGCACATATTTTCACTGCAGACAAATTAAACTTCTTGCCATGTACCAAACTTAAAATTTCCTTTTCCATCCAGTGTAATTTCCACTGTACAACACTTGGTAAATGATTGCATATGAACAGTGAGGGAGAGGAAAGAGTCAAAGGTAATACAACGGCCTGTGCAACAATGGAAAGCTTTGAAAAGAATGAAAGTATCTTTTGCTCTTTTACTCATGTTTTTGACATCCCTCTCAGGATATCACCAGTCTATTGGATTTTCTTCTTCATTTCCCTGTTTCCTTCTTATTCTGCATTTATAGATCAGGCTGATTTGGAATTCTAGTGCTTTGTCTTAAAATTAAATATTTGATGTCTTTCTTTTTAAATCAAATTTTTATTTTCTCCCGTTAACAAAAATCTACCTTCTATATTTCCCACTTCCTTTTCTCCTTTACTTCCCCAGAGTACTGAGAAAAAAAGAAAAACACAGCCTTCGTTACAAGTATTCATATAGTTCCTGTCCTTGTCTTGGCAAGTAGGTTTCCAAGTATTTCATAATTTCTGCAGTTATTTTAAATGGAATCTATCTCTTTCTGCTGGGTTTTGTTGGTAATATACAGAAATGCTGATTTTGTATGGACTTAATATCTTTGCAATTTTACTAAAGTTAACTTTCATTTTTTTTAGTGGACTCTTTAGGCTTCTCTAAATAAACTTTTATGTTACTGCAAAACATGATACTTTGCTCTTTTTTTCTCATCTTGTCACTGTCGTTGGCATTCTTAACACTTTTGAATATTAATGTTGATAGTATACATTCATGCTTTTTGTTCAGTTGTCTCTTTGTGACCACATTTGGGGTTTTCTAGGCAAAGATATTGGAGTAGTTTGCTGTTTACTTCTCCAGCTTATTTTATAGAAGGGGAGACTGAGTTAAACAAGGTTAAATGATTTGCCCACAATGACACAGCTAATAAATATCTGTGGTCAAATTTGAACTCACAACAATGAGACTTCCTGACTCTAGGCCTGACAGTCTAACCACTGTGTCACTGACCACATTCTTGCTTTACCCCAGTCTCATTGGAAAGAACATTAGTCTGTTTCCATTACAGAGAATGTTGACTGTTGTTTTTTAGATAGATAATACTCAGCACATGAGTAAAGTTCTGTTTATTCCTATGCTTGTATTTTTTTCAAATTTTTTAACCTGTCAGAAGCTTTTCTTTATTGAAATGATGATATGATTTTATTACTGATTTTTGTTTTTGTTTGTTGCTGCTGGTCTTTAAAAAAATAATTATGTTTATAGTTTTCCGAATGTTTAACCAGCCCATAATTCTTTACATAAAACTAAATTGGTCATGGGTTATAATCTTTGTGATATGTCATCCTAGAGTCCTTGCTAAAATTGTATTCATAATTTTTGCATTGATAACTCATTAAGGATATTTGTAGTTTTCTATTTCTCTTGGTTCTCCTTGGATTAGATATGAAGAACATATTTTTATCATAAATGGAATTGTATAGAATCCCTTCTCCTATTTTCCTTTCAAACAGCTTTTGTAGTATTTAAATTACTTGTTCTTTGAATGTTTCATTGAATATACTTGTAAATTCATTTGGTTGGGATTCTACCTTCTTTCCCTGTGGGGGCTTATTTATGGCTTCTTCAAGTTCTTTATCTTAGGTTGGGTTAATTCCCCGCAACCATAAGGTTCTAGCATGGAATCTCTAGACTTGCTATTTGATATTTTTACTTTGAAACCCCACCAAATTCAACATGTCCCCAAATGGCAGCTCAGGGGTGCGGTGAATAGAGTGCTGGCCCCAGAGTCAGGAAGAGCTGAGTTCAAATCTGGCCTCAGACACATCTTAGCTGTGAGGCCCTGGGCAAGTCAGTTAACTTAACCCTGTTGGCCTCAGTTTCCTCATTTGCAAAATGAACAGGAGAAGAAAATGGCAAACTACTCCAGAATCTTTGCCAAGAAAACTCCAAATGGGTCATGAGGAGTCCAACACAGCTGAACAGCAATAAACCAGTGAAAAAGAACATTAGCTCTGGGATAAAAGTCCTGGTTCAAATCCTTCCTCTGATACTACCTCTGTGACCTTGAACAAGTAACTTGAATTCATGATTCCCAGTTTCCTCATCTATAAAATTAGGGTTTTGGATTAGATAACTTCTGAGGCCCCTTCCAGTTCCTCAGCATGTAAGTTCCATGAGGAACATATCTATCTATCTTGGACTTTCACAGTATTTGATGTGTAATAGGTTCTTAATAAAGATAAATGAATAAATCTAAATATTTAGCCAATTTGGTTCCATCCTAGGAAAAATGAACTGACTTTCACATGGTTGGGATGTTACGTGCATGTGAATTCTGAGGTCATATACTTCAAAATGTAAGCATGGCTTAGTGATTAGAGGAATAGTCTTAAAGCCAGGAAACTGAGTTTAAAATCTGCCTCTAGTACATACTAGTTCTTGAACCATGGGGAAGTCATTTAATCTCTGTGTCCCGGACAACTCTCTAAGACTATACATTATAGATTAGTTGCCAATCTGAATTAGTTGAGTAGCTTTCCATACCAGGAGATCCATATATGAATAAAATCAGAGGCCCAGATGGAGAAAAAAATGTACTGTCAACACAAGTAGTATCTAAATTCCCGGATATATGATAACATACTGTACAGGGTTCTGGGCCTAGAGTTAGGAAAACCTAAATTGAAATCCAGACCCAGGTGCTTACTAGAGGAATGACTCCAGGAATTTCTTTAACTGTAAAATGGAGATAATATCTCACATAATTGCTGTGAAGTTCAAATGATATATTTGTGAAGGATTTACCATAATGCTTGGCACATAGTAAGTGCTTAATAAAGGCTTGTTTCCTTCCTCCTGATGGTGGAACACGGAAAAGCACAGCTTTAAACACAAGATACTTCAGGACAAAGGTGAGTATTACACATCACATAAGCGATGGAAAGGAGACCTATTGTGTTTATCTGTGCTTGTAGGCTTATTTATGAACTGAAGCAGTATTATTTTCTTATTAACTATAAACAAACATGTTCACCAACAATCACTATAGTTTTCTTTGTTCAGCACTTAAATCAGTGTATTATATAATTAGGCACTTAATAAATGTTCTCGGATGAAGATCTATTATTGTTCTGACAGTCTTCTCTACAGTGCTGTTGAAAAGAAAAAATGATTTTTGTAGAATGCTTTAAAAACTTGTTGAAGCATCTATTATGTAAATATGTATATACATACATTTCTATTCATTTCAAACAAGGCATAAAACAGAGATTTATACTCACCAATACAGTCTGACGCTCAGAAAGCTGAATCTAAATGAAATAGGGATTACTTATGGAGTCTGAGGTCTTTCAGATGAACCATTTTGCAAATGATATTTTGTTGATGGAAAGCCCCAAAACATAACAGTCTCCTAAAAAAAAAATCCACCTTATTTGTCTCTAAATGTCCCCTTCCCTCTACTGCCACCCTTCTGGGGCAGGCCCGCCTTTCTTCATGCCTGGACTATTAATAGCCTCTTGGTTGGTATCCCAACCACAAGTCATTCCCTACCCCAGTTCATCCTCCACTCAGCTGTCAGTGGCACAGGACTGATCATGTCAGCCCTCCTCAGTAAAGTCTGGTAGCTCCTATCACCTTCAGGATCAAATATAATGTTCTCTGTTTGGCATTCAAAGCCCTTCATGTCATGCCTCCACTACCCTTTGTAATGTTAATGAGAGTTGATTAGGGGAGGCTTGTTTTGCAGGAAAGCCCATACCTTTTGTTAATTTCTAATGAGGCACTGAGTCATGAGGGTCATAATGCCCTCTCTTTGGAAGAAGATTTGTGTGCCAGATGAGACTCTAGGTAGATGTTAAAGAACCCCACCCCCCACACTTTGAAAACCTAGGTGTTGGTGCTTGTATGGATGTAATGTTCAGACAGTTGGATCTGTCTGTTGATCTGTGATGTATGTATTGTTTACGGTCAGACAGAAGCCCTGTTTGTTGGTCTTTGTTACTCTGCTTCCATGTTCTCTATCGGTGAATGTAATTAAAGAATATTGTTGACCCCTCAAAAGTTGCTTTCCTTTTATAAAAGCACATCTAAGAACCTGTGCTAGCAGGCCATCCTGGATGTGTCAGGGTGTTTGCTGCTATACTTTTCCAGTCTACTTACATCTTACAGCCCCCCATCCCTCAAGTACCCTTTGGTCTAGGGATCCTGACCTCATTGCTGTTCCTCAGACACTCCATCTCCTGGCTCTGTGCATTTTCGTTGGCTCTCCTTCGGGCATGGAATGCACTTTTCATTTCTACCTCCTAGCTTCCCTGACTTCCTTCAAGTTAAAACTAAAATCTCCTTCTAGGAATCCTTTCCCTATCCCTCTAAATTCTAGTGTTTTCTTTCCTTGATTATTTCCTATATGTCCTATATTTGTTCATAGTTATTTGCATACAGTTTCCCCAATTAGACTGTGAACTCTTTGAGAACAGGGAATATTTTTTGCCTTTCTTTGTGTCCTCAGTGCTTCGTAGTGTCTGACACGTAGACACTTAAATATTTATTGATTGGACTGACTTCCCTTATCCACAGATCTCACAGGTACGTTTTTTCCATGTACTAATTTATTAGAGCAAATTTATTTATTTACTCCCCTAATTTATTTATAATATCACCCTTTATGTTAAAATCATTTATCCATTTTGTTCTTCTCGGTATATAATGTGAGATGTTGATCTATGCCTAGTTTCTGCAAAACTGCTTTCCAGTTTTCCCAGAAATTTAAGTTCTTACCCCAAAAACTTGGATCTGTGGGTTTACCAAACACTGGATTACTGTGGTCGTTGACTATTATGTATTGTGTACCTAACCTGTTCCACCTGTCTACCACTCTATTTCTTCAGCCAGTACCAGATTGTTCTGATGATTAGCTACTTTGAAATATAGTTTGAAATCTCTAACTGCTAGGCTACCTTCCTTAACATTTTAAAAGATTATTTTCCTTGATATTCTTGGCATTTTGTTTTTGCAGATGAATTTTTAGTATTTTTTTTTATCTGTAAAATAACTTTTTCGTAGTTTGGTTTGGCATTGAATAAGCAAATTAATTTAGGAGGAATTGTCATTTTTGTTATATTGGCTTAGTCTATCATGAGTAATTAATATTTCTCCAATTTTTAGATCTGTCTTTATGTAAAAAGTGTTTAGTAATCATGTTCACGTAATCCCCATGTTTGCCTTGGCAGCTGGATTCCAAAGTATTTTCTATTGTCTGCAGTTGTTTTAAATTGAATTTCTCTTCTTCTTTTCTTGCTGGACTTTTTTGGTAATATATAGAACTGTTGATGATGTATGTGGGTTTATTTTCTCTGTCTTGCAACTTTGCTGAAGTTAATTGTTTCAAGTTGATCTATAGGATTTTCTAAGTACATACATCATATCTGTGAAGAGTGCTAGTCTTGTTTCCTCATTGACTTTTTATTCCTCCAATTTCTTTTTCTTCTCTTACTGCTATAGCTAGCATTTCTAGTACAATAATGAATAATAGGGTAATGAGGGATGGCCGTGCTTCCCCCAAGATGTCATTGGGAAGGCTTCATGTTTATCCCCGTTACAGATAATACTTGCTTTTGGTTTTAAGTAGATGCTACTTATCATTCTAAGAAACATTCCTATGCTTTCTAGGGTTTTTAATAACAATGGGTGTTGCATTTTGTCAAAGGTGTTTTCTACATCCATTGATATAATCATATGATTTTTGTTGGTTTTGTTATTGATATGATCAATTATGTTGATAGTTTTCCTAATATTGAACCAGCCAAGTATTTTTCCTGTAAATCCCACCTGGTCATAACATGTGATACTGCATTCTTTTTACTCATATTTTAATGAAAATTTTTGCATCAGTATTAATTAAGGAAATTGGCCTATAGTTTTCTTTCTGTCTCTTGACTATCCCTTGTTTAGATGTGAAAAAAAAAATATTTATGTCATAAAAGAAATTTAGTAGAATTCCTTTTTTTTTTTTTAACCAATTTTCCCAAATAATTTACATAGTATTGGGATTAATTATTCCTTGAATGTTTGGTAGAATTCACTTGTAAATCTGTCTGGTCCTGGAGATTTTTTTTTTTCCTGGGGAATTCATTGATGACTTGTTCAATTTATTTTTTCTAATATAAGGTTATTTAAGTATTCTATTTCTACTTCTGTTAATCTGGGCAATTTATATTTTTGTAAATATTCATCCATTTCACTTATATTGTCATTTGTACTGGCATATAATTGGTGAAAATAACTCCTAATAATTGCTTTAATTTAATCTTCATTGGTGGTACATTCACTCTTTTCATTTTTGATTCTAGTAATTTGGTTTTCTTCTTTCTTTTTTTAAAATCAAATTAACCAATAATTTGTCTGTTTTGTTGTTGTTTTATTCATTAAATCAGCATCCATTTTTTATTTATTAGTTTAATAGGATTTTTACTTTCAATTTTATTAATCTCTTCTTTAATTTCTTCTAAAATCTTCAGGATTTCTATTTTGGTGTTTAATTGGGGTATTTTTTTTTCCTTTTCTGTTTTTTTTAGTTGCATGCTCAATTCATTGATCCACTCTTTCTTTCTTTTACTGATGTACACATTTAGAAATATAAACTTTCCCCATACTGCATCCCACCAATTTTGAAGTGCTGTCTTGTCATTCTCTTTAATGATATCATTAGTTGTTTCTGTGATTTTTTTCTTTGAGCCACTCATTCTTTAAGATTAGATTATTTTGTTTTCAATTAACTTTTCATCTGTGCTCCCACAGCTCTTTATTAAATGTAACCTTATTGTATTATGATCTGAAAAGGGGTTCATTTTAATATTGCAGCTTTCTGCCAGCAATATTCATTTTTGTGCCCTAATACATGGTCAGTTTTTGTGAAAACTTCATGAACAGCTGAGAAAAGGTATAATCTTTTCTATTCCCATTTAGTTTTCTCCAGAGATCTATCATATCTGATTCTTATAAGAGTCTATTCATTTCCTATACTTCTTATTTATTTTATGTTTAGATTTATCTAACTCTTAGAAAGGAAAGTTGAGGTTCCCCACCAGTGTAGTTTTACTATTTCCGCCTGTAATTCATTTAATTTTCCCTTTAAGAATTTGTATACTATGATATTTGGTGCATATGTGTTTAGTATTGCTATTAGATCATTGTCCATAATTGCTTTAGTAAGATGCTGTTTCCTGCTTATCCCTTTAAATTAGTTCTATTTTTGCTTTCTCTTTGTCTGAGATCATGATTGCTATCCCTGCCTTTTGACTTCAACTGAAGCGTAATGATTTCTGCTGCAGCCCCTGATTTTAACTCTGTGTGTCTCTCTGTTTCAAGTGTGTTTCTTGTAGACATATTGTTGGATTCTGGTTTCTAATCCATTCCGCTGTCTGCTTCCATTTTATGAGTGTGTTCATCCTACTTGAATTCAGTTGTGATTTCTAACTGTACATTTCTCTCCATCCTATTTTCTTCTGTGTAGCCTTCTCTCCACTTTTACCTTGTCCTACCTTTAAAGTCTGTTTTGCTTCTGACAACTGCCTTCTTTATTTGCCCTCCCTTCCCCCCATCCTATGTCCCCTTTACTTCCTGCTTGCTTCTCGGTTGGAAAAGATAGATTTCTATTACCAATTGAGCGTGTACATATATTTTACCCTCTTTCAAACAACTGAGATGTGAATGGGTTTCAAGCATTGCCCACCTCCCACATATCATTTCCCTTTCCACTATAAAAGCTCCTCCTTGCATGCTTCTTTTATGTAAGATAATTTTTCCCATTCTTTCTCTCCCTTCCCTCTTCTCTCGGGGCATCCCTCTTTCTTGCCTATCCATTTTTTTTTAAAATATTATTCCATTATAATGAATTCACTCATGTGCCTTCTTTGTATGTTGATTGCTTTTAACTACTGTAAAAATGACAAAGTTCTCAGAAGATACATGCATCATCTTCTCATAGATAAAGGTAAACAGTTTAAACTTATTGAGTCCCTTATAATTTCTCTTTCATAGTCATGTTTTTATTCTTCTCAAGTCTTCTATTTCAAATTCAGCCTTTTTGATTCAGCTCTTTTTCATCAGAAATGCTTGAAAGCCCTCTATTTTATTAAATATTCTTTTTTTTCTTGAAAGATTACACTCATTTTTGCTGGGTAGGTTATTCTTGGTTGTAATCCCAACTCTTTTGCCTTCTAGAACATCATATTTCAAGTCCTCTGCTTCCTTAATGTACTAGCTGCTATATCTTTTGTAATCCTGACTGGTGTCATGGTATTTGAATGGTTTCTTTCTTTATGCTTCAAGTATTTTCTCTTTCACTTGAGAGCTCTGCAATTTGCCTATAATATTTCTGAGAGTTTTCATTTTGGGATCTCTTTCAGATGGTGATCTATGAATTCTTTCCATTTCTATTTTATTCTCTGGTTGTAGGATATCAAGATAGCTTTCCTTGATAAGTTTTTGAAACATAATGTCTAGGCTCTTTGATCATGGTTTTCATTTTTTCATTCTTTTGACTTTTTTTATTGTTTCTTGCTGTCTCATGGAGTTTTTATCTTCCACTTGCCCAGTTCTAATTTTTAAGTGATTTTCTTCAGTGAGCTTTTGTACCTTTTTTTCCATTTGGCCAATTCTGTTTTTAAAGGTGTTGTTTTCTTCAGTACTATTTGTGCCTCTTTTACCAAGCTGTTAATTGCCTTTTCATAATTTTCTTCCTTTGCTTTCATTTCCTTACTCAATTTTTCCTCTACAATGTTTATTTTATTTTGAAAATCATTTTTTAGCCTTTCCAGGAATTCATGTTGGGCTTTTCTCAAATTCATTCTTTTCTCTGAGACTTTGCTTATAGCTGTTTAGACTTCATTATCTTCTTAAGTTAGTGTCTTGATCTTCCCTGACATCATTTTATGATCAGTTTCTTTTTTGTTGTTTGCTCATTTTTCTACTCTCTTTTTGGAAATTTATCTTAGTATTGGGCTCTGCTCTGGGCCTGTGGGTCAGGGAGATATACTGTCTCAGGCTTTGGGCTTTTTTTCACTGCTGTTTTCAGAGTTGATATTGTGAGTTTGGAAGTTTTCAGTGCTTTCAAGGTGGTATGATCTAGGGAAAGGTGTGATCACTACTCTCTTGGTCTACACTCTTGGCTTTACCCAGGCAGGGACCCCTGATACCCTGGGATTTCAATTGATGATGCTCCTCAGAGTACCTCTTTATTTGAGACCAGAAACAGTACTGTTCCTCAGAGTCCTTGAACCCTTGGGATCAGAAGAGATATTGTCTCTCAGAGCTTCTGCTCCTTCTTGACCAAAAGTTCTCTTCTCTGCCCTAATATGACTCAAAAGTGGGTATAGGTAATGAAGCTGCTGAACGCATCTGATCCTGCATCCTGCTTTAGCACAGTGGTCCCCTGCAGTCTCTTTTTGACCAGTTTCTTGGTCCCCTTACTATTTCTGGCTTTAGTGCTCCTGAAGCTACTGTTGCTTCTATCACCACCACCTAGTTCCACCTCTGGCATTTCAGTTCAGCCTCCTCCCCCATATCACATTTCTCTCTTTTCCAGCAACTTCATTTGTCTTGGGCTAGAAGAATTTTGTTGTTGTCATTCTGCAACTCCAGAATTCTGTTGGAGGCATTATTTCAAGTTGTTTAGAAGAGAATATTCAAGAGCTCAGCTGAGCACTTTTTCTACTCCACTATCTTGGGTCTGCCCCCAAAGGTCATTAGTATATTTCAAGAGGACATTAATAAGATGGTATTCATCCAGAGAAAAGTACCCAGGCAAGTTCTCTTAGAGCCCTCAAGTTTATGCCATATGAGGATTAGTTGAAACAAATGAGAAAGCTTGAAAGGCTAATGCATGTAAGGAGGATCAGACTTGCTCTGTTTGGCACCAGAAGGTATAATTTGGAGGAATGCATAGAAGTTACAAGGAGGCAAATATAGGCTTAATAAAAGGGAAAACATCCTTATAACTAGAGCTTTCCCAATAGATGGAAACAGACTGTATTGGGAAATGGTAGGTTTCCCCTTACTATATTTCTTCCAGTAAAACTTGGGTGAACACTTGGTAATGTTATTCTGGGGTTCATTTAAAAGTATGAATTAGACCAAATAGCACCTGAAGTCTCTTCCTATTCAAAAATTATGTTATTCTGGATATGGTCAAATGAAAAAAAATATTGTATTTATTGTGTTCAAAACACTGAGCTAAGGGCTGGAGATACAAAGAATTTGGATTACATAAAAGTGAAAAGTTTTTGCACAAATAAAATCAATTAAGTTTAAACCAGAGGAGAAATAGTTAACTAGGAAAAAAAATCTTGTGACATAAATAGATACATCTTGTGAGTTATTTTTTCTGAATTTAATTTTGTGAACAACAACAAAAAGAGATTTCCATATACAAAGTAGAACAGAAAATTACATTATATGTAATTATATATAAACAGTATTAGATATGCAATCATGAATTTCAATTTTGTATATCTTCTAAAATAAAGTAATAAGTTCAACATGTTTCTTTTTTAATTCAATATTTTATTTTCCCTCCAATAACATCTAAAAGCATTTTTAAATATTTGTTTAAAACATTTTTTAAATTCCAAATTCTTTCTCTTCCTTTCCTCCCTGTTATTGAAATAGGTTGTATATGTACAGTCATGCAAAACATATTTCCATGTTAATCCCTGAACGTGTAAACTTTCATAACTTTAATGCATATCTGTATTTCTGAGTTTTTTTTGTTCTCTCCTATGCAATTTTAAAGATCCTTCAGTGACCTCTTCTTCTTTTTGATTTTTTGGCAACACCACCACCAATTTCCTTCTTCTCCATAACAATTTTTTTAAAAACCCACAATCCTTCAAACAAAAAAAACACAGTCAAGGAAAATAAATCCATACATTTGTCATTTACAAAAATATGTGTCTCATTATGTACTTTGTACCCATCACCCTTATATTAGGATGTGAGTAGCTGGCTATATTATCAGACCTCTGGAGTCAGGGCTGGTTATTCCATTAAACAGAATTCTTAAGTTTTTCAGAGTTGTTCTTTAGAATATTGTTACCATATCAAGTGTTATCCTGGTTTTGTTCACTTCATTCTACAAGTCTCCCAGGTTTCTATGAAACTGCGTCTGTATTTCCTTCAGTGCAATATTATTCCATTACTCTCTTATGGTTTCACTATAATTTATTCAGCCATTCCCTAAATGATGTCTACTTCCTTAGCTTCCAAGTCTTTACAGCAAAAAGAGTGGTTATGCATATTTACATCTATGTTGGTGTTTTTTTCTATTTTCTTAATCTCCTCAAAGTATAAAGAACTTAGTGATATTGCTGGGTCAAAGGTTAGACATAGTTTGTTGACTTCGGCGGCATAGTTCAGAATTGCTTTCCAGAAAAGCTGGACCAATTCACAGTTCCACCAATAGTACAAGAGTGAGTCTGTTTTCCCACGTCTCTTCCAACAGCTATCTTGAGGAATGGCTATTATTCTAATATATTTTAATCAATTCCTTATATCTTTGACTTGAGACCTTTATCAAGGAAATTTTCTAACATAATTATTCCCAGGTAACTGGGAATAACCACATTGATTTTGTTTTTGCAATAACTTTTCAATTTTGTATAATTCAAATACTCCGTGTTATCTTCCAAATCGGCCAATTGGGAAATTGGCCAAGGACAGCCCAGCCAAAAGAGCATGTATGCTCTGGTTGGCCTGATGCAGTCCTCCATGTGGATGCATAGGTATTCTATGATTATTTCCTGTCTCGTTCCCATGTGGTAAAGAAAATACCTTTATGATTGGCTCCTGAGCTGGAATTGACTGTACATACAAAAGACTCCTCTGGGAGGCAACTTGTTATATCTCTTTTCTGTTAGTGAGTGAGGCAGTTACTGCTATATGCCTCGGAACTGCTTCTACTCCCCTACCCACCTGGAGATTTACATTTGGCATGGATTCCACTGGCTGCCTTCTTCTGGAGTAATTCCAGTTTGTCAATGTCATTCCTGTAAGTTAATGCCCAGAATGAAACACATTTCTCCATGTGATATCTGGCCAGCCCAGAGTACAGTGGAACTGCCATTTCTTTACCTTCATTACAGCCTAAGATTAAGCGAGCTTTTTTGGTTTCTGTGTCACACTATTGGTTTCTATCAAGGTAATAACCCACTAAAACCCCTATATTTCTTTCACATCAACTATTGCTTCATACTAGTGCTTTTGATATATTTAACCTGTGTATAGTACTTTATACTTATTGCTTTGAATTTCATTTAATTAGATGTGGATCATTGTTTTAGCCTATCAAGATCTTTTTGGATTATGATTGCCAGCTTACATATTAGCTGTTTCCTTTGGCAAGTTTTATGGTTTCGGCCTACTTGATAAATATACCATCTATGTATTCATATAAGAAATTGGAACTAGATCAAGGGCAGAACCCTTATATTCTAGTTTAATATTGATCCATTGGGATCACAGATTAAGAGCTGAAAGTGGGGCAGGGAAGGATAACTGTCTTCTAGTATTTAAGGAACCAAACTTGGAACCAAAAAGAAAAAAAAACAGAAACTAGAAGTTTCAGAGAGTCAGATTTCAGTTTCCTGCAAGGAGAAACTTTCTAGCAATTACAACTGTCTAATCAATAGATACTTTTAATGACCTTTTGTGTGTCTGATGCTGTTCCAGTTTGGGGATATTCAAAGACAAAAATGAAATAGTGCCCCTAAAGAGAAGACAATGAAAATATAAGTATATACAACATACAAAAGAAATTTAAACTAATTTTATAGATGAAGGCAATAAGCTTTAGGGATCAAAAAAGACCTTTTGGAGGAGGCAGTGTTTGAACTGACTTTTGAAGAAAACTAGGACGTCTCAGAAGCAAAGGTGAGGCAGGACTGCATTATTTCATCAGGGACCTCTTCTGTAGAGTACAGTATTATCCATAAAGTTCTTTAACAATCCGATTTCCAGCCCTCAAATTTGTTGATGTAAAGTCAAATCCATATCTCTTTTCTAAACAGCACACTTGGGTTTTCAACTCTATGGTATTTATTTATCTTCACTTAAGAGGTTCTCCCAGCACATCATTGTTGATATGTTCAAAATTGAGCATGTTATCTTTCCCCCAAAATTCTGCTCCTATCTTTTAATGGTAACACGATTCATGATCACCGCATCCCAAGACGTTAGTCATGTATGATGCCCCCATCACCACCAAGTAAGTCTATAATGACTTTTCCTAGGGCTATTGCAATAGCCTCTTAACCTGGTTTTCCAGACTACATGTTTCTGTGATTCAGATGTATACTACTCACCCCTGTTGATGGCTCCGGAGGAGAAGTGAGGCTGGTGACCTGCACAGCCCTCCCTCACTCAAAACCAAGTCAAGTGCAAGTCATGTCATCATTTCGCTGATGGTATGGTCTTCTTTGGCAACGAAGGACAAACACAACAACTCGCCACTGTTCAAAGTAATCTTTCTATTGTAGGTTTTGATAATGTTGCTCCCCAGCTCAAAAACTTGAGGGTTCCCCATTATTTACTAATTATTTTAAACTTTGGTTTTCATTCAAGGCCCTCCACAATTCAGTTTCAGTCACCCTTTTTCCTTTCGTGATTCACCTTCTCATAATCGTGTCTCCATTCTGTAGACACTTTCCACTCCCATCCTTTGCTCACACCTCTCACTATTCTTAGAATGTTGCACCCCACATTTACCTCTTGAAACATTATGCATAATACAGTGAAGAGAACAGAAGGAATGCCAGAAAGAAGCCCTAGCAAGCATGGTAGTTTTGAAAGTTGCAGGTCGAATGTATTGTGTATTTATTAAAAGCAAATTGTACACAATAGAGTCCTGCAATTTCACGTACAAGCCTATTTTTCTAATATACTGTATATGCATAAATGATTATTTTATTTGGTGCTTGTTAAGTTCAGAATAAAAATATTTATTTTAAGATATAAAGTCTACCAGGGCAATTAATTGATTTTTTCTTATAGTTCCTTTAGATACTCTTGCTAATCTAAGGAGGAAAGAAGGGAAAAAAGAAAGAGAATAAAAGAAAGAAAAAAAGGAAGGAAGAAAGGAAGAAAACAGAGAAAAGAGGGAAAAGACAAAAGTCAGAGAGAGAGAAGATACATGAAGAGGGGGGAAGGCAAAAAAGTGAGAAAAAGAAAGGGAGGAGGAAGAAAAAGAAAGAAATAGAAAGGAAGGAAATCTCAAGTATTAACTCATCCAAAAACAAATACAGAGGACCCCTGGCTGAGCTGTGGAGACAGAATTATGCATCCTGCAAGTATCTTCACAGGCCCCATCCAAAATGATGTTTCCAGCTTTCACTTCTATAAATGTGTCTGGTCAGGACCTTTAGCTTCTACAGTAGAATTGCTCCCTCTCTGATAATATTTCTCCCTTTTCATTTCACTTATAAATCATTGGTATCTGGGAAGTTGTTTTGACATTTTAAGTTCTCAATTTTTCAATCCCTAGACTTTGTTTCAAATAATCATTTGCATTGTAGATGAGAAGAATATATAGATACAATGTAAATGTTAGGACAGTAGGCAGAAAGGTCCTCCTTTGGAATCAATGACAGAAGAGAGTGAAAATGACAGAACATTTCTATAATACCTAAAGCCAGAAAGCAGTCAGTATGTACCGTGGGAGAAGCATTGCCAAGGGAGTTGGAGAACCTGGGTCCAACTTTCAATTCTGGTGAATGTGACATTGATCAAATAACTTAATTTCTCTGAGTCTCAGTTTCCCGCAGTCAAGTCAATAAGCGTTTATGAAGCACAGCTCCAGGTATCGTGCTAAGTGCTCTCCATATAAAGAAAGGCAAAAATAATTCCTGCTCTCAAAAAGCTTGCAATCTAATGAGAGAGATAGCATGCAAACAACTTTGTAAAAAAAAAAAAAAGATAATTACAAGATAAATTGGAGATAATTTCAGAGAGGAAGCACTAGCATTGAGGAAGGTTGAGAAAGGCTTCTTGTAAACAGTAGGAATTTAGTGGAGACTTGAAAGAAGCAAAGAAGTGGAAATGAGAAAGAAAATTTCAGCCATCAAAAATGACTGAGTCAGGAGAAGGGGTGACTTGTGGGAGGCACAGCAAGGAGGCCAATGATGCTGGATCATTGAGCATATGGAGGGGAGTGAGGAGTAAGGGACTGGAAATATAGCAAGGGACCAGGTTATGAAAGGCTTAATAAGCCGAAACAGAAGATTTTATATTTATCCTGGAGGTAATAGGAGCCGCGAGAGTTTATAGAATAAAGGGGTGACTTAATCAGATCTGCATTTTAGAAAGATTGCTTTGGTAGCTGAGTGGAAGGTGGACCGGAGTAGGAAGAGAGTTGAGGCAAAGAGATTCACCAGGGATGAGATGATGAGTATGGTGGCATTATCAGAGGAGAGAAGGGAGCATATTCAAGGGCACATTCAAAAGTTATTCCAAAAGATAGGATTAACTTGATTGGACAACTGATAAGACATGAGGAGTAGGAGATTAAGGAAATAAGGATGACACTTAGGTTGTGAGCCTAAGTGACTGGGAGAATAGTAGCGCCCTTGAGAGTAACAAGGAAGTTATGAAAAGGGGAGGGTTTAGGGGGAAGATCACTTTTGAATATAAGAAGTTTAAAATGTCTTCAGGTTTGAGACATCCAATAAGCAGTTGAAGATGTGAACCTGGAGGGTGGATAGACAAATTTGAGAATTGTATATAGAGAGATCATCGTTGAATTGTTTTCTGAATAGATCACCAAGTGAAATATTATAGAACAAAAAAAAGAAAAGTGCCCAGGACGACTGAGGAATTTCCACAGTTAGAAGGTGAGATCTGGTTGAAAATCCAGTAAAGGACACTGAGAAGCATGGGGTCGTAACAGGTAGGACTACTTCCCTGGATTTCAGTTTCCTTTTCTTAAAATTATGGAGCTTCACTAGATAACCTCTGTGGTTTCTTCCAGATCTATGAACCTCTGCTCCTATACTTATCCCTGTTACAATTCATTTTGTTAGTTTTAGTCCATTGAGATCAAATTTATATTCTGATTTTGTCATCCAACAAATCTGGGATAAAATAGTGTCACAGAAACCAAGAGAGAAGAGAGTGTCAAAGAGAAGAGAGTGATTGACAATGACAAACCTGCAGAGAGGTAAAGAAGGATGAGGACTGAGCAAAGGTCATTGGATTTGGCAATGAAGATCATTGGTAACTTTGGTGAGTGTAGGAACTTCCTCATTTGTAAAAGGAGAGTCTTGGACTAGATCTCTTTTGATATTCCTTTCAGTTCTAGAACTATGATCTTCAGTGCATGTATGTCACTAATATTTTCACTCAACATTTAAATGATCCATAGTGGGAGAGGCCAGTTAAATGTTTAACAAGAAAATTAGAGAGAGAATGGAATGGATGCAGGGACAACACTGGTTCAGGTTAGGAGAAATAATGCAGCTGCAACGTCTGAGGTCTTTGATTCTGGGTGTTTCTCTCTTTGTGTTGACTGTGGTGAAAGCAGGGTGTTCCTAGGTCCCTGCACTAGTTCAAGGTTATGGTGTATGCTGATTTAGAATCTGTATACAGCTTTAACAAGATTTGGAAGAATAAGTGATGAGAAAAGCTGTGGTCAGCTCCAACCTAGAACTGCCTATTTAAATTGGACTCAAGAAAAAGTAATCTTACTTCTTCCCTTACATAAGGGTTTCTGGCAGTAAGAACCAGGCCTATAATGCCAGCAAAGAACTTGTAAAAGTTTTTCATCCTGTATTGGTGAACAAGATAGAGAAATGGGAGCTGGGTAGTATTATATGTTATCTTAAAGTTAATGTTTAGAACAAAACAACTTCATAAACTTTAAAGTGCTACATAAATGCCCCTATTGATGTTGTCATATTATATGCATTATTCTTGTTATATGGATGCGAAGGCAGATAGATGACACAGGGGATAGAGCATGGGGCCTAAAGTCAGGGAGACCCAAGTTGAAATCCAGTCTCGAACATTTACTAGCTGTGTAACCCTGGACAAGTCACTTAACCCTGTTTGGCTCGGTTCCCTCATCTGTAAAAAGAACTGGAGAAGAAAATGGCAAACCACTTTAGTATCTTTGCTAAGAAAACCCCAGATGGGGTCATGATGAGTTGGACATGACTGAGATGACCGAACAACAACTATAACAATACAGATATATAGCTGGCTGAAGAATGCCAGGTCTCTGGTGGCATGCCATGGGTCTCTGACTCTAATTCTTTTCTATTCAACATTTTTATTAGATGAAAATAATGTCATGCCTATCAAAATTTATGGATAGCACCAATCTTGGAGGGAAACATGTTGGATGACAAATCAAAACATAAATTTGATCTCCGTGGACTAAAACTAACAAAATGAATTGTAACAGGGATAAGTATAGGAGCATAGGTTCATAGATCTGGAAGAAACCACAGAGGTTATCTAGTGAAGCTCCATAATTTTAAGAAGAGGAAGCTGAAAGCCAGGGAAGTTAAATGAGACAACCATGGATCACGCAGGTATTTTTGGTCAGATGTGGGAGTTGAATCTAGGTTCTCTGACTCCAGAGGCAGTGCTTTTTCCACTGAACCACACTACCTAATTTTGTATTTAAAATATCCATTACACAGGTATAATTTAGTAGATACATAGCTTGCCAGCAGTTCAAATGCAAAAGACCTCTAAATTGTAGTTGCTAAAAAAGTTAATGTTGTCTTAGGGTTGCGTCAAGAGCATACTGTGTAAATAGCCCACTGGACTCTGTGTTGATAAGGATGTATCTAAAGTGTTATGTTGGGTTCTCAAGATGCAGAACATTTTTTTTCTGTTAATTAAAAAATTTTAATAAAAAGATAACATTCAACAACAACAAAACTAAGCTTGAACTACAATAGATAGCGCAATGATACTTCCTCATTAAGGTCAAAGTTCAAATTTCCTTTTTTTAAATAAACAATTGCATGTACCATCAGTTCTAGTTAGTCTTTAGTGTTATTTTACTTTGTATACTTTGTAAATTTGTATTTGTCTATTGTGTTCAATCTAAGCTTATCAATAAAACAAGATGAACTTAAAAAATATTAGGGTTCTCCTATCTATTTAGAATGTATTGTGGAAGATAGTTTAAGGCATTGGTCTAAGCCTAATCTCAGGATGCAAAACATTTTAAAAGAGACATTGGAGAAGTGGAAAGCATCCAAAGTCGAATGGTCAACATGGTCAAGGGACTGAAAACCCAGTGGTTTGGATAATATGTTAGTCCAAGAAAAAATAATTAAGAATTACATAATTTATTATATATTATAATTATACAATTATAATTATATATGTATATGATTATATAATTCTCTTGGATAGAGTACGGGCCTGGAGTCAGGAAGACTCATCTTTGTGAATTCAAATTCGGCCTCCTAACTGTGAGACCCTAACACTTAACCCTGTTTGCCTCAGTTTCCTCATCTATAAAATGAGCTGGAGAAGGAAATGGCAAACCACTCCAGTAACTTTGCCAAGAATATTCTATATGGGGTCATAAAGAATTGGACACAATTGAAAAGTGACTGAACAATAAATCACAACAAATTCTCTTTCAGTATTTGAAGGGTTGTCATGTGTAAATGAGAGGTTAGACTTATTTTCTCTTGCCTCAGAGGACAAAATGTGATTGGAACAATTGGTCAAAGTTACAGGAAGTCTAAGAACCTTTCAAAACATAGAGTTGTCTACCAATGTATTGGACTGCTACAGAAAATGGTGGGTTCACTGTCCCTGAAAAATTTATTTAATCAGAAACTGTTCCTTCTCTCTGGGATTTGTAGAAGGTTCTCTCATATAAGAGAAATAATTCCTGATGTCCTATGGTATCCCTCCCAACTATAAGAATCTATTGTACATTTTAAAATCTTTATATTTATATATAAAAAGTAAACTTATTCTTAAAATGTAATAATTTAAAGGAAGGAATTTATGTGCAAGTTTCTGTTTTTCTTTCAAATCTATCTACCTTTGAGGGGCTTTATTAAGTCAGGAATGTTGTTAGAATATGCACTACTCAATTGTAGACCCATTTTCCTGTCCAAAATAACATAGCAAAATAGCTAATTTTGTATTTAAGAAAAACTCAAGCAATGTCGTGTAAGAGCACTGACTTTTAGTTTTAATTTACTTTTCCCTTAAGGACTTGTATAGAACTATAATTTCATAGTAGTTAAAATAAGGGATTTTATATTTCTCATATTCTCCCTGTGGTTACCATCTTTCTGCTCTCATGACTGTCTATAAAATTAGGCTAATCCTTTGATATAAGCCCTGTAGCTAAAATCCACCCCATTGCCTTCTGCTCTTTAAACCAACATATCTTATTTTGACCCTTCTTTCAGACAGCACATTAAATCCATAGCTGTCAGTCTTCTTTTTATCATAACGCAACTAACAATCTGCTTCCTATCTCAGTAGTTCATTACTTTAGCAGTCCCAGATTACCACTTGATTTGTCATTAAATATAATTAAATAACTGAAATAATTCTTTTGAAAAAATGTGCTTGACTCCCAAGGAGCCATTCTAAAGCTTCATGAAATCCTGAGAATGTGGGTTTTCTGTATTTACTTATTAGAGGAGAAGAGGAGAGCCACTCTACTTGGGCAAATAGACTTTAAGAGTCTTTTCTTACAGTAGGCATGAATACATTGGAGGATAAAAAGACAATGGAATCATCTCAGTTTCCCTACTTAATGTAAAAAGCCATTTTTCTTGGAATAAAAAAAGCTTGTTTCTATGTTACTTTCCCTTGGGAAGAATTTTTTTTTCTCTTCCATCTTGAAAATGGGTCTTCCTCCTTCTGAAACCTTTCTGCTCTCTGTCCTTTTAGGTCACTTTCTGCATCTTTATTTTTTTTGCCTGTCTCAGCTCTGTCTCATCAGGCAGCAACTCATTTTCCTGGAGTTGCAGTTCCCATTTTCTGTCTTTCAGTGTCCTATTTTTAGAACTATTGTTTTATGCATTGTCAGCCACATATGTTAACCATTCGAGAAGTTGTACCATAGGGTACATAAAGAAGTACATTTGGTGGAAAACTGGATTATGTGCTAAGTCCGAAGCAAAATTATAATAAAGGTCTTTTTTTAGCTGATTTTTTCCCCACCAAAAATCAATATTGGACCTGAGGATTGCTGACTTCATTAACTATTGATTTGGCCACCGAACAAACAAACACAAAAATCAATGTTGAGGAAGTCAAACAAATGCCAATCCACTACAATCATCTTTGATAGAGGTGGTAGAGATAACTTTCAGAGAAGGATTTAGTCTCACATGTGGGAGCAAGGAAACCAGCCTTTGCAGCTAAGATTAAATTATCAGAATTAGAAAAAATGTGTTGTGTGTATGAATGTGCCCTTTCTAGCTTAAGCTGAGATGGGACTCCCCAAGAGCATTGTGAATTTTCTGATAGAACCTTCAGGCAGAAGATATTGAATTAAGAAAGGACAAAGCATGAAGTATTCAATTCAATTCAATTCAATAAATTTGAATTAAGTGCTTAGATGATGTCCCACATGGTGCCAGGGGCTGGAAGAGATTCAAAGGTAAATAAAACATGATCCCTAGTAAATCATATCTCACCTTTCAAGAGCACTTCATAGTGTTACTTGTTACAATTCCAGACTGGATCCTGGGGATAGGGAATATGATAAAAACACAAGGTAGGAAGGGTAGATGACAGTACTTCATAAGTGAGTCTTTCTTAGTCTGGTAGAGTAGTAATTGAAAACACCTCCATTATCACATTGGTTTTAGTTCTAGTAACAATAGACTGTTGAGTATCTTAGGACATCTTTAAAACTAAATCACTAGGTAAAGTCAATCCACTTTTTCTAAAATCACATAAAAATACTTCCATCTCAATTTCACTGAAAACCTGAGGTTATTTAAACATTGGCCTTCGGCAGCAGGATGAATAAAGATAAGAGCCCTTGCTGAGCTCAGACTTCATTTCCTTCTGGGTTCTTCCTCCCACTCATCCTCTCCACTGTTGCCTCCCCATCCCATTGCACGTATCAGACTCACAGTCAATCATCACTCAGACAGGATACTGTATAAGTTAAGTAAAAGCAATTGTAAGAGACTTCTAAGACTCTACCCTAGATCTATGATCTCCTCACTAGACTTGTCTTCTTGGGGATGCCTACTTCAGTTCCTTGGATTCAGGCACTAACAGCTAATGACATCACATTTCATTTCCCTAATTCTTCTCCATTCTTTGAACAGCAGGAAAAAAAATCTTTTGATAACAGTGATAGAATCAAACCCTTCAACAAACATCTAGACCTTCATTTAAAGTCCTTCATATGCCTACCTTGTGTAACCTGTTATATGAACCTACTCAAACCTGAAACATTTTCATTCAAGTTGGTTGAACAACTATTTTATCAAGCACCCCTCTGAGGTCAGTCCTGTTTTTTTGTCACCAGATCTAACGCATGGGCAAGTCACTTAAATTCTCTCTGTACCATTTCTCATCTGTAAAATGATAGAATTGGACTAGGTTAGGGATATTGGAGTCAAATAGGAACAGATCCCTATAGGCCCATATTGATTTGGTTTTTTTTTTTTATTTTGTTAAACATTTCCCAATTAATTTAAATCTGATCCAGACTCAAGTTTGATACCACTTAACTAGATATACCTTTAGGGTCCCTTCTCCCTCTAAATTAATGATCTAAATAAATTGAAATCAATGATCTTTGAATCTCAATCTGTGAAGTCTATGCAGAGCACTCCCAAATCTCTATCTTTGCCTTCCCTCCCTAATTCCACATTTCTAATTAAATTCTGGATATCTTCACCTAGATAACCTTCAGGTACCTCAAACTCAATGTGTATAAGCTTATTACCCTCCCTCCAAATCTGTTTTTCCTATTTTATTTCTGTTTATAAGCAAGTTATCCTCCCAGTTTCATGTTAGCCCTCTAATTTCTGTATGTTCCAGTCATGGTCTCCTTCTATAGCATCCTGTAGAGAGGTGAGGTCGAAAGGTAATTTCAAAGATGCACCTAAGCTTTAGGGTTCCAACTTACTGAGCTTAGTCACAGGAACGAGAAGCATAGGACATTAAGCAACCTACTTGACTTCCCAGAGGACACACGGGAATTCTTCTATTGTCTACCTATACCACTCTGATATTCCATCCTTACCAACCATCCTGTCTCTTCTCTAAAGATTACTTGTTCATAAATGTCCAATATTAGGATTTTTCATTTTCTCATTTTTTTTTCCAACTGCATCTGATATTTTGTGACTTCGTTTCAGGTTGACTTGGCAGAGACACTGGAGTGGTTTGCCATTTCCTTCTCCAGATCATTTTATAAATGAGGAAACTGAGACAAACAAGGTTAAGTGACCTGCCCAGGGTCACACAGCGAGGAAGTGTCTGAGGCCAGAGTTGAATTCCAGAAGATGAGTCTTTCTGACTTCCAGGTCCTGGTACTCTATGCACTATGGTGCCACCTACAAATTTCCAGATGTCTCATAATATTCATAGTCCATGTTCTGCTTATACAATGGCCCATGACATCAATAGGGAAAGGGGGATAGGAAAGGATGAGATTGAGAGGCATCGTTGCCATAATCTTTAGGTAAGCCTTCAGTTGGGTTCTCTAGTCTGCGTTGTCATTGCTGATGTTTCTCCTCGTCATTCAGTCTTCTTTTTGTATCCTTGATAAAACACTCTTCCAACTAATATGGTGATGACAGACACAACGGAGGACCCTTTTACTATATACCTTTGGTGGGAGTGGAAGCCCCCAGATTAATATAGATCTTTGATTCTTCAGCTCCCCCACCCCATAGATCCAGTCAGCAGCTAAGTCCTATAACTTCAAACCCCACCAACTCCCTCACATTCAACATCTCCTTGGTGCTTCTATTTCAACCACCCTCATGCTTGTCAAACTTCTGAAAATCATCATTCTCCTCCCCCCAAGTATCTCCCTTTTTCCAACTTCTTTATTCATGATAATGATCATCAACATCCTCCTCACTCAGTCACTCAGACTCAACATTTTCGAGAAATATTTGATTCTGGTTTTGCCCCACTTTGCCCTCCCCCAAATTGAATCAAATGACACTTCTTACAAACGTGTCTACCAACCTACTTGAAGTCCACTATTGTTGTAGCTGTTTGTTGTTGGTTGTCCTTGGAAGAGGACCAATGACATCAGGAGGGTGATGTTTTGACTTGCATGTGAACTAGATTTAAGTGAGGCAGAGCTGTGCAAAGTCATCACTTTCTCCTCCCGAATCATTGGAGTCCAGTGGCAAGACATAGGTCAGGATGACTGATGATGGTCCTGGTTGCAGTGGGAGACCCTGGTTCACATTACTTCTAGCCTAGACTATGGAAATAGCCTTCTAATTGGCCTTCCTTCCTCCATTCTCTTTCTCTTTTCCCTTTCTAATCTATCTTTTACACAGCTGCCATAATAATCTCTCAATGCTCAGGTCTGATCATATTGCATTTCATACTATTCCTTTAAACATAACTATACAGTTAAGAGAATGCTATGCATATAATTTACCTAGATTTTAGCAACATATTTGACAGACTTTTGTGTATATGCATATGTGTGCATATGTTTGGGGAGTTTAAAAATGCAAATATGTGGCCTAGTCCTTTAGGTGGATCAGGAGCTGCCTGAATGGTCAGAGCCAAAGCAAAGTCATTAACGGCCCAATGTAAACTTAGATGGAAGCCTCTAGTGGTATGCTCTAGGGATCTGTGTTAAACTCTTCATTGTTTAATATCTACATTAGTCACTTGGATAAAGTAATAAAAAGTACTCAACTACCATAATGGGTTTGTGGTGTAATTGACTTGAGTATTCTCCCAAATGAAGTATATCACAACTCGTCCATGACAGTCAGTCCTGTGTAACTCTTGAACACCTCCTCTCATAAGTTCAGCACAGGGTGTCCACCCAATGTCCTAGAGATCTTCACTTTTTGCTGGCATTGCAAGGCTATCAGTGGAACACACTGGCTGTATACTGGTCATCCCTCATTCTTGCCACGTGACCAGATCATCCTATATTCATGCCTAGCATACAATTCCTTAATGATACTTTTTACTCCTGTATTTCTTTGGAGTTCCTTGTTGGTTATATGTTGCAGTCTGCTCACACCCACCATATTCTTCTCCATTGCCTTCTGGATCATACTCATTTATTATTAGATGGATAGATGGATGGATGGATGGATGAATGAATAGATAAATTGATAGATAGATGAGAGATAAAGATACATGAGTATTTATCAAGCTCTTACTCTGTACTAAGTGCTAAGCATACAAATTCAAGCAAGCAAGACAGTCCTTATTCATGAATGAAAAAAAAAGAAATGAAAATGAAATAATCCCAATAGAATCATTGTTAGAACAAGAAAGAAACTAGATTACAATTGAATTAATGACTAACTGGTTATGAGTAACATGAAGTGAGAGACCTGACCTATTTTCAGAAAAAGAGCCATAGATGCATTTAGAGTACATCTTACTTGTGAAGTAAAGACATATACCATTTCATCAGAATCTGATTTGGTCATAATTTCCAGGAAGGAAGAAAATGAGCATTTTTTAAAGATATTTACTATATGCCAGGCACTGTGCTAAGCACTTTACAAAATCTCATTTGATCCTCATAACAACCCTCAGATGTAGGGGCTGTTATTCCTCCTTTTACAGCTGAGGAAGTTGAGGCAGACAGAGGTTAAGTGACTTGCCCAGAGTCACACATATAGTAAATATCTGAGGCAGGATTTCAACTCAGGTCTTCCTGATTCCAGACCCACTTCTCTATTCACTGCAACTTGTAGTTAACCTCTTGGTGATGTGACATCATAACTAAAACTCTTCAATGATTCAAAGCATAAGTCCTTCAAAAAAATGTTTGAAGGTGCTATTTTATTTACTCTTGTCATCCAGACATAACCACAAATGGGGCATAAAAATTAAAAAGCGATTAGTGGATTTTCTCTGCCAGTGGATTTCACCTGAAACAAACAGCTATGATTTTCTTATTTTAAATGTGGTCTTTTAAGAACAACAAATGGTAGTGAAATGGCACATTGTGGAAAGATAAGAATGACAACAAAAGAGGGGAAGACAAAAAGACAATAAAATTGAGTGAAACATCTTTACTTGAAATAAAAGAATGTAAAAAGAAACACCATCTTTCAAAGTAAATATATTTATGGTAACTTTTAGAATTATTTTTCACTGCATATCCTTTTCCTTTGAAAGAAATCTCATTTTAAAGATTATATTTTAATGAATACAGTATTGTATAGATGTATATGGCATATAACACTATTTTTAAAATATCAACAAATTAATAATTAATATAGTAACGCTTTGATAGTGTATCTCTTACATTTATTAGGCATCATATCAAATGACATAAATTAATGTAAATATTTCATTAAAATTGATTTGCTTGACATTGGTCATGCTTGTCCTTTTAAATATTTGACCACATCAGTTGGTTGGTTGGTTGGTTGGTTATTGGACTACATTCTGGGAAAGAAACAAAATGACATCACTAGGCTAGAGTCAAATTTCAGTGTCTCTAACTGTGGCTGATTGGACCAATGTGATCTCAGAAGGCTCTACCACAGGTCAATTATTTTTATTATAAGGGAAGTCTACTTCTGTGTTCTTGTTCTGTTATTCTTAGAGCTTTCAACTAAATAAATAGGTGCTTAATGATCATAGGTATTATGGTTTATTTGCTATTTTTAAAATTTTAACTTTTTGAAAATGTCTCAACTCCTGTACAAAATGACAAGGATTTCCCAGGATGTTTAATTTACTTAATTTACATAGGATCTTATGATATGTGTGTATATGTATACATGCATATGATAAGTATCACTTTTATTGTTTTGGGGACACTTACAAAGAATAAAGTTAGGACAAGCTTTCTACTCTTTTGTAATGATAATTATAAAATACATTTATAACTTTGGGAGATTCTTATTAACACTTTCCTGTTATCTCATCTTCCTAATATATGGCACAATATGTAATTCTTTTTTATAAAGATATTTTATTGCTCTCATAACAAAAACAAATACACAGATTGAAAACAGAAAACAAAATGCCATCAGTGACATGATTAATATGTGTACAAGATAAATAGAATGGAATTAGAGAACTCTAAATCTATGATTAATATTCTAGAGGCAGGAACATGAATATTAAAAACCTATTTCATCTTTCTTAGATTCTTGGCAAATCCAGATAGTAAATGTGCATCTATTGTACAATTTGAATAGCCAGTTCACTTTTATATTTTCCACTCATTTGATAAAAATTTATTAATCTCACTTCCACAATACAGAATGTGCTAGATGATTTTTAAATGCATAATTTTAACAACCTAGTAGGTCCTTGAACCCAAAAGATAGAATAATCTCTTTGAAAATAATTTTCAAAAATTTTATATTACCTTTGTTTATTTCGAAACGAATGAAATACCTGTGTAAATATACATGCATGTGTATACATTGTTGTTTTACCCATGTAAGATATATATGTCCCCATAGGTCTATCTACTTGTAGCTCACAGGGAGGTGATGATATAATATCTCTAGAGGCTCCTACCCCCCACCTCCCTTTCCCAAGGAAGACTTTGATTCCTGCCAGGATAGGAAACAGCACAGTCAGCAAGAGAGGGCCACTCTGCTCTACTCAGAGAGATGGGGTATCAGGCTGGAATTTTATCTGTCTGCTCCCTTAAATATTGTATTAGACTTAAGCTTTACTCCTGATCACTGTTCCTTAATGGAGAAGGAGGGTCCCAAACTATATATCCAAAGTTTGACTGCCTTCCTACCAGATGCCAGTTCCACAATAAACATGCATAACATATGAACCCACTTAGTCAAACAGATAGCAAACACAAATCAGAGAAAGGAGACCTGAGAATATATACCATATGATAAACAGAATGAGACAACTCAACTCAAATGAAAGAGAGAAAAAGAGAGACAGAGACAGAGGCAGAGAGAAACAGAGAGACAGAAACAGAAAGTCCTAGGTCCCAGATGTCATCCAAGGGAAAATTCACTGAAGTCTCAAGTATGATAAGCCATGAATAGTGACATGATTGAAGTGCCATATCCTCTACCTATTAGCTTCTTTCTAGAGTCTTTGCACCTCCAGTGATCTAAAAAGTGTTTGCAATCTTGCATCTTCTCTTTTGAAGTGGGATGCCACAAGGCAAACGTGTCTTTTCTCTCTAGCACTCACCAACTCTGCCCTTCATGAAAGTGTGGGACATTGAATGATCAATCTCCACCAATGAGGAGAGAGTCTCATGCCAGTGGAGTTTGACTCTTGAGTTACAACTGTGTATCAGAGAAGCTTATAATTAAAGTGTTAGCAGTAAAGGATTCTTAATGTGATAATTTTTTAAATTTATTGATTTATTTTTAATTTACAACATTCAGTTCCATAAGCTTTTGAGTTTTAAATTTTCTCCTTCTCCTTCACCTTCCTCCTCCCCAAGACGGCATGCAATCTTATATGGGCTCTACATATTCATTCATATTAAACAGATTTCCATATTAGTCATGTTGAAAAGAAGAATTATAACTAATGAAATGAACCACAAGAAAAAAGAAATGAAAGAAAACAAAAAAGAGAGAGCAAATAGTATACTTTGATCTACATCCAGACTCCGTCATTCTCTCTATGAATGTGGATGGAACTTTCCATCATGAGCCTTCTGGAGTTGCTTAAAACCTTGCATTGCTAAGAAGAGCCAAGTCTATCAAAGTCAGCCATCACACAACGTGCCTGCAATTGTTTACAATGTTCTCCTGGTTCTGCTCCCCTCACTCAACATCACTTCATATAAGTCTTTCCAGGTTTTTCTGAAGTCTGCCTGTTCATCATTTCTTATAACACAATCATATTCCGTTACATTCATAAACTACAGATTGTCCAGCCATTCCCCAATTGATGGGCATCCTCTCAATTTTCAATTCTTTGCCACTGCAAAAAGAGATGCTATAAATATTTTTGTACATGTGGGTCCTTTTCTCATTTGTATGATCTCTTAGGGATACAGCCCTAGAAGTGGTATTTTGCTGGGTCAAAAAGTATGCACATTTTTATAGCCCTCTGGTCATAGTTCCAAATTGCTCTCCAAAATGGTTGGATCAGTTCACAACTCCACCAACAATTCATTAGTGTTCCAATTTTCCATATTTTCTCCAGTATTTATAGTTTTCCTGTTTTGTCACGTTAACCAATCTAACAGGTGTGATGTGGTGTCTAAAGTAGTTGTTTTGATTTGCATTTCTCTATTCAATAGTGATTTAGAGTCTTTTAATCATATGACTATTGATATCTTTAATTTCTTCCCCTGAAAACTGCCTATTTGTATCCTTTGACCATTTATCAATTGGGGAATGACTTGTAATCTTATAAATTTGACACAGTTCTCTGTATATTTTAGAAATGAGTTCTTTATCAGAGACACTGGTTGTAAAAATTCTTTCCCAGTTTTCTGTATCCTTTCAAATCTTGGTTGCATTGGCTTTGTTTGTACAAACACTTTTCAATTTAATGTAATCAAAATTATCCATTTTGTATTTCATAATGTTCTCCATCTCTTGTTTGTTCATAAATTCTTTCATTCTCCGCAAATCTGACAGGTAAACTATGCCTTGCTCTCCCAGTTTGCTTATAGTATCAGCCTTTATATGTAAATTGTGTACCCATTTTGACTTCATTACACAGTATATACAGTTTCTGCCACACTATTTTCCCGTTTTCTCAGCAGTTTTTGTCAAATAGTGGGTTCTTACCCCCAAAACTGCTTATTTAGTGTGATAATTTTTAAGCTACTCTGTGGTAGTACATTAGGCATTTAGGTGGCAGTGGATAGAGTACTAGACCTGGAATCAGGAAGACTTGAGTTGAAATCCTGCCTCAGACACTTACTACATGTGTGACCCTGGACGAGTCATTTAACTTTTTTCTGTCTTAGTTTCCTCATCTGTAAATTGAGGATAATAGCACCTACCTTGCAGAGTTGTTGCAAGGATAAAATCAGATAATATTTATGAAGTACTGAGGCAATTGGGGTTAAGTGACTTGCCCATGGTCACACAGCTAGTAAATGTCAAAGGCTGGATTTGAACTCAGGTCCTCCTGACTCCATAACTTGTGCTCTACCCACTGTGCTGCCTCACTGCCCCTTGAGAAATCACCTTTTTAAAAAATGAAGTCCTCAGTCAAGAGGATCTAGGAAGCTCTATAGTTTCCCCAATCTTCATCCTTTTCCTGAAAATCAGAATTCTATCTCAAATTGTTGGAAGATTTGCATCTGACCACACATTTTAAGATTTGGCTCAAATTTAAAGAAACTGAAAAGCTTCTTGTTTGACCAAGAACATTATCTGGAGCAAGACTCAAACTTTTAAGAAATCTGAACATATTTCAGAACCAATGGGGACTCTGGAACTACCTGAGACTCTCTAAAATGTTACATTAGATAACTTCCATTTTCTCTTCACCCCAAGCTGATCCATCCTAGGCATAGATTCCTGGGGTGCCCATGGAACTGAGCAGGGATTATATGCACTGGGTTAAAGGTACCAAACCAATAGATTGAGTCCTATCAGGAGATCTCATAGCCTCACTTGTAGGTCCCAAAATGCATGGCCACACAGCCTTCTCTAAAATTTGTCAGGATCCCCAACAGGGAGGGCAATAGTTAGTTCTCCTTATCCACCTGTACTTAGCAACTCAATGTTAGTACGTTGGCAGGATATTCCCTACTTTCAAACTTTAGGGTTCTCACTGCCTCCTTGACCCCATCTCTGGTAGTGATCCCAAGGATTTAGGAAAATGAGAAATAACTTCTCTTCACAAAAAAAAAGGTTAGGACCTAGGTGGCAAAGTAGATAGAATGTTGAACTTGGAATCAAGAAGATCTAAGTTTCAATCCTGCCACACTAGTTGTATGACTGAGCAAATCACTAAACATCCATGACCCTCATTGTTCTCATCTATAAAATGTAGTGGTTGGACTTGTTGACCTCTAAGATCCCTTCCAGCTCTAAATCTCTTGTCCTATGAACTGACTTTTGCCCTGGGGTTAGATGGAAAGTACCATTTTCAACAAACAGTGTTTTCCCATAGTTTAGCTCAAGGTTGATTTTGCTGCCCCAATTATACTTGCTGACCTCTAAGATCTCTTCTAGCTCTAAGTCTCTTGTCCTATGAACTGACCTTTGCCTTGGGGTAGATGGAAAGTACCTTTTTCAGCAATCAGTGTTTTCCCATAGTTTAGTTCAAAGTCCATTTTGCTGCTCCAGTGATACTTGCTGACCTCTAAGATCCCTTCCAGCTCTAAGTCTCCTATCCTGTGAACTGACCTTTGCCTTGGGGTTAGATGAAAAGTACCATTTTCAGCAATCACTTTTTCCCCATAGTTTAGCTCAAAGTCGATTTTGCTGCCTCATTGATACTTTTGGGCAGGAAGGACATTCAATATATTCTATTGCCCTGAGCTTTGACAGTGTGACTTTTTAAAAAGTTTGAAAGGCATAATTTCTGGGTAATTTAATTATTTTAGAAATAATGCCAGAATTTTTAATAAAAGAGCCAGTGGCACTTTTGGAATGCCAAAGACCCTTCATGGTGGTGGGCTCACCATTTGCATGTCCTTGGAAGAGCAGGTGTTCCTGAGAGTGGCAATCAATTCTGATTGGTTAACAATTAATGAGAGAATTAATATTACAATAAAGGATTGAACCTATTCAAATGAACTTGGATTATGTCATTTACTTCTAAGTTACCCCCAACCCTGTGCAATCTATTTAAAAAATTAATCCCCACCCAAACCTTAGCAGAGTACAAGGGCTTCTCTACCTTGGTGGGTCTGAATAGGATTTTCAAGAAAGTTAATCCAATCTGATTATCAGTAATGTCCCTCAGGAGACTAAGCTTTTGAAATTAGGACTTATGGATCATTTCTCTCATAGGCAAGGCTCCAAGTACAATATAATTTGGATGATAATAATTTGCATAATGTTTTAAGGTTGTCAAAACTGTATACATTGTCTCATTCAATGCTTACAATTTCCCTATACATGCTACAGGCAATATTATGCCCATCTTAGTGAAGCTCAGAGATACCAAGTGATTTTGCTCATGGTCACACAGCTAGTAAGTCTCAGAGGTATGTCATTTGGAAGATGATTTTCTTTTCATAAAGAACTCTCTCAAGAGCCTGATTCAGGACAGCTCCATCTCTCCAACTGTGAAGGCATCTGGGAGAGAAAATCCTGAAATGTATGATTTTCTATTTTGCAGCCCTTGATGGGGCATCTAAAGAAAGAGCATTTTATTTCTCAGCTTCATAGGGAATTGCACACATGCTTCCCCCTCTCATTTTTCTTTTAAAATTTGCAGTGATTTTGTTAGAGACGATAGCTCCTTTATGAGGAAATACATCTGAGGAACCAAATGAGGCCTCCCAGCAGATTCAGTCATTTGCAAAACCATTGGAGAATCTGTAGGCAGAGGCTTTGAAAACTGAGGGAGAAAGGCAATGCATCAACCGCTCATACTTATTCTCCTGCCAGAAAAATTAAATTTGTTTTTCACCTCCTGAAAACTCAACACATTTTTATTGCACAAATCTTTCCCATGTTTAATGCTACCCTGCAATCAATTTTCTTATTAAAATGAATGTCTCATCTTAATTTTGCATTCCCTCATTAAAAAGGGTGCTTAGTATATTCAGCAACTTCCCAGTTTATGGGTCTAGTTCCTAATGTTTTTATAACCTTTAGCTTCTTATTCAGTTCAACCAGACTGGTTGTTTTTAATATTTTAATATCTGTTCGAAGGATAATAATAACTGACATTGACATAGTTCTTGAAAGTTTTCAAAGCCCTTTAAAAACATGATTTCCTTTGATCCTTAACACAGTCCTATGAAGTGACACTTTTATCCCCATTTAATGGATGGGGAATCTGAAGCTGAGAAAGATTAAGTGACTTGCCCATGATCACAGAGCTAGAAAGGGTTGATAGTCAGTTTTGAACTCTGACTGTCCTCATTCCAAGTCTAGTACTATACCACACTACTTCCCAGATCATAAGACCATTGATTTAGAGCTGAAAGAGACTTTAAAGGTCATCTAACACACACACACACACACACACACACACACACACACACACACCCTCATTTTATAAACAAGGAAACTCAAACCCAATGAGATTAATTGACTTATCTAAAGCCAATGATAAATATATATTTACATAGAGCACATTTGCTCATATTCCTATATTATTTGTGCAAAGTTGTTTAAACCCTTTTCACAAGATGACCTGTATGGCAGTTAAAATAAATTGTATTATCTTCATTTCATAGATGAGGAAACAGAGTCAGGAATTGCCTAGGGTTGCATCAGCACTAAATGTTACAACTAGGTTTCAAATTGAGGTGTCTTGACTCCCATTCCATTATTTCTTTGACAGTATGTTATCAGTATCTTATCAGTAGGTGGTTACGGCCATACAGATGTTCTTTAATTTTAGATTTATTGGAGATACATATTTTATCTCATATTATTAGAGTCCCTCAACCTCTGATATAAGTATACACAAGAAAATATGGAAGGTCTCCAAAGGTATTAAAAGTTTTGGATCTTCGTACTTTTATCTACTGTATGCAGGAAGCCTCAGAGGGAGGGAGAAGAAAAAATGCCTGTTTATTGAAAAAAAAAATTTTTTAAAGTCTGATCCTGCTTTTAGAGCTATTGGCAACACTGTGCTATCTTCTTGTACTCTAAAGTCAAAGGTCCTGCTTCTCTGATGCGTTCCTCTCTTGATATAATCAAAACATTTTAGCTCTGAAAAAAATACCTTAGAGGTGATCTAATTTAACTGCTTCATTTAAATGTATACCATACTTACACAGGCAGATGTTTCAGTCAACAAGCTTTATTAAGCATTTACTATGTGTCAGGCACTGTACTAAACTCTAGGGAAACAAAAGTAAGACAAATACATACCCCTTGGCCTCGGGTAGCTCATATTATAATAGGAAAGATGACAACTATGTACATCCAAGATTTATACAGGATAAAATCTCAGAGAGACACCTCTTTCCCAGCCAATAAGAAGGTTGACAGGATGTACCAGGAAATGAAAGTTTTGGGAATGACAAAAATCATTGAGCTGAGCAGGGTTTTGTTGTATTTTTGAAGGAAACTATACTACTTTGTGAGATCAGAGCCAGACCACCAAGAGACAGCCACAGGAAACTACCACATGGCCAACTATGAGAGACACCAGCAGACAAGGGTGACCTTATCTGCCAGAGGAATTCCTATCTTTCAGGAGGTACCTACCCCTATCATTTTGGGGTTTGACTGCCAAGAACACTAGAGATATCCCGGGGACCTGTCAGAGTGCAGTCTGAGGAGGAGTGGAGATGGTATAGAAAGAAGGTTGCTAATAACTAAACATTCTGGGAAGAATTTACAGAAATGTGTCCTGACTCTCACTCCTCGGATGAATGAGTTCTTTACATTTTTAAAATGCTAGACTAAGGTTAGAGCAGCCCAAAATTGAGGGACAGATGGGGAAGTGTTGACTGCAGTAATAATTAATAACAATGATATTAATTAGCATTTATAAAGCACTTTAAGATTTTCAAAGTACTTTACATATTACCTCATTTGATTCTCCCTGTGAAGTAGGTGCTATTGAAGTCCACATTTGGCAGATGAGGAAACTGAGGCTAAGAAAGGCTAAATGACTTGCCTAGCGTCACAAAGCTAGTAAGTATCTAAGGTAAGATTTGAACACATCTTCCTGACAGCAAATCCAACAATCTAAACATTATGCGAACTAGCTGACTAATAAAACCCAGTAAGGACAATTTTCTAAACCATCTGTAGCAACAACACTGTTGTATAACTGTGAAGGGTTCCTGACCACCCCTTCTGACCCACAGGTGGGGTGTGTCCCTATTTTCTGCATCTAACATTTCACAGACACACCCCCAACATCTCATTCTTGTCTCCTTCATGTTGTGCTATGTGGTTGTTTGATGTGGCTCTCTTGATGGTCTTGCCAGAACAGTAATTTGACCATGGCTCCAGCTCTGAGAACCAATCTAGAGTCTCCCTTAAAAAAAGTCTCAATTGTCACAACAATTCATGACATCCTTGTTACTTTCAGGTCCTGATACTGATGCTCAACCTTCTAGTTATACCCTCCAGTAAAACCCAAAGATCCAAGGAAAACCAGAAAGGTAAAGAAAAATCTACCAGTACAAACATGGGCTACATACAAATGACCAGTTATTTATAGACTCAAGATTAGAACTTATATCTCTTGACTCATAGTTCAATGCTCTTTCTGCTTACATAGTATCCCACATTTTTATTCTGAAATTCATTGGATTCTTTAGTGGTGATGAATTAAAAAAATCCTTCCATAGTGGATGATGATCAATCATTTCTTTAATGCAAATTGTTAGTCACTTCTATTTTTTAGAAATAATACATGGAATCTGGGTGAGACCATAGTGAGGCAAAGATGAAGCTATAGTATAGTTTGGGGGTTCTCTGACTAGGAAGCAAAATTGGAAAGATTGGGTAGGTGAGGAGAGCTAAGAAATGAAACCAAGTGATTTAGCAGCATCCAGAGTTGAGGGAGGATACATAGCAGAGAAGGAGCTGGTGAACAATTAAGGATGAGGCAGAGAAGAGTGGAGACCTAGTGGCAACTCTCAGATGATAACTGATGAGTTGAACAAGTAACCCAAAATTAAAAGTGGGGTTCACTTCCATAAAGTGACTATCACTCAAAATATGAAGATTCTCAAAGTACAACTAACTCCCCATGAAGATTTATCTGAGTAAAAGCATACATACCAAATACATGCCTCTCATCTCAGGAAACTTAACAAAAGCTCTACTTGGCCTTTCTGATTGTGGGTCAAAGTTCAGCAATGGCCAACATAGAGAGATTCTACCTCTAAGCTCACTCATCATAAGGGACTATAGGGAATCGGCCCCTCACTAGAGCATAGAGGGAGGATCAGGGTGGAATGCCTTGGGAAATTAGACCAAAAATTTCATGCTGAATATTCTAAGCTTACCCTAGCATGCTACCATCAATTATCTCTGTCACCTCTTATGGTTCCATATCTTATACACCCTTTACTCTGGTGGACCTTTTGCTCTTTTCATTCATCAAATATTTATTAAGCACTTACTGTGTACAGAATATGGTAGGCATTGGTGACAAAACAGAGTAGATAATTCTCCAGTTGAATTTTTCTGAGCTCCTAGACTTTTCTTGGATATGTTGACTAGCTTCGTGGACTAGCTGGCCACTAAGGTCATTTTCTCATCTAATTTTGTTGTCCCACTCTGTAACTGACTATTCTTAAAGCACAGACCTGATGATGACACTTCTCTACACAAGGGACTTCTAGGACAGAATATATACTCTACTGTTTGGTACTAAAAGTCGTTCCTAATCTGGCTGCAATCTGTCTTTACAGATTGATTTTAGATCTCTCTTTCTGTGTTCTAGCCAACCTGGAACGCTGTTTCTCCAACTTGACTCTGCCTTCTGCTTCATTGTCTTTGTCCTCCATGCCTGGGATGCTTTCATTCCTCGTTAACATTTGCAGAATTCATAGTCATCCCAAAGAAAAGCTAGGTACCAACTCCTCAGTAAGGCTTTTCCTGATTCCCCGTAGTTGCTTGTAATCCCTTCCCAATTACTTTGCATATATTATGGATTTATTTGTGTGTATGTATCATTTCTTCTCAGCAGAATATAAACTACTTTTAAAAATTTTTTCCACATGATATTTTTTTATTTTTTCCAATTACATGTAGAGATAGTTTTCAACATTCACTTTTATAAGATTTTGTGTTCCAAATTTTTTTTTCTCCCTCCTTCCTCTTCACCCTTCCCCAAATAGCAAGCAATCTGATATAGGCTGTACATGTACAATCATATTAAATATGTCTCCCCATTAGTCATATTGTGAAAGAAAAATCAGAACAAAAGGGAAAACACACACACACACACACACACAAAGTGAAAATAGTATGCTTTGATCTGCATTCAGACTCCATGGTTCTTTCTCTGGATGTGGATAGCATTTTCCATCATGAGTCTTTTGGAATTGTCTTAGATCATTCTATTGCTGAGAAGAGCTAAGCCTATTACAGTTAATCATTGCGTAATGTTGATGTTACTGTGTGCAATGTTCTGGTTCTGCTTACTTCACTCAGCATCAGTTTATGTAAGTCTTTCTAGGTTTCTTCTGAAGTCTTTCTGCTCATCATTTCTTATAGAATAATAGTATTCCATGTCATAGATTATAAATTTCTTAAGGATAAGTTCTGTTTAATTTTTGGTTTTACATCTCTACTACCCAGCACAGTACATGGGATATGGTAGGTGATTAGTAAATGCTTGTTAAACTGAATAAAGTATATAGATTATCCAAGGAAGACCCTCTACTTATAACCTTCTTTCCCCACATTTCTCCCTGTCTTAGTTAATCAGATCTTAGGTTTCTTTAGTAATAATATCTAACATCATATGGTGCTTTAAGGCGTCAAAGTACTATAAAAATATTGTCTCATTTGGTCCTTACAATAACTCTGGGAGGTAAATGCTATTATTATCCCCAGTTTACAGATGAAGAAACTAAGGCCGAGAGAGCTAAAGTGACTTTTCTAGGGTCACAAAGCTAGTAATTGAAGTAAACTTTGAATTCAGGGCTTCCTGACTCCAAATATCTACTGTACCATCTAGGTGGCTCAGGATATAAAATTAGATGGTTCATCAATTAGTGGATGTGTTGTAGGTGTTTTCCTATAAATAATCTATATAATAAAGGTGTGGAAAAGTAATGCAGAAAACAGGTTAGCAATGAATTTACTGTGTTTTCAGCAGAATGAAGAGCTATTTAAAAACATAAAAGAAAAAAACTTCTGAATTACGGGACAAAATCAATTCATTTCAAGGTGTTTCTCGTTTCAACCTGAATAGTCTATGGAATTAGCTAAATCACAGAGAATATATGTATTTGTCTATACATATATACACATATACACAGATATATGTACACACACATATAGAAACCATAAATATGTATATGTGTAAATATGTCTAATAGTTACATAGTGCTCTAAAGTTTGCAAAGCATTTTACAGATACAGTGTGTCCTAAAAGTCTCACTGCAATACTGAGCTTTAATAAGCTAATTTAATCCTTAAGATAACCCTGTGAAGTAGCTGGTTTTACTATCCAAAGTTTATTGATGAGAAAACTATGTCAGAGAGGTTAAATTTTCTGCCCTGGGCCATACAGCTAGGCAAGATTTGAAGAGTCAGGGCTTCCTGACATCTAGCCTGTCTATATCTCTATAGATAAAGATCTATAGTTCTAGTAAGGAAAGGATTGCAAAAAGATCTTAGGCAATTTCAACTAAAAGTCTGAGAAAACATGAAGATTTGCTAATTAATTGGAGAAGGGAAAGAATAATCAAAGTGATGGAATCATGGATCTACTGGGGTGGGTGAGGTTGAAGAAAAATGTGTTTTCCTATGTGTTTCTGTTACTTGGAATCAGTACTCTTCTCTTTCTTTGCTGAGATTCAACCAAAAAATAATCTGTGTGCATTACTTGATAAAACCCAGTACAATAACATTCCAACTTAGGAATGCCCCATACAAACCACCCTGGCAAATACAATGGCAAGATGTCTTCCCTTCCATTTTGTCCACCTTGGTCTTTCCTTCCTGCTCATTGCTGGAGGTGATTTTTTTTCTCCTCTTCCTTTTCCTTCTCTTCCTCCTCTTTTTCCTCTGCTTTCTTTTCCTTCTCCTGCTCTCCTCCACTTACCCAACTTGCTGTCTCTCCAAAGCACTTATGTTACTCATCATCATGATTCTCTCAGAAGCAACTTCCTGACTTTCTCCACATGGAGACACCATCTGAGGCACTCAGGGCATTAACCAGAACCCCATTCTGCAGCTATGTTAGGAGCACCCTTGCTTTCCCAATGGAAAGCTGATATTAGAAGTGTTCTTTATTATATTTGATGTATCTTTTATGTTTCTGTGTATAAGATTATAGATTAGTTATGATTGTCTAAAGATCAGAACTTACTGTAGAAAGTAGCAAGGAATTTACTGTAGGGGCACTTTATATTTTGTGTTCTGTCAGATTCTGATCTGGGAATTACAAACTGACCTTGTATAGTTTTTCTGGGCCTTGCTTCCCATTATCCACAAGGGCACTCAACTTGGAGTCAAAAGACCATATTACTAATCCTGGTTCTAATATTTACCTGTGATATCATGGTATTGCAGCTACAACAAATCACTTAACCTCTGGATCCCATTTTCCTCATTTGCAAAACAGAGATACAAGCTACTCCTTAGAGCTATAGAGACTGAAACCATTGCAAGGGTGTGGGTATATTTTCCTCTGATCATAAACTTTGCAGATCATAAACCTTTCTTACTTCATTAATGCAAAAATGAGATTGTTTAGGGTCTAACTGCAGTACTTTTTTAAAAGTCTGTTTATTTGCTTCCACAAACTATTCAGCTACTAATTCAAAATCATCGAATTTTGTTTTTTTATTCCAGAAGTCATTTTTTCCTTTCCCTTTCCTGATTTTAAGTAGTCCTTGACAATAATTTATACATAGACATACAAACATACATACATACATATATATGAGATGTAAATTCACTACTAACCTGTCTTGTGTACAATTTATCCACATCCTTAATTACAGAGGTCATTTATTGGAAAATAAATTCAATCTATTTAATTCAATTCATAAGATACTCTTTACTATATATATTCAAGGCACTGGGAATACAAAGACAAAAGTGAAACAGTCCCTTCCCTCAAGGAGCTTATAGTTTACAAACATCTGCAACATAATCACTAACTATGCAAAGTGTTATACAAATGTTAGTGACTGCTGCTATCAAGTTTAACAGGCAGACTTGTGGTCGTTTAGGGAAGGTTAACCCTTTCAAGAAAAGAAAACAGTGAAATCTATTGAAGAAATCCCTGCATTAAATCTGAGGAAGTTTCTTTTCCAAATTTCTTCCCTGTTCCTAGATAACTAGTAGGATAATTTCCACTTGGGGCCATTTTTTATCTTTCTGTGTCTTCTTTGAGGTGTTCAGTAACCAGCATGCTAAAAAGAATGTTGGGTTCTACTGCATTATGAATACTATACTTCAGCTCTATTACAGATTGAATAGGGTTGAGAGTTAATTTGACAACCCGTAAACAGGAAGTTCCTTTATTAGCATATAATCAACCTCTTAACAGAACAAATTTTATTAACTAGAAAACAAAATTAAAGCACTAAAAAACCACTTCTGAAAGCAGATAAATAAGAAATGAACACTTAATGTGTCATAATGTAACAACTTTTTAGATACAAATGGCATAATTTAGTGAAAAGAAGTGTAGACTGGAATTTAGGAAAATTGGGTTTTTATGGTAGATAAATGTAATAACATTATCATGCTGTAAAAAAAAATAGTGAATGCAACATATTCAGAGAAGTCTGGGAAGATGTGTATGTTTCTGCAGAAGGGAATGACCAGATCCAGAACAACTTGCAAAAGTCTCCAAAATGAAAGGGGAAACATCCTTTAAAGACTTTAGAACTTTGACCAACTCACTGACAAATCATGCCTCCAGAAAACAGATGAGAAAGTTTGTTTTCTCCTCTTCAAAGAGAGGTGATGGCCTAAGGTCAGAGTAAACATGCCTTTCTAGACATCACTGATTCATTTATTTATCTTGCTTAAATAATCTTATTTATTATGAGGAAGGGTTCCTACTATTAGGGAGTTTACAGCAATGAAAGTGAGGCATAAAAAACATAAAAAACAGTGAGCATGATCAGGTTTTGCCTGCTGCAATCCCCCATATGGAGGTGAGGGAGTGGCGAGTTGAGACTTCCTCTGGAAATTTATTATGATGTCATGGATGCAGCTGACTCTCTGAAGCAGGGAACTTCATGTTCAGGTATTCTATTTCTAGTTTCTTAGCCTACAAGGGCCAGGGTCTCCCATTGCATTCTGCGCCATCTCCAGCCATCCTGATAAATATCTCTGGTCACTGGACCCAGATGGCTCCTGAGAAGAAAGTGAGGCTGGTGAACTTGTACAACCCTTGCTCCCTCAAATCAAAGTCAGCTTCAAGTCATAAGGACAAACACAGCAACAACTTCTAGCTTACTTACTGAACAATGGAGAAAAGACTTTGCTCGTTGGCTGTTGTTGGAATTGAAAGTATTTATAAAAGATACTAACTGGATGATTCAGTCTCTCTGTTTATTGACTGCATTTGAGTGAAAAGGAACGTTAGCTTTTGGTTGAGGAGAATGGACTTGTTTCTATCCAGAGCTGCCCTGACCATGACCATGATTCTTGTTTCTTTGCCTTTTTGTATTTGTTTATTCTTTCCTTTTCTTGGGTAAAGTAATATTGGAGATGGAGAAGACTAGATGTTGACTTTGTGGGATTCAAAATATAGGAAGACTGGAGATCCAGTGAAAGTGCTGTTGAGACCCTGAGAAACAATCTGAGATGTAGCCCAGCAGTGGATGCAGCCACGATGCTGGCTTGTACAAGCAAGGATTTGACTCTGTCCTTTGACCATGCCATGTTCATAAGTGAACCTGTTGGGGGAGAATGAATGTTTTGTAGCTACTGCTTTAAGGTTGAGCTCCTTCTCCTCAGAGATTAAAGTAGCATAGGGGAGATAGTGACCCTGATTGTTGGGAGGAAATGTTTGTACTTTTGTTCTTGATATATCTCCAAAGGAATTATTAATTTACAAAAGCTAATTGGTGTTAATTAGTTAAATGACATTTGGTTGCTAATCACTAAAGTATATCAATGATATAAAGGAAATATTAACTGTAACTGACAGTATTAGAGAGAATACACAGGAATGGGGGCTTGAGCCAATAGAATTTTTTTTTTTATTTTTTTTTATTTTTTTTTTTTATTTTTTTAATGTTTAACAATCACTGCCATACAATTGCGATTTTATCCCTCCCCACCCACCCCCCACTACCTCCCTCCCTCCCCACGACTGCATACAATTCTGTATAGATTCTACATATACTTTCCTATTGAGTATATTTTCACTATAGTCATGCTATGTAGTCAGACTAAGATAAATGAAAGAATCCGTATAACAAATCAGAACACGATACACAAACAGATACACATACACAAACATGATCTGCTACATTATGTGAGTGACTTCCATATTTCTCTCTCTGAGTGTGGAAGGCATTTTGCCTTGAGGTCCACCATTGGAATTTTTTTTTTTTTTCAGAAGTTCTTGTGTTATTACAAAAATCTAAGTCTACCAGAAAAAGCTCTCACACACTGTGGTTGTTGCTGTGCATAAAGTTCTCCTGGTTCTGCTCCTTTCACTCAGCATCAGGTCATATAAGTCCTTCCATGCCTCTCTGAAGTCTTCTTGTTCATCATTTCTTATGGCACAATAGTACTCCATTACATTCATATACCATAATTTATTCAGCCATTCCCCAATTGATGGACATCCCCTTGACTTCCAGTTTTTGGCAACTACATAGAGTGCTGCTATAAATATTTTTGTACATGTGGGACCCTTTCCCATTTTTATGATCTCTTGGGGATATAGTCCTAGTAGCGATATTGCTGGGTCAAAGGGTATGCACATTTTTGTAGCCCTTTGGGCATAGTTCCAAATTGCTCTCCAGAATGGTTGGATGCGCTCACAGCTCCACCAACAATGAATTAGTGTTCCAACTCTCCCACATCCTCTCCAGCATTTATCATTTTCTTGTTCTGTCATGTTTGCCAATCTTATAGGTGTGATGTGGTACCTCAGAGTTGTTTTGATTTGCATCTCTCTAACCAATAGTGATTTAGAGCATTTTTTCATATGATTATAGATAGCTTTAATTTCTTCCTCTGAAAATTGCCTGTTCATATCCTTTGACCATTTATCAATTGGGGAATGACTTGTATGATTATACATTTGGGTCAGTTCTCTATATATTCTAGAAATGAGGCCTTTATCCCCAAGCTTAGCTGTGAAAATTTTTTCCCAATTTACTACATCCCTCCGGATTTTGGTTGCATTGGGTTTGGTTGTGCAAAAACTTCTCAGTTTAATGTACTCAAAGTTATCCATTTTGCATTTCATAATGCATTCTATCTCTCCTTTAGTAAAGAATTCTTCCCTTCTCCATAGATCTGATAAATACACTATTCCTTGCTTCTCCAGTTTATTCATGGTATCAATCTTTATACCTAAATCATGTACCCATTTGGACTTTATTCTTGTGTACGGTGTCAGGTATGGGTCTATGCCTAATTTCCGCCACACTGTTATCCAGTTTTCCCAGCAATTTTTGTCAAACAATGAGTTCTTATCCCAGAAGCTGGGGTCCTTGGGTTTATCAAACAGAAGGTTGCTATATTCCTTGCCTACTGCATCTTCAGTGCCAAGTCTATTCCACTTGTCTACCTCTCTGTTTCTTAGCCAATACCAAGTGGTTTTGATAATTGCTGCTTTATAGTACAGTTTAAGGTCTGGTAGCGCTAGGCCACCTTCCCAAACATTTCTTTTCATTAGTCCCTTTGATATTCTGGACCTTTTGTTTTTCCAAATGAATTTTGATATTATTTTATCCAGCTCTAGAAAGTAATTGTCTGATAGTTTAATTGGTATGGCACTAAATAAGTATATTAATTTGGGTAGAATTGTCATTTTTATTATATTAGCCCGGCCTACCCATGAGCAACTAATGTTTTTCCACTTACTTAAATCTGACTTTATTTGTGCAAAAAGTGTCTTGTAATTGTGTTCATATAGTCCCTGGGTTTGTTTTGGCAGGTAGACTCCTAAGTATTTTATACTGTCTACCCTAACTTTAAATGGGATTTCTCTTTCTATCTCTTGCTGTTGAACTTTGTTGCTAATATATAGGAATGCAGAGGATTTGTGTGGGTTTATTTTGTACCCTGCAACTTTGCCAAAGTTGTTTATTAATTCAAGTAATTTTTTACTTGAATCTCTGGGATTCTCTAGGTAAATCATCATATCATCTGCAAAGAGTGATAACTTAGTTTCTTCTTTGGCTATTCTAATTCCTTGAATATCTTTATCTTGTCTAATTGCTACAGCTAACATTTCTAGTACCATATTGAATAATAGTGGTGATAATGGACAACCTTGTTTCACCCCTGATCTTATTGGGAATGCATCTAGCTTATCCCCATTGCATATAATGCTTGCTGAAGGTTTTAGATAGATACTGCTTATTATTTTATGGAAAGTTCCCTTTATTCCTACGTTCTCCAATGTTTTTAGTAGGAATGGATGTTGTATTTTGTCAAAAGCTTTTTCTGCATCTATTGAGATAATCATGTGGTTTTTGTTAGCTTTGTTGTTGATGTGATCGATAATGCTAATAGTTTTCCTAATATTGAACCAGCCCTGTAGTCCTGGTATGAATCCTACCTGATCATAATGTATTAATCTCGTGATAAGATGCTGTATTCGTTTTGCTAAAATCTTATTTAAAATTTTTGCATCTATATTCATTAGGGAAATTGGTCTATAATTTTCTTTCTCTGTTTTGTCTCTTCCTGGTTTGGGTATCAAAACCATATTTGTATCATAGAAAGAATTTGGGAGGACTCCTTCTTCCCCAATTTTCAAGAATAGTGTATGTAGTATTGGAATTAACTGTTCTTTAAATGTTTGATAGAATTCACTTGTGAATCCATCTGGCCCTGGAGATTTTTTCCTAGGGAGTTCATTGATGGCTTGTTCAATTTCTTTTTCTGAGATGGGGTTGTTTAAGTATTCAACTTCCTCTTCTGTTAATCTGGGCAATTTGTATTTTTTAAAATATTCATCCATCTCGTTTAGATTGTCGAATTTGTGGGCATAAAGTTGGGCAAAGTAGTTTCTAATTATTGTTTTAATTTCCTCCTCATTGGAGGTGAGTTCACCCCTTTCATTTTTAATGTTGGTAATTTGGTTTTCTTCTTTCTTTTTTTTGATCAGATTAACCAAAGGTTTATCAATTTTATTAGTTTTTTCATAAAACCAACTATTGGTTTTATTTATTAATTCAATAGTTTTCTTTATTTCAATTTTATTAATCTCTCCTTTGGTTTTCAGTATTTCTAATTTGGTATTTACTTGGGGATTTTCAATTTGTTCTTTTTCTAGCTTTTTCAACTGCAAGCCTAAGTCATTGATCTCCTCTTTCTCTATTTTATTTATGTAAGCATTCAGAGATATAAAACTTCCCCTAATAACTGCTTTTGCAGTGTCCCATAAGTTTTGGTACGTTGTCTCACTGTTGTCATTCTCTTGAATGAAGTTGTTGATTGTTTCTATGATTTCTTCTTTAACCCAATCCTTCTTTAGAATTAGATTATTTAATTTCCAATTGATTTTTGGTTTCTCTTTCCATGGCCTTTTATTACATGTAATTTTTAATGCATTATGATCTGAAAAGGATGCATTGATTATCTCTACCTTTCTGCACTGGATTGTGAGATTTTTATGTCCTAGTACATGGTCAATTTTTGTAAATGTTCCATGTACCGCTGAGAAAAAGGTATATTCCTTTCTATTCCCATTTAATTGTCTCCAAAGATCTATCATATCTACCTTATCCAGAGTTTTATTTACCTCCTTAATCTCTTTCTTGTTTATTTTGAGGTTGGATTTATCGAGTTCAGAGAGGGGGAGGTTGAGGTCCCCCACTAGTATAGTTTTGCTATCAATTTCTTCCTTCAACTCCCCCAACCTCTCCTCTAAGAATCTGGATGCTATACCACTTGGAGCATACATGTTTAGTAATGATATTGCTTCATTGTCTATGGTGCCTTTTAGCAGGATATAGTTTCCATCCTTATCCCTTTTGATTAGATCTATTTCTGCTTTCGCTTTGTCTGAGATTAGGATTGCTACTCCTGCCTTTCTTACATGAGCTGAAGCACAATATATTCTGCTCCATCCTTTGACCTTTATCCTATGTGTATCCCCCCGTTTCAAATGTGTTTCTTGTAAGCAGCATATTGTTGGATTATGGCTTTTAATCCATTCTGCTATCCGTCTCCGTTTTATGGGAGAGTTCATTCCATTCACATTCACAGTTATGATTACAATCTGTGTATTTCCCTCCACCCTCTTTCCCACCATTTGTGCTTTTAACTCTCCCGTCTCCCTTCCCCTCCTCAATAGTATTCACTTTTCTCCCCCTCCTCCTGCAGCCTTCCCCTCCTTCTTTTAGCCCCCCTCCCTTTTAGTCCCCTTTACTCTTATTGCTTCTTTCCTCCCTTTTAGCCACCCTCCCCTTTCTTCCCCCTTCCCCTCCTACTACCTATAGAGCTAGTTAGGCTTATCTACTTAAGATTATTGTTCCCTCCTTTGAACAAATCAGATGAGAGTACCTCTCAAACAATGCTCATCTCCCTCCCCTCCTTCCCTCTACTATAGTTTTGTACTTCTTCCTGTGATATAATTTGCCATTTTCTGCTTCCCCCTTTCCACACCTCCTATTACATTCCCTTCTCATACTTAAATCATATTTTTGACATGACATCATTTACTTTATGCCCATTCCCTCTACATATATCCCTTTTATCATAATAGCTGCACAGTTCTCAAGATTAACAGGTATCATCTTCCCTTATAGGGAGGTAAACAGTTTGCCCTAATTGAGTAGCAAGTTTTTGTTTTTGTTTTTTCCCCTCTGTTTACCTTTTTATGATTCTCTGGAGACCTGCATTTGAAGATCAAATTGTCTATTGAGTTCTGGTGTTTTGGTCAGGAAGCTCTGGAAATCCCTTATTTCGTTGAATGACTTTCTCCTTGCCTGAAATGTTATGCTGAACTTTGCTGGGTAGTTGATCCTCGGTTGGAGTCCCAACTCCTTTGCCTTACGGAATATTGGGTTCCAATTCTTTCGATCTTTTAATGTAGAAGCTGCAAGGTCCTGTGTGATCCTGACTGTGTGACCTTGATATTTAAATTGTTTCTTTCTGGCTGCTTGTAGTATTTTCTCCTTCACTTGATAGCTCTGGAATTTGGCAACTATATTTCTTGGGGTTTTGAGTTTGGGATCCCTTTCCGGTGGGGAACGGTGGATTCTTTCGATGACTATTTTGCCCTCTGAGTCTAGTACTTCTGGGCAGTTTTCCTTGATGATTTCCTGGAAGATATTGTCCAGACTCTTTTCTTCATCATGGGTTTCTGGCAGGCCAATAATTCTTAGATTTTCTCTCCTGGATCTATTTTCCAGGTCAGTTGTTTTTCCAATTAAATATTTTAGATTTTCTTCTATCTTTTCGTTCTTTAGATTTTGTTTGACTGATTCTTGTTGCCTCATTGAGTCATTAGTTTCTACTTGCCCAATTCTAATCTTGATCGTATTGTTTTCTTCAGTTAGCTTTCGCATCTCCTTTTCCATCTGGCCAATTTTTCCCTTTAAGGAGCTATTTTCTCCATTTAATTTTTGTACTTCTTTTTCCATTCGACCAATTTTCCCAGTTAGGTTTTGGGTTTCCTTTTCCATCTGATCAATTTTCCATATTAGGTTTTGAGTTTCCTTTTCCGTTTGATTAACTCTTCCTTTTAGGGAATTATTCTCTCCAGTTAATTTTTGAACTTCCTTTTCCATTTCTTCAATTTTCTTTTTCAGATTGATGTTCTCATCAGTGAATTCTTTTTTTATGGTTTTAAAATCATTGGCCAGTTTTTCTTTTATATCCTTCTTCAGACGTTCCAGGTAATCTAGTTGTGCTTGCGAGAAATTCATAGTCCCATCTGAGGTTTCAGATGGAAGTACAGTCTCAGCTCTGACCTCTTTGGTGTTTGTGTTTTGGTCCTTATCCCCATAGAAAGATTCTATGGTTTTTTCACTTTTCGTCTGCTTTTTCCGATTCATGATGTTGGCTGAGTGTTGTAGCTTTTGGTTTTTTCAGTCAGAAGATACAGATCTTTTAAGTTGAGTTGATGTTTGTCTAGGCTAAAAGCAGGCTTTTTTTTTTTGTTTGTTTCCCAGATCAACCCTGGGTTTAGCTTGATAGGTGTGTGGGAGGTGTGGTCTGGTCTCAGGATATCTCCTCAGCTGGCCTGAGGCAAAGGCAAGGTCCTGGGATGCTGATCCCAGCTTCCCTATTGTCTTCCCTTTCCCCTGGAGGGCTGGGGCACGCCTAGAGGCTAATGCGTGTTCCCGCCCCTCCTGGGGCTCGTCTCCCGGGCTGAGGCTTGCTTGGGTCTCAGTGCGAATTTTTCTCTGCCCTGGGTCGTCTGTCCCTCCAGATAGCCTCCATCACGGTAGGAAGAATCCCCCTTTGCCACCTCTCCAGCCTCTGGTGTTATGAGACCACCCGCCCCCTTCTGCTGTTCCTGCTGATCCAGGATTAATCTGGGGAAGAATTTTATGGTTCCCTCAGGGTCATCAGGGGGGAGGAGAGAGCACTTACTGATCACTCTGCCATCCCAGTTCCTGGAAGTTCAAGTAGTGACCCACCGAAGTCCGTCTTCAGGCTGAAGATTTCAAGGACTGCTGCGCTGATGTCTGGCACTCAGCGGCTCTCACCGGCTCGGCCTGGCTTATCTCCTGCTCCGCTGGTCTTGCCCGCCACTCTCGGGCTCCTCTGGTCCCCTCCGCCCTGCCGTGCCGACCGCGCTGCGCTGTGCGCCGGGGTCTTACCCCCGCGGAACAGATCCCTCCCGTGGACCTTCCAGTCCAGCCTGGGCTCCGAATCTGTCAAAGTCCGTCTCCCACTGGATTCTACACCTCCAAAGTCTGGTCAGACTCTCCCCCCAGATATAATCAGAGGAGTTTTTCCAGGAGCTTAGGTGAGTCGTTGCTTTCACTCCGCCATCTTGGCTCCGCCCCCGAGCCAATAGAATTTTAGAAAGCCACTTGGGGAGGTACCCCTAGCAGACTAAAAAAAGATGTATCCTTGCTCAAGGACCTGATTTGTCAGTCAATTTACATATGCTACGTTAAAAAAACAACAACAATCTTGTACATAAATTCATTTCTTTACATACAGTCCTCTTTTCTTTGTGTGGTACTCCCCTCTGGAGGGTCCTTTTCTTGATCCACTCTCATTAGTGGTAAGATACCCAGGACCTTCTAGTACTGTTATTCATGAACCCCAATATTGCTCGTCAGTCAGTAATCTCAAGTATCTTTTACTCAAAGGAATTTACTGAGAAGGTATAGCAAGAACAGTAGTTGTGAAAATATCACCATCCCAAACTAGGGGTGCATTGTGCCCTATGTAGACACAAAGTCCTGAGAAAGAATGGGCTCCAGAGGTGGAGTCAAGATAGCAGAGTAAAAACACAGACTTACTAGAGCTCTCCCTGCAAACCCAGCCAAATGCCTGTAAAAAATGACTCTGGACAAATTCTGGAGCTGCAGAACCCACAGAATGATGGAGTGAGGCAAATCTCCAACCCACAACAGCCTGGAAATTCTACAGGAAGTGTCTATCATGCCAGGGTGGGAGCAGAGCTCAGTCCAGTGTGGGCTGTGCCAGCACAGAAGAGACCTGAGCAGGCCTTGGGGAGCTGAATCTCTGGAACCTGCAGTGGTTTCCAGACTTCACAACCGCAAAACATCAAGGAGAAATCAAGAAAAAAACCTGTCAGACTTGTATGAGAGAGTAGAGTGGTCCAGCTCCAGCCCCAGGGCAGTGGAGGGGGAGAAAGAACCTGCAACAGCCACAGCAGCAGGGCAGAAGCAGGGGCAGTAGCAGGGGCAGCTGCTGTTTCTGGAGCTCTAGGCCCATGGATTGTGGGGGGATCTAGCAGCTGACATTACACCCTCCCACCCACACTGGAAGCAGAGAACTATCTTGACAAAGAGTTCAAAGTCAAGAAAATGGCTAGGGAAATGAGCAAAAACTGGAAAAAGAATCAGACTATATAATCTCATTTTGGTGACAAGAAAATCAAAATATACAAACAGAAGAAGACAACAAAGTCAAAACTCCTACATCCAAAGCCTCTAAGAAAAATATGAATTGGTCTCAGGACATAGAAGAGCTTAAAAAGGATTTTGAAAACCAAATAAGAGAAGTAGAGCAAAAATTGTGAAGAGAAATGAGAGTGACACAAGAAAATCATGGCAAATGAGCCAATTGCTTGCTAAAGGGGACCCAGAAAATGCTGAAGAAAATAACCCCTTAAAAATAGACTAAGCCAAATGGCAAGAGAGGCCCAAAAAGCCAATGAGGACAAGAATGCCTTAAGAAGCAGAATCAGCCAGATGGAAAATGAGGTCCAAAAGCTCACTGAAGAAAATAATTCCTTAAAGATTAGAATGGAGCAGATGGAAGTTAATTATTTCATGAAAAATCAAGAAATTATAAAACAAAACCAAAGGAATGAAAAAATAGAAGACAATGTGACATATCCCACTGGAAAAACAAGTGACCTGGACAATAGATCCAGAAGAGACAATTTTAAAATTATAGGACTACCTGAAAGCCATGATGAAAAACAAAGCCTAGATATCATCTTTCAAGAAATTATTGAGAAAACTGTCCTGATATTCTAGAACCAGAGGGTAAAATAGATATTGAAAGAATCCACTGATCTCTACCTGAAAGAAATCCCAAAAGGAAACTCCTAGGAATATCATAGCCAAATTCCAGAGCTCCCAGATCAAGGATAAAATATTACAAACAGCCAGGAAGAAACAATTCAAGTATTGTGGAAACACAATCAAGATAACACAAGATCTAGTAATGTCTACATTAAGAGATCACAAGACTTGGAATGTGATATTCCAAAGGTCAAAGGAGACTGAGTATAGTACTTCAGGGGAAATAAATGGTCATTCAATGAAATAGAGGACTTTAAAGCATTCTTGTTGAAACTACCAGAACCGAATAGAAAATTTGACTTTCAAACACAAGAATTAAGAGAAGTATGAAAAGGTAAACAGGAAAGAGAAATCATAAGGGACTTATTAAAGTTGAACTATTTACATTCCTACGTGGAAAGATCATATTTGTAACTCTCGAGATTTTTCTCAGTATTAGGATAGTTAGAAGGATTATATCTATAGACAGAGGGCAGAAAGTGAGTTGAATATGAAGGGATGATATCTAAAAAAATAAAATTAAGGGTTCAGAGAGTAATCTAATGGGAGAAAGAAGGGAGAAATAGAATGGGATAAATTATCTCTCACATAAAAGAGACAAGAAAAAGCTTTTTCAATGGAGGGGAAGTGGAGGGAGGTAAGAGAGAAAGAGTGAATCTTACTCTCATCAGATTTGGCTTAAGGAGGAAATAACATGCACATTCAATTTAGTATCAAAATTTATCTTACACTAAAGGAAAATGGGGAAAAGGGGTTAAGCAGAGGGTGGGGGGTGATAGAAGGGAGGGCAAATGGGAGGAGGGATTAATTAGAAGTAAATACTTTTGAGGAGAGACAGGGTCAAAAGAGAGAATAGAATAAATGGGTGGCAGGATAGGATGGAGGGAAATACATTTAGTCTTTCACAACAAGATTGTTATGGAAGCATTTTGCATGACTACATATGTGTAACCTATATTGATTTGCTTGCCTTCTCAATGGGGTTGGGTGGGGAGGGAGGAAGGGAGAGAAGTTGGAACTCAAAGTTTTTTAAAAAATGTTAAAAAATGTTTTTACATGCAACTGGAGGAAGTAAGACATACAGGCAATAGGATATAGAGATCTATCTTGCCCTACAGGAAATTAGAAGGGAAGGGGATAAGAGAAGGGAGGAATGTGTAGAAGGGAGGGCAAAGGGAAGGAGTAATCAGAATGCACACTGTCTTGGGATGGGTGGAAGTGAGAGATGAGAAAATTTGGAATTCAAAATCTTGTGGAAATGAATGTTGAAAACTAAAAATAAATAAATAAATAAAATTTTTAAAATGGGTTCTAACTTAGCAACAGTGAGGCCCATGTGTGTAATACATGGGTGGCAAAGGAGTAACTCACCACTTCTGGTCACTAGAAATCCCTTTGGCCCTTCGTGAAATTCCAAAGTTCAATGTTTTTGTAAAGTGATGAAAGTGATGATGTTTCTCTTATCTCCAGCCAGACACTGCTACTGATGGTAGCTGATGGTACCTCCTAGTTTCCACCTTTTTAACCTTCATACAATCATAACCTGGAAAATTGCATCTCTAAGTACTTTTTTTTGTCTTTGGCAAGACTCTCTTTATCCTTAGAGTCATTCTCTGCACACTCAGTTTGATGCATTTTCTCCTAGTAGTTCCCTCTTTCTGATAATATGGCCAATGGGAAGGGGAAAAAAGAAAAAGAGGAAGGTACTTCCTCCCCTCCTCAAAAGCAATTTCCTCACTGTTCCAACCATTCTAGAGAACAATGTGAAACTATGCCCAAAGGGCTGAAAAACTATGTATGCTCTTTAATCCAGCAATAGCACTGCTAGGTCTGTATCCCAAAGAGATTTAAAAAGGGGGGAAAACAGGATGGAGGGAGAGAATCTCTTTGTACAAAAATATTTATAGCAGTTCTTTCTGTAGTGGTTAAGAAATTGAAAATTGAAAGGATGCCCATCAATTGGGGAAAGGTTAAACAGGTTGTGGTATGTGACTGTAATGGAATATTACTGTGCTATAAGACTAGCAGGATGATTTCAGAAAAATCAGAAAAGACTTACATGAGCTAATACAATGCGAAATGAATAGAATCAGAGCAACAGTGAAGCATTGTGAATGACTTAGCTGTTCTCATCAATACAATGATCCAAGACAATCACAAAAGACTCATGATAAGAAATGCTATCTGCCTCCAGAGAAACAACTGATGTTGTCTGCATACAGACTGAAGCATACTATTTTTCTTTCTTTTCAAGTTGTCTTGCATAAAATGACTAATATGGAAATATATTACATGATTACCCATATATAACCTATATCAGATTGCTTACTGTCTCAGGAAAGGTAGAGGGGTAGGAAGGAGGAATAGAATTTAAGACTCAAAACCTTAAAAAGAAACTGAATGTTAAAAATTATTTTTACAGTGGTCAAGAACTGGAAACAAGGGATCAACTGGGGAATGGCTGAACAAGTTGTGGTATATAAATGTAAGGGAATACTATTGTGCTATGAGAAATGATGAACATGAACAGGAAGACTTCAGAAAAGACTGGAAAGACTTATATGAACTGATGCTGAGTGAAATGAGCAGAACCAGAAGAACACGATACAGAGTAACAGTCACGGTGTGAGGACTGTTTCTAATAGTCTTAGCCCTTCACACAACCTAAAACATTCCCAAAAGACTCGATGCAGATCCAAAGAAAGAACTATGGAATCAGAACACAGAATGAAGCAGACTATTTTCTCTTGTGTTTTGTTTTGGTTTTTCTCATGGTTTCTCCCATTAATTTTACTTCTTCTATGAAATATGACTAATGTGAAAATGTGTTTAATAAGAATGTAAGTATAGGACTCATATAAGATTGCATGCCATCTTGGGGAGAGAGGGGAAAGGAAAGGGGAGAAAATTTAAAGTGATTGTTGAAAACTAAAAACAAATTAATAAAAATTGCTTTTACGTGTAATTGGGGAAAAGAAAGTAAAATGTTATGATTTCTTCTTAGAGGTCTGAAACTCTTTGCTCCTGAATTTTGAGATCTTTCCTATTTTAATGGTTAGCTCCAAACTAGCTCCCATGACTTGCTTTGTTTCTTAAAATATGTAACCCAAGAGTCATGATTTGATCTTTCTCAACCAATCATAAGATATTTCCTGTGTATTAGCACCTGTATTGGAAGCATCCAATACCTCAAAGTTCCTATGATCCTTTGAAACTGATTAAACTTATTCATATGTAGTTAATTTTTTATTAATGACACAATTGAGATGCCTGGACCATCTGTGATTGATTGTGGAGGAGAGTGGACACCTCATTTATATTTGTATATTGAAATGTTTGTATTTACTGATATTAAGTTTATAGTTTTTAAAAAAATTAAATTAAAAAGAGAGATTTGGAATTTTGTCCCTGCACTGGCCATTGAGTTACTGAGTGACCTTAGGTAAGTTATCAAAAAACCTCAATTTCATCATCTTTAAAATGAATGACTTTGACGAGATGAACTCTTAGATGCCTTCAGTGCTAACAATCTATGATTTTTTTTTTTTGTAAAGTGAGGTTTGCCCTACATTCACTACTCAAAAGAACATCCATATATTTTTAGTTATGGAACTGCAAAACAATGTCTTATATTCACAAAATAAAATATTTACCAATATTTTTATAATTCATGCCACAGATTATTTCTTCATGATTTTTTTTACATATTCACTTGCTATTTTTATCCATTTTCATAATACTTATAAAAGGGAGAGTAGTGTCATTCATGTAATTCCCAGACATTTGCTTAATATTTATTCAACGTCATTAGGCAATGGCCCCAAAGTCAAAGAGAAATAGTGTTTTTAGGTAACTAGTAATTTAGGGACAAGTAGATCTTTTTCACCTGAAATAAATGGATAATTGTATCAAATTTCTACCTCCCTACTAGGGAAATATAAACCAAAACAATTGATGCAGACTCATATTTACATACTCCTGCCTCCTAGAAGTTTCTATCATAAAGTGACAAACTGTACAAAAATCAATTCATATTCACATTTGTGCGTGATGAATAAATAAAACATTTGCATTTTATAAAATTATGTGCATACTGTTTTCCAGTTAAAAAGCCATAATAGAGAAATATTTAGTCTACTTGTTCAGTTTCATTGCTTTTGTGGGCCAGAACTCACCTTTTCATTGTGTTACTATCCATTCTCCTTTTTTACTTCAATTATGTAGACATAAGGCATGATGGTATGTGGGAACAAAGGAGGGAATAAACAGTTATATAGATCCTATTACATGCCAGCCTCTGTGCTAAGTCCTTTTTTACAAATACTATCTCATTTAAACCTTACAACAACCCTACAAGGTAGGTGCTTTTATTATCCCCATTTTATAGGTGAGGAAACTGAGGCAAAAAAAAAGTTAAGCGACTTAACTGGGGTCACCAGCTAGTAAAGTATTGGAGATTAGAGATTTGAATTCAGGTCTATCCTAATTCCAGGCACAGGGTGCTATCCAGTGCATCACAACTGTCACCAACAAGTGCACCATACTTAAACTCTTGAGACCTGGGCAATCTTTCCAGGTGGTAGAGATTGAACTCAATCACAAGGATTGGACATAAAGCTCAAGAACAAATCTGCAGGACTTGCAATCACGTCTCAGGTTCCTCCTTTGCTGTACTTATCATTTGTCCTGGCGCTGGAACTGTGCAGGATCTAATCGTGGACCACCTGCAAGTATATTACATTCAAGTCAATTGCATTGAAGAAGTATTTATCAAGCACCTGCTATGAGGAAGGGGCTAAACTAAGTGGTGAAGACCCCAAAACAAAAATCATAGCAATCCCAGTCCTTCAAGGAACTCCCATCCTATTGGGCACAGGAATACAATATGTATGCAAGAACAATTCAAAATACATTCAAAATTAATGCAAAATCATTTTATGGGCACTAACAGTTGGCTGAATCAGTGAAAAGTGGAACTTGAACTTCAGAAAATTTCTTGAACAAGGGAGTTAAGGGTCAGATCTGTCCTTTTGCAATAACAGTTCAAATGAGAGAAAGAAGAGGCTGCAGGCAGAATTGAATTAGGTGGGCATTGCAATGGTCCAGGTGAGAGGGGAGAAGGTCCTGAATTAGGATGGTTTTGATGTCACTGGAGAGAAAAGGGATGACTATGAGTCAGGTTGTTAGGCATTTATTGAGCACTCACTATATGTCAGTCACCATGCTAAGCACTGGGAATACAGAGGAAAAGACAATTGCTGCTCCCAATAAGCTCCCAGTCTAAAGGGGGAGATAGCATGCAAACATCGATGTATAAATCCAGTGAAAACTTGGAGATAATCAGTAGAACCACAGCATCAACATTAGGAGGATTAGGAATCATTTCTTATGGAAGGCAAGATTTTAGCAGGGACTTGAAGGAAGCTAGAGAAACCAAAAGGCTAAGATAAAGAGGGAGAGAATTCCACAGAAGGACAACCAATGAAAATGCACAGAGATGTAGTGTGAGGGTCTTATGAGAGAATAGCAACAAGGCCTGGGTTACTAGAATACAGAGTACATGAAGTTGAGAAGGCATTAGAAGTCTGCAAAAGTAGGAAGGGGTTAGGTTATGAAGGACTTTGAATGCCAAGTAGAGGATGCTATATTTGAATCTGGTGAGGATAAGGAGCCACAGAAGTTTATTGGCTAAGGGGAGGAGTCATGGTCAGACCTACAATTTGACAACAAAGTGGAGGGTAGACTAGAGTAGGATGATACTTGAGCCAGTCAGACTAAGCAAAAGGTTATCATGGTAGTCCAGATATGTGATGATAAGGGCCTGTACCAAGGTGGTGGCAGTGTAAGAGGAGAGAAGGGAACACCTATGAAAGATGTTACACAGGTAAAAATATATAATTGACAAAATTAGGTAATAGAATGGATATGAAGGAGGAGGCAGGGAGCAAGAGAGTGAGGAATTGCATGTGAAAACTAGGTTGCGGTCTCAATAACTGGGAGGATGGTGGTACCCTCAACAGTAAGATGCAAATTAAGAAGAGGGAAGGTGTTTTTGGAGAAAAGATAATGATTTCAATTTTGAACACGCTGAGTTTAACATGTCTATAGGACATAACTTAGAGATTTCCAGTTGGCACTATCCCATTCACCACAGTGGCTCTTCCAAACCTTTTCATCCCTAGTCAAACCTCCCATTACTCTCTGTCCAGCCACCCTCCTAGCTGAGAACACTGCCTCATATTTTACTGAAAAAATAAAGTCATTTTCCAAGAGCTCTCTCTTCTGCCCTCCTGTACTTTTCACATCACCCAGACACCTTCTGCCACTATCTCTTCTTTCATCCCATCTCAAATGGTGGACCCTCTCCTTACAAAAGCTAATCCTTCCTCATGCACCAGTGAGTCTATTTCATCCTGTCTTCTCTTCTATAATCCCCATTTGTCTCTTCTATAATCCCCCTTTTCTTACTTCTCTTCAATCTCTCCCTGTCTATTGGCTATTTCCCTACTGCCTACAAACATGCTCATGTCTTTCCCATCCACAAAAAAATCTTTACTTGATCCATTCATCTTCCCTTACTATCATCCCTCATCTCTTCTGCCTTTTTGGGGGCTAAACTCTCTGAGAAGGCCAGCTATAAAAGGTGCCTCCTCTTCCTCTCTCTCATTCTCTTAATTTTCTACTGTCTGTCTTCTGGCATCATGATTCAACTGTAACAGCTCCTTCTAAAGTTACGAACAACCTCCTAAATGCCAAATCTAATGGCTTTGTCTCAGTCCTCGTCTTCCCTGTAGCCCATGACACAGTCAATCACCTTCTTCTTGATATTTTCTTCTCTCCAACTTTTCATGACATTATTTTCCTTGGTTCTCTTTCTCCCACTCCTTCTCAGTCTCCTTTACTAAATCTTCATCCAGGTCCATCCTGCTAGCCATGGGCATCCCACAGGGATCTGTCTGGGACCCTCTTCTTTCTATATACTATTTCATTTGGTGATTTCATCAACTTCATGAATTCAATAATCATCTCTATGCTAATGATTTTCAAATCTACTTATCCAGTACTGATCTCTCTTCTAACCTCTAGTCTTGGAATCTACAGCTGCCTATTAGACATCTTGAGACTGAATGCCCTATAGACCTTTCCAATTCTCAGCTACCACAAAGAATGCTGCTATACATATTTTGGAGTATATGGGGACTTTTTTCTTATTGATGGTTTACTTAGAGTATTAGCCCAGTCATGGAGTCTTTCATTTAAAGGACATGAACATTTTTTTTACTTTATCTTCATAATTCCAAATTACTTTCCAGAATGGTTGTATCACTTCATATCTCTACCAACAATGTATTAGTGTGCCCAACCTTACACAACCTGTCCAACATTGGCTTGTCATTTTTTGGTCATTTTTGCTCATTTGAAAGGTGTAAGGTAAATCCTTAGGGTTGTTTTGATTTTTATTTCTCTTATTATAAGTGATTCAAAGCATTTTATGTGGTTTTGAATACCTTTCAGTTCTTCTTTTATCTTTTGACCATTTATCTATTGAGAATTTTCTGCTGGGAATGGTTTATATAATTATATGATGGCTTATGTAATTCCCTTGTCACAGAAATTTGATAAAAAATTTTTTTGTCTATTTGGCCCCTTTCCTTTTTATCCTGGATGCACTAATGTTGTCTATGCAGAAGCTCTTCAGTTTCAAATAATCAAAATTATCTGTATTATCTTTTGTGATTAGCTCTACCTCTTATTTGATTAAAAATACATATCCTACCTATAGTGGAGAGGGGTATATGATCTTTTTCTCTCCTAAATTTTTTATAGTATGATCTTTAATATCAAGATCATGTATCCATTTAGTATGTATTATGGAATGTTGTATAAGGTATTTATCCAAGCTTAAGTTCTGCTGGAGTGAGGGAGGAGAAAAAAGGAAAGAAGGAAGGAAGAAAAGAGAGGGCAGGAGGGATGGAAGAGGAGGGAGGGAAGGAAACAAGCATTTATTAAGGGCCTACTATGTTTCAGTGACTGTGATAAGCACTTTACAAATATTATCTCATTTGATCCTCACTACAGCCCTGGGACATAGGTATTATCATCATTCCCATTTTTCAGAGAAGGAAAATAAGATTAAGTGACTTGCCCCTTGCTACACATCTAATAAGTATCGCAGGCTAGATTTGAATTCAGACCTTTCTGAATTCAGACCCAGTATTCTATCCATTGGGCTACTGTTCCTAGGTGAAGGGCTTACATTTTATCCTACAGGCAATGGGGAACCATTGAAGATTAATGAGCTGATGTGTAACATGGTCAGACACTTGTTTTCCTTCACATTCAGCAGTTATGGCAACACAAAGCAAGCACAAAGATAGTGGAAGGAATTCAGACAACCTCAGTTAACCTGATTACCTAGGTATTCGTGCTCACACAATCCCAAACACTGAACTATGACTCTCACAACAAGTAGGCCAACCTGTTAGTAAAGAGCAAGTAATGAATGCAGTGGGAAATCTGTCTTAAATAACATCTCTTGGCTTCACCTGATTCAAGTGGGGTCCTGAACGTTTATTCTTGGTATTTCAAGCCTTATTTTTGGCAGATTTCATACTAAATTCTAGCTATGCCTCTGCCATTAACTATCTGTGTAACCTTGGACAAATTAAATAAATCTCTTGGAGCCTCAGTCTCTTCATCTAAAAAGTGAGAGACTTGGAATAAGTGATCATCAAGTGGTCTTTCAGGCCATTTCTCAAACTAAAGGAAAGGGAGCAAAGGTTGACCTTTGTGAACCACAACCACATTAGTGAAGCTAAGCTGACATTACCTAGGGTCTTTCTGCAACTCTTCCCCTCTTTAAACTCATTCTCTTTAATTCAATTGATTCCATAGATCTGCTGTTTCCTCATTTGTATTGCTGGAAATGATTTACGTTAGCAATTGCTGAATCATGTACCTAAGATTACAGACAATGCTATTTATACTAAAGAAATTGAGTGCACATCTATTTTAGCTTCCTGCCCTATTTTCATACTTCCATCCATTTGAATTCCTGTCCCATATGTTGCCCTCAGCACTCACTGTTTTAAACTGCTGTCTAGTTATAACTCAAATAAGCTTCTATACCAATAGGGACTCTTTCAGTAAGAGCATTTTTTCCTACCCATTACTTAACCAGTAGAGCTTTAATTTGTCAAATCTCTTTTTAAAAAAATTTTTTAGGTCTTTGCGACATCAGCAAGAAGAGTTACATAGATTTGAGGTCATCAAATGGAATAGTCAGTTTTATCAACATTGTAAGATGTGCCATTTTAAAGATTGTATTTAACTCTTTGTATGAAGACTAGAGTTTGATAGTTACAGTATGAAAACTGGAAATGTTTGAAGGAGAACAAGCATTCTAGAAATGTGATCAGTGGTAGCAAGTGAAACTTAAAGAAATATAGTATTTGACTGGGTTCTACCAAATTTAAAAGGTCTTTCCTCATTTTCCTTCTATCAGTGAAATGATAGATGACCTACTACTTACCAGGAATGATGTAGGGGGAATTCTTTTTCAGGTACAGGTTGGAACTAGGTGAACTCTGGGATTCTGTGATGCTCATGGGCAAAGTCTTCTGCTTCGTTGAAACACAGCATCACAGGGTGGAAAGGTACTCTAGAGGCTATTGAGTCCAACCAGTCCTCAAAGAGTCAACTTTATAAGAGACTCAACAAATATCCATTCACCTTTTTCTCTGAAGACTTTCCTTGAGGGGCAAACCCATTACCTTCTCTCATTTTTGGATTACTCTAATTATTGGAAACTTTTCCTTACACCAAGATTACATTTTCCCTTTTTGCAATTTCCACCCATTTCTTCTAGTTCTATCTTCCAAGTTCAAAACAAGAAATCTAATCTTTCTCGTATAACTTCAAAAATTGAAAGCGGTTATCGGGTTCTCTTTTAGTTTTCTTTGTCATTCAGTCATTTTTCAATCATGTACAACTCTTGTGGACCCATTTGGTATTTTTTTGGCAGATATACTCTACTGGTTTGCCATTTCCTTCTCCAGCTCATTTTACAGATGAGGAAACTGAGGTAAACAGGGTTAAGTGACTTGATCAGAATATGAGGTGACTGAAGCCAGATTTGAATTCAAGAAGATGAGTCTTCCTGAGTCTAGACAAGGCACTCTATCCACTGTTTCCACCTAGCTGCCCTGTATAACATATATCTGTATAATCCTGTATAACATATAACTGTGTAAGCCTAAAATACTTTTTTTTTGCTGCTGTTGTTACCATCACAGCATTGTAGTCATGCATATTGTTTTCTGACTCTAAATACTTAACTTTGCATTGGATCATATAAATCTTCCGTATTCTCTGAATTCTTTATATTCATCATTTCCTATAGTATAGTAACATTCCATTCAAATATATACCATAGTTTGTTTAGCTATTCCTTAAGTGATGTGCGTCTACTTCGTTTCTAGTTCTTTACTACCACAAAAGTGCTTTCATGAGTATTTTCTTGTATATGGTCCTTTTCTCTCTTTTTTGTCATTGATTCCACTTGGGTAGATGCTTATAGTGGGATCTCTTGGTGAAAGAGTATTAACATTTTTGTCATTTGTAAAAGCAAACTTCCAAATTGTTCATCTCATTTTTCAAAGATGATAGATTCACTGCCATGTACTGTATGTGCTCCCTCTGCTCACACTGATACCCTTCTCTATCCTGGGCAGGCCTTGCTGCTTCCTGCTTCCTCAGTCTCCCAATCATAGTTTAGAGCACCATCCTTTTCCAAGGAAGAAGGTCTTTGAGGCCATCCACAGCTTGGTAGGGTAGAGTTTCCAAGGCCAAGGAATGTACATGCCTTCTTCCCCTGCCAGCCTTCAAGTATTAGAAGTAGCTCTTAAGTCTGAGAGTAAAAAATACAGCCTTTAAATCTACCATTGGCAGTGGGGAACAGGGACTTAGAAGGTGAAATTTGAGGTCAAGGTAGTCAAGACCCATGGAACAAAAAGTAGATGGGGCCTTTTCTCTCTTCAGGCCACAGGACTATCAGAACATGAATAGTGTGTTAGGGAAAGGATTCAGCACCCTTCAGTGTAAGTTTCTAGGAAGGTTCATTGTTACAGATTGTGGGCAGATTGCCTGGTGTCTTAGGCTCAAGGTCTCCCCAGCAACGTGGTGCGGTCACTTCCTACTTCTATGCTTTCATGACAGCTCTCAGAATATGATATAAATCAGTCTGGGCAGCCTCTAGTTCTCCAGGTACTTGTTGATTACAAGGACTGTTGAATATGGAGTGAATAAAGAAGGGAAATGGAAGTAGAAGCCATAGTTCATGTAAAAGGGTGTATTATAATAACAATCAACACTTATATAGCACTTGAAAGTTTGGGAAGTACCTTAAATATTATCATATTTTATTCCCACAATAACTCAAGAAGTAGTGCTGGGACTACCCTTGTTTTATAAATGAAAGCTGAGGCACATAGGCTAAATTGACTTATTTCAAGTCACACAGCTAATAAGTTTCTGAGGCAAGATTTGAACTCAGGACTTCCTAACTCAGAGTCCAGCAAAGTTCTATCCATATATATATATATATATATATATATATATATATATATATATATATATACACACACACATATATATTATATATATTCACATATGTGTGTATGTGTATATATACATACATACACATATATACTATACACACATATTTGTGTATATGTACATACATACACACACATATACACATATACTATATGTATACACGCATATACTATATATATATATACACATATATATATACATATATGTATGTATATATATAAACGGAAGGGTTGTGAACATATGAGTTGTTCAGAAACCTGAGATGAATTGGGAAATGGGATCAGAATTTTTATCAGAGGGAAGGCCATAGACTCAATTATTTTCCTTCTGAGATAGGTAGCCCCAGCTGCAGAGGGAGGGAGGTCCAACCCTTGAGAAGAAATGAGTCATCTTGGTCAAGGCATCTACCATTATTAACATGATATTATGTCCTTGAGATGTGGCCAAATCAGTGACAAAGTCTAATGTCATTGTCTCCCAGTATCCAGGCTGGAGTAATGTTGATCAGTCACAGCAAGCCTGCTAAGTGGTCTACTGGATCCATTGCCCCATATAAAATGAGATAATATTGTAAAGTGTTTAGCATAGTACTTGGCACGTAGTAGCTACTTAATAAATGCTTGTTCCATTTACCCTTGGCCTTCCCAGATATAATTGTCATACACTGGGTACACTGGCTGAAGTCATCTCATAGTTCAGCCACCAAAATTCACTAATATTTGTGTGTATATAAACTCTTGAGTAATCCCCATAGTTCTTGTTGAATTTCATGGCTGTGAAATTTATGTTTTATTTAAGGGACTATCAGAGTGGCTGACCTTTTTTTTTATCCAGACCTGTGATTTCATTAGAACAGCAAACTTCTTATGAAGAAACTACCTCTACCAAGACAGGTAACAATGTGCACCCTTAGAGAGGTGCCCAGAGCACTAGAAGGTTCTGTAACTTCCCCAGAGTCACATGGATGGTGCATCAGAGGGACTTGGACCTAGATTTTTCTGATACTGAGGTCGGCTTTTAATTTACTGTCATGCTACCTTTCTCATTGATTCATAAGGTGGACAAATTCAGGTTTTTGTGACAAGGCATCTGCAAGTAGATGATGATGTCCAGGAACACAAGTGATAATAGGGTTGAAAAATAAATCCCAGGAAAACGATAAATGTTGGAGAAGATGTGGGAGAGTTGGAACACTAATTCACTGTTGGCAGAGCTGTGAGCTGATCCATCCATTCTGGAGAGCAATTTGAAACTATGCCCAAAGGGCTACAAAAATGTGCATACCTTTAGACCCAGCAATACCACTTCTAGGGCTGTATCCCAAGGAGATCATAAAAATGGGAAAAGGAACTCCATGTACAAAATAGTTATAGCAGCTCTTTTTGTGGTGGCCAAGAACTAGAAATTGAGGGGATGCCCATCAATTGGGAAAGATCTGAACAAGTTGTGGTATATGAATGTAATGGAATACTATTGTGCTACAAGAAATGATGAACAGGCAGACTTCAGAAAAACCTGGAGAGACTTATATGAACTGATGCTGAGCGAAGTGAGCAGAACCAGGGGAATATTGCTCACAGAAAGAGCCATAGTGTGCCATGACTGATTTTGATAGACTTAGCCCTTCTCAGCAATACAAGGACCTAAAACAATTCCAAAGGACTCATGATGGAAAATGCCATCCACATCCATAGAAAGAACTATGGAGACAGAATGCAGAGTGAAGCAGAGTATTTTCTTTCTCATGGTTTTTCCAACTTGTTATAATTCTATGCAACATAACTAATGTGAAAATGTGCTTAATAGGAATGTATGTGTAAAACCCATATCAGATTGCATGCTGTCTTGGGAGGGAGGGGAAGAAGATTTAAACTTATGGAAGTGAATGTTGAAAACTAAAAATAAATAAATTGAAAAAAGAAACGAAGAAAAATAAGGCCCATTAGATAGACCTGGCACTGATGTATTTGCCAGGTAGTCTGAAGGTGTTCCAGTGTCTCTAGATCAGTGTGAACAATGAGCTACTTCTCCTGGAAATGGTGCCTCCATGATTAAAATGCAATGGATGATGAGCAGTTCTTTCTCAGAAGTGGCATCCTTTTTTCTCATAGAATCCTAAATTTAGGATTTGGAGAGACTTTAAAAGTCATTTATTCCAAATTCCTCATTTTTTAACAATAGATGAAGAAGCTGACCCACCTTAAGTTATAAAACTAGTCAGAGGCAAACCCAGGATTTAAACAAATCCTCCAGCTTCAAAAAAGTGTTGCTTTTTCACTATGTCATACTGCTTCCTACTTCTACACATTCACACAGACTACCAGTCATCTCAGCTCCTCCATCCAATGCCCAGAATGCAATAACTTTCTACTTCTGCCTTTTAGGATCCTCTTCCTTCAAGGTTCAGTTTAGGAATAACCGCTACTTCATGAAAATTTGTGTCCCAATCACAACAACCTGACATCCTAATTTGAGTATAATTTCATCTCCTTCCTACCTGTACTCTTTTTCCATCTCACCCCATCCCATACCCAGTTCCAAAATGGAAGTCATTTTAAGGTCATTTAAAAAAAATTAGTGGGTCACTTAAAAAAGAAAACAGTCTGTATCCTCAGCACCAAGCATCATCCCTTAACACATAGGATCACATAGAATAGTGACACACAGAATCAATCAGTCAACTGACAAGCATTTATTAAGTACCTACAATGCACCAGGCACTTTTCTTGACACTTTAGGACACAAAGACAGAAAAAAAAATAGTGTACTGGGAAAACATTTCTTAATAAATGTAACTATATGGAAACCAGTTACCATCCCTGTATTATAATTCTTTATATAAAGGAGAATTTCATTACAAGAAAGTACCTTATATTATCATGAGTTAAACTATATATCCTGAAATATAACATTAAAAAAACAGCCTCCTATATAGAGGATGAAGATAAACAATTCTCAACTTCAGCAACTGAAAAGGAATTTCCATTGAGCTCGGAAAGACAACTTTAACATTTTCCCCAGCCAGGCAATGCTTGTTTCTTTGCTAAGGATATACTTTAAAATATTTTAAAAATCAATTTTATATATTTTATCCAATTTAAACCCCACTCCCTAATTTGTGTGGTCCAGAAACAGGAGGGTATTTGTGAGGCTGTGTCTAAGGCTGACTGTTTCAGAAAAGGATTAGTTCTCAGTGCCCAGGTGCTGTGATCCATCTGCCTAGTCAGGCATCCTGGCATCATACTTACTTTTAAACAGTATCTCATCTATTGTCCTTGTAAAACCCAGGCAATAAATTCATAGCATCAAGAGCTCCCTGCCCCTGTTCTTCCTTCAGGAAACAGCTGGTAGTCCAGTTTATAGTATCATGAAGGCAGTTAATATGTGAAAAGGTTAGGATCCAGTTGTAGAGAGCCTAAGAGGGTAGGTTCTCTAGAGGCACTGAAGAAACTCTTAGGGGTTTGAATACGGGCCTGTCATAATGACATCATTGACATTTTAGTACATGTATTTTGGAAGCAGTGTGGAGGGTAGGCTGGAGGGGAAAGAGATTGAAGACTAGAAGGTCAGTTAGGCTATTACAATAGTCCAGGTAAAAAGGTATTAAAGGCTTCAACGAAGGTGGTAGCTCTGTGAGAAGCAGGCACTGTGGAGTGGTTAAAGCTTGGTCAGACATTGAAGGTGCCAAGGTCTCATCTTGACTTTTGTCTTGTCATTGGATTTCAGTGATTCTAAAAGAGAGAGTGAGGCTGATGACTTTGTACAACTCTGCCTCACAAATACTAGTCATATGCAAGATAAGGCATCAACTAAGATACCCCTGGTCAACTTCAAAAATGAAGGATGAACGACACCTACAACAACAATTTTTTTTTCTACTTAGGTTAACTTGATAGCTAACATTTATATCTATACTATGTCTTGAGACAGCTGGATGGTTCAGTGGATAGGGTACTGGGCCTGGAGTTCAAATGTGGCCTTAAACAGTTGTTAGTTGAATGACCTTTAGATAAGTCACAATCTTTTTGCTTCAGGTCCTTCATCTGTAAAATGAGTTAGAAGGAAAGGGCAAGCCAGTCCTCCATCTTTGCCAAGAAAGCACCAAATGGTGTCACAAAGAGTTGAAAATCACATATAGTCTCATTTGATCCTCACAATCACCCTGTGAAGTAGGGGCAATTATTATAATACCCATTTTCTAGATGAGGAAATTGAGACTTAGAGAAATTAAGCCTAGAATCATACAACTGGTCAGTGTCAGGATTCAAACTCAGGTTTTCCTGAATCCAAGTCAAACACTCTATCCACTACACCACCCAGATGGGTGACTGACATGGGTCAGTTTTTGTATCTACCTGGTATTTATGGGCATGACAAAGCTGTCCAAAGACGGATGTAACAAAGCAAGAACATTCCATTTGATATCCTTAATCAGGATCCAGAAGGAGCTGGCATGCTCAATTACAGTCCCTTACCCTCCTTGGAGCCAATGTATCTATTTGTCATATTTCCTTGAGTACCTAAGAACTCCTGACTCTGGAACATTTTATTTTCTAAAAATTTCCCAGGTCAAATCACAGGGTGATTGTGAGGATAAAATGAGGCTACAGATACAATGAAAATTTTGTTTTAAACATCTATGATTCACTGCATCATCCTTCCACTCCAATTCCCTTCCCCATCTGAGGACACAAGAAAAACAAAACTCATTATAAATAGGTAGAAGCAACCAAAACAAATTTCCACATTGCTCAAGTTCCCCACCAAAATTAGCTCATTCTACATTCTGAGTCCTTCACCTCCCTATCAGGAGGTAGACGGCTTGTTTCATCAATCCTGGCTGGTTCTTACACTGATAAAAGGACAGCAAATTCCATCACATTTATATAGACCCCCTCAGATTCCCATTCTTTGACACCTCAAAAAGAACTATAAATATTTTTGTAAATCCTTAAAGTCTCCTTTGCTTCGGACTAATTTCTCACTTAGTCTGCCTTCTCTCTAATCCTTTCCTTTCTCCCTTGTCCCTCCTATTTCCCTGTTGAATGAAATATATTTTTGTACCCAACTATGTGTGTGTGTGTGTGTGTGTGTGTGTGTGTGTCTACTCTTCCTTCTTTTGACCAGTTCAGAACAGAGTGAGGTCCAAGGGTCAGCACACTCCCTACCGCCTTCTCCTTGTTTGTATAATTGTCTACTTGTGCACTACAATTATGTGAGATAATTTTCCCTAAACTTCCCTTTTTCCTCATCCCTTCTGCCCAGTATATTCTTCCTTCTCTCTTTCCATTCTTTTCTTAAGATTGTCAAAACATAACAAAACAACTTCCAGTCCTCATCTAACAGGACTCCCTCTGTGAACCTTGATGGTGATGGTGTTCAGAGAGGATACAAGTATCAGTTTTTAATATTTGAATGTAAGCAGTTTATCCTTGTTTAGTCCTTTATCATTCATTTATTTTTACCTTTTCAGGTTTCTCTTCACTCCTGTGTTTGAACTTCAAAGTTTCTCTATAATTCTGGTCTTTTCTTCAGGAATGCCTGGAAGTCTTCTCATTAAAAAAAATGAAAAAATAATTTTTCTTCCATAGCATTATACTGACTTTTGCTGAGTAAGTTATTCTTAGCTTGAACATGTATTCTTTACCCTCTGGAATATCATATTCCAAGCTCTCTACTCCTTTAAAGTAGTATCTGCTAAGTTGTGTGTGATTCTGACTGGCTTTTTTGGTATTTGAATTCTTTTTATTTTCTTCTGGCTGCTTGCAGTAATTTTTTCTTTGACCTGAAAGCTCTGTATTTGAGCTATGATGTTCTTGAGAGTTTTCGTTTTGAGATTTCATTCAGAAAGTGATTGGGAGAGTCTATTTTCACTTTGCCCTCTGCTTCTAAGGCATCTAAGCAGTTTTCTTTTAATATTTATTGCAATATGATGTTTAATCTTTTTTGTTGTTGTTATAATGTTTGGAGAGTTCAATGATTCTAAAAATTTTCTTCTTGTTCTGTTTTCCAGATCAATTGTTTCTGCTATGCAATACCTTACATTTTCTTTAGCCAGTCTTTCTACTTTGTCATAGTATTTTTGTTTGCCTCGTAAGGTCACTAGCTTCTGCTTGGTCCATTCTAATTTTCAGAGAATGTGTTTCTTGGACAAGATTTTGTATGTCTTGTGTTAAACTCTTCAATCCTTTCCTATTTTTTTTTCAGGGTCAAGGAAACTATGTCAAGAAATCACTGGTCCCATGATACTTCCATAGCTTTTATTTCTTTCCTATTTTTTCCCCTCAAGTGCTCTTATTCCATTTATTTTTTTAACTAACTTTTGTTTTTAAAAAAGCTTGTTTCATCTTTTCTAGGAATTCTACTTGAGTCTGTTATCAAGCTTTGATTTTCTCTGAGACTTTGCTTGGAGATGTTTTGGAGTCATTCTCTTCTTTTGCATTTGTGTCTGGAACATCCTTGCACAACCATCCCTTCTTTTTTGTTTTTTTATTTGACAATTCTTCCAGTTTATTTCCTCATTTCTGACTTGTTGCTAGAGCTTGGCTCTTCTACATTTCTGGAGAGAAATTCTAGACTGGTCCTTTATTCTGCTTTCTTGAGATATTGAATGTTGCGTTATTCTAGGATCTCAGGGACAAGCTAGGAACCTGCAAATTTTCAGTATTCCCCAAGTGGTCTGATCCAGGAGAAAGTCTAATTACTTCTCTCCCTGATCAAAGCTCTGCAAGTTCCTGCCCTGGATCTGAGTGTGTGCAAAAGTGGGCTACTAAACTCTACCCTAAAAACTCCATTGGTTCAAAGTGGAAAAACTGTAGGATCCTCTTTGGTCTGAGATTCCTGACTTGACTAATCCTTGGAGGCTGGAATAGTTGTTGGAAGCAAGAAGCTGGTCTGAGCTTAGGGTCTAAGCCACACCATTGTTGTGACTGGCGCATATATATATATATATACATATATATATGTATACATATGTATATATATGTGTGTATATATGTATATACATGTGTGTATATATATGTATATATACATATATAAATTATAACCCTTCCCCACCTTCTTATCCTGCTTGATTCTTGTCCAGGTTCTTCCATACATACACTGTAGAAGATAGATTCATTTTACAGAGATCTTTTACTGGTTCTACTTACTACTAGAGTTACTAGTATAACAAGTGGACTATCCATCCATTGTCTGTCCTCATGATCAGCACATTTCCTTTTCCTGTTATTCATGATCTTGAGGATGTCTCATATCTACCTACCTACCTACCAATCTATCTATCTATCTATCTATCTATCTATTTATCTATCTATCTATCTATCTATCTATCCACTGGGGGCCAACTCCAGTCATCCTGAGCTATATCTTGCCACTGGACCTAGATGATTCAGGAGGAGAAAGTGAGGCTGGGGACTTTGCACAGCCCTTCATCACTTAAATTCAATTGATTTGCAAGTCATGGCATCATCTTTCCTCTGTCATAGTCCTCTTCGAGAACAAAGGACAAGCAGCAAGCAATCTATCAGTCTAGCTATCTATTACTTAAATACAGGAGCATAGGATTTGGAGATGGAATAGACAATAGCGATTGTCTAGTCCAGTCTTCTGGACAGTTGAAAAAAATGGGATCTTTCTAGTTAAATTACTTTCCAAAGATCACGCAGGCAATAAGGAACAAGGATGGGATTTGAATCCTGGCTGGTCCTTTGACTTGGATGTATCTCTTTCCTCACCTTCCACCTCTACCCCACTTTCCAGCTTTGGCTTCACTTATGTAGCAGCACTTTCAACATCTTGAGTAGGTTCTTTGAGCTAGGGGCTCTAATCATACAATGTCAACTCTACTGGCATGATAAAATTTATTTTCTGCTTCTTTGTAAGCCTTATACATCCATTAATGGACATGCCCATTAAAGGAAGCTTGATTAGGGGAGATTTGTTTTGTAGAAAGGCCCATACCTTTTATTAATTTCTAATGAGGCACTGGGTCATGAGGGTCATGTTGTCCTCTGGCTCTGAAAAGTGTATATATATTCTGAGGGGAGGTTTTGTTGGGGACTTATTCACTGGAATTGTTTGTTTGGCCAGATGATACTATGAGTAGCCACTAAGGGGCTCCCAGCTTTGAAAACCCAGATGTTGGTGCTTCTCTCTCTGGTAACTATGTATTTCTTATGGTCAGACAGTTGGAAGCCCTGTCTGTTGGTCTTTATTTCTCTGTTTGTATTTTCTCTGAAATTCAGAGTTTTGACTTTTTCCCCTGAACTAAGTGAATGATATATGTGCTTGATTAAAGTAGATTGCTGATCCCTCGAAAGTTGCTTTCCTTTTAAAAAAGCAGATTTAAGAACATGTGGTAGCAGGTCATCCTGGATATGTCAGGGTGCTTACTGCTACAAGCCCAAAAGCATAGAATACTTACAACTTAAGGGATTCTATGAATTAGACTACTAGATGACTGCTATAATGAGTTGTAGGGTAAATCTTTATTTTTTTAAACCTGATTATTCTTTAAAAATTAAGAATAATTAAAGAGTATAGAATTTTTCCCAATGGGGATCTTTCTCAGTTATTAGATTATGAGATATAAATTAGCACTTTTAAGGATAAGCTTAATACTAATATAACAAGGTCATTGCTTCAAGGTGCCTTTCTTTTGATTTTTTTTTCTACTAACAAGCATTTATTTTTCTTCCCTCCTATTCTTCCTTCACCAATAATGAAAGAAAAAGAAAATCCTTTTTAACAAGTATTCATAATCAAGCAAAACAAATTCCCACATTAGCTATGGCCATATATATAAATATATATTATATGTGCTAATATAATATATATGCATATATATTATATATAATATATATAAAATATATATATTGTACTCTGTAACCTGTGGCAGTCACTATTTTGTCAAAAGGGTAATGAACTTTCTTTATAGGTCTCCGGAGACAGGAATAATCATTTCACTTTTGAGAGTTCTCATCTTTTCAAAATTGTTTGTCTTTAAGTGGTTGTTATCGTATAAACCATTTTCTTGGTTCTGTTCACTTTACTCTTCTTCAATTTATAAATGTCTTCCCAGCTTTCTCTGAAACTGTCCCTTTCATCATATCTTAAAGCACAATAGTATTTCACTATGTTTATATACCACAATTTGTTAAACCATTACCCAATGGATGAACACTTGAGGCACATTTCAAGATAACAGTAAAGGCCTCTCAACTTGTCTATAATGTAGACCTGCCTCAAATCTTAGAACCTAAGCTTACATGTTGGGTTTATTGAAATACCTTTATTTGTACTCTAGAATTTTTTACCCTAGATTTATGCCATTAGCATAATTTTCATTTTCAACTTTCCTGGTTTATAAAATTCAGTACCATTAGCAGTTTATTAGATGAGGGTCTAGAGGCTTGAAAAACAATCATAGTCCCAGTAATTTGTTTTTATATGATTCTCTAAGGTTTATGAAGTGTTTTTTATGTAGTATACATTCTTGAATTTGGTCCCTACATTAGTCCTGTGAGGTAGGGCTCAGAGTCAAATGAATTCCCTAAGTCACGCATCTAGTAAGTGTCTGAAGTAGGATTTGAAATCAAGTCTTTCTGAATAAATTCAGCTCTCCATCCACTATGCTAAGCAATACAAGTCAAGTCAATAACCATTTATTAGGTGCCTACAATATTTTCTAGGGACTATGATAATCCCAGAAATTGTGTATAAACAAGATATATAGAGGATAAACTGGAGATAACCTTGGAGGGAAGGCATTGGCATTAAGAGAGATAGAGAAAGGGATTTTGTAGAAGGAAGAATTTTGAATGAGATTTGAAGAAAGTTAGGGAAACCAGAAGGGCCAACAAAAGTCGAGGAAGAAAAGCATTCCAGGCACAGGAGATAGCCAGTCAAAATGCTTGCAGTCAGGAGATGAAGTGTGTGTGTGTGTGCGCATTTGTCCTTCATTACCGACTACCACGCCATCAGAGAAATAATGACATGACTTGCACTTCACTTTGTTTTGAGTGAGGGAGGGCTGTGCAGGTCACCAGCCTCACTTCTCCTCCAGAGTCATCTGAATCCAGTGACCAGATATTCATCAGGATGACTGGAGATGACCCAGGATGAGGCAATTGGGGTTAAGTGACTTGCCCAAGGTCACACAGCTAGTGAGTGTTAAGTATCTGGGGTGAGATTTGAACTCAGGTCCTCCTGACTCCTGCACTGGTGCTCTAACTACTGCACCACCTAGCTGCCCCAAGGAAATGGAGTACTTTGTGCAAGAAAGAGCAAGGGAACCAGTAGAGTAAATGTAAGGGAACGAGGTATAGGAAGATGGAAAATATAGGAGGTGACCAAGATCTGAAAGGGTTTAAAAACCAAAGGATTTATTATTTGATCCTTATAATGGTAACAGAATAGGAAGATCTTCCATGCCCATTAATTGGTCTATACACATTGAACCTGGGTAACATGGAGCTCAGACTGGAAGGAACTTGTCTGAGGAGAGAGAGAGAGAGAGAGAGAGAGAGAGAGAGAGAGAGAGAGAGAGAGAGAGAGAGAGCACAAAGAGTATGAGCAGGCAGAGCAAAGAGAAAGAAGCAAACTGTGAGTGGGAGCAGTTGACCCAAGGAGCACAGAGAGTGGACAGAGGGAAGAGTTTGTCCAAAGAAACTTGTTTTGAGGAGAGACCCGACAAAAAGGTTTAACATGTCAGAGCTCCCTGGACTAGAGATAAGTAGTACCTTGTTAAATCTTACTTCCTGGTATTCTAATGATTTCCCAAATAAATATTTTGGTTTTGTCTTTGAGGAAGAGAACTTATATTTTGTGAATCTACCCTTGAATATATGCGTGCACGTTCATAGCAGCTGCTATGTGTATTGCACTGGTGTTACAATCCTAGAGAAAATAAAAAGCCTGGGGTTTACTGAAGTGGGGTAGGGTGGGCAATGTGGTCAGACCTATCCTTTAGGAAGATAACTGACTGGTAAGAGGATGATGAACTGGAATGGGGAGAAATGAGACAGGAAGACTAACCAACAGGTTATTATAGTAGTCCGGGTATCAGGAAATGAGGTTCTGCAGTAGGGCAGTGGCACAGTTAGAGTACAGAAGGCAACAAATACAAGGGATGCCAAGAAGATAGAAACTACAAATCTTGGCACCAAATTGAAGACGACTGGAAGGGAATGAGATAGTATGGAGTCCACACTAGTTTTTTGAGTCTCCAAAGTTTTTGTAGAGTGTGTATGGATAGTGAAGAATCCTTCTTCCCTCTCTCCTTCTGTCCTTCTCTCCCTGGCTCAGAAACTTCACAAGAGATCTGTATGTCTAATCACAGAACTTTGAGATGGATTAATCCAGGATGACAATTTGAATTTACTGACAAAACTTCACAGCAAAATGATCTCCTCCAATTAAGGCAGAGTTTGTTCTTGGGATATTGCACTATGAACCTGTAGCTTCAGAGAAGTAAACAGATAAGGATCTGGGTTGGATGGAATTATTCTTCAGTCTGAAAGCAGAAAGTTAAACCAGATGCTCTCTCAAGGTCATCTTCAGATGAAAAACTTTATGGAAGACCACATAGCGACTTTGAAAAGCTCAAGCATTTTCTGAGTTGCGGTAGTTTCGCAATTGTGCCCTTATTGATTTGAGGTCAGGCTAAAAGAGAGACATAGAAGTGTCCGTATCCAGAATTGAAGATATGATTTCATTGGCTACTGAGCTTGGGTACCCCTTTATGTATTGATACTGCAATTAAAAATGAGATGAGAGGCTGGCTGCGGTAGTATACAAGGCTGAAAATAATAAGAGACTTCCCATTAGTGCCTCTATAGGGAAAGTGCTTTTCGCTTGAGTTCACACTGTTTATGGCTGCTGTTGGTTTATATGGAAAATGTGACAGCCAAAGTTTGAACGATTTATACTTTGCAATATAATTTATATGGAGTCCCTTTGGAGGTCAGCTGAATGATGATGGTGCCAATGAATTTGGAAAATTTTACCTATAATTTAGGTTTTATCACCAAAGCACATTTTAGACTACCTCTTCCAATTTTGCAAATTAGCATGGTCCCACAATTTCCAGGGTTATAAAATAGAATGAATCTAGAGAAATAATGTTGCAAGCAAGGAAGAATTTTAAGAAAATTTAAAAATTCACCATCTTTCCTGTACTTCTGTAGAGGAATCCTTGTTTGGTATAGTTGAAAGAATGTTGGCTTTGAAGTCAGGAGAGTTAGGCTCAAATCCTGACATTGCTTTTGCTGTCTATATGACCTAGGACACAGGAATTTTTATTTTATCATCTGTAAAATGAAGGGGTTGGACCAAATGGCCCTTATGGTACTTTCCTGCTCTGTTTTCCTAACTCAACCCCCTGATTTTGCAGAATGTCTTCATTTCCCAGCTGGTTGCACCTCTCTGGACTTCTTCATGCCCTCCTCCCGTCCCCTTCCCCTATTAGACAGTGTGTTCCTGCAGGGCGGGACTGGGACTGTCTTTTGCCTTTATATTCCCAGTGCTTAACACAATACCTGGCACAGAATAAGGGTTTGAAAAATGTGTTAATTGACTGAGATGCAAAGTAACTCTTCACTGCTCCACATCATGCAAGGTAGATGACCTTTCCTTTCAGTTTTAAATCTACGATCCTATGATCAGCAGAAATGGTAAAAAGCTCATAGCTGCCATCTGGCCTTCCCTAGGTGATACTGGTTAACACTTTTTCTTAGGCAGCTAGAGTTCATTTGGGCAGCTACGTGGTGCAGTAAATAGAGTACTGGGCCTGGACTCAGGAAGACTCATCTGACAGACCCTGACTAGCTGTGTCACTTAACTCTGTTTGCCTCAGTTTTCTCATCTGTAAAATGAGAAGGACATGGCAAACCACTCTAGTATCTTTGCCAAGAAAACTCCAAATGAAGTCCCAAAGAGTCAGACATGACTGGAACAACAACAAAGAGTGGTTTTTTTCATCTCTACATAAGACTGAGTACTTATTTAGCAGTGACGATTTTCCCTTTCATGCTTCACTACTCCTTGTTTCTGACAAATATATACTCCTATTCCAAAATACATTCATTTGCAAGTCTTAAGAGCTTTAATGATTAAAATCCTATAGAAATGCAGTCTCTCAAATGTCCATTATATTATGTTCCTAATCCCCCGTTGCCCTAAGTTCCTTAATTAAAGCCAGAGCAATTTTAATCATTATAATGATATTTCAGGGAATCTATAGTTTAATTATATTTAAGTGATGAATATTTGATGTCATATATTTGTTGGGCAAATGGCAATAAGCACTGTAATCCCCCAAAAGACATTTTCTAGTAAAGACTTGATTAAAAGGATCAGGAAATTGGACATAAAATGTAAATGTGTCCAAGGGGTAAATTCAAAGACTTAATTCCAAATTCCTTGAAGAAGAGAAATAAAAACAAAATCTGTTATCCAGAAAAATAAAAAATGGAGCTGGCCTAGGTTTTTCAATGGAAATTATCTAGTTCAAGATTGTCATTATTTTGAAGCTACTTTGGGGACTCTTAGAAAAAGCTTGGCTTGGCAGTCCTTGTGCAGAGAGGTCCTCTGAGTAAAAGGCTCACTAAAATCTCTTTTCCTGTAGTCAAATTCTAGCATAATAGCACTGCATTCAAAGCCCATTGCGTGAGATCTTTAGCAGGAAAAGAAGACAGCTACTTTGTAGGAAAGCTGTAACCAAGTTGTCCTGGAGAGGGGCGACTCCATCAGGGTGACCCACAGCAGCTTGAATGTGATGCCTGTGAAGTCCAGTCAGTGCCACTGGAGGGGGTGAGTGGGGCATCTCTAACCGAGATTCTCCTCTAAGAAGATAATGCTTCACTTTATAAACTACCTGCAGGAGAGGGAAAATTTTTTAAAAATCAAATCAAAACCAAAAAAACCCCATTAAACAGGCCACATGCACAGACACAAACACACCCTCCTGGTGAGCAGTGGAACATCATGGTCTGTATCATTGAGAAGCTACGTGATGCAATAAAAAGATCACTGATCTTAGAGCTAGAAAACCTGGGTTTGAATCCCAGGTCCACTGCTCACTAGCTGGATGACCCTGTGATTATATTTCTCCAAGCCACAGTTTCATGTGCTAATTGAAGATAATAACATGCTTGTACTACCCCCATTGTACAGGCGTGTAGAAAAAGTACTCTATAAACCTGAAAGGTCTTGATCAAAACTAATTAGTAATTTTCTTACTGTTTTACAATTTAATGAGGAAAAAATACTCATTTTCAGGGTCCTAGGTCTGTCTCTGTGAAGTACCCAGTGGATTCTTTAGCTGCCAGAGAAATCTTTAGTGATTGCAACAGTACTAAATAGAATGGGGACAATTCATTTATCCTTATTCCTGTGTGTTTTTAAAATACTGGATATGGTTTGAAAAGGTAAAGCAAGAGTCTCTTCCCTCCAAGAGCTTTCATTCTGATCCAATCATAGATAAAGCTGAAAGGGACTTCAGATATCTAGTTAAACCCCTTCAATTTACAGATGAACAAACTGAGTCCCAGGGAAGCTAACTGCCTTAATGTCAAAAAAGAATCAATACACTATGGTTTGAAGGACCCAAGTTAATTTGGGAGGTACCATGCTTCTCTTGGCTTGAGTTCACATCTAGAAACCAGGAAAGTGACCCACGAATGGATAGCTTGGGGACAGTGCTTCTCCACTTTAAACCCTGGGGCAGTTAGGTGGTACAGTAGGAAGAGTACCCAGTCTGGAGTCAGTAAGACTCATCTTCCTGAGTTCAAATCCAGCCTCAGACACTTAATAGCTTAGTGACTGTTCAAGTCACAACTCTGTTGCCTCAGTTTCCTCATCTGTAAAACAAGCTGGAGAAGGAAGTGCCAAACCACTCCCATATCTTTCCCAAAAGGGCTCTTGTCAGACACAATTGAAAAAAAGCAGCGCTTTAAACATGACTTACAACATAGCAGAAAAGAAAATTTTAATAGAAAACAGATAACACAATAAGCTATCTATGATGGCAAATCCGTTTCTCCTATTCCCTTCCCCTGGACACAAGTCCAGACCAGCATCTCTTCCCAGTTGTCCTTTCCTCTGTGGGCAATAGCTTTCAGCCCTTGTTTGCTGTTTAACCATCCTCTGGGATGTGACTCTCATAGGAGCCTTGTGCTTGCCTCCTGATAAATAGTACCCACAAAATCTACTGGATGCCAGACTGGTTGCACAGCCAGGATCTTGTTAGATCAGGGGTCTTGTCCCACTGCTCAGTGACTCACAATCCCAACTGTAAGAGGATAGAAGAAACCAACCACATTCAAGGTACAGAGAATCAAAAGGAACAAGGTCTTAGTGTCTCCTCAGAAAATGAAATATTTTTCTCCACTGATGCTCATTGTTTTTCCTGACAATGACACACACTCCAGAAACTGCCAGGCTTCAGTGTTTCCCAGTTTACTACAACCAGGCATACTGGGACAAATCAAACACAAACATTTTCCCCAACCTCTTAAACAAAACAAAAAGAAGAAAGAAGAGGAGGAGAAGGAAGAAGAGGAAGAGAAAGGAAACGAGAAGAAGGAGGAGGAGGAGAAGAAAAAGAAGAAAAACCCACTATGGGTTAGAGATACAAGCTTTTTGCATTTTTGTCCATTTTCCCAATAGTTAGAATGTATCACAATATAGTATCTTAGCATTTAAACTCGAATTCACAGGACTGCTGGGAGGATGTTCATTAAAATCAACAGCAGCCAGAATCTTTCCGATTTTCTTTACTTCATTTCCCCCTCTACCTACTGGAAAAGAGCTTCAGTGCTTACTGGGGAATTTTGCAGGTCCTTCCAGATGAGTTCAAAGAAAAAATCCTAGGACCAGAATACACAACGACTGATAAAAATAAAACCTTACAAGATTATTAATTCTGTTTGCATAGCTCAGTGCTTCTCATGCTGAGGATCAGAACACCCGTGAAGGTCAGGGTCACTGGGATGTCTGGAAGAAGCTAGAAAGCCCATAGCAGCAGATCTGCTAACAGCTGTTGGGTGAAGACAGAAGTATATAGCATGTTATATGAGGGAGGAGGTGTGACCTTCTCCAACTCCTAGGTTCTATTGCTATTCCTATGCCTCTCCTAAGTCTGGCAATGATACCAGGACAGAAAGTGGAGTTGAAAAGCACTGATGTGCTATTTGGTGCTAAGGCACTCTGGGGAACATTTGAGCAGTACGACTTTTCTGCCACAGAATGGTACACTAGGCTTTATTTGTAGTGAACAGTAAAAATTCACCACATTAGCTACAATTGTAGCACAGAGGTTTGGAGTGGTTAATCTAAGTATCAGAAATGTTTTAGCTCTGCTTTGGAAAGAAATTCTTCCCTTTAGAGACAGTAATGAAGAGACTGAGGTTTTTTTCTTTCACATATCTGAGACCAGATGGTCTGATCCAATATTTCTCCAACAGGGACTTTCATAGATGATTCACTAATTTGAAGTTGAAAGAGCCCAGGAGTCTTAATAATTCTTAACTTTAATTGGCTTGTTTATTGCATTATATTGTTCTGCTGGAATTCAGGGGGGTAACTCTTTTAAGAATAATCATACCCTAAGAGGAAACTTTAGATATAAACGTGTGCAAATAAAAGTAGTGGGAAAACACAATCATTTTTTGTTCCCCTACTTAAATATACTATAGGGATTCTATTTCCTTCTGTTAGGACTTTCTCCCTTCTTTGTCTCGCCTTCATATATGTGCAAATCAAGTGCTATAAGCAACGTAAGAAAGAGTAAAGATTACAATGGTTAAACACAAGCCAGAAAGAGAAGACCTTGACCTTCCACAGATGTCTCTGATAATAGCATTGCTACTTCCTTCTTCAAAGCCCCTGTGTCCCGAGAGTGAAAATTATTAAATTTATAAAAAATACGTAGAAACTGCATAGCCTTCTCATCTAGTGTATCTAATAACTATACCCCCCAAAGTCAATAAGCCATACGGATGATTTGACACAATAAATATCACAGCTAGACATATACCTAAAGCAAAGAAAGTGAGAAAGGATCTCAAAATGCTTAGATTAACACTTTTTGTTGTTGTAAAACCTGGGACACTAAGGGGTGTCCATCAATTGGGGAAGAACTGAGCAAATTATGGTATACAAATATAATGCAAAGAGTAAGAAGAACCAGAAAAGCTTACACATTGAGTACATCACTGTAAGTCAATGCAACTTTGAAAGACATGAAAACTCTGAGCGATAATTGATGATGAAGCATGCTTCCCATCTCCTGGCAGAGAGCTGATGGATGGACTAGACAGACAAAATTGGATATGCATTTTCAGCCATGGCAGACATGTGGATTTGTTTTGCTTAATTGTGGTTATTTGTTACAAGGGAGGTTTCATCAATTTGAGGGGGGATTAGAAGGGACAGAGAAGTTAGGGACAAAGATCCACAGAAAAAGGAAGAAGAAATGAAAGAAAGGAAAACAAAGAACCTAAAAGAATGTATAGAAGAGAACAGGAGATTCAGAAGAAACACACCAAAAAGCAAAATAGCTTTGAAGCTACTGTGTTGAAATTTTTGTATACTTTACAAAAAGAAAATAAGCTGCATGTATTATCAATTCTTTTGCTATTAGCATTCACAATCTTCTTACCCTGTTGTTGGTATGTGGAATTGTTCATGTTTGTTTGAGTTTGTCAATAACTCCAACAACTCTGTCACTAATATATATTATATATATAATCTAGTAGTTTAAATTAAAAATTTGTTTGGTGAGATATAGGATTAAAATAGAAACCTACAAGTAGAGGTGTGTTGGAGACAGCTGGGCTAAAAGTTGATTGCTGAATTTTCAGTGTGAACAGTTATACCTTGGAATTTGGCAAATTCTACAAATCAGATTTTAATTTATTGGGTTTTTATTGTCTAGACTTAAAAAAGGAAAGGAAAAATGTTAATAAAGCAGATTAAACTTAAAAGTGTGTCATGAGTATGTTATTTTGAAGAACTGGTTGTTAGTACATTTACCAGCACAGTGCTGCCTATATGGATATGTCCTACAATGAGTCGCTTTAATACAAGTGACCTCAAATTCCCAACAAGTTACTTTCCTAGATTCATAAAAACAATGACAGTCCAATATGTTTTTCCCACAGAAATAATGCTATATTAGGTATATGTTTTTGACTAAGGGTGCTATGCTTGACTGTTTATAGAAATTATTACAATACAGCACAGAGCGCAGGACTTGGAATAAGGAAGACCTGAGTTCATGTCCTGCCCCAGATGCTCCCTAGTGGGTTGATTCTAAGCAGGTCACTTAACCTCTCTATAGTTCAGTTCCATTATTTATTTTTAAAAAAGGAAGATAATAATAGCACTTACCTCTCAGGGTTGTTGTGTGAATCAAATACATGAGTTAACATATATAAAGTGCTTTGCAAACCTAAAGTGCTATAGAAATGCTAGGAGTTATTTTAGTTGTATAAGTTTTCTCTTCTGTAAAGCTTTGTATTTTAACTTAGTATAATTTCTATCTACTATAATGTCTTCTCTGATCATCAAGTTGATATGCTTACTAAAAAGATGCAGGTGTTTTTCTTCACTTCAATTTTGAAGCTTCAGAAAATGTTAGAGAAATATGTAAGCTACAAATTACATACCCTATACTCTATGCAGCGTAAAGCTTTCAATCAGACAAGGCAATATAGTAAATAATTATGTATGCATACATAATTTATTTATGAATGCAAAATAAAGAGGTTATAAATATTCTGACTTATTCAACTGTAGTATCAGAATGACAACATTACAAGCACTAAATCTGGAAAATCGAGTGCCTCCATTTTATATTTAATAAAAAAAAAAGAACTCAGAGTATATTTGTATTTATACCTTAAAGAATGCTTAAGTTTCAAGTCTTCCTTAATGATTCTATAAATAAGTATTGAAAAAAAATTCTTCACACTAAATAACATTTTGCTTAGGAACTTATTCTTTTGTACTAGAATAGTCTGTGAAGCCTTCACCATCCTTACAAATACTCTTTCCAAAATTCATTAGCTCTATCTACATTTATCGGTGCCATCTTTCCCAGTCTCCTAGTTTTCAACACTGCTAAACTAAAAATCAAATCACAATACTATTCTCTCCTTCTGATAATTTCATAAGATGCCCAGAATAAATGCTTTAAAACAAATACAAATACAGGAATAGAATTTATTTGGGTCATGAAATATTGCTTCCCAAACACATACATCATCTCTTTTGCTATGACAAGATAGGATTTATAACTCTTTCCACATATACTTAAACTCATGATCCTCAATACAAATTCCTATATAAATGAAATAAAAGAAGAATTTGTACTGGAGAAACTGGGATTATGTTTAACTTCACGTGATTTGTAGCACTCTCATCAGCAAAATATTCCTTAGTAGAAAAAAGTTCCTTTTTTCAGTTTTAATTAGCTGATAAGAATTAGTTATAATTAGCTCATTAGTTTTTTTACTCCTTTAGTTTTCCATGGTACAAATGTACTGAGTAGTATTTGATAAATGTTCGTTTAATTAAATATATAAAATATAAATGGATACTTCAAAGTACTTGGAAATAACATTTTTTCTTAAGCAATTTTAACATCATTCAATCTTCATTGTTCTATCAACTTTCCTTACTTTAGACAGGGAACAAAGTAAACAGTCCGACACTTTTCCCAAATTACCTTACTTTCTAAGTAGGTGGAGCTTAAACTATTGACATTTTACTTCATTAGGTTTCTTGCAAAGCTAGTTCAGTTATCTTATTTCATATAGGCCTCACCATTATTCTCCATGGACCTTCTGAATATGATTATCTTCATAAATAGTGTTCACTTCTGATTAAATTGTACATGCTATGCAAGGCAGGCTTGGTGATGTTTTTATCACATATAAATATTATTGAAATAGCCAGAAATTTGGGGTATCTAATAAAATGATTGAGAAATGACCACTTTTTCATCTCATAATACTAAAATTTCTTACCTAAGGAAAGAATGTATGAACTCGAGAAGACACAATGGCAAGAAGCCAGGAGTTGGAAAGAAACACGCATTCTATAAGACAAAAACAATACATGGAAGAAAGAGACGGAAGTAGCTAATGGATGATGAACAGAGTTTCAGGGCAGGGAGCAAGACCAAAGTGTTTCTGTAAATATGTTTTTCAGTATGAACTAAATGTCTTTTATTAGGGGTAAAAAGAAAATGAACAAACAAAATAACTCAACTGTATGCTGTTTCTATAGTGATGGAAAATAAAGTGTTTGAATGTTCTTTTCCCCTTTATTAATAAAGTATGATAATCTAGTAGGGGGGGGTCAAAGATACCTTTACTTGTTTTTAAATCACATTTCCTTTAGAAAATCTTCAGACTGTCAGATACCTTCCACCCACACAACTGGCATTGAAATAGTGTTCTCTAACAGCAGGGTTTTAGAGCATCTTGATAAAGGATATATAATCCATTATGTGAAGGGCCACCAAGATCAAGGCTTAGAAAATAGAAGTCCAATACATCAATCAAAAAGTTCCTAACGTGAAACTTGAGGTTTTTTTCTTCTAAGCTTTCTCTTTTTCACTAAATCATAAGACCATTCCAAAGTCAGGAGCATGCTGTGCCTGTCATGACGGTTCATAGATCAAATAAAACCTGTTATTAATCATTTTGTTTGACTTTGGAACCTTATTAATTTCCCAAGTACTGCTTCCCCCAAAGAAACTCGTAGTCTTTAATCCTGTGATCTTTAAGTTTATAGTTTATTTTCCTTCCTCCTGTGGTAGGATTTAGATGTTACTTATATAAAAAGCTTTAAGTAAATGCTACATCATCTCACCAATCCAATTCAATAAACATTTATTAATCACCTACATGTATTAGGAACTGTACTAGCTACTGGGCATTCAGAGACAAAATTGAACAATCATGCCTTCTAACTTAGGTTATATTTGGGTACAACACGTACACATGAAGTTTTGTTGTTGTTTTTTTTTTATGGTCTCAGTGTATGTTTTCTTTGGTGTAGAGAACTCTGAGGTGGAAACACCATTCCTCAAGAAAAATAATTTGAAAGAAAATGAAATGGGTGAGGGCACTAATAACTTGGGGGATCAAGGGATACTTCACATAGGATGTGGTACCCGTCTTGAAGAAAGACAAGGATTCTGAGCAGTGGAGAAAAGGAAGCAGAGCATTCTAAATATGATAGATGGCTTGTACAAATGCACCAAGGTGGAATATGGTTCATTAAGTTGAGGGAATAGTTTGGCTAGATCACAGTTTGTGGAGTAGTAGGAGAGAAGACTGGAAAGGAGTAAGAACCAAATCATGGAGAAGTTTATTTGCCAGACTAAAGAGCTTGTATTTTATCCTATAGGCAGAAGGCATCCGCTGTACATTTCTGAGCAAGGGAATAACACATTCAGAACTTACAAAGATTATTTGGCAACTACATGGATGAAGCATTGGAGAAATAAAATAGTGGAAGTCAAGAGAACAATTAGCATTCCATTATAGAAGTTCAGGAAAGATTATGAGAGCTAGAACTGAATTAGGGTGGTGACTATATGAGTTAAAGGAAGGTAACACAAGCAAGAGAAGCTGAGGAAGAATTGATACAAATTTGCCAACTATTTGAATATGAGTGATAAGGATGAGGGAGAGAGAAAAATCAAGGATGACTCAGTGGTTATCAACCTTGGTGAGTGTGAAAATGCTAGTACTCCAAGAGAAAAGGGGAAATTTGGAAGAATGGAAGATACAGAAGTGAAGATATTTACAAATTTCTCATGGTCATGATGAGTTTGAGATGTGACAGGAGCAACCAGGAAGTGACCTCCAGCAGACCTTTGTTGTTTAAGAAAAAGCAAGGTTGGATATATAAATTTGGAAGTCATCAATGTAGAGATAACATTTAAACTCATGGCAGCAAATGAGATCACCAAGAAAAGACTATAGAGAAATAGAAAAGAATAAAAGACAGCTCAGGACAGAAATCTGGTAAATAGTCAGGAGATAGATGATTATTAAGCAAAAAAGAGTAAAAAGCAGTAGTCAGACAGGTAGAAGGAGAACTCAGAGAAAAGAATGTCATAGAATATCAGAGGAGAGAGAGAATTCAGGAGAAGCAAAAGTATTAAAAGCTACAGAGAGGTCAAGGATGATAAGATAGTGACTTCTAGCAGGCAAAAGATGATAGGTGACTTTGGAGGGTCATTTCAGTTGATTGAGTGAGGAAGTCAGAAGGTGAGAAATAAGGAGGATGAGAAATAAGTGAATGGTTAAGGAAACAGGTGCAGTAAATTGTTGATACTATCTAGGATTTTGCCAGTGAAAGAGGGGAGATAGAGGATGATAGTTTGAAAGGATGTCAGGATAAAATGAAGACTTTTTTTATGGATATCGTATACCTAACGATGTTTGTAAGCACTAAGGAATCAGACAATCGAAAGGGGGGAAGAGGGAGGAAAAGGGAGGAGAGGGAAGTGAACAATTTATGGGCCAATGAGATTATGAGCAGAAGAGCTGACTTTGGTAAAGACAAAGAGGAAAATGTATCTAACTTGCATTTATTTATCCCTGGGATAAGGATAGTTCAGTAAAGATCGATGGTCCCCAATCTTGTCAGAAGTTTTTTGTTTGTTTGTTTCCTCCTCAGCTTTGAGATCACCAAGGTAGAAAAGGAGGGGAATAATAATGCTTCTTGGAACTGGGAATTCAGCACAGAATTCTGAGATCCCCAGAAAACTATTGAAAATATGAAAAGGAAGTATGATCCACCAATTGTAACAGTAGTTAGTTTAGGAAATTTACCAAACAAGATTTCAAGAACTACTTTTAAGAGTCTCATCTCCTGAGTGAGGATGCCTAGGGGGAGAAGAGAATAGAGCGCAGGATTTGGAATAAGAAAGACCTGAGTTCATATCCTGCCCCAGATGCTCCCTAGTGGGTTGATTCTAAGCAGGTCACTTAACCGCTCTATAATTCAGTTCCATTATTTATTTTCAAAAAAGGAAGATAATAATAGCACTTACCTCTCAGGGTTGTTGTGTGAATCAAATACATGAGTTAACATATATAAAGTGCTTTGCAAACCTAAAGTGCTATGGAAATACCAGCAGTTATTTTAGTTTGTAGACGTTTTCTCTTCTGTAAAGCTTTGTATTTTAACTTGGTATAATTTCTATCTACTATAATGTTACTGTCTTCTCTGGTCATCAGGTTGATATGCTTACTAAAAAGATACAGGTATTTTTCTTCAATTCAATTTTGAAGCTTCAGAAAATGTTAGAGAAATATGTAATATTTATTCTCTGTTTCAGTACAAATCTTAGCTAACAAAGAGAATTAAAACTGAACTAAGAAAACACACCAAAGTTTCCACCTAAGGTTTTTATTTTAGGGTAAATACAATATGCCTAGAGCATGTTTAAAGTTTAATTTTAGTAAAGGAAGATGTAGTTCCTTTTTCACTATTAATTATTTCTACAAAAAAGTAGAGCCCTGAACCCCGTAGCTTTGGCAACACTACAAGCATATACTGTTTTGTAGAGGTGAACAATTAAGAAGGACAAAATTTATCTAATTATACACCTGATTTCAGCCCCAGCTTTTCTTCTCCTCCTACTTTCCTGTTATGTTTAATGCTATGTTCCATTTTTAGCCTGTGGGGTAAGGGGAGAAGTGTAAAATATACTTAAAGCATCTGCAGGAATGGACAAAAGAATGAATAATAATAGGAAGTGTCTAGATACCATCTGGTATAAACACAGATGTTTGTTTCTTCTAAATGTAAAAACCCTGGCCTCTAAAAGGAGAAGATTTACAATCACAGGACAAAACCTGGACTCTTCTTTTCCCAACAGCTATACCTCCCCTACCTCATTTCATTCCTAATTCCTTACCTCCACTGCTCCCAAAGGCAATGAAATCAACTGATAGGGATTACTCATTTTGCCTATGAATTACAAATACACACATCAGAATTCTCTATAGTTTTGACTGGCATACTTGGGTTGTTGATTGCCAAACTGATTGTTATATTCCATATTTCAATCAATGGATCAATTAGTTAACAGGCATTTATTAAGCACCTCTCAAGTTTCAGAAACTGGTCTGAGGACAAAGACAAAAGAGAAACAATTCTTGTACACAAGGAACTTAGATTCTATTGGAGAAAACAACACATATTGTACTGTAAGCATATAAACAATAAGGGGTACTAACTCCCATGAAGCCAGGAAAGGTGTTGATGGATTGGAGCTGAACTTTGAAGGAATTTAGAGCTTCTGAGAGGTAGAGACGAGAAGGGAGTACATTCCAGGCGTGAAGAACAGCCTGTACAAAGACATAGAGATAAGAGATGGAATGGTATACCTAAGAACAGCAGCCAACTTCTGAGGACCACAGAGTGCAAGAAGAAGAGTAATGTGTAATAAATCTGGAAAGGTAGACTGGACTCCGATTGTGAAAGGTCAGAGAAGAGATTGCCTTTGATCCTAGAGACAATGGGGAACTATTGGACCTTTCTGGGTCGGGGAGTGATGTGTAATAAAGGCCACTCCATGGAGCAAAATCAAAGTTGCCCTCCTTCCGTTTAGTCAACCACATGGGAGCTTTGTGGCCTCTTTTTGGCCATATGTGACTCAAGGATAAAGGGTTTGTATACTGAGATGACAAAAAGTCTTCTTGTTGGATTATATACCAATGTTCCTTTCCTCTTTCTGTTGTATTCCCAAAGCTGGAAAGAACCAACCTTAATGGCACTCCCTCTTTACTTCCACCTGCCTTTTATCCAAGGTTTATTTAGCTCAGCTGTCTCCTTCTCCATGAAGCCTTACTTGATTGCTTTCACGTATTGATGTTCTCTCTCCTCAAATTATTTTATATTCACTTATCCATGTGCATGTTGTATCTGCCTGTAAAATATAAGCTTCTTGAGGGTGGAGAATATTTTACTTTTGTATTTATAATCCTAGAATATAGCATAGTCTCTTGTATCCAATAAGTATTGAATAAATATTTGCATGATGTTATTGAGTCTTTTTCTCTAGAGTTTGTACTTTATATTGATGTTTGGTGAACCCACTTTCCACCTGTGCATAGTTGACTCCTAGGACTGTTGTTCTAGAGAGCCCCAAAGAGCTCAAAATCACAGTGTAAAAGAGTAAGATGGGGAAAGAAAAGATGGCAGATCCCACAAAGCACTGCGGTTTCCAAGTTTTATAACTGAGGTAAGTAAGGTATTAAATTGTAAGCTTCTTGAAGGGAAGGAATATCTTTGTTTTTATTTATATTTGTATCCCCAAAATTTAGCAAAGTGCCTAACACATAGTATGGACTTAATAATATTTATTGACTGATGGATAAGCTCAATAGATTGTCTATTCAAATGCATGTCACAGTCAACAATAGATATTCTTAATCCATTTGGCCTTTTCTTTGTGAATTATCAGGTCAGATTCTTTGGAGTGGTGATGGATCACTCTTAGTCTCTGCAGTGGTCTGGGATTTGATGCAATGAACAAAATGTCATCCACAAAAAGAAGCATTTAAAAGTCCTCTTAAGTAAATAATAATAATAGCAAGTTTGTCACTGTCCATAGGGAATGCTCTTCAACTCCAATTTTGTGCTGGATCCTCTTCATCATTGGAAATCTGTTTGGTAATTTTGTTTGTGTTGTCATGGCCAAAGAATTCGTTACCAATTGGCCAGCTTCTGATGATGAACCTTCCTAAATTTATCTAGATTAGTCATAGGAAAACAGGCCTGGTCTATTACCAGAGACACACTCAGAGCTTTTACAGATTGTTAGAATGTGTCAGAACTTAAGTCCCCCTGGTGTAGCCTTTAAAAACCAAGGGTCACCTCCATACTACCATGTAGCATTAGGAGGCCTAGAAAAATATATTGTGAAAATTAAATCTATTAGCTAAAATTTAAGAACTATCATCTTATACAAAATCTACTTCTAGGATTTTCCTTTTCAATGGGAAATCATAATGATTACATGTGAAATTCATGATCTACTCTTTGGCCTATGGGGGCAGTTTCTATACTTAGGTGTAAGGTCTTAAAATTGGCACGGGATAATTTGTAGCATTCTTAATGAAGCTCATAAAGACCCAACGAAGGCAATATTGGACATTCGTTTTCTTCAGCCTAATAACTCTGTTGCTGTATGGGCATTTCCCAAGACTTCAGGTAGATTTGTGTTCTAATGGCTGGTTTGAATCATGTTCTGGTCAGTACTTTATTTGGAAGAGATCTGTTAACTACAGGCGCATTCAAGCACTTTGGGCTTGAAAAGTTAAATTGACCTTATCTTGGTTCTCAGACTGTTCTTATAATTTCGGTAACCAATGATAGTAATAAAAAGAAACTAGCTATATACAAGGTGGGTACAAATATTTCATTAGGCTTTGGTTCTTTGGAGATTTTCTTTTTCTCTTTGTTTTGAGAACGGTGAGCTTCAGAATGATAACATAGACAATTTAAATTTTATGGGTCTAAATGTTACTGTAGTGGTTCAAAAACACATTTACAAAAATATAATTTAAGGCAGTTCTTAGAGAAAAATTATGGATTTACTTTTTTTTTTTTTTTTTTTTATTTTATTTTTTTTATTAAATTTATTTATTTAACTTTTAACATTCATTTTCACAAAATTTTGGGTTACAAATTTTCTCCCCTTTTATCCCCTCCCCCCCCAAACACCAAGCATTCTAATTGCCCCTATGACCAATCTGCTCTCTCTTCTATCCTCTCTCTCTGCCCTTGTCTCCATCTTCTCTTTTGTCCTGTAGGGGCAGATAGCTTTCTATACCCCTTTACCTGTTTTTCTTATTTCCTAGTGGCAAGCACATTACTCGACAGTTGATCCTAACACTTTGAGTTCCAACTTCTCTTCCTCCCTCCCTCCCCACCCCTTCCCTTTGGAAGGCAAGCAATTCAATATAGGCCATATCTGTGTAGTTTTGCAAATGACTTCCATAATAGTTGTGTTGTATAGGACTAACTATATTTCCCTCCATCCTATCCTGTCCCCCATTACTTCTATTCTCTTTTGATCCTATCCCTCCCCATGAGTGTCGACCTCGAATTGCACTCTCCTCCTCATGCCCTGCCTTCTATCATCCCCCCCACCCTGCTTGTCCCCTTATCCCCCACTTTCTTGTATTGTGAGATAGGTTTTCCTACCAAAATGAGTGTGCACTTTATTCTTTTCTTTAGTGGAATGTGATGAGAGTAGACTTCATGTTTTTCTCTCACCTCCCCTCTTTATCCCTCCACTAATGAGTCTTTTGAGTGCCTCTTTTATGAGAGATAATTTGCCCCATTCAATTTCTCCCTTTCTCTTCCCAATATATTTCTCTCTCACTGCTTGATTTCATTTTGTTTTAAAGATATGATCCCAACCTATTCAATTCACTCTGTGCACTCTGTCTCTATGTATGTGAGCGTGTGTGCATGTGTAATCCCACCCAGTACCCAGATACTGAAATGTTTCAAGAGTTACAAATATTGTCTTTCCATGTAGGAATGTAAACAGTTCAGCTTTAGTAAGTCCCTTATGACTTCACTTTGCTGTTCACCTTTTCATGGTTCTCTTCATTCTTGTGTTTGAAAGTCAAATTTTCTTTTCAGCTCTGGTCTTTTCATCAAGAATACTTGAAAATCCTCTATTTCATTGAAAGACCATTTTTTCCCCTGAAGTATTATAGTCAGTTTTGCTGGGTAGGTGATTCTTGGTTTTAGTCCTAGTTCCTTTGACTTCTGGAATATACTGCTCCATGCCCTTCGATCCCTTAATGTAGAGGCTGCTAGATCTTGTGTTATCCTGATTGTATTTCCACAATACTTGAATTGTTTCTTTCTAGCTGCCTGCAGTATTTTCTCCTTGACCTGGGAACTCTGGAATTTGGCCACAATGTTCCTAGGAGTTTCTCTTTTTGGATCTCTTTCAGGCGGTGTTCTGTGGATTCCTTGAATATTTATTTTGCCCTCTGGTTCTAGAATCTCAGGGCAGTTTTCCTTAATAATTTCATGAAGGATGATGTCTAGGCTCTTCTTTTGATCATGGCTTTCAGGTAGTCCCATAATTTTTAAATTGTCTCTCCTGGATCTATTTTCCAGGTCTGTTGTTTTTCCAATGAGATATTTCACATTATCTTCCATTTTTCCATTCTTCTCTCTTTGTTCTGTGATTTCTTGGTTTTGCATAAAGTCATTAGCCTCCATCTGTGCCATTCTAATTTTGAGAGAACTGTTTTCTTCAGTGAGCTTTTGAATCTCCTTTTCCATTTGGCTAATTCTGCTTTTGAAAGCATTCTTCTCCTCATTGGCTTTTTGAACCTCTTTTGCCAATTGAGTTAGGCTAGTTTTTAAGGTGGTAATTTCTTCAACATTTTTTTGGGTCTCCCTTAGCAGGGAGCTGATCTGCTGTTCATGCTTTGACTTCATGTCTCTCATTTCTCTTCCCAGCTTTTCCTCTACCTCTCTAACTTGATTTTCAAAATTCTTTTTGAGCTCTTCCATGGCCTGAGCCCATTGGGTGGGCTGGGACACAGAAGCCTTGATTTCTGTGTCTTTGCCTGATGGTAAGCATTGTTCTTCCTCATCAGAAAGGAAGGGAGGAAATGCCTGTTCGCCAAGAAAGTAACCTTCTATAGTCTTATTTCTTTTCCCTTTTCTGGGCATTTTCCCAGCCAGTGACTTGACCTCTGAATATTTTCCTCACACCCACCTCACCTCCTGATCCTCCCAGCCCGTGTTTGTGGTCTGAGATTCAAATGCTGCTTCCAGCCTCAGGGCTTTTGGCGGGGGCAGGGCTGCTATTCAGTATGAGATTATGATCTGGTGCTGAGATCGGGGCAGGGCCACCTCTCAGGCTCAGTTCCCTCAGGGGGTTTATGCGCAGACCTTCCGCAATGGATTCAGGCTCCCGCCCGCTTGGGGAGCCCCTGTCTGCAGCCGCCTCTCAGCTTCTACCTCCCGGGGGGGGCCTGAATTATGGGGGCACCCCACTCCCCTCTCGACCCGCCAAAGAGACTCTCTCACCCACCCCTGTCACCTGTGGGTGGAGGGACTTGTGCGGCCGCTGGAGATCCCGTCCCTGAAGCCTGCTCAGATCTCTTTCTCTCGGTGCCGCAGCCGTGGCCGCAGCAGGTCTCGGCTGAGCTTTGTGTCTGCAGCGCGATGGACCTTTTGCGAGAGGTTTGCAGATCCCTCTGTGGGTGGAGGGACCCGTGTGGCCGCTGGAGATCCTGTCTGTGAAGCCTGCTCGGATCTTTTCCTCTCGGTGCCGCGGCCGCGGCAGGGCTGCGCTCGGCTCCCAGTCCCGGCGCCCAGTCCCGGCGCCCAGTCCGCAGCGCGAAGGACCCCCCGGCGAGAGGTTTGCAGGTCTCTCTGGAACAGAAATCTCCCTCGCTCCAATATTCCGTGGCCTCTGGGTGCGGAATTCGCCGTGAGTTACTTCCCTGTAGCCATTCTATGGGTTGTGGGTTCAGAGCTATGTGTATGTGCGTCTTTCTACTCCGCCATCTTGGCTCCGCCCCCGGATTTACTTTTATGAGATCAAATAATTACATATGTACTATATTAAAGGAAAATATGCAACTTCTACTTCTGGTCATTGGAATTTAGTTAAAGTCTACAGTTTTTATAGACAAAAGTTGTGAGACTGGTTCATGTCTAACAGAGCTCACCACTCCACAGGTTGCTGGTCTGGATGTGTTTTAAGAATAAAGGACATCAAGAAACCTGATATGTGTGTGTGTGTGCATGCATATGTGCACACATACACACATGAACACTTCCATATGTATAAGCATATGTGTATTTGTGTACATATATGTGTTTACACATGTTCATATATACATGCATCTGTGCTGAATGGTGGCCTTCTCTAGTGCAGTGTAGGGAAGGAGGAAGACAGTTCAGAACTTGAAATGTAATAAAAAATGAATTAAATTAATTTTTTTTAAAAAAATAGATTTCTAAACTGTGTGGTAAATTGAACAAAGGCCTTTGCAAATAGGGAAAGCTGGAAAAACTGCTTTCAGAAGAATAAAGAAATATAATTAAGTGACAAAACAGAACTCAGTATAGCAGGTAATTATGTTGGTCAGGATAGTTTTTTTTTAAAATAAATTTATTTATTTTCAGTTTTCAATATTCACTTCCACAAAATTTTGAATTTCAAATTTTCTCCCCATCTCCCCTTCCCCCCACCCCTGGACAGTGTGCATTCTGATTGTCTTTTCCTCTAATTTGCCCTCCCTTCTATCATGCCCCCTTATCCCCTTCTCTTTTATTTTCCTGTAGGGTAAGATAGATTTCTATGCCCCATTGCCTATATATCTTATTTCCTAGTTGCACATAAAAACAACCTCTAACATTCATTTTTAAACTTTTGAGTTCCACATTCTCTCCATTTCCTGCTCCCCACCCACCTTCACTGAGAAGACAAGCAATTTGATATAGGTTATATATATATGTTGTCATGCAAAAGACCTCTGTAACAGTCATGTTGTGAAAGACTAACTAGATTTTCCTCTATCCTGTCCCACCCTTCATTTATTCAGTTCTCTCCTTTGACCTGCCCCTTTGCAAAAGTGTTTGCTTCCAATTACTTTTTTTGGAAAGTAATTTCAAATTCTTTCCCCCAATTGGCTGTCCCTTCTTTTATTCCCCTTCTCTTATCCCCTACCCTCCTGTTTCTTGTAAGGTCAGAAAAACTTCCATACCCAGTTGTGTTTGTATGTTATTTCCTCCTGAAGCCAAATACAATGAAAAGAAGGCTCACTTATTCACTTTCACCTTACCCTTCTTCCCCTCTATTGTAAAAGCTCTTTCTTGACTCTCTTATGTAAAATGATTAACTACATTCTACCTCTCCCTCTCTCTTTCTCCTAGTACATTCCTCTTAACCCTTAATTTTCTTTTTTAGATATCATCCCTTCATATTCAGTTCACCCTGTATCCTCTGCCTCTCTCTCTCTACACAAACACACACATATGTGTATATATGTATACATACACATATATATATTATACACACACATTCACATATACATATTCCCTCCAACTATCCTAATGCTGAGAAAGGTCTCATGAATTACATATATCGTGTTTCCATGTGGTAATGAAAACAGTTCAACTTTAACAAGTCCCTTATGGTTTCTATTTCTTGCTTAACTTTTCATGCTTCTCTTTATTCTTGTATTTGAAAGTCACATTTTCTACTCAGTTCTGCTCTTTTCAACAAGAATGCTTGGAAGTCCTTTATTTCATTGAAATGCCATTTCCCACCCCCAACCCACCAAAGTATTATACTCAGTTTTGCTGAGTAGGTGATTCTTTGTTTTAATCCTAGCTCCTTTGACCTCTGGAATATCGTATTCCAAAGCATCTGATCCTTTAGTGTATAAGCTGCTAAATCCTGTGTTATTCTGGTTGTGTTTCCACAGCACTTGAATTGTTTCTTTCTGGTTGCTTGTAATATTTTCTCCTTGACCTGGGAACTCTGGAATTTGGCTACAATATTCCTAGGAGTTTTCCTTTGGGGATCTCTTTCAGGAGGTGATAGGTGGATTCTTTCAATATCTATTTTACCCTCTGGTTCTAGAATATTAGGGCAGTTTTCCTTGATAATTTCTTGAAGGATGATGTCTAGGCTTTTTTATCATGACTTTCAGGTAGTCCAATAAGTTAAAAATTATCTCTCATGATTCCATTTTCCAGGTCAGTTGTTTTTCCAATAAGATACTTCACATTTTCATCTATTTTTTCATTCTTCTGCTTTTGTTTTATAATTTCTTGATTTCTCATAAAGTTATTAGGTTTCATTTGCTCCATTCTGATTTTGAAGGAATTATTTTCTTCAGTGTGCTTTGGTACCTCTTTTTCCATTTGGTCCATTATGTTTTTTAAGGCATTCTTCTCATTGACTTTTTGGACCTCTTTTGCCATTTGAGTTAATCTAATTTTAAAAGTGTTACTTTCTTCAGCATTTTTGGGGGTTTCCTTTAGCAAGCTGTTGACTTGTTTTTCATGATTTTCTTGCATACCTCTCATTTCTCTTCCCAATTTTTCCTCTACTTCTTTTACTTGATTTTCAAAATCCTTTTTGAACTCTTCCATAGCCAGAGACCAATTCATACTTTTCTTGGAGGCTTTGGATGCAGGAGCTTTGGCTTTGTTGTCTTCTTTTGGATGTATGTTTTGATCTTCTTCAACACCAATGACATAAGATAACTCTTCACTGAGTAAGAACCTATAGTGTGTTTCTTTTCCTTGTTTGCTCATTTTTCCAGCTAATTACTTGACTTTTGAGCTTTGTTAAGTGGAGGGTTCCAGAAGCACCATCCACTTCAGTAGTGGCTCCAGCTGCCCTGTGGCTGAGTCCAAGGCTGGGGCGGGGGCCAGACCACCCTTCTATCTCAGCCAGGTGAGAGACCCTTCCCATTGACCTTTGGAGTTGTCTTTAGTGTTTGTGCATTGAGACATCTGAAATCTATGAGATTCAGTCCTCTAATGCCTGCTCCCACTCTGTCTGAGCTGGTAAGACCCACACCAGACTGTGCTCTGCTCTCAGCCTGGTGCATAGACCCTGCCTGTTGACTTTCCAGGTTGTCTTGGGTTGACAGTTTGCTTCAGTCTGTCATTTTGTGGTTTTGGCTGCTCTAGAATTTGTTTAGAGTCATTTTTTACAGGTTTTTTGAGGAATCTGGGGAGAGCTCTAGCTGGACCCTGCTTCTATTCTGCCATTTTGGCTCCAACCCCTCTCCCCTCCAGGATAGTTCTTTTTAACAAATATTTCAGCACTCCTACGCACCTAATGAGGTCAAATCCTTAATCCCAGGCTTTCCAAATAATCACTGTAGTCATATCATTTTAGTAATTTAATAATTTTCTCAAATTAATTTCTAATTAATTTCTCAAATTAAATTCTTAAAGAAATTATTAAATTTCTCAAATTAATACTAAATCATTTTAATAGTCATAGATAATTTTCTCAAAATTCAGAGTATAAGAAAGAGTGTTCCTCATATCCTCATCCACAAATCACTGTGATAGTTAATTTGCTACTATAGAAAAGAAGGGCATATGGAATTGTTGTCTAAAAGTATTCAAGAGAGTAGAACAACAGAAAGAACATAGGCTCTGGAATCAGAATACTTGAATTCAAACTCTACCTTGAATGATTACTACCTGTGTGGGGTTAGATATATTGTTAAATATCCCTTGGTCTATTTCCTTATCTGTGAGATTAAGGGATTGGACCCAATAGCCCTTCTTTCAGTTCTTTAATAATCATCTTACTTTTAGGAATTCTACTGTGTCTCATCTTGGTTGTGGTTACCAATCTCTCCCACATCCCTCAGCACTTGTGTGTATTTCTGCAACATTAATTTACTTCTGTTTATACCTACTCTTTTAAATATTTCCTATTTTCCATCCTTGTGATTTATGTAGATCTAAAGCTCTTTAATGAGGCTCATACTATGTCAACTTTACTCATATCTTTCTTTGTTAGATCTGAAAAGTACCCACAACAGGTCTATGATGAGAGTAAAGCATTACTGATTGTGAGAGTATGGCACTGCAGAAAAAACACTTTAGTTCAACGTACAAAGTGTATCGATAGAGATTGTTTCTTAAACTGTTAGGTATGATCTCAATGTTTGCATTGTAGTAAGTCTAATCACTACGTAATGGAATAACTGTTATTCTTGATGCTATACATGACACAGTACTAGACAGATAAAAAGTTTGTCTCAGGGACAACCTAGGTTGTCTCACCCAGTAAGATTGTTCCCTTTTGGAGATAAGTGGAGGAATAGAGGAAGGAGATGAAGGAAGAAAAGAATTATCTGAACTCTTTTTGCTTATCTATATCTTGGCAATAAATTTCAGACAGCCTTCCTATTTGGTTGATTTCCCTCCAAGTCTTTATATAATCTCAGAAAGTGATATTTGATATTTTAAAATGTCTTTGTTTCCTCTCTATCCTACTATCCACAAAGGCATGAATATTCTCGTTGGAATTTTGTCTTGTCTACTTTGTCCAGTTCAGACTCCTTCATCTGTCCCAACTTGGCATGACTATCTCTGAACTCAATTTGTTCCCTTCAAAGTCCTTCTAAAGAATGCAGCAAAATTAAGGTGAGTTTATCCAATGAAGTTCAAAAAAATAAAAAAGCACAAACCAGTGCCTAAAAATGAGATCTCAGGCCAGTTGTACAGACATATGGAAGAGATTTAAAAATACTCATTTACAAAGAAATTGTGAGGCAGGAAGGGGAATAAGTAAACAAGCCAAAATACAGAAAAATTACATATTAGGAGAGAGAAAAACAATAAGCACCAAGTTACAGAAAACATCTGAAATGACAATAAAATGTTGTTCAAATAGACTGGCAACAAATAAAAGTAAATGACTGGACTAATTAAGACAGTAACTAGGTTCTTGTTTTGGAGATAAGGAACCAGATGTTTTTATGCTTCCGTCTTAGAAGAAAGCAGGTGGAGAACTACCTTAACCAGACAACAACTTTCTTGGGACAACAGATGTAGGCAGTTTTAAAATTAAAAAAAAAAGATATTTTCAATTAAATTAGACAATGCAGCAAATCTGCAAACCTCTGTTCATGACTTTTCAAGGAAAAAAATTGGTGAAACACTGAAATAGCTATTTTAAAAGAAGTTATTAGGTTCATAAGAAATTCTGGAAAATTACAATAGTACACAGTTGGAATTAATCCATTACTTTAATTAAAAGGGAAAAAAGAGAGAGATCAACAATGTATTTAGGGTTAGAAATTAGAGACTTTTAGAAACTAGTTTCAGATTACTTGAAATAATACAATTTGATAACCAACAAGGACTTGAGTAAAGGGTAAATTTTATACATAATTATTCCACTAGACAAATAATGGAGCATGGTTGTAGTTGTTATACTGGAGTCTTGCTACAATCCTATTGATCCCTCCCCTCAAAATTGCAGCCATTATTGGAAGATTCTATCCAAAGAGGCTTAACTCCCAAAGATCCATATTATTAAATTATTTCGTGAATAAGGCAGTTCCATGCCAAGGAACAAAATTCCAGGTATACTATATTCCAAACACACAATAAAAACTTAGATGCTTAAATTTGAGATTAATTTGAACAGCTACTGAGTCCAGAGTATTGTTTAATTCTCTATTAGTTCAGGCCTCAAATGCTCAAAAGAAAACATGATCTCATCCACATTCTCCCCAAAATTTGCCATTAGAGGGCCACTCAATGTGCTAAAGGCCTACATTGTAAGTGGCGGATTCTGGTTTTCCAACTTTCATCTTTCATCTTGCCATATGACTTGCAAATCTTCCCTTCCTGTTATAAAATTTCTTGATAGTATACTTCATTCCTGTCATTCTTCTGAGATCCTGGTTGGGTATAGGTTGATACTTGCTCACAACCACTTGGGGTCCACAGACTCCAATGAAAATTTCCATTGATTTCTATGTGATACTCATCTTTATTTATTCAGTGACAGAAGTGTTCCAGAAGAAGAAGAAGAAGGGGAAGAAGAAAAGAAAGAAAGGAAGAAAGAAGAAGAAGGAGAAGAAGAAGAAGAAGTCAAACTCCCTTTAATGGGCAGACCCATTAATGAGTGGGGAAGATCTTCCCATCAAGAAGCAAAATTATATTAACAATAAGCAAAAATACATTTTCAATACACTCAAGGAGGTGAATACCTTTGGTGAACATTTCTGTCCCTGTTTTCTACCTCTCCTGATATTTATTATTAGATGGTCATGGAACAGGGCATTTTTTGTTGTCATATCTTCCAGGGACTCCTGAATCAGGGATTCTTAGCTTTTCTTTATGCCATATACCCCTTTGGCAATCTGGTGAAGACTATTGGAACTCTTTTCTGATTTTTTTTAATTAGATGCAATAAGAAAGGCATAATGTTTGGAGAATTTGAAAGACAAAGAGAGCTCATATTCATTTGTTGGAGTCAGAAGAATTTCTGTGAAGGAAGTGGCTTTTGAACTGTGTTTTGAAAGATGAATTGGATTTCCAGCAGTGGAGATAGTAGAGCATAGTCTAGGATGCAGGGCCTAGAGTCACTCCAGGTTAAGGATTGTTCCTGTCAAAGCACAGTGTAAAACAAGGAAAGTTTAATGCATTTTATGTATCACAAACCTAATTTATTTTCCACATGGAAGAATACTTAAAGAATATTCTCATGGCCATATTAAGTCTTTTTTTGTCCAGGCTAAATATCTCTAGTTCCTTTAACTGATTTTCACATGCCTCGATCTTAAGACCCTAAATCAGTTTGGTTAACTTCCTTTAAATATTCTCCAACTTACCCTAGTCTTTCCTAATGTAATGGGGGTCAGGTACTGGTGCAGAAACCATCAGCTTTGCTAAGATGGAATCATCCACATGGAAAAGATTTGCTTCCAGGAGAATATAGTGAAGACTAGACTCTGCGTGGATGTTCTACATTGTCCTATCACATGGTTGGAACCAGCTTTATTCTATTTAAAAACTCTAGACATCTTTAAAATGTGCCTGAAGAGCACCTGCCTTAAGACAAAAGACTCCACTCATATCACGAGGAAAGGGGACAGGGCCAGAGAACTGGATTCTTCTCCAGGAGAAAAAAGCCTGTGTCCTTTACCTTTTTGTTCACTCTTTTCTGTTCTAGGTGTAAAGAATGGGATCTCTGATCTAGCCTAGAATAGTAAGCCATGGGGATTCAGGAGTCCAGGAATCCAAGCCAGTTATTTCAGACAACTCATCAGCAACATCTTGAAAAGCACAGATCTGAGCCCTGGTCAAAAATGCCACTACCAAATTTTGAGTTGAGCTTGGTGGGACTATATTATGAAGGAATATTATGTAGGAACTGAGTGAGGCTGGAAGCCTAATCCCTTTCCTTCACCAGACACTGAGGTAGTATAAAAAAGGACTGTCATTCTGAGGTGCTGGGGGAAAATTTGTATGTTTGTTCTTGCTATATTTTTGAAGGGAATACTCCTTTGTAAAATCTGATATTAAGTGGCTAAATTGAGCCCTAGGATGCTATTCACTAGGTTCCTAAAATGAGGTGAACACAGTAGGTGGAGGCTTAAACCAATTGCAGAAGAAAAAGATAACCCAACTTTTTCAGGTACCTTGTCACATGGTTGACTCAGAACATTCTTGCAGCTCACTGAAGTCCCCAGATCTTTTTCAGATGAACTTCTAATTATAGCTACATCTCCCCGAACTTGTCAGCAGAAGCATGGCATAGTAGATGAGCTCAGTAGATCTCTATCCCCCAGCATGTGTTTGGGAAGTTGATTTTTTTACCTTGTTTTGCCCTCTTACATTTCATCCTCCTAGTTTCTGTTCAACATTGTAACCTATTGAAAATTTTCTTGATCCCATTTTTGTCAACCAACATGTTGTATCCTTTGCTTCCTAGCTTGTGTCTGCTGCTTGAATATATGTCACTGATAAAAATGTTAAATTTCACAGCATAAAGTACAGATTTCTGGAACACTTCAGGAACACTTCCTTTCAAATTAGCATTAACAACTACACTTTGGATCTGGCCATTCAAACACTTCTGAATCTACCTCAGTATATTATCATGTGACCCACATGTCTTCATTCAGTTCACACAAATAACATGAGAAACTGCCTAATGCATTGCTCAAAATCTAGGTAAACTTAGTATAGATATCAGAAGATAGATGTGAGGTGATGATAATAATAATATTCAGTATTTAGAGCTTTAGGGTTTAAACAAAGCACTTTGAACATGTTATCTAATTGTATTTATATCTCATCTTATTCTCACAACAATGCTAGGAAGAAGAAACTACTCTTTATTACAGCCATTTTACAGTTGAAGAAACTGAGGCAGACAGAGGTTAAATGACATGCCAGGGGTCATATAGCTAGTATCTGGGGCTGAATTTGAACTCAAGTCTTTCTGACTCCAAGTTCAGCACTCTATTCACTGTGCAAACTGGCTGACTCTAGGTGATATGGAAGTGGAATTGATAGACTTGAAATCTGATTGGATGTTGGGGAATCAGAGAGAGGAAACTATGACATTACAATCCTTTATGACAAGGCTCTCAGAAATACAATTTCAAGAAGGAGGTGGTAGATAATAGCACAGAGTTGTGCAAAGAGTTTGGAAGACTAAGAAGTCATTTGATCTAAGTATTCAAAGTTTACTGGTAACCTTGGAGAGAACAATTTCATTAGCATAGTAGGTACAAAAGTCAGATTGAAAGAGGTTAGAAAGTGGGCTAGTAGCATGGGAATCAAAATGAAAGTGAAGGGAAATAAAGAGTAGCCGAGTCAAGGTATGCTCTGCTTTAGGAGAGGGGAAATCTGAGTGTGTTAGTAGGCAGAGAGGAAGGAGCCAGTGAAGGAGAAATTAAATACATATGAGAGAGATGCAATAATTAACATCGCAAGGTGATAGAAGAGGTAGGAGCAGGGGGAAAGATAACGTCAAGAGCACAGGTGGGAGAGCCATGCATTGATTTTAGCTAAATATTTCATTTTCTCTAATAGTGGTGCAGAAGAAGCTTTCAGAACACATCTTTGATGAATGTTACTGGCTACATTTCAATCTCCCTTCACCTATACTAAGAAATTTCTGTTTTACAACTTGGAAATTGGGAAATTATTAGTGATGAAGACCAAGGTATGGCCACACCAGTGGCTAGGTGAAGGGCAACAAAAATGGCCATTGGATCCCAGGGCATTAAGGAACTGTGAGAGTAAAGCATTAGAAGAATCTTTCGTATAGATGTTGAAATTGCTATTGATGGCATAGATTTAAAGAAACAGAGAAAACTAGAGCTAGGTGCTAAAGTCTTTGAGGAAAGCAATAGCGTTGTTAGGAAGCCCATAAAGGTGATGCGGCTGTAGTTCAGAGGGAAGAACTATTACCTATTGGTAGAAATTTCAGGGAGGTAGATAAAAGAAAAAGCTTCTTAATAGCTAGAACTTCCCCCCAAATGGAGCACGCTGCCTGAAAATGTTTCACCCATCTCTAGTGGTATAGGGAACTCTTGGTCATCCTCCTCTAGATATCTTCCAGCTTGCCATTGTCCTTATAAGATGGTGCCTGATAAACACATTATTACAAGACTATATAACTAAAGCAGAGTAAAGTAGAAGTCATCAACAAGTATTTATTAAATACCTACTATGTGCTAGGCACTGTGCTAAGTATGGAACTGATACATGTATTGTATTGGTAAAAATACTTCTTTTAATGCAGCCTAAAATTGAACTACCTTTTGTGACAACCTTATCATACTGTTGACATACTGAACTTGTGATTAACTAAAATCCTATAAATCAGAAAGTAAGGATAAAATTGAATATGAATAGCTAAACTATTTAAGTTTAATATTTAATGGAAAATCTATACAATTGGAATGAGGATAAAGTAGAAAACTAGTTCTTTTTAAAGGTATAGAATTAAGAGTTTTTAAATTGTCAAACAACTGTGACAGTACACTAGGAAGTTTGAGGAATTATATCTATGAAATGGTTTCACCCACGTGCTACGATGTGGCACGGGGGTGGTTTTGTGTTCTCAAGGTTATGTCAAGGGAACAAAATCTTTGGCAGTTCCTACCTCCTGGGAAGGTTTCAGAGCATGAATCTGGTAATATATTGTACTAGAGACAGCATGGTATAGATGGAGTCTTGCAATTAGGAGATATGGGCTCAAGTTCTGGCTCTGACGCATACTAATTGTGTGGCCCTTGTCAAAAGTCAGAAAGCCTCTCAGAAGCCCAGAAAATTCTAAAAAATTCTAAATTAAAGATGAATTGCAAATCTTCATCAGTATAAGCAGGGAGTTTCTATACTGGGAAGTACCTGCCGTAATGAAGTCATAGACCTGACCCACTCCCGCTGCTCTCCTCCAAAAAAAAAAAAAAAAAAAAAAGAAAGAAAGAAAGAAAGAAACAGAAGGGAAGGGAAGAGATCCCTATAACTATTGAGTTATAGAGGGGTTATAATTTACTTCTGTGGAGGAAGTTTGAAATCAAGATCCTTGAGGTACTGAAGTTAACTATAAGAAATGAATCAAAGTTTTGAGAGATCATTATTCTATTAGCAGAATTGCAAAAAAAGAAAAAGTGGAAACAAATCAAAACTGCAAATTTAGTTCAAAGAAGCTAAGTATAAAAATGATTAAGTTCAGAAGAAAGAGCCAAACAAAGGAATGCCTGCTAACCAGAATAATCACCTTGAGATCTAATCAGGAAAAGGATTTGGGGATAGAATCAGTGAAACGGTCATTTCAGAATACTATAGTATTAAGTAGAGCAAATGGGGGACTGGGTTAGGTTTCAAAAGGATAAAATACACAAGAAAAGAGGCACAATTATTTCAGCAAGGCACTCATTAGAATCTATGAGGAATACTGTTAGCAGTTTTGATCACCTCTGGATATAAAGGATATTACGACTTTGGAAAGGGTGCTCAATGTTGGTCAACATGGATACGATTGAGTCTTGAGTATATACATTTTTATGAGAAAAGGTTACAAGAATTATACTTAATCTCACTGGGAAGGAAAAAACCTTTTATGTTATTTACTTATAAATATGCTAAAACCATCTGATAGGATCTTTATATAAGGAGGGGACTATTCGTATACCTCAGTAAACAAGGAATATAAAACAGAAGGTTCTTAATCTGTTGAGAGTTTTCAAATTAAAAAAAGGAAAATGAAAGAGAATTCAAACTCAGCTTAAAAAAATTAATTTTGAAGTCAAGCAGACAATTTATTTTCAAGGAGTACTTATGATTCACATTAAAAAAGAAAAAAACGTGTCACCAGAGGGAAAGACAAAGAATAGCAGAGATTCTAAAGTAAGCCAGAGATTTAACAATGACTTTTGCTTTACTTTGTTCCCCAAAGATAGCATCTATCCACACTTGAAAAGACAGTTCCTTCTAATGATAACAAGAAAGACATTTTCCTTAATAATCTTAAAATTGCAGAATATTAGAATTGGAAGGGGCATTAAAGACCACCTCATAAAATCCCTGTCTAATAACGGTATCCCCTTCAGAACATGACTTACCCTCAACCTGGTTGGGAGAAAAGTGCTTTGTAAATTTTAATGTGTTATATAAACATAAATTTTTATTATGAAGATAATGATAAAATCTAATACAAATATACAAGTGTCACAAAATAATTTCTCTACATAGAGAATCTAATTTTTAATAAAAATCTCTAAAATATTTATTACAGGACTCTAAAAATCAAAATATTCACTTTGAAACCAATGAAATATTAAACCCCAAACTTAAACTCATTCCATATTGATTTTGTAGTGATAAATGTCCTGGTCAAATGTCATCTCTCCGAATAAATCCTACTGGTTAATATCAAAGCCTAGGTATTTCCCACTAGAATTTTCCTACACTCAAAGGAAAAGAATAAAGAAAAACTTGGAAATTTTGTGGTAGAATTCTTTATCATGTACCTTGAGGAGACAGAGATGCATCTCATAAAATATAAGAATATGTGCAACATGAGGAAATATAATTTCTGTTTGGTTTTGTTTTCATGTAAAGAGAATGGAGATAGGTCACATATACTTTTCTGCTGGATGAGACTGTCATGAGGTCAAATAGCTAAACAACTTTTGGAAGGAAAGTCATGGATATAAAAAGAAGACATGAGGAGAAATAGGTATCGAGCTTTTATAGGCTGGGTGGGGAATGAATGACACCTATAGGATCTGATGTTATTTGTTAAGCAAGAGTCAAAAAGAATATCTCAGAATCATGGAACATCAGAGGTAAAAGGGCTATGCAGTCCACACTATAGGTAAACATGAATCTTCTCTACAATATACCCAAGAACTGTCATATAACTCTTGATTGAAGCCCTCCAGTGAGTGGGAACTCACTGTATCTTCAAGCAACCTATTAAACTTCTGGTTCATTCTAATTTTAGAAGTATGGGAATGGGCCAATAAGGACCATCCTGTAGAGTGCTAGAATGTGCCAGAAATCCCTTGGAAACTTCCAGGGATTCCAGAGACATTTGTGGCTCAATGAAAGAGCCTGGCATTTTGAGATCCATTAATCAATATATATTTATTAAGGGCCTGCTGTGTGTCAGACATTATGCATGTGCTGAGGATACAAAATGAGGCAAAAGACAGTTCCTGTCCTCAAGAAACTTATAATCTAATACAAGAGGCAACTTGCAAATAAATATATACAAAGCAAGCTTATGCAGGATAAATACAAAGTAATTAAAAGAGGGAAAATATTAGAATTAAGAGAAGCTGGGAAAGGCTTATAGTAAGATTTCATTTGGGATTTAAAGAAAGCCAATAAGTAGAGATAAGAAGAAAGAGCCTCCCTGGCATGAGGAATAGCCAGAGAAAATAGCCAGAGCCAACAGAGGGAGTGTTTTGTTCACAGAACAATCAGAAGGCTGGTGTCATTGGATGAAAGAGTACATGTTAGGGAATAAGGTGTAAGGAGAGTGGAAAGGTAGGAGGGAGATAGGTAATGAAGAGCTTTGAATGCCAAACGGCATTTTGTATTTGTTCTTGGAGGCAATAGGGCATCACTTGAGTTTACTGAGTAATGGGATGACATGGTCTGACCTGCACTTTAGTAAAAAAAGGCTAGGTTCAAGTAGACTGAGATTTGAAACAGGAAAAACCTCCAAGATGCTATTACAATAGTCCAGGTGTGAAGTAATGAGAGCCTGCACCTTAGTAGTGGCAGTATCAGAGGAGAGAAGGGGCAAATTAGAAAGATATTCTAAAGGTTAAATTGATGCACCTTGACTAGAGATTGGATATAGGGAATGAAAGAGAGTGAGGAATCTAGGATGACTCCTACATTGTGAGTCCAAGTGACTAGGAGAATGGTATTGCCCTCTACAGTCATGGGGAAGGTAAGAGGGAGGAAGGTTTAAGGGGAAAGGTAATGAATTCTCTTAGACATATTGAATCTAAGCTATCAGACATTCAGTTCTAGACATCTGAAAGGCAGTTGGAGATGTGAGATTGGAGGACAATGGAGAGTTTGGGGCAGGATGGGTTGATTTAAATCCTCATCACAGAGATGGTAATTAAATCCAAAGTGATGCCAGTGGGCAGGAAGAATCTGAGTCAGTAAACCTCCCTCTTCCTTTAATTCTCCAGGTGGCATCATGTGACTCTGAAATTTCCCTTGAGGTATGAAGGAGGGCTGGCACCCTTTCCTTCTGTGCCAGAGTAGCATGGCAACTGCCCCCACATGACAGCTAGACCAGGGCCTAGCTGGGCAACCTTGAGCCTGGGCCTCTGGGGATTGCTTCTCCTTTGGGCTTGTTTGCTTGATCATAGGTGACTGAAAAACAATCCTAAATTGGATGTGCAAGATTGAGAGGTCAGGACATCCTGAAAATCTGTAACTGAACTATTAGATTATATAGATTTTCCACTAATAGTAAACTCAAATAGTTTACCTATTCAAATTCAATTTAATCCTTACTTTCTGATTTATGGGGTTTTAGTTAACTCAATATGAGTCAACAGTGTGATATGGCTGTTGAAAAACTAGTTCAATTTTATGTTGCTTTATTTGTCCAGAACGAAAAAGGTTTCCTGTCTTCATCCACTACAATGGTCTTGGAAGAGACAACAGTCAGCATCACCAGGATGAGCTCAATCCCTAAACTGGATTACCAGAAGGCAACTAAAAGAAACTGTAGGTAAAAAAATCTCATGGAAATCTACTGTTCTCTTTGGCTTCCCACCTACTGATTCCAGCTTCTATAACCTCCTAGTCCGCCCCTTTTAGTGAGTTATATACATTGTGGCTGTAAAGTCACCTACTCCATGCTACAACTTGGGTCTTCTTTGAGGTGAGGACTGAAATAATGTTTTCTCTATGGCTTATTTTGTGGCTCACTTCTAAAGCCAGGTAGCATTGTAAAGAACATGATCTATAATTCACAGGAAGCTGTCACTGATCTAGTCTCACTGCCTGTAGTGCCTTTACTCTTAGACCTTTTGTTCTGGCAGAGGGCTTCAAACAGGATACAAGGAGGTGCTGCTAAATACAATATTGACAGAATAAATGTATAATCGGACTGAATTCCAGTACTGACCTATCATCCCATCAATGATTTCCATCCATATTGATTTGCGTAACAATAAAATTTGTAGCAGGTAAAAATTTAGTTTTGCTGAATGAAGCCAAATGGTCAACATCAAAGACTAGATATTCTCCTCTAAGACTTTTTTCTAATATTCATAGAAAGACAGGGATAAAACTTATATCAAGTTTTTCATGATAGAATTCATTACCATCTACCTTGAGTGGAATGGCTTGAATCCAAGAAAAAGAACACATTTACTGTGAATAATTTTGAACTACAATTTCTGTATCTACCCTGAGTCTTTTAGTTAATAAATGTGAGGGGGAGTTGCTAAGATGATTAATCTCCTAATATATGATTATTTAGAGTTTATGGGGTTTTTTTTTAATGGTGCACTTAACACAATTTAACTGGGCTTATTCCCCTACTCCATACAATTAGTGGCAGGTTAGATGCCCAGAGAATGAATGGCTACATTTATGCCCTCTGAGTTCTAGGGGATGTAGGTGCCTTTTAATGCCATTGGTTCAAGTTGCCAATCCAGTATATTCCCTCCTTTTATCAATCTCCTGGAATAAAATGAAAGATTTTAAGAAATCCTTGACATTAAAAAATCAGAGTTTTTTATATGGCTTTACAAACAAGTACAATTTGCCAGTTCACAGAAACATCTGGTCAGAAATTTCTCCTTATGCTGGTTTACATAGGTAGTCAAAAAAATGTCACGAACATCTATTTCTACAGTACTAGCTCAATAGAAATTGTTATCTACCTTAAAAGAGTGAACAACTCATTATTTAGTAGTGCCCTCCCCTCCTGTTTTCCTTTCATTTACTCTGTATGTACCTTGGATGTACCTATTTATATATTACATATATATACATATATATGTGTGTGTGTATTTACAAAATAGACACATATATACATACATTTATGCACATACACACATGTATACATTATATATATATATATATACATACACACACATATATGGTGTATGTATATGGTGGTTCCCCCATTTGAATGTAATGTCCTACAGAGCAGGGACATTTTTAACTTTTTCTCTGTGTCCTTAGCACTTAGCACAGTGTCTGGAACACAGTGATCCCTTCATAAATGCTTGTTGATTGACTGGTTGATTGATAGTCTGCTTTTATGACAAGACAGACCAGAAAAAGTATTACAGTTTAATGCATGTGTGAGGAGCAAATAGCTTCCTTTCTCTCCTTTCTAGAGGCCATGAAATAAAGCATCTATACATGATATTCTGTTAAATCTTGACAGAGCAAACCTTGCAGTTTTTGGAACATCTACACTAGCTAAGAATAACTTTCCAGGAGTAAAGTAGCAATAATTCCTCACATTTACAATGCTTTAGGGTTTTGCAAAGTAATTCCTCCATAATACTTCCTAATCAGAATGATAGGTAATGTAAGTATTATCTTCATTTAATAATGAGGAAAGTAGGTTTCATAGAGGTTAAGTAACTTGCCTAAAATTGACTAGCTAGTAGGTGTCAAAGATGGGAACCAAACTGAGGTCTTCTGTTTCTAAATCCAGTGTTCTTTACCCTACACTGTGCTGCCACAGGCTTGCCTCTATCCAGGCAAAGAAAACCTTAGATTTTCTTTCAGTGAGCTATATTAGGGCTATGCCACTTCAAACACACTTGCCTTCATCCAGTTCAGGAAAAAGGCCTGTGTTCACATGAAAGGTGCCCCACTGCCCTTCCACAGCATTCTTTCCACTGGCCTCCAGAGGAAAATGCAGTTTTTGCCAGTATAGAAAAATTCTACTCTGACTTACAGTACATTAACACAGTAAATTTCGTAAGATTATCCAAACTTTGCCTTCACTGATCATTTCAATAATATCTGTCCATTGTTCTGAAATGGCAAGTGATGCTATAGAGAATTCACCCGCATTAATCAATTGATGTCATTTGGTTATTAAGGTATATCTGGTCATGTAGTGGTTTATGATCATTGATGACTTTTAGAGAGGTTAAGACTCTTAGCCACCACTGGAAGCTGAATTCTGCATGCCGACTCTACTTTCTTTGCTTGTGAGGACCCAGAGGCAGAAGAAAGGAGAAGAGGCATCATTCCCTCCCCTGCAGGAGGAAGTACCTTTTCCTGAAAATCTATATATATATATTTTTTTTACAAATTCATTGAGAAATTGTGAGAGTATGAATTTTCAATCCTTCTCTTCACTCTGAACTCTTCACCTTGATTGCTAGTCTCCCACAATTCAAGTGGCTTTTAAAATCCCACTTCCTACTTGAAGCTATTTCCTGATTAAGTAGAAGAAAGGCGATAGTTTCTCTGTGACTTGAATCTGACTTAAAATGCAATGATCAAATGTCTGTCTTCATCCTCCACCATGTAAAATGGAATCTTCATCCCATTTTTAAAAAGGAATTTAGAGAGCCAACTGATGTACTTTTTAAAAACAGCTAACAAATGAACTTCTTTTATTTATAAAACTCTGCAAGATTTGTTCTAGGTTGGATGTTTGTGGAAACCTTGAATCATTTTGCTACGCATAACATACTCAACTTTCGATTTTGTACTGATAAAAGTAAGTAGATTATGACCAAAAATACTTTATATTTGCATAACGGTTTACAGTTTTTTAAAAACACTTTAAGATATATCATTTTATTTGATCCTCACAACAAGCTTGTTAGGTGTATAAATCAGTTAGTTGATGCAATGGATAGAGCACTAGTCCTGGAGTGAGACAGAAGACTTTAAATCTAGTCTCAGATACTTATTAGCTATGTCATCTCTATTGGCCTCAGTTTCCTCAGCCATAAAATTGTTGCTGTGAAGATGAAATTAGACATTTGTAAAGGACTTAGCACAATGCCTGACATATAGTGGGTTCTTAATAAATACATATTTTTTCCCTTCCTTGCTAACCAGAAAGCACTATAGACTTGATATCATTGTTCTTCCTCAGATTTCATGTAACCCTTTCTTTTGTAACTCTATAATGCAAGTGGTGGATATTATCAGCATATCACAGTGCTCTGCACACACTAGGTACTTACTGAATGTTTTCTGTATTGTTGTTGTCATTTTGCAAATGAAAAAACTGAAGTTCAGAGACTTAGGTGACTTGCCCAATGTCACTCAACTACTAAATGGCAGAGCCAAGATCAGAAGCCAAGAATAATGTTATCCTCAGGAAGAAGATAAGAGAGATACGACTAGACCATGGTATAGTTAGGGAGATTTGGAACCAAACCCAAAGATCTGGTCATTGATGGTTCAGTGTTGCCCTGAAGGAAAGTCACCAGTGCAATGCACCAGGCATGGGTCTTTCACACTGCACTATTTACTTAACATTTTTGTCAATGAAGTCTATCAACAAAGTGAGGGTATCCTCTGAGGTGAATTTCTGCGAGGATATGAACAAAAGTTACTCAGAATAGACAGGGGTGGAAGGCTTTGTAATATGTCTCATTGGAAGAACCACTCAAATAATTGAAATCAGAGTCCCATTTGAGTATCAATCATTTAAAGAAATAAATGGGACAATTATCAGATTTTCATATGACACAAAGTTAGGACTGTTAGGGAATGGATTAGAAGACAGAGTTTATATTCAAAAGAGTTCAACAGGCTCTAGAACGTTGAGCCAAATCTAATAAAATTAAGTCTAGTGGGAGTGAATATAAACTACATCTCGAGCACTGGTTCAGTTCTGGGTACCGAATTTAAGGAAGGACGTTGATAAACGAGAACAACCAGAAGACAAGGGTGGTGAAGGACCTTGAGATCATATCATACAAGAATTCATCAGAAGAACTGGAGATATCTATCCTGGAGAAAAGAAGACAGTGTTGATAACTGTCTTCAGGTATTAGAAAGTCTTTCATATGAGAGAGGGATTACACTTCTGCTTGGCCTCAAAGGACAGAATTCTGAATTATGGGTAGATGTTCCAGAGTGGCAGATTTTAGCTAGATAGAAAGAAAAGCTTCCTAGCAATCAGAGTTATCCCAAAGTGGAATGCATTGCTTTGTGGGGTAGTGGATCATTCAAAAGTAAAGATCTTGAGCAAAGGCAGGAAGCTTGCTTGTTGGGAATGTTGTAGAAGGAGGGAATTCTCATTGGACTAGATTACCTGTGAGGTCCCTCTTTTCTAATTCCCAGTCCAACATTTTCTTCCCACTTTTCCACAGTAACATAAATGATTTAGCATAGTGATTAATTCACTTTTTCTATCTTCCTCGCTTGTTCTGAGGGAACCTCACTCACTGTTCTCTGGATTGTCTTCATCCTTCATTGCTGCCAAGTTTGTAGCTTTCCCTGCAATTGTTCTAGTACAGGGGAACCCATGACCCCAAGGCCTCATGTGACCCTCTAGGTCCTCAAGTGCATCCCTCTGACTGAATCCAAACTTCACAGAACAAATCCAAAAGTCTACATGTGGCCTGGAGGTTGCAGGTTCCCCATCCCTGTTCTAGCAGCTTATCCTAAGCTCTCTGGGTTAAATTCTATTCCCTTTTTACACAAAAAGTGCTTCACCTTTTCAGGAGCTGTAGTACTGATTCAGGAAGAATTCTGGTGTGGAGTTAACACAAGAAAAGTAATAAAATTCCCACACCAGTTATTAATAGGAAACTCATAGACCTGAAACTGTCAAAGTCACCCATATGGGCATGCTATAGCTGAAATATTTAGGAAACAAATTCTTCTTCTTCTTTTTTAATGTTTCCTCTACGTACCAGGAAATACAATCCTCACTTTTTGTGTAAAGTCATACTTAATTAAAGGTAATTTATAATGGACTAGGAAGAGTAACAAATGTATGCTGCAGTTTGCAAGGCATTAACAAAAATGCTAAATTGTGCACACTCTAGAGAACACATCACACAGGTGTTGCACTCTCTTCAGAGGTTAATCAGTTGCTTCCAAGTGCAATCCAAAATGTTGATTTTTTGTTATCTTTAAAGTTGCTCCTCCAACCCCCCCTTTTTTCACTTAGATGCCTAGAGATCTCACCATAACAATTAAGATCAACCACAGGTGAACTCCAACCAAATTTAAACTTCAAGAACCTGGACACCCAGCATTTCCCCATGGATTGATTTTTGACTGAAATTTCCTTCTTACTCTAATTTACCGGAGCCCCACCTTGCTGACCTTCAGGAACTAGTAAAAGGTTGTTTTTTTTTGTTTTTTTTTTTCCCAGAACCAAAAAAAAAAAAAATGAACATTCATTGAATTGCCAGACTTTCAGGATTTTGTTGCAAAAAGACCTGAAATCAATAGAAAATTTAACATAAAAGATCCAAGAAAAATATAAGGTAAACATCAAAGACTGATTACAAGGGACACAATAAGGACAGTGTTTATTTTTTATAGATAGGAATGTAACTCATATGTCTAAGACTTATTAGTAATTGGGTAGTTCAAAAGAAAGATTGAGGTAGAGTATGATGTGATACTAAAAAGTAAACCATCTAGAAAAAGTAAAATCATCTAGAGGAAGAATTGACACAGGAATTAGATGGGGGAAGAGGACTGGTAGTTCTGGAACCCTGCTCTCATTAGGATTGGGTTAAAGAGGAAATAATACATACATACATACATACATACATATATATATACATATATAAGCATAAAAGTTTCCTAAATTCAGAAAGAAATAAAAGGCTAAAGGAATGGCAGGTGAGGGAGAGAGGATAAGGGAAGGATTTCAGAGTTGAGGGAGATGATAAGAGAGGGACCTTTGGTGGTGGGATAGGTTAAGTAATAGGAGGGCAAGGTAGCAGGTAGAAGTAAAATAGAGGAGTCAGGAGGGACTGGAAATAGGAGACACACACAAATATTAAAAGAAAGATCAGTAGTATAATTTATTAGAGAAAAAAGCAGGGATAGTAATCATGATCTCAGATAAAGTTAAAGCTAAAAGAGATTTAATCAAAAGAGAAAAATAGGGCAACTACGCTATATGTCAGCCATTACTGAACATAACTACAGAGTATAGTGTTGGAATATTGCTATGGTAGAGGAAACGATGAGTTGGTAGACTTATAAAAATATGAAAAGACTTGGACCTATGAAGGAACATGGTATCTACCCTAACAGAAACAGAGGGTAAACAAGTATAGCACGGTCTTACATAGATGCATATCAATGTATATGTCTATATATGAGTATGATTATAGATATCTAGGTATGTGTGTGTATGTGTATATTTATGTATACATTTGAGTGTATATGTGTGTATATATTGTATATATGTGTATATGTATATATGTACATATATGTGTATGTATATTTGTAAATTCATTATCCTCACTTAATTGTAGGGGGGAAGAACAAAGTAAAAAGTGCATGGCAGAGAACAGAAGAAAACTTAAAAGGAAACAAAGAAAAGATGAACAATTCTGAATGCAATGTATAGTATTTATTATATAGGCTTTTTTGAAATAGAAATTTATTGCTGTATATTTTTAATCCCCTCTTACATTCAACTGTACACATGGCAATGCTTTTTTTTTCTTTTCTTATTTTGTATTTGTTTTAGTACTTAAGTTTGTAATGTTTCTTTTTCTTATTGAGTATTTAGGTTGAAAATAATTTAATTTTTTAAAAGATTTGTTTTTTACCTCACCTCTCTAAACAGTCTGGGACCTTGTGACTGTCATTAAGGAGGAAAAAACTAAGATTCAGATTTTAGTTGTTTACAAAGCTCCTGCTTTTTTGTGTTTTCTACCATTCCTACTGATGTTTTAACTTCTAAAGGAATACCCCATGACAGTTTCCTGAAGGGTGCTGTCACAAGAATGTACAGGAAACACTTGGATATATTTTCAGTAGGTAGTGAATATAGATATATGTATATGAAATATTATATATTACATATATGTGTGTATACATTCACACACATGGATATGTACATATGGTGTTGATCGTGGGCATATAAGGGGCAGTCCCCATATTATTTCCCACTTGTCCCAGGGGCACTAAAATCTCCATTAATCCTAAAGTCCAGGACAGCTAATGAATCCAAACTGCTGTTCTAGAACTTCTTTTGGATTTTTTTTCCCTTGAAGCTTCCTCTCTCTAGTCCACTGTGGAGAAAAATGTTGGCTGAAAGAATGGACTTCAGCTGGACTCCAAGATATTTATATAGGACAAGCTGTGCCAAGACATTACCAGCTGCTATGTTAATTATTAATGAGGCAGTTTATGTCAATCATCTGAGTAGAGAACCAAAGAAGGTTGTTTTATTATAAATCACCTGGTTAGAGGCCAGTGTCCTGGAGCACTGTGCTGTCATTTACCACACTTGGACTTCTCCCTAAGCTGCAATGTCAAAGATCTGAGATGTTACTCTGGCTAAAGCTCCTTCTTTCCAATCCGCCACACCTTTGCAGCTTCTAAATTATTTAAAGAAAATTGTCAACACCAAGATAAGTTTGTGGCAGGCTGCAAGGTCTAAAAACTTTAAAAAATTATAATAAATAAGAAGAGGACAGGAAAAAAATAAGGATTCCTCCCCCTCCCTCCCTCCTGCCCCCAATATGTTTCATGCTTAAAGTCATGTCATTATTTCTCTGATGGCATGGTCTTCTTCAGCAACGAAGGACACACGTACACACACACACACACACACACACACACACTATCAGCTTGGAAGCAATGCTGTGGAAGCCGTTGACACTGCAGACATTCCTAAGTACACCAAAAAGATGTCGATGCTAGTTAGGCAGGGCTGTGATATCTGAATTAACTAAAAAGGAGGAAAAAAATGCTGAACGGATAGCTTCCAAAAAGAGGCTTTTCACTCTTACTTGAGTAATATTTAAAGCATCCGCCCCATCGTTTGTTTTGGACAAACTCCACTTGGTATTACCTTTGAGGGACTTAGCAAGCAGATTTTCAGCGACTTGAGCACAATAAAAATCTGTCCAGTGTTGCCTTCTACAGAATGAGTTTCCTCTCCCTGTCTCCAGCTTTGGAAGAAGGCACTCCCTCTGCCGATGCGGGATTCTGCAATGTGTCAAGGAGCCCCTGAAATGCTTCCTCAGCTTTCGTGTGTGTGTGTGTGTGTGTGTGTGTGTGTGTGTGTGTGTGTGTGCGCTTTCCCTTGCGTTTGCCAAAGCCCTTGTGTGCGAATTGTTAACAAGCCCGGTTAAGGGATTTGCTCATGCAAACATACATCTGAAAAGAGAGTCGTCCCCTCTTACCCCTTTCCTCATTCCGCTTATCCAGACCCGCTCTTTAGGGGGCCACTTCCAAGCGTGAGGGTGTGGGGGATATTACACTGGAACACTCTGAACCCCAGCTCCACAGTCATGCCCACGCACAGCCCCAGGAGCGCGTGTGTTTACACACACACACACACACACACACACACACACACACACGCACACAGAGGCTAAACAGGACAGAGCGGTACACACCCCTCACCTGGTGTTTGGGGAAAGTGGGATGTGGGGGCGGAGTGGCTTGGGGCAGGGAGGCGCGCAGGCGCTCAGCTGGCAGGACGGTTGCCGGACCCTTCGGTCCTGCACTAGGGAGAAAAGAGTTGAATAGTTCCCGGGATCAGTTGGTGGAAGCTGCTGTCCGGTCCTCGGCTACTTCGCCTCGGCCGCGGCTGCAGTGGTGGCGGCTGCGGGAGCGGGAGCATCAGCAGCACTCGTTTGCTGCCAGAGAGCGTCTGCGCGTTGACAGCAGCCTTAAGTCTCGCTGGGCTCCCCAGCGGCAGCAGCAGCGGCAGCAGCAACAGCTTCCCCACAGCCCCGCGCACACGCTGGCGGAGCCCGCGCCCGACGCTTCTGGTGCTGGTGCTGCAAGGTAAGTGAGGCAGTTCCCATCTCTGCAAGCGTCCCTGCCCGGGTCCCTCAGAGATGGGGGAAAAAGCCTTGCAACTCCCCTCCTTCCTTCTCCTCCATACTCCGTGCCCTCCTGGGGCCAAAAAGGACGACAGGGGGCATCTCTCGCCCCCAAAGAGTTTTCACTTTGTCCCCCTACCCCTAATCTCTAACTCCGGTGGCCCTAGGGGGCGGCTGTTTCCCACTTGTAGATCGACGACCCTCAATAGAGCTGCTGCTCGGGGCTGCAGAGGCGTCTCTGGGAGCTCAATGTCACGGAGCAGGAAAGTAGGCAGGAGAGAGAAGGAGGGCCGGCTGATCCCCAGGAGCCGGGGGGTTTGCCAGTTTTGCAGCGAAGCGAGGGGAGGTTGCGCTGTAAGTGAAGGAGAGAAGAAAGAGGGACGGGGGAGAGGGCAAGTTAGAGCGACCCATCTGTTGGCCGCCTCCTCTCTCCCTCAGCTGGGGAAAACGCCAGTTGAAGTTATGGCTATGAGTATATTCGGTGTCCAAAACGGGATAGTGGTGGGGAGTTTTTCGTAGAGGGGGTTGCTGTTAGTGATGAGGGAGAAAGTCCGAGCCCTTCGTTCCCAGTCTCCAGCGAGCTTGGATCCCAGCTCAAACTGGAGGTGGTGGGTGGGGAGAGAAGGGAGACCAAGTGATGTGGGGTGGCATGAGATAGAGGGGAGAAGGTCCCCAAAGTTTGTGCTTGTTTCCAGCGCTGAGCGCCAAATCCACTGTAGGCATAGCTGGTTGAAGGTGGCAGAGCTGGGTGGGAGGATGCTGTGGGATTGCGGAAGGGTTGATGGGGGAGAGAGGAGAAGGAGGGGGGAGTGCCATCTGTTTCACCACTGTCAGATGCGGGGGCCATCAGAGGGGGGAATAGAGCTGGCAAGATATTTCTTTCCCAAAGTGCATCTCCTTAACATCCCCCGACTCTTGAAGTAACATATTTTTAATACTTATCTGGATGGGATGTTCCTGAAGTGGAGGCGTCAGGGGATGTGGTGGGCAGAGCCTGAAAAAATTCAGAATTGCAGGGTAATGACTAACAAGGGTGCTCACCTCTACAAACGTAAAATAAAATCACTTTGTTAGCTCTCGAAAGTTGCTGGGGAGGAGAGGAGAGGAGAGGTCCACTTTTCTTGAATATATTTTGTGGTTTGATTTTCTGTTGTTTTGTCCATGACTGCTTATTGCTTGTGCATTACACCGATGCACCTACAAGTTTTCATGGAAGTACAGAAAAAAGGTGGGATAAATGGAGAAACCCAAAACATCACCATTTGTTTGCTAGTGTCCTCTAGTCAAAAGCACTGGCAACTGCATATTCCATGGTGCTGTAGCAAAAATGGTCATTGAATTTAAGCATTCTTTCTGCAAAGTCAGTATGCTTTATTTTTCTATGCCCTTCAGTGTTCTGAATTTTTAAAAAATTCTTCAATAATTTTCAAACCATGTTTGCCATTCAAAATCTCCTCACTTTTCCTTGAGTTTTATTTAATATATCATATATAATAGACTTACATTTATGTATGGCATAAGCTTATTTATTTACTTTTTTAAAGACAAAAATAACAGGTTTATTTCAAATAGGTCAATGTCTTTAGCAATCCATTACATTTGCTTGGCACATTTTTGTCCTCTGAGCTTTTTAAGGTGTGAGCTTTTGTTTGGTTAGAATTGCTAGCTAGATATTCTGCATTTCTACTAGCAGGCCTCTTCATTTCTTTTATGGCTAAAAAAGCCTTTGGAAAGGTGTAATATAGTTTTCTTAACAGAACATGTCTAGCTTAAGAATTCATCTTGATCTAATTATATCACAAAGCCATAACTAGTTTGCAGCGTAACCCCTCTTTCATCCTCTACTTAATTTGTGAGGCATTTCATTTTCAAGGTATAATAAAAGTAAGGTTGAGCCCTGAGTATCTTCATGGTTTTCATATAGGTTTAATATACATGCTACTTAGTGGATTTAAGGAAAATGATATGTAGAAATGATAGAATTTAAAAAAAAAAAAAAGATTCGTAGAGGAAAAAAGCCAAGACTTGAACCTATCCTAATTGAACAGGATTGGGGAATGAAATGGGGGAGAAAAATCTCATCTCTGCTCAAACCAGAGAAGGAAGTGTCATGAATGTTTTGGTGCTAAAATATTACTGACTACTGGGACATGACTGCTGAAGGAGAAAACTTTTTTAAAAGGTGTAACTAATAAAGGAAGATATGGGTGCTTCAGAACACTGCAGCACTATCCATCACCAATTATTGACATTACTAAGAGGAATTGCACATTCATCATTTGCCATTATATACAGCAGGATTAGGGAGCATTTTGGAAGAAAATGCCAAGAAAATCCAACAGCATGTACTTGTGATATTCAAAGATAAGGAGTGAGGAACATGGATGGAATCTAGTCATTGAAATAGGTTCAAAGGAGCTCCTAAAAGGACCTATTTATGAGCAAAGTTAGTGGCTCAGTTGTCATCAATGGACTATATGCTTTTTTTAAAAAAAGGAGTGATAACTTCTAGCAGGATTAAGTGCCATTTCTATAAAATCTTTGGTTCACTTAAGCAAGCAGGTGTTGCTTAGTTCCTCTTCTAATTCACTTGATGATTTGTCTTTCTAACTTTCAGGCTGGACAGCAGTGTTGGGTGCTTTCCCCCCCCTTATTGCCCTCTTCACTTGTTTCTTATCTTCTTTCTCCATTTTGCTCTTTGTCCACTTTTGGGAGGTAGGGGGGGCTTTATGTCTTTGTTCCTGATCATGTTTCTGTGTTTAGTCCTTCTTCCTTTCCAAATGTTTTTCCATTTAAATTTTCAGTCTGCCTTTATTGCTATACCCCTGCCTTCTATAGTGCTGTCTCTCTTTCCTACCATCTTTTTTTTTATTCCTCAGAAATTCATCAGCAGGTACTGGTTCTTATGCCCCTCAGGTGGAATGCTGTTCTTACCATCATGAAGGGGTTAAAAAAGGGAGAGCCAAAGGGAATGGGAAAGTGAGTGAGTGAGTAGGACAGTGGATGATTCTTTCAGGTTTGAGGGTTTCTCACAGTTGAATCTTCCTTTCCTGGCACTTATGTTATAGTTGATGCTGTTTTTTATTTTGAAAAGTGATTGGCCAGAGAGATATTTCCCAGGGTAAGGTTGTTGAGAGCAGGATAGAAGGTTTTGGTTGACTCTACGTTTTTATTTTCTTCTCTTTTTAGCTTTCATTTTTCTTGCTATATACTCCCTACTAAAATATTTGTGAATTATGTTGCCTTGTTTTTGTTTCCCACCTTCATTTTCTGTTTCCTTTATTTTCCTTTTTACCTTAAATTAGTCAAATCTCTATCTTATCTTATTTTTGTCTTGATTTTTTTCCTTTTCCTTACTACTTTTACTCACTGTAATTCCATTTTATTAATGTGTTGTACCACCACCATTCCTCCACCCCAAAAAAGGAAGAAAACTTGGCATTCATTGTGCACTTCCTTCTATTTACATTTTTCAAAATTTTTTTTTCTTTTTTTCTGCTCCCAACTCCAAGAAGAGTCTTATTAATTCAAATTAACTCAATCTAAATAGGACTGAAGTTTTTTGGGTTCTTATTGAGTAGCAGATAATTAAAACAGGAAATGTATATATTTTGGATATTCATGGTTTTCTGGAGTTCTGATTGATTTCTTACAGAATTCATTGGTTGTGTGAAAATAGTAAGATACTGTAGAGGAAAGACTGTAGACTGGACATTTTGAGACTGGCTGTAGCTGTGTATATTTGGGAAGGCTACTTAACCGTTTGAATCTCCATTTCCTGGTCTGTAAAATAATGAGGTTTGGGTGGTCTCTAGTGTTGTTTCTCTGATGGTAAGTGTATATGAATGATAGCTTTGTGGGTACAAGAGAGGTTTGGGGTACGGAGCAAGGATAGCTTTTGTTGTATAGGTTTTCTTGACAATATGCTACCTTCTTGTATGAATACTTCATATTAAAACTATAATGTTGATTACATTTATTTATTTTTAAATTTATCTTAAGATGACAGATTCTTTATGATAGGACAGTACTAAAACTGCTGGCATTCTCTCATCTAACCCATGTCAATTAAGTCAATAGCAGCAGGCCTTAAGTACAGATACACTACCATAATAACCTTTGTGTAGCTTTAAGTTGTTCAGCTATTTATAATTGATTTCAAAAGGGATTTATGTGTTTTTTAGAAGTCAGTAAAAGTCAAAAATGTAGATGATTGCTTACAAATGAATAAAAACAAATCACCCTTTTGTTTTTCATCCATGATGCCATACCAACACTATGCTCCCATAAACAGCAGAAATAGATCAAAATATATGTGGTCTGATATCTTTAAAAAATGATCTTGCTTTCATTCTTCCTTTATGGAAAAACATTTTAGCTCCTTAATGTAGACAATTTTGTCACTCAGAAATGAAAATGATCGATATTCATGAGTTTAGGAGAGCAATTTTATTTGGGGAATGGATATGAAATGAAATGTCTAAGTATTTGAATTTTTGAATTTATGACAGAAAATAATACTGTTGTTGTTTTTTAATAGGGAGTAGGTATTTAATCCTATCCTGCCTAACTCAGGCTAAAAACAGTCAGCATTTTACAACTGAAACCATAGCCATTATATTAAGCTTCTCAGCTCAACAAAGACTGAATGAATGACAAAAATAACTATATTATCTGAGAGATGATATCTTCCTGTAATAACCCCCCAAAATATACCAGGCCTAAGTTTGTGTGGGGTCCTACTCAATTTCAGATGTACATGCACAATCATTACTATTAAAAAAAAAACTTGATATAGGACTGCTTGTCTCTGCTTGCTGATCATTTGCAAATAGATTCTGGTTTTATATCCTTTTTTCCATCCAAAATGGGAAATGGATCCACAATATAACCATGAATTAAGCATTTCTATAATCTTGACTGTTTAAGCAAAATATCATTTCCAATTGCATTTTCTCAAATAATACAACATTCATTTTCTTTAAATTTATTTTTCTAACTTGTTGGTGTGAGTTATATATACTTAACATTACAGCTGTAAAGGTACCAGTGAAATGGGGGGGAAAGGTTCGTGTGTGTGTGTGTGTGTGTGTGTGTGTGTGTGTGTGTGTGTGGTTTTTTAAGCAAGGCCAACTGTACAAGTAATTAAGTTCATACTTTTTTAGTCCAAAGGTAATATTACTTTGTCATTAAAAACATGGAAAGTTTTACAGAAAGCTGTGATTTTCTTTGAGTACTGTTTGAAATTGGCACCCTTTGACAGTTTATATATTTTCAAATACTTTTAAAATATTAGTGCTACTATGTAGGAAAATAGCTTTGGCAAGATCGTGTTTGCACACCCGTCTATTCTAAAGTTCTTTTGGCTTCTTCTGGTTGTTGGTCTTTCATTCTTGAAGAGGACCAATGACATCATAGATAAATATGATTGACAAACTCTTTCAGGCTGAATCGTGGGGACTTTTAGATCTGGAAGAACCCTAAGTTTATATAGTTTAATCTTATTGACAGTTGGGAAAACTGAAAGTAAGAAAGATCATTTTAGAATGTTTTTAGATTTGGTCTAGGAATTAAGCTTCATTTTGTTTTCAAACACAGAAGTTGCTATTGATAAATCAAGATTTAACCCTTGGAAGAGTTGTGTGAAATCTCAGAAGATCTTGAATTTTGGTATTATTTTGAGGTGAGAAAATTTTTCTAGACATATTAGGTAGGAGATGTAGTGCCTTTTGTTTTTTCATTGAAAGAAATCTGTTTTTAGAATAGGTTTTATTGATAATTTTATTTTTACAACAATTATTTAAGCCTGCACACCACCACCATCAAGTGAACCCTCTGTTGAAACGAAGAAAATCAGTTAAGCAAAACCCAACTGACACAGTAACTGCATCTTACATTCTGTAACATTCTGTGCCTTTTGTCCCCTACCTATCTACTGCAAAGTGGGAGGTGCCTCTTCTTTAAGGTCAGGATTGATCTTAATGACTATTTTTAAGACTATTGATGAGGTGACATGTTCAGGATCCCACAGTTAGTCAGCGGCAGAGTCAAGACTCTGTTACTCTGATATCCAGTCCCAGGCACTTTTTCCCTATTGAGTACAGTGGTTTTTTTCATCCATAATTACCAGTTTAAAAAAAACAAAACAAAAATTTTTAAGCATATTGAAGCCAGCAATCATGCTAATTCTTTAATGTGTGTTTCAAGCACCAACTAGTAATCCTATTCCTTTTGAAGGCACTCAGAATTTGGTGATGTCCATTTGTGACAAGTTCGTTAAAATGCCTATGAAATGGTTTGGCATAATTTTTTTTTTATTTTACAAAAGCAGTTATATAGTGCCTACTGTGTTCCAAGCACTGCGCTAAGTGCTTTTTTTAAAAACAAAAAACAAAACAAAACAAATGTTATTTTATATGATCTTTTCAACAGCCCTTCAAGGTAGGTGCTATTATCCCATTTTATAGTTGAGGAAGATTTAGGCATACTGTGTCTTGCCCAGGGTTACACAGCTAGTATTCAAGGTTATTTGCAGTTAGGTTGCAGGATTTGGAGTTAAGACCTGGATTCAAATTCTGGCTCTGTTATCTGCGTGACCTTGGGTAAATCCCAATCTCTCTGGGCTTCAAAGAAAAGTTTAGACTAGATGGACTCTGAAGTCTCTTCCAGCTCTAAATATATGTTTCTATGATGAATGTTTCAGAATATCAGTGTGTATACCTACAAGTCTCTTATATATGTGTGCATGTATTTATGTATACATATATTGGTGATCATGAACACATAAATTTTGATTTCATATAAATGCAATTTATTTCCCCAAATGAGTTAGTAATTACATTTTAATATACAAAGGTATCAAATGCTGATGATTAAGCATTTCTTCATATTAACTGATATGGATAACATTATTGGATATATTATCTGATTTAATTATTAATGCCAGAGACTCTAAAGGTACATTGTCATTCTTGCCAGGGAAATTTTTGGCAACCATTAGTTTTTGAGTGTTTAGTTTGGAACTTACTCTGCATCTTTAAATCCCTTCACTGGTATTTTCTCATTGATCTCTCCTTATTTTCTTTAGGTGATCAGTCACATGAAAGAGAATAGCATTGTTGTGCGCTTGCAAGGACATCACAGTGACTCTTGCAAATAACTTGTTTAATCTTAGTGTTGCTGAGTTTTGACTTTGCTTCAGGATTTTCAGAAGGTGCTGAGTAAGTTAACATATAGCTTCTAATGCACATATTTTCATAATTGTGTGTGCTTTTGAGGAATTTAGCAGGACCTCAATTTTTTATGCCTTCCTGTTGGTATATATTGCAAAAGAAGTGGCATGATGTGAATTTGTCTGTATGGAGGGGAGAAAGAAGGGATGTTGTGTCTCTTAAAATAACATTTTTACAAATTATAATGTTTCTTATTCATGTAATCAAGTATGATATGGAGGAAAACTTTGTTGTGCCCATGTAACTATGTTCTTCAGGATTCATAGATATGAAATAAGATCATACCAACAGACATATATACTTGAGTGCATGTTTGTTATATTGATTTAAAACAATTCTGATTCTGTGATTTTGATGATCCAGAGAACTCCTTGCTGTGGAAATTCCCTTTTGTGTAACTTGTAGTCTTAATAATAATACTAATAGTACTTAAGAGCTTACAAAGCACTTTGTTAATATGGTCTTACCTTATATCCACAACTCTGGGAGGTAAGTGATATTATTATTTTCATGTTACAGAGGAGGACAGGTAGAGGTTAAATGACTTGCTCAGTGTTAACACAGCTGAGATAGGATTTGAAATTGGGTCATTCTGATTCCAAGTCCAGCACTCAATATCCACTGTGCAGCCCCCTGCCTCTAGAGAGTCACCTGCACTGTTGAGTGGGTCGTGACATTAACCATGGTCAGAGTTGGAATCCATTCTTTTTGATTCCAAGGTCAGCCTTCTATCCATGTTTCTTCTGTTAAATTCATAATATGGTACATGTTTGACCAAAACAGTGAACACAAGTTTCCCTGTACATATTAACAAATGAGAGGCAATATGGCATAGATAGAGAACCTCAGGGCCAGGAATACCTGGGTGCAAGTGCTACCTCTGACACGCTGATGTGCCCCCAGGTAAGTAATTTAACCTCCCAGTCATCTGAGTAACTCTCTTAGACGATCAGTTGAAAAGAAGGTGCTGATATACGATGATAGGAATAGCCTCACAGGGGAATTCCTTACACTACTGAAATCACCAGTCTTTTCTCTATTGCTATCTTGATGTAGTGAAAGACTCTCTTGTGCTCTCTCTCCTTATGTAGTCTATTCCTTTACCTGAGTGCTGAGGTAGCATCACATTTTTTGAGTGAAAAGCCTTAAACTCTGGACCTGTAAAACTATTTAGAACAACTCTCCTTGCTTTGAAGGGTTTCTCCCAAGCCGTAGTAATCAATAAAGGCCAATGTAGGTAAGCTTCTGAAGGGTTCTCCCTCTCTCAAGCTGTAGGTGGCACTAAAGAGCAAAGAACCCTTTTCACAATCAAGTCTTCAAAAAGAAGAAAATCTGTTTTCTCTAGTCAACTCCCAGCATCAGAAATTTCCTCCAGTCAGATCAGTTCCCCACATCAGCTACAAAACTTGTCTGTAGTCAGATGGTTTCAGCTGGGTTCTGCTTCTTCTGACTTCTCTTAGCTCCATTGGCTTTTATGTTCTGTGTTCTCTCTTCTGATACCTTGGTTTATGTAAATCATTTCTCTTGTCAGCTTTGACTCTGGTCTCAGCATCTTCCTTGTGCCAAGTTAGGGCCTTCTCATGTGTAGTCACCCACTTAGATTGGGAAACTCAAAATCTACATTTTTTTGTCAGATATGACATAAATACACAATATACAATTGTCACATAGTTTCCCAAACAGTTATTTTATTTAGTTTCCCAGCTATAAATCTAAAAAGAGTTAGCTGGGAGACAATGTACTGCCATCATTTTTATCACCAGTAAGAGTTGCTTTCTCTCAGATACTCAAGAACTGTCCATGTTTCTGCTTTTTTTCTCAGTCTTTTTCCCAAAATCTTTTCCTGCCAGTTTCAGTAATAATAATGCCCACAAAATAAAGGGGCAGTGCCTTACATTTATATCAGAATACTTTTTAATTAAGGACTTATAAATAATTAACACTTTAAACATTTAAGAAAAAAGAAATAAAATCTGTACAAGGTTTTAAACTGTACTCTACCTTTCTGTGCCTCAATCAGTAATTCAGCAGTGTTAACTCATTTCTATAATGTTTTAAGGTTCATGAAATGCTTTTCTTCCAATAGCCCCAGAAATAGGTAAAGCAAATATTCTTATATCCATTTTACAGATGAGGAAGCTCAAATTCAGAGAGGAGGAAACCACTCAAAGACCAGACCAGTTTAGACATCAAAATTCTGCATATTTTACACTGTCAGAATTACCTCAGAATTTAATCCTACGCATGTAGAGTTTTAATAGGTTGAAAAAGGCTTCCCTTAATTGTGCCTCTCTTGCTCCATACCGCTAGTCAAGATACACTTGTCCTGAATGACCAAAACCGTAACTAGTATTTGTGGAACAGACATGAATCTAAGATGATTCCCGAGTGTTTGCCATAGAGTATGTAGCAGTTACTGAATGCATGCAGAGAACACGAATAGAACATTAGTGTGAGAACAAGGAGAGAAAATTATTATTTTAAAAAAATTTAATTTATTGGTTTTCAGTTTTCAACAATCACTTCCATAATTCTTAAATTTTCTCCCCCTTCCTTTCCCCTCCCTCCCCAAGACAGCATGCAGTCTTATATGAGTTCTACACATACGTTCTTATTAAACACATTTTCACATTAGTCATGTTGCATAGAAGAATTAAAATGAATGGGAGAAGCCTTGAGAAAAACCAATCAAAATAAAACACAACACAAGAGAAAATAGTCTCTTTTATTCTGAGTTCTGATTCCGTAATTCTTTCTCTGGATGTGGATTATATTTTGCCTCAAGAGTCCTTTGGGAATGTTTTAGGTCCTTGCATTGCTGTGAAGGGTTAAGTCTATTTGAAACAGTCCTCACACTATGGCTGTTACTGTTGTAATATTCTCCTGGTTCTGCTCATTTCACTCAGCATCACTTCATTTAAGTCTTTCCTAAAGTCTGACTGTTCATCATTTCTTATAGCACAGTAGTATTCTATTACATTCTTATACCCCAACTTGTTCAGCCACTCCTCAATTGATAGACATTCTCTCAATTTCCAGTTCTTGGCCACCACAAAAATAGCGCTATAAATATTTTTGTACATGTACAAGATGTACATGTGCATTTCCCATTTTTATGATTTCTTTGGGATATAGCCCTAGAAGCGGTATTACTGGGTTAAAAGATATACACATTTTTGTAGCCCTTTGAGAATAGTATGAAATTGTTCTCCAGAATGGTTGGATCAGTACACAGCTCTACCAAGAATGAATTAGTGTTCCAACTCTCCCACATCTTCTCCAACATTTATCTTCTTCCTGTTTTGTCATGTTAGTCAATCTGATAAGTGTGATGTGGCACCTCAGAGTTGTTTTAATTTGCATCTCTCTAATCAATAGTGATTCAGAGCATTTTTTCATATGACTATAGATAGCTTTAATTTCTTCCTCTGAAAACTGCCTGTTCATATCTTTTGACCATTTATCAATTGGGGAATGACTTGTATTCTTGTACATTTGAGTTAATTTTCTATGTATTTTAGAAATGAGGCCTTTATCACAGACACTAGTTGTAAAAATTCTTTCCCAGTTTTCTGCTTCCCTCCTAATCTTGGTTGCATTGGCTTTGTTTGTGCAAAACCTTTTCAATTTAATGTAATCAAAATTACCTGTTTTGTACTTCAGAATGTTCTCTATCTCTTGTTTAGTCATAAATTTCTCCATTCAAGGAGAGAAAATTATTAAAGTGATATGAAACACTGAGTCAGTGCACATGTTCCTGGCCATTGATTGGATGCACATCCTCAAAAATTTGTGAATATTTTCAAATATGAGTATCCCCAATTTCCAGGTCTGCCCTAGGACAAACCTTGATTTAGGGAGTGTGGATAGACTGATAATCAAAGCTATAATCTCAAGGTAGCCTGGTCCATTGGTGAATTTAATTGTGTACTTTATTCCAGTGCCTTGCCATGGAATGATATTTCAAGCTCTGGGAGATAGAAGATGTGAGACTTATGAATGACACAGTTCTGACCAATCAGTACTCCCCAACTATGATAAAGAGAACACCCTGCATGGGAGTGGGTGAGCCAGAATATAAGAGTGATTCCTTGTCATTTGATAAAAAAAAAAAAAAAAAAAAAATTAGCAAAAGGGAGAGGTGGATGGAAGGACAAGGTAAAAATAGCATAATAAAGTAATTTGGAATTAAACAACAATCATTTATTAAATGCCTCCTAAATGGACCATCAGCATGGGGTAATTGATAGAGAACTAACCTCATGTCTGACATATACTGCCTGTGTGACCCTGAGCAAATCATTTAATGTCTCATTTCCCCAGGCAACATCCCTTGAAGACAAAATAGTTGCAGAGAAGGTGCCAGTCTGCATTGATTATAGTTGCTCAGTTGGAGTTGTCCACACTGAAGAAGTGAGAGGGAGAGAGAATATATGTCTGTGTATGTGTTTGTATATATGTATGTGTATGTATATGTATATGTATATATATGTCCATGTATGTATATGTCCATGGGGAAGAAAAAAAGCCATTTCCTCTCTTCAGGGGAATACATTTATGGGGAAGATGTCAGATTAACATACAGATAAACAATTGAAATGCAATTTGAAGAGTTAGAAATGGCTAGCAATGGAAAGATGGAGAAAGACTTCCAGTGGGAAGTTGGACCTGCTAAGGATTCTGACCACACCCCTCCCCTGCTTAAAAAGCTACAGTAGCTCCCTATTGCTCCTAATGTAGAGTATAGACACTGTATTGAAAACCCTTTACAATCTGGCTCTAGCTTACATTTCCAAACATTTCACATTACTCCTACTCAAGTATTTTGCATTCTGAAAAATTGTCTATTTGTTCCTTGAAAATACCATTTCTTCTTCTGCCTCCGTGTTTTTGAAAAAGCTATCTCCCAGACCTAGAATAATCTTTCCCTAGTCTTTTGGAATCTCTAGCTTCCTTCCAGGTATGGAGCTTTTTTCCAACCCAAGGCTTTTTCTGTTCATCTCAGGTTCTCTTGAAATTGATTTTAATTACTTTTGTATGCTTTGTATCTTCTTTTTTAAAAAAAACACATTATATTATGTGCACCTTCCCCATCCCACCAAAACACACTTCCCTAGTAGTAGAATTAAGGTTCTTGAGAGTAGGGGCTATTTTGATTTTTTTTGTCTTTGTATTTCCAGTGACTTGGACAGTGCATAGCACATAGCAAGCATTTAAATGTTCTTTTGAGTTAAGAGTTGAAAAGTAAAGTTGAAAATGCATGCGGAATAATCTATATAAAATCATGGTATCAGGAAATGGAATGCTAAGTTTGGGGAACAGGAAATAGGCTGTAGCTGCACCATCAAAGACCTTAAATACCAAGCTTAGGAGTCTGTGTTCTGTCCAAGAGACCAAATCACTCAAGATTCTTCATCAGCGAAGAGACACAGAAAGACCTGTACTGTCTTATTTTTGTAGCAGCTATGTGAAGGATACTTTGATTAAGGGAGATTCTGGATGCAACTAGCAAGATGTATTAAGAGTTATATTAGGGTGGTGATAGTGTGAATGTAGAAAGGAGTGAAGTCGAGATGTTGTGGAGGTAGAAATGATAAGACTTAGCAACTGATTTGATATGGGTGAAAGTAATTGAGGAGAAATGAAAAAAAGATGACTTTGAGATTTTGAATCTGGGTTGTTAGAAGTATGGTGGTATGGAAACAGAAAGAGGGAAGTTTGGAGAAGGGGTAGGTTTAAGAGGGAAGATGAGTTCAATTTTAGATATGTTGGGTTTGTGGTATGGAATGGGAACTTGAGAGAGATTAAGGAATCATCAGCATAGACATGATAATCATGGAGGTTGATGAGATGCCCAAGTGGAAAAGTATGTAGAGAAATGAGGGGCTAGAGTGGGATAGAGGGGTATTTATGATTGTATTGATTACAGTATGATTATACTTATGATTAAAAGGCACGATATGGATGATGATCCAGTAGAGAACCCTGAGAAAGGGAAGAGGATTCTTAGAAAGACATGAGACCCAGGAGAGCTCAGTGACATGGAACTGATGATCTAGGGTGAGTCAAGTGCCCTGGTGCAGCATCTACCACATGGGGTCAAGGGAAATCATTCAAATCCCTCTTCAACAAGAGTGTTGCTCTCTGTTCCTCTCACAGGCTGTTTCTTCTCCAGGTTAAGCACCCACGGTTCCTTCAATAGCAAATGAACTGTTCTCCATGCCTCTTACCATCCTGCTTGTCCTTTGCTGGAATGTTCTAGTTTATTTGTGGTTTTCCTAAAACGTTGTGCCCAGAACAAAACACAATATTCTACATGTGTTCTGAGGGAATCAAATATTAATTAATTAGGCTAATTAATTAGTATAATGGGACTATCACCTTCCTTATTCTGGATACTATGTTCCTCTTAATAGAGCCAAAGTTAGTATTAAATTTGGAGGGGGGAAAGAGGGCTACCACGTTGTACTTTTGATTTTTATCAATACTGCAGTCCATTAGGCTATCCAAGTCTTTTCAAAGAAACTTGTCTTCCCATGCTACCCCATTCTATACTTTTGAAATTATTTTTTAAACTTAAGTGTAAACCTTTACATTTTTCCCAGTTTTATTTCCTTTTATTCTGTTTCATCTGTCAAGATCTTTTTTTGGATCCTCTTATCCTGTTAGTTATCCCTCTTAGCTTTGCCTCATCTGAAACTTTGATAAGTATTCAGTAACTTCATAGAGAATAATTTATCAAAGTATTGATTAGCATAGGATCAAGTACAGATCTCAGGGCTGTGTCATTGAAACTTTTCAAATTGACAATGAAACTAATGACTACACTTTTAGTGTAGTTATTCAGCCACCTAATTAATTGTACTGTCATGTAGCGCAGATTTCTCTGTCTAATCCACAAGCATTACATCAAAGATTTTGTCAAATGATTTGCTGAATATGTATATAGACATTACCTAGCATATTTCAATGGCCTCTTAATTTGTCTTTCTGCCTTAAGTCTATCCCTGCTCCAATCCTCACAAATGCCAAAGGGATTTTCCTTAATGGTAGGTAAGGCCTTATCACTTGTAACTTGGTCAACTCTAGTGACTCTGAAAGATGTTGTCTAGGCTCTTTTTTTGATCATGGCTTTCAGGTAGTCTCATAATTTTTAAATTGTGTGTACTGGATCTATTTTCCAGGTCATATATTTTTCCAGTGAGATATTTTACATTGTCTTCCATTTTTTCATACTTTTGGTTTGGTTTTGTAATTTCTTGATGTCTTATAAAGTCATTAGCTTCCATCTGCTCCATTCTAATTTTTAAAGAACTATTTTCTTCAGTGAGCTTTTGAACCTCCTTTTCCATTTGGTTAATTCTGCTTTTTAAAGCATTCTTATCCTCATTGGCTTTTTGGACCTCTTTTGCCAATTGAATTAGCCTATTTTTAAAGGTTTTATTTTCTTCAGCATTTTTTGGGGTCTCCTTTAGCAAACTGTTGACTCTTTTTTCATGATTTTCTTCCATTGCTCTCATTTCTCTTCCTAATTTTTCCTCTACCTTTCTTACTTGATTTTCAAAATCCTTTGTGAGCTCTTCCATAGCCTGAGACCATTGCATATTTATTTTGGAGGCCTCTGATGGTAAGCATTGTTCTTCCTCATCTGAGAGGATGGAAGAAAATACCTGTTCACCAGGAAAGTAACCTTCTGTAGTTTTATTTTTTTTCCCTTTCTTGGGCATTTTCCCAGCCAGTTACTTGACTTTTGAGTCCTTTGTCAAGAGGGGGGTATACTGTGGGGACCTGAAGGTTCTCAGTTCCTCCAAGGTGGCTCCATCAAGAGAGAGGAATTTACTCCTCTCCTGTCCTGTGCTCTGGTCTGGGAGCTACCAAAGCTTTTCTGCCTAGGATATGCAAATACAATTCCCTTTCCAGAACGTCCACCAGCTCCACTCAGGACTGAGACCCAGATCAGTGGCTCAATTCCCCCAGGGGCTTTAGGTTGAGGGCTCCAAAAGTGGACACTGTTGCTGCTGCTCACTGCTGCTGCCTGGGGCCAGGGCTGGTGGAGGACTCTGCTCCCTTCTCAGGTGAAAAAGCTTTCTCACTGACCTTTGAAGATGTTTTCGATGTTTGTGGATTGAGGGATCTGAGAACTTCTGCTGCTGCTGAGGATACCACTCCTGAGGCCTGTTCTGGTTCTTTCCCTGCTGCACTGGGTGGCCAAGGCTGGGATGGGCTCCATGGGCTGCACTCTGCTCCATGCCCTGTGCCCTGTGCAATAGACCTTTCCTGTCAGCCTTCCAGGCTGCCTTGGGTTGGAAATCTCTTTCACTCTGTTGTTTTGTGGCTTCTGCTGCTCTAGAATTTGTTTAGAGTCATTTTTTACAGGTATTTTATGAGCTGTGTGGGAAGAGCTAGAATATGTGCATCTTTCTACTCTGCCATCTTGGTACCCCCTTCCTTTATTTCTCTCTTTTATATTTTCCAATCTTGCAACTTCCTTATAAAAGGTGAGAATTCTCTTCCTCTACTATTCCTTTCTCTTTTTTTCCCTTCCTTGAAATCCTTTCATTCTGACTGATAACCTAGAAAATAGAGATTTCTTCCTCTAGTCTTTTCATTTTTTTCTGTCTGTTCCAAAACTACATGCAAGAACCTGGGATCAAATCAAAGCTCAATCACTTACCAACTGTGTGACTTTCCCTGGGTCCATTTATGCTTTATCTCCTTATCTCCAATAACAATATTTAGGTTTCCTACCTCCCAGTGTTGTTGTAAGGAAAATACTTTGTAAATTGTAAAGTGATATACATGTGTGTATACATATATGTATACATATATATATACACACATACATACATACATATGAGAGAAAAGGAAAGAAAGGGAGACAGAGACAGAGAGAGATAGAGACACGGGGTAGGGGGAGGGAGGGAGAGGGAGATTGAGGATATATGTCTAGTGGAAAAGTTTAAAGAATTTCCTCTTTCTTTTTCTTATCCTAACTACATGAACATTTGTGTTCATGAAGAAGAGTCAGCTTGGGGTAGTAGAAGAGCCTGGAATCCAGGTACTTGGGCTGTAGTCCTACAAATGCATGTGACTATACAAAATCACAGTAGTCTCATGCTAAGTCTTCTCACCTTCACTCTTTCTTCTCCAAACCATTTATCACACAGTTACCAGACTTATAGACAGCTAGGTGGTGCCACAGTGGATAGAATGCTGGGCCTGGAGTTGGGAAGACACATCTTTGTGAGTTCAGATCTGCTCTCAGACACTTACTAATTGTATGACCCTGGGCAGGTCACTTAACCTGTTTTCCTCAGTTTTCTCATCCATAAAATAAGCTGGAGAAGGAAATGGCAAACCACTCCAGAATCTTTGCTAATAAAACCCCAAATGGGTCACAAAGAATCGTATATGACTGAGAAATGACTGACTGATCAGATTTAACATCCTTGCCTATATATCTGGTTGTGCCATGCCTCTATTCAGTGGTTCCCTGTTACTTACTGATTAAAGTTCAATCTCTTCTGCCTCACACTTACAGCTCTCTACCACCTGGCACCCTGCTACCTTTCGAAATTCAATTCAACAAACATTGAGCACCTAATCATAGGCAAGGCATTATGTTTTGTATTATAGATAGACCAAAGAATAATACAGTCCCTGTTCTCATACAACTTCCACACAGAAAAGTCAAATTCAGTTAGGGTCTGATGTGAACAAAGTAGAGGAATAATTAATATTGGAAAGAATACTTTTAGCTGAGTGGAATAGGGAAGACTCCACAGAGTAGAGAGGATTATTATTTTTTTTTTCACTGTTCCCTACTGTATACTCTAGGTGGCTAGGTGGTGCGCTGGATAGAGTGCTATATATGAAGACAGGAAAATTCATCTTTCTGAGTTGAAATGAGACCTCAGGCACTTACTAGCATTCTGACCCTGGGCAATTCACTTAACCCTGTTTGAGCCAGACAAAGAAATGGCAAAACACTCTAGTGTCTTTACTAAGAAAACCCCAAATGGGTCACAAAGAGTCAGACACAAGTAAACAGCAATAATCATATATTCTATGTTTTATCCAAACTGGATGATTTATCTTTCTATTCATCCCATATTTTCCTACCTCTGGGCCTTTGCTTCTTCTATTCTCTGTGTGTTTAGTGCCTGCCTCCTGCCTCATGTGTTTGATTCCTATTCATGCTTTAAAACCCAATTCAAATGCCCTATCTTTTAGGAAACCCTCTCTGGCTTCATTGGTCCATAATGACTTTTCCAACTTCATACCTTCCCATATAGTATATCACAACCTTCTTGTTTACTTATGCTAGAATTATTTGTATATGTACATGTCATCCTAATAGTCTATCAACTTCATGTGGGCAGGAGCCATATTTTCACTAAACTTTTATTTCCTCTGTTACCTTGACACACTACAGGCGTAAGATACTTAAAAATACTTGTTTAATTAGCTGTGTGATATCAGGCAAGTTACTTAAAAAACTATTTGATCTCTAGCATTCCTTTCCTTCCATCTCTAAGGATCCTTTCCCCTTTCAAAGCTTTCCTGAAATTGAATTTCCTCTACCTGGTTTCTTCCTGGCTTAAAGCTGGTCAGTAAAGAGGGACAGTGAGATTTTGAAGGGAGTCTGACTTTGAAACCTCCTTTCACTGACTCGTCATTCTTCCCAGTCTTCCAATAAGCACACACAGGTGTTTGGCTTCTAAAGACAGTTATATGCGTGGTTTTCTTGGCAGAAATTTTCATCCACTGTTGAGAATCATCTCTAATCCACCTAAAATTTATGGAGGGCAATCAAGGTCCCTTCCTACTTAAACATATTGCGTTTGCACATGAACCTTGAAGAGGGACCCATTTAACTGTGGTCAGAAAATCCTCCCCTCCCTTTGCAGAGGATATTGAGCTACTTTTCAGAAAACAGGTAGAGATGAGGTGATAGGCTGTATATCTTTAAATGCATCAGTATATATCACACATCTTTGTCAATATCTTCTTTTACAAATCCTTGGCTGAGCTGCAGTGACACAGCTGCTTTGAACTCAAACAATGAGCTTGCAGCCTATAAAATTTAGTAGTAAAGAACAAACTGCTCATACCAAATCATAGCTTTTATCATAAAAATAACTTCATTATTAAAGCTGGTTGCTGATTTCCAATAATGGAAGATTAAAATGCGGCTAGACATTGTAACAGCTAGTAAACCTTCCTATGAGTATTTGGGATACAATGACTACACAGTCGTAGTTTTCTCATTTTATAAAATTAGATTGAGAGAACAAGCCTGAATGCAAAATTTCAGTCCTAAGAAAACCTGTATCTCTGATAGAATAAACATTTTTATTATACTAGCAAAAATGAAGCCCATAAATCAATACTTGGCCATTTTCCTGTGACAATTAAGGCAACGTAATGTTGAGGATGGAGTTCTGGACTTGAAGCCAGGAGACCAAAGTTCACATCCCAACTTTGATGCTGCCTATGTGAAACAGAACAATTCATTTAGCCTTCCTAGGTCTCAGTGGTTTCATCTTTACAGTGAAAGGGTTGAAAATACTCTTAGCATCACTTTTGTGGTAGCAAGAAAACTAGAAACAAGGTAAACGACCATTGATTAGAGACTGGCAGAACATAGTGTGGTAGAGGAATGAAATGGGATCTTATTGTTCCGTCATATGATGAATATGAATGAAGGACTTAGAAGAACATGGAAAGACTTGTGTGAACTGATGTAGAATGAACGAGGAGAACACAATAATTTCAGGGTGTAGTGATACAATCTGTACTGCGATGCATTTGGAATCAAAGAACCTACTTTTTGATGGTTAGCTCTGCCTATTATTACCTGTGTGACCTTGGCAAGTCAATTCAACTTTCTGAGCCCTGTACTTATTAAAAGGGGGAGGGGGCAGGGATTAGACCTTCACGATGTCGCCTAGCTCTAAATATGTGAATTATAGTAAGTGCACAGAAACACCAAAAGATCGATCCACGAGCATTTATTAAATACCTACTAAATGTTTGGCATTGTTAGGCACCAGGGACAGAAAGAAAAATATGAAATAGCCCTTGCCCTCAAGGAACACATGTGGTATCAGAAAGAGTCAACGGGTACATATGTAACTTGGGTTAATTGCAAATCTGATCTCAGTAGCCAAGATCAGAAAAAGAAACATATTTCCATCCTCTTTACAAAGAGTTATAGGAATGGTAAAGTGGGTAAGATATCCCACACACTAAAAATTAAATTAAAAAAAGTATGAAGAGATTGGACTACATAATCCAAAAGGCTCCATTCTGCCCGGCTTGAATCCACATATCTGAAGACAGGAATCGTCTCATCTCAACTCTGTGTCCCCCTGCACGAAGGACAGGGGTCTACACATAGTAGACACCTTAATATAGTACCATACTGCTTATATGTACTAATATTTTTCTTCTGCAAATTTTCCACCTCTTGTCCTCACCTTTCACCCTTCTTGCTCACCTAGAGAGTACTTAACCTCCAAATACAGAGAATGGCATCCATTTTTCCATTATAATTTTTACTATAGGTAGCATGATGCAGTGGATGGAAGACTAGTCTTGGAGCCTGGAAGCCCTGAATTCCGGATCTGCCCCACCTGGGCAAATCACTTTCTCTCTTAGTGCCCTCAGGCAACACTCTAAGCCTCTGAATTGCAAAGAAGTTACAGACTTGACCTAATAGAGGTACTCTAATTTCATCAGAGAGTTCTCTATATCAATAAAATTTCTTTCAGTTCCTATCCTTATCCTTTTAAATGCTTCCTCTCTATATGCCTCTAGGCTCCCTCCCTCCCCAACAGGGTGCCATTTACTTCTTTCTAGGACACCTACTTGAAGGGAACTAGTGGTTGATTTTTACTTTTATTTTTCCAGTATTATGATCCTAGGGGTCTGGACTATTCTGGATATATGGCAAATAGTTTTTCATTAAATGTGATTTTTAATTCCTTAGGATGGGATTGGTCGGGGAGAGGAGAATGGGGTAGAAAAGTAATTGGTAGATTGTTGAGGGCAGGGATTGTCTCACTTTTGTCTTTATATCTCTAATGCCTAAACAAGCCCTCTGGCACACAGATATTTTATTAAATGCTCATTACTTGCTAGGTAGACTTGTAGCTTGACAATTTGCTATTCCTTTCACTTTTTATCTGAGTTACAGACCTGGATGGGAATTTAGAAATCACCCAGAGAAAGTTCTTTAATTTATAGGAGGCAGCTAGATGGTGAAGCAGACAGAGTGCTGGGCCTGGAGCCAGGCAGAACTGAGTTCGAATGTGACCTCAGCCATGTTAGCTGTGTAACACTGGGCAAATCACCTCTGTTTGCCTTAACCGTAAAATAGGCATACCAATACCTGTCTCCCAGGATACTGGGAGAATCAAATGAAACAGTTATTTGTTAGGCACATAGCACAGCATCTGGTGCATTGCAGGTATTTAATAGCTGCTTGTTTCCTTCCTTCTCTGTAAGCGAGGCCCAGGGAGAAGTAAAGCAACTTGCCCTTAAGCAGCGTGGTCAAGGTTTGAATCTAAGTCCTCCAACTAGGTGGCACTGAGGTTAGAGCACTGGACTTGGAATCAGGAAGACATCTTCCTGAGTTCAAATCTGGCCTCAGACACTAATTGTGTGACCCTGGAAAAGTCACCTAACCCTGTTTGCCTCAGTTTCCTCATCTGTAAAATGAACTGGAGACAGAAATGGCAAACCACTCAAGTATCTTTGCAGGAAAACCCCAAATGGGATCACAAGCAATCAGATATGACTGAAAAGCAACTGAACAACAATCTCTAACTTAGAAATAAAATGACTTTTCTAAGACTATAATCTTTTCCTCTGGCATTCTTATATCTTCTCCACCCCAACTACATCTCAGCATCATCCTCAGTTCCTTATAGTCCTACAGTCATCTGATGAAACTTAACTGAGATTTGGTAACTGAGTATTTCATGTTAGAAGAATTAGAGAAAAAATTAGCAAAAGTCTTTTTGGTATGGTTACATAGAAAAATAAAAGAACCGTTACTATTCTTTTTCTCAATTCGAATGAATAACTATAGCCTGTATCCTGGTCACAAGGCAGACAGCTTGAATCAGAAGTTTATGGGGACATGGGTGTGGAGAGGGTTCAGTTTCCCAATGAGGATTAAAACCTATGGAGCAGAAGGGGTGTCAGTGACAGTTTCATCAGTAGTAATACCTTGTTGTTCAGTCGTTTTAGTTGGGTCTGACTCTTCATGATCCCATGGGGTTTTTTGGCAAAGATAAGGCCATAGTTTGCCATTTCCTTCTCTGTAATACTTTAGATAGAATAATAATAACTCTTTCTTCCGAGAATTTTAAAGAAGGTAATGAAAGTCAATTAGCAAGAGTATATTAAGCATTTACTTTGTGCCAAGCACTGTGCTAAATCCTGAGGATTCAAAGAAAGGCAGAAGGATTGATCACCAGTCTCATTTTACAGAGGAGGAAACTAAAGCTAAGAAGCCGTGACTTGTTTAAGATTATAGAATAGGTTCGTCCTGGTCTAATGTTTTTTTTTTTTTTTTTTTTTACTAAGAGCCTTAGTTAGCCCCATGGTATATTAAGTACCCACAGGCAAGCATGAAATACTGGCTCAGATATGCTGGTTCACCCTGGTGGAGCATTCTGATTTAGTATTTCCTTGTTGGCAGCAGTGAAGAACAATGGTGGGGGTGATGCTCCCAGGGTGTGCTGCTGGCACACTCAGGTCTGGGTGACAGTCAGCAATTCAACTCCCCTTGCTTGTACAAAACCCTGCTGGAAGGGAAAAGGCCTGGCAGACGGTCTTGGTTTGAGTAGTTGGGCATGAATTGCAGGTGCAACTCAGGGCAGAGGACAGGAAGGTCACTAGAGCAGATGGATAGCAAAAAGGGCTAGTCGTAGGTGACTGGGCTAAGGGTTGCTGTAGAAAATCAAACTTACAAGGATTTATACTTATAAACTTACAAGCAAAATTTTGGTGGATTTCGAAGTAGTCTTCAGGATGGCTGCAGGGAAACAAATGGGAGTTCTTTGCTCATGTAACTCTGTCATCTCTCCTCTTCTGGGTCCCCCTCCCTTTTTTAAAGAGTTTTTTTCCTTCTTAAAGGGAGTCAAGCTTGGTTTTGAGATTTAGTTGCAAAATCTTTTGTATCTATAATATATTATAAGTAAATATTTGTGTAATGAAGAATATACTACTGTAAATTGTGTACTATACTGGCTGAAGGTCTGTAATAAAGAAACATGAATAATTAAAAAATGATAATATGACTTTACATCTATATAGCACATCTAACTTAAAGTACTCAAATATTTATTTGACAAGAAACCTGTTTCCAAATCCTGCCTCTGACACATGGTACCATATTGACCTGAGGCAAGTCACTTAACTCCTCAGTGTGCTGGGCATCTCCAACATGCACTGGGAGACTTTCCACACCTGGAAGTTCCAATTACTAAGGAAATCACAGGTCAAGTCTTTATCTTTATTTCAATTTATCAAGTACTGTGCTAGACATGGTAATAGAAATAAGATAATCCTTGCTCTCAAGAACTTACATTCTTCTTTTCAAAGGCTTTCATCTAAATTTTTATTTGGTTCTAAAACCCCAAGAGGCAGGCAGGGCCAGCTGTTGTCATCTTAGAATGTTTGAGTCAAAAGGAACCTTAAAGGCCATTAAAGTCCAACTTCCCTTCATTTTATAGATGGAAACAAACACAAGGAGATGAAGGAATTGACTCAGTCACTCTAGGAGTTAATGGAAGGACCAAAGTGTAGTCCTAACTCTGATCCAATGCTCCTCCCACTGTAACATCCTTATTATCATCCCCATTTTATTACCAAGGAAATGGAAGCACAGAGAGGTCAGGAGACTTGACAAAAGTCGAAGAACTATTGAGACAGTAAAGACTGGCAGTCAGCTTGCTTGGCTCTGAATCTTTTCATCTTTTCATGGGGTCACATGTTCTTCCCCAAGACATTGTGTGTGTGTGTGTGTGTGTGTGTGTGTGTGTGTGTGTGTGTGTGTGAGAGAGAGAGAGAGAGAGAGAGAGAGAGAGAGAGAGAGAGAGAGAGAGAGAGAGAGAGAGAGAGAGAGAGAGAGATAGAGATCTTAGATCAAAGAATCAGGCCACTAATGGGTTGGTGAATAGCTATGAAACAGACAAAAATGTATTATAGAATAGCTGGGGACTGTGGGTGACAATCTACAAAGAAGTGAGATGGGCTTACTACCATGGTGGAGGGGAAGAATTGAAAAAATCCACACGTATCATTTGCTAATCCTTGTTTTATAGTCAGAGAGACTAGAAATCCCCTCCCAGGTAGAAGCATACCAAAGCAGAACTGCTATGTGTCAGCAAACTACAACACAGAACTATTATGTAATAAAGTAGCACTCAGGATTAGGCATCTGATCAATTAGAAGAGTTGAAATTATGTAATGCTTAACTGAGGAGTTCCCTTTTCTGAGAACATTATCAGCTAAGTTTATTTAAGAAAGGAAAGGCTCCTGAGTCAGATAAATTCTTAATTCTGAAAGAATTAGGGAGGCGACTTTGTGGTAGGAAGAATGCTAGACTTGGTGCCAGGAAGACCAAGGTTCAGACTCCTACCTCATACATTATAATAGTAGCTCTGGGAATCTGGGCTAGTCAATCACCATCATCATTACTGGTAGCATTTATATGGCATTTTAATGTTGCCAAAGTCTTTTACAAATATCTCATTTTATCCTCAAAACAACCCTGGGATGTAGGTGTTAATATTGTCCTCACTTTACTAGTGAGGAAACTGAGGCAGGAAGAGGTTAAATGACTTTCCCAGGAACACTTGGCTATTAAGTGTCTTGAGTCAGATTTGGACTTGAGTCTTCTTGACTCCTGGTCCATTTTGCCACCTAGTAGTCTCAACCTGACTACTCAGGGAATCCATTTCATCATCTGGAAAATAATGGGGATGGAATGAATAAACTTCTAAGGTCTCATCTAGCTCTAAATCTGTGATCCTACAGTCCTTTGAAAAGAGCTGTTCTTTGTATTATAATGAGAAGATGGACTCACAAGTCAGATTTCTCCCAATTTAGGAGGGATTATTGTTTTTAATTCATTTGTAACCCCATGGACCATACCACACCAGGCCTTTCTATCTTCCACTATCTCAAGAACTGTGTTCAAGCTGATTTTTCATTACTTCCATGACACAATCTCTGCCATCTCCTCCTTTTGCCTTCAATATTTCTCAACTTGAAGGTCCTTTCCAGTGAGGTCTGTCTTCTCATTATGTGGACAAAGTACTTAAATATTTGTCCTTCCAACGAGTAGTATAATTTCTTAAAGTTTTGACTGATTTGATCTCCTTACTGTGCAAGGGACTCTCAAAAGTCTTCTCTAGCATCATCACCCTTCGAAAAGCATCAATTCTGTAGTATTCATCTCTTCTTATAATTCAGTTCTCACAGTCATACATGACTACTAGAAAAAATGTAGTTTTCACTATATAGATCTTTGTTATAAGGTGATGTCTGTGTTTTGTAGTATGCTGTCCGGAATTGCCTTAGCTTTCTTTCCAAGAAGCAAGCAACTTTTGCTTTCATGGCTACAGTCACTGTCTACAAATGATCTTGGACCCAAGAATATAAAATCTGATGCTAATTCCATTTCTTCTCCTTCTATTTACCAGGATTGGACCTATTGCCATGATCTTAATTTTTTTTTTAATTTTAAGCTTCAAGTCAGTTCTGACACTCTCATCTTTCACCCTCATTTAGAGACATCCTAATTCTTGTTCAATTTTTGCCATCAGAGGGGTATCATCTGCACATTTGAGACAGTTGATATTTCTCTTGGCAATCTTAATTCTAGTTTTTGATTCATCCAACCTGGATTTTGCATGATGTACTACATATATTAGTTAAATAAATAGGGTGACAGTATACATCCTTATTGTAATCCTTTCCCAACCTTAAACCAATCAGTTGTTCCATGTTTGGTTCTAACTGTTGCTTGTTGACCCACATAAAGGTACCGAAGGGGACAAATAAAATGACCTAGTAATCTCTTTGAGAATTTGCCACATTTTGTTGTGAGCCACACAGTCAAAAGCTTTAGTGTAGTCAATGTCACAGAAGTAAATGTTTTTCCTGGAAATCCTTCGCTTTCTCCATAATCCAGTGAATGTTGGCAATTTGGTCTCTAGTTCCTCTGCTTCTTCGAAAACCAGCCTACAGTTCTTGTAATTCTCAGTTTACATGTTGCTGAAGCCTAGCTTGGGAAGGGGAGAGAGTAGCTATAATAGTTCCAGCAAAAATATCCCATGGTCCAAGGGTTTCTTATTCCTTGGTATTTTTATCTATCAGCAAATTTTTATCAGGTTCCTGCTAAGTGCACACCACTTTTGCCTATAGACAATCTATATGGATGTGGATGTATTTGTATGTTTGTGTGTATATATATATATATATATATATATACATGTATATATATATATATATATACACACACATACATATGTGTGTCTATATGTATATGTGATTGTGTGGTTTTTTTGTGTGAAGAAAGTGGTGTTGGAGAACTTTTACTTTTGATTTATCTATTTTTTGCCTGAAGTTTGACATGTTAAAGTAAGGGTTTGATGTCAGACAAAAAAAGAGGTGTGAACTCTATTGGCCCCAAGTTACACTTCATGCTATTAAGACTCCAAACAATGACTTCTGTGGCACCTGAACACAAGTTATAAGTATGATCTTTATTCAGACATCTAATCAATGTGCCAGTTGGCACAAGGGTCTCTTGGACCCTTGAATCATTGCCCCCAAAAATCTGGTGACAAGTCACCATACTCCCTTTCTCTCTCCCTTCCACGTGTTAACTGCCTTCACCCCTTCCTATTGTTTCCTGAAATCTTTCCCTTCCTTCAAGCACCACCTCTGGTGCCAACTTCTCTAAATAGCCTTCTTTGCTCTGTCTAGAAGAGGCAATTGGTCCTCTCCGGTTTTCTTATCCTTCTTTGAGCCTCTCCTAGGTACTTATCATCATGCTTACTGGGACTTTAGTTATTTGTGTTCATGTTTTTTCTCCAGATAGGTTGTAAGTTTGTGGATTCAGGTTGGTATATTCTTTGAAAAATGACCCTTGTTCTTGTCATTTTTTGTTGGCTTTCTCTTTTAACTTTTTGGTCAGTATTATAATTCTGTTTTAGTTGAGGCTCCCTACTCCCATCACTGATGGTCTTCCCCTTCATAGCCTGTTGACTGCTGTGATGCATCGGCTATTGATGTCAGTATTACATTACCTCACATTGAGCTTTCATTTTCTACTTTCTGGCTTCTATTTCCTTGCCCTTCTTTAGTTTACTGGCTGACAGTAACTGTGCTGACATCTGTGCTCATTATAATACCCAGAACAGTTGTGATAGGCTAAGGCTCTAACCAAAAGATGGCATATATTAATAGACAGCAATGAGAATAATATTTACCTGCACCAAAGAAAAATATGCTATCACAGAACTAGAGTGAGGTAATTGGTCTAAACTTCATATTATGACAGTGATATCTTCTCCTTTAAAACAGAACATTCTTCTCAGAGCAGTGGAGTAGTTTCTGAGCATTATTCCATCAGTCTCTGGTGAGGTTAGCATTATAGTCCATCTCTTTAAAAGAGAGAGACTCCAGGTATGTTGAAGTATTACTGTATGTGTGACTTGTATAAGGTTGGATTATAAGTAGCATAAGCAGCAGTTGGGGGGCATGGTGGGGTTTATGTTTTCCTCACTTCTAATTTCCAGGTGCACCAGCTAGGTGGTGCAGTGGATAGAGCACCAGTGCAGGAGTCCGGAGAACCTGAGTTCAAATCTCACCTCAGACACTTGACACTCACTAACTGTGTGACCTTGGGCAAGTCACTTAACCCCAGTTGCCTCATCCTGGGTCATCTTCAGTCATCCTGATGAATATCTGGTCACTGGATTCATATGGCTCTGGAGGAGAAGTGAGGCTGGTGACCTGCACAGCCCTCCCTCACTCAAAACAAAAGTCAAGTGCAAGTCATGTCATTATTTCTCTGATGGCATGGTCTTCTTCAGCAATGAAGGATGAACATACACTTCTAATTCCCAACCACAAAGGGAGATCTCAACCTATTTCTGCTTGTGAGGTTGGCTTAGAAAGGAGCCCTTCTCTTCTCTTCCCTCCTAACACCTCCTTCACTGTGAGTGAAGCAGAGATTTAGACCTAGTCTTAGAGATTCAGAAGCTGCCCAGGTAAGCCACATCTGTATTACCAACTGATTCATTCTTCTAGGGGAAATGTAAGTGAACACTTGAATTCAAGATGTAAAGTTCTATTCTTTGTGCAAATAATAGAATCAGTCATAGCTTGGTAGTTCTCATAAGACTCTTTTAACTGCTCTCCCCTCACCTCCAGCTGGACCTAGAGGGGTAGGGTCTAGGGACTCTCAGGACTATTCCCCATGCACACTCTGGCAGTGGCATGCTTTTTTCAACTTCCTCTAAAAGGAGGGAAGAGGTAAAGAAGGGAGAAGAAAGTAGGATGGAAAGAGATGGCTGCACAGACTACTTGGAGACTGCTCCTAGGATGCTCTTATCTGGCCTGGTCACTGCTACTTCACCACTCTGGATGAAGTTTTTGATCCCCGTGCTCAGGGGTTGCCATTGTATCACCCCTCTGTGGTAACATTCTTTGGGATGATTCTCTGCCATTTTCCGTGCTCAGGTAATGCTCATAACCTCTGCTGCAGAAGATAGTGTAGCCGTCTCCTTCCTCAGTCTCCAAAATGAAAGATCTTTTTTAGCCCAGTTCTCCCCAGTCCCACTATGTTTCCTCCATCTACTCTCAAATTAAGAAGTGGGGGAAATGGGGATGGAGAACTACATCTCCCAACAATCTCTGTGATTAGTTCCTAGACACTTGTTCTATAAGGGCCTTCAGCCCGTCCCCTCTGGCCCATAGGTACAGTGGTCCATAATAGTAATGAAACTTGATTCCACAACTTTCACAGTTTATATTCATCTTAGCCCAAAGGAGAAAATATTTCTATCTAACGTCATTTACTTTCAATTTCCTTAAAATCTGTCTTATATGTGCTGGAATAATGAATGCAGGTTGAAATTGGTAGACTTATATGATAAAACCCTCCTTTATTTTTTCTTGTTCATCATTTTATTTAACTCAAATTTTTAAAAAATTGCTTAAATACTCTTCAGAGATATTGGTCTATAGTTTCCTTTCTCTGTTTTTATTCTCCCTGGTTTAGATAACAAGACCATGTTTGTATCATAGAAGGAATTTGGTAGGACCTCCTCTTTTATTTTTTTTCCAACAGCTAATTATTTTTTGATTGAATTTACTTGTAATTCCTGGGTGTGTTTTTCCCTTGGGGTGACTCATTTATGGCTATTCAATTTATTTTTTCAATATTGGGTTAATTCCTTTATTCTTTGTTTTGTTAATCTGTGCATTTTATATTTTTGTAAATGTTCATCTGTTTGATTTAGATTGTCATTTAGATTGACTTATAGTTGGGCAAAATAGTTTTCCCACAATTTTCTGTATTTCTACTTCATTTGATGTGAATTTGCCTTTCTTGCTTTTGCTTTTCAGGATTTTTATTGATGTATTGGTGTTCTAAAATTGTTTGTCTAATTTTAAAAATACATATTCTCCATGTTTTCTTTCTTTTTATATTTGAAAGTGTTTAGAGATATATATTTTCCCCTAAGGACTGCTTTGGCTACATGCCCAAAATTTTGATATGTTGTTTCTTTGTCATTAATTTTAGGGAATTTACCTATTGTTTCTATTAATTGTTCTTTGATCTGCCTATTCGTTATAATTTAGTTATTTTGTCAATTAATTTTGATAGTTTCTTCAGTGGCTACTTATGGAATATGATTTTATTGCGCAGTGGTCTGTAAAAGATGAGTTTATTATATCTGCTTTTTGGCATTTTTGTGAGGCTCTTTTGCCCTACTATATGGACAATTTTTGTAAAAGTGCCATGAAATACTGAAAAATATACATGCTCCCTTTTGTTCCTTTTTAGTGATCGGCAAAGGTCTCTCATATCTAACTAAAAACCTACTACAGTTTTTAACTGGTTTCTTGTAAGTTTGGTTTTTTTTGTTCTTATTGGTGTTGTTCTGAAAGGGATATATTAAGTCTCCCACTACTGTGCTTTTACTATTTCTCAATGTAACTAACAACATTTCTTCTAAATATTTAGATGCTCTGTCACTTGGATCTCATATATTTAGTAATGGCATTAATTAATTGTCTATGGTATCTTTCTTTATAACACTATTTCCCTTTTTTCTCTCTTTTAATCAAGTCTAATTTTTCTATTGACTTCTCTGAGTTCATGATTTCACCCTTGTCTTTTTTACATAAGTGAACCACAATAGATTTTGTCCCAGAACGTTAATTCTATGCGAGTCTTTCTGTCTTAAGTGTATTTCTTTTTTTTAAGTTTATTTATTTATTTATTTTTAGTTTTCAACATTCATTTCCACAAGATTTTGAGTTCCAAATTTTATCCCCATCTCTCCCCTCTCAGACCCCAAGACACCATGTATTATGATTACCCCTTCCCCCAATCTTCCCTCCCCTCTATCACACCCCTCCCTTCCCTTATCCCCACCTTCTCTCTTTTCTAGGGCATAGATATCTATACCACTTTATCTGTATTTCTTATTTCCCAGTTGCATACCAAAACAATTCTCAACATTCTTTCTTAAAACTTTGAGTTCCAAATTCTCTTCCTCTCTCCCTCCCCATACATCCCCACTGAGAAGGCAAGCAATTCAATATAGGCTATACATGTGTAGTTGTGAAAAAGACTTCCATAATAGTCATGTTGTAAAAGACTAACTATATTTCCCTCCATCCTATACTGCCCCCATTTATTCTATTCTCTCTTTTGACTTTGTCCCTCCCCAAAGGTCTTTATTTCTTATTATTCCTCCTCCAATTTTCTCTCCCTTCTATCATTCCCCTCACAGCCCACTTATCCCCCTCTCCCCTACTTGCCTGTGGTATAAGATAGATTTTCATACCAAATTGAGTGTTCATGTTATTCTCTCCTTAAGCCAAATGGGATGAGAGTAAGTTTCACTTTTTCCCTCTCACCTCTCTCCTTTTCTCCTTCTCTTTTATGAGAGTTAATTTGCCGCATTCCATTTCTCCCTTTTTCCTCCCAATATATTCCTTTCTCATCCTTTAATTTTATTTTTTTAAACATCATCACTTCCTATTCAACTCACCCTGTGTCCTCTGTCTATATGTATATAATCCCTCCAACTACCCAAATACTGAGAAAAGTCTCAGGAGTTACAAATATTATCTTTCCATGTAGAAATGTAAACAGTTCAGCTTTAGTAAGTCCTTTATGATTTCTCGTTCCTGTTTACCTTTTCATGCTTCTTTTGAGTCTTGTGTTTGAAAGTCAAATGTTCTATTCACTTCTGGTCTTTTCATCAAGAATGCTTGAAAGTCCTCTATTTCACTCAATGACCATTTTTTCTCCTGAGTATTATACTCAGTTTTGCTGGGTAGGTGATTCTTACTTTTAATCCTAGTTCCTTTGACTTCTGGAATATCATATTCCAAGCTCTTCAATCCCTTAATGTAGAAGCTGCTAGATCTTGTGTTATCCTGATTGTATTTCCACAATATTCAAATTGTTTCTTTCTTGCAGCTTGCAATATTTTATCCTTGACCTGGGAACTCTAGAATTTGGCTACAATATTCCTAGGAGTTTTTCTCTTTGGATCTCTTTCAGGAGGTGATCGGTGAATTCTTTCAATATTTATTTTACCCTCAGGTTCTAGAATATCAGGGCAGTTTTCCTTGATAATTTCATAAAAGATGATGTCTAGGCTCTTTTTATTCATCATGGCTTTCAGGTAGCCCCAAAATTTTTAAATTGTGTCTCCTGGATCTATTTTCCAGGTGAGTTGTTTTTCCAATGAGGTATTTCACATTGTCTTCAAATTTTTCATTCTTTTGGTTTTGTTTTGTAATTTCTTGGTTTCTCATAAAGTCATTAGATTCCATCTGCTCCATTGTAATTTTTAAAGAACTATTTTCTTCAGTGAACTTTTGAACTTCCTTTTCCATTTGGCTAATTCTGCTTTTTAAAGCATTCTTCTCCTCATTGGTTTTTTGGATCTCTTTTGCTATTTGCTATTTTTAAAGGTGTTATTTTCTTCAGCTTTTTTGTGTGTGTATGTGTGTGTATTCTTCCCTCCTTTGACCAGTTCAGACGAAGTTGAAGTTCAAGTATTGTCCTGTTTTCCACCCCTTTATTTTTGTTTATATGGTCTTCTACATCTGTATCACAATTATTTGAGAAAATTTCCCTCACTTTTTCTCTCTTTCTCCCTCCCCCCATATATTCCTTTGCTTTCATTTTTTAAAATAACCAAAACATAACAAAACTACTCTGAGTCCCTCTTTCTTATTGAACTCATTCTGTGACCCCTGGTGATATTATCATTTTTAGGGGACACATATCACTTCCCCCTGCTAAAATGTAGACACTTCATCCTTGTTTAATTTCTTATAATACACTCACACACATACACACACATACACTTACACGTACACATACATTCCTATTTACCCTTTTTATGTTTCTCTTCACTCTTGTGTTTTTATTTCGCAGTTTCTTCTCAACTTGGATTTTTTAATCAGGATTATTTGGAAGTCTTCTATTTCATTAAAAATCCATTTTCCCCCTGTATGATTATATGCAGTTTTTTTCTGCTTCTTGGTTATAATCCCATATCTTTTTACCTTTTATAGTACTGTGTTCCAGACTCTTTGTTCCTTTTATAGTGGTACCTGCCAAATCTGGTCTAATCTTCACTATGAGTCCTTCATACATGAATACTTTCTTTCTGATTTATTGGAATATGTTTCTTTGATTTTTAAGCTTTGGGTTTTGGCTGTGATGGTCTTGAGAGTTTTCATTTTGAGGTTTTGTTTGTTTTTTTATTCAGGAGATGACTAGTGTATTGTTTCTATTTTCACCTTGACTTCTGTTTCAGAGATCTGGGCAATTTCCTTTCATGATTTCATGGGAAAAGATGTCTAGGTTCTTTTAAAATTTTGGTCATGGACTTTAGATATTCCATTGGTTATTAATTTTTTTCTTCTTCATCTGTTTTCTAGGGCTGCTATTTTGGATATGTAATGATTTTTTCCCCCTTTTTAATCTTTTGACTTTGTTTTACTCTTTCTCATTTTTCATAAACTAACTTCTATTTAATTTATTCTAATTTTCAAATAATCTATTATTTGGGGAAGGCTCAAAAGTCTTCAAGCAGAAACTGAATGCCAGTTGTCAGTTATATTCCAGGGACTTTTTTCTGCTCTGTGTTGGATTAGATGGCCTCAGCAGTCTCTCACAACTCTTAAATTCTGTGATTCAGTAAAAAAATTTAAGAACTGATTTAAAACAAAGTAATGGGGCACATAGAGGCATGCATTTATTGGTTAGAAAAGTTAGAAAAGTGTACTTAACTTTCTTTGAAGAAACTTGGTTTGAGTAGAAATGGGTATGAACAATAACCACTTGCTGCTTGTTCTTGCTCCCTATGCAATATCAGGGCCCTCTGTCTTGAATGTGGGACCACTAATTGCTTTATTGCACAGTTGTAAGTCTCTTTTTAGCTCCTAAAGTAGATGGCTTTCCACCCTCCTCATTAGACCCTGTTCCCAGTATCCACAGACTTCTCTTTCTCCCTGACTTAAGGTGGAAAAATAACTCACCCTGATTTTTTTCTCTGATTTCCCCATCAGGACCCCATCTGGTGCTTCTTCTAGTTCTTTGTAGAATATTTGTGAAGGGGAGCTGTGCTGTACTATATTCTTTTACTCAACCATCTTGGCTGGTCCCTTCATTTGATGAAATATTTAATATCATTTGTGTGGAAACAATGGATGACTAGGGACAAAAAAAAATACAAGCTGATCAACTTGAAACTGTTTGAATGACAAAGAGTAGTTACTAATGGTTCAATGTCGTCTTGGCAAGAGATCTCCAGTAAAGGACGCCAGAGGTCTATTTGGCCCTATATTGTTAACCACTTTTATCAATGGGTTGGGTTAGAAAGGATTGGCAGGCTTATCTAATTTTCACGTGATGCAAAGGTGAGAGGAATAGTTAACCTAGTGGAGGACAGTCATGTTCCCAAGAAGTCTTTATCTCTAAGACAATTGGGATGAAGAAATTAATGAAAATCATTATTAAGCACTTATTGTGTATCATACACTTTTAGAAGAGGCCACAGTGTTAGCACTTGAAAGTTGAATATCAGTCTCTGGTGCAAAAATGTCTTATACATTTTCCACGTTTATTGGTTCATAGGGTCATAGAATTAGAGTGGGAAAGCAACTTTGAGGTAATCTAGTCCAGAGCCATTCAACAGGTGGCCCAAAATGCTCCCTACTCTGGTGCTAACTAGAATAAAGCATAATTGGGAAATATTTAGCAAAATAAATTAAACTACAATAAGATACACATAACATTACATTTTAAAACTAAGTCAATATGTGGTGTAGAGGGATCATTACGTTTAGTGGTCCCCATTTTTATTTGAGTTTGACAACACTGAGCTAGTCCAACACCCTCATTTTATAGTTCAGGAAACTGTGGTTTAGAGAGATAAAGTGATTTCCCAAAGGTTACACAGGTAATAAGTGGCAGAATAAGAATCTGAATCTACTGAATGCTGGAAGCACTCTTTCTCTCTGTGCACAGAGATGGTAGCATGACCTTCAGCCTGACAAAATCTGTGAAATTGTGAATCAAGTTTTGCTGTTTCTTATCTTCCTTGCTGATTTAGGAATATACAAAAGTGGCATCATTGTCAACAGATAACCATGCCAGTGACATTAAGTAACTAGAAATAAAGATTACAGATGGTAACTTGACACCAAGTAGAATTTTATTTAGAGTGTTAAGATAGGCGTGCTATCTTTAGTGATGAGACAGCATTGTGTAGTACAAAGAGGACTGAATTTAGAGTCAGAGAACCTGAGTTTAGAATCTGTCTTTGTATCTTTTGAGTTGGTAATCTTGTGTAATACTAATTATAACAGTAATAATAATAACTCGCTTTTATATGGCACTTTAAAGTTTGTAAAATGTTTTTATGTATTATTTTTTAAAAGAATCCTTGTAGTCTAGAATTTATTTCTCCTGTTTTTTAGTTTATTATTTTCAAGTAACAATTCAAAACAACAACCTGTATCTCCCACTATACCCCATATGCCAATTTAAAAAATAAATAAAACAAATCCCTCAATATATAAATCAATGTAATCTAGAAAAACAAATACTCATATTAACTATGTCTGAAAATGTCTATCTCCACATTTTCACTTTATCACCATTTTGTGAGGAGGTGAGTGAAGTTGTTTTATTTTCAGTCTTTTGGATGTGAGGTTTATCATTGTATTGATCAGAATTCTAAAATCTTTCAAAGTTAAGTTATTTTACCATGTAATATTATCATTGTGTAATTTTTTATTCTACTTCTGTTTATTTCAGTCTGTATCAGTTCATCAAGATCTTCCCAGTTTCATCCCAAATGGTCTATTTTGTAATTTCTTATGGCACAATATTATTCCATTACAACAATATACCATAATTTATTTAGCTATTCCTCAATAGAATACATCCTTTGTTTCTAATTTTTGGTTACCATAAGAAGGGCTATTATAAATATTTTTGTACACAAAGATATTTTTCCAGTCATTTCAGTCATGTCTCCAGCTGATTTTACAGAGGAGGAAACTGAGGCAAACAGAGTTAAGTCACTTGACCACGGTCACATGATTAGTGTCTAAGACCAGATTTGAACTTGGGTCTTCCTGACTCCAGGCTCAGTATTCTATTCACTGTGCCACCAAAGTGCCCACATATTTTTTTGCCTCTTTCTTTGATATTTTTAGAGTGTCAGTCTAGAATAGCTGGATCAGAGAGTCTATGCAGTTTAATAACTTTCTGAGCATAGTTCCAACCAACAGTACATTAGTGTACCTGCTTTTCCACAGCCTTACAACAATTGTCACTTTTCTTTTTTTATATTGACCAGATGGAGACAAGTAAGGTTGAACCTACATGCATTATTTCATTTGAAGTATCATTTTGCCTATCAGGTCCTCAGTTTCCTCATCTATGAAATGAGGAGATTATACTAGATGTCTATGGCACCTTACAATTCTATGTTCTATATACAATTCCCTTAGGATTTAAATTTAGCATCATTTTGTACCCTGGCATCTCTTTGTGTCTTTCAGTCTTGATTTTCTTTTTCTTTCCCCCCCCCCCCCCCACTTTTTTTGGCCTTATGCAAAGGGAATGAAGAATCTACTCTAAAGTCTAAAAAGAAGGTACAAAATCAGTAGTTTATGTTTGGGAGGAATTGAAGTAATTATCTCTGGGATTTCATTACCTTAAAAATTTCACCTTCTGAATTATGGTCACAAAATTAATATTGTGACCCAATAGCTATTTAACCTTGCTATAAAATGTGGGATGTAGTTATTTAGTTCAGTTTCTATTCTGTTTAGGTCTTCATATTTCTGTCTTTTTTGAGGGGACAGGGGAAATCTATCAGATTTCTAGCTAAGATGTGCCTGATTTTTTAATCATAGAGCATAAGGAAATTATAAAGAGGAAAATATATGCATGGTATTTATTTCAGAGACCAGAGACCACTTTTTTGTTATTGTTTTTGTTAAAAGTTGAAATTCCTTGCTCTGTGAGAAATATAAATATAAGAATGTAAAAACTTAAATACCAGCTCACTTTTCTACCCAGTTTCTCATGGAGGTGGCTTTAGAAGCAGGTGAATTGAAAGCTACAGGGAGTTCAGGATGTAGCTTTGGATCTTGCTCCCAGAAGAATTATTGGCCTGGTTGGTGACCTTGTCCATCAGTCTTTCTTCATTTCAGTTTTGTCACTTGAAAAATAATTATTTTACTAACTTACTTCACTAGAACATAGTCTTGGTAGGAAGATATTTCTCAGCTCAGAAGTAAATTTTGTCCTGAAGTGTGTGTGTGTGTGTGTGTGTGTGTGTGTCTGTGTGTGTGTCTGTGTCTGCGTCTGTGTAGGGAAAGGGATTTAGATTTTCCTTGACCTTAAAATGTCAATTCTAAATGTATATTGATGAAGCATGCTGAGATAAAATGCACTGAAACTTCAATACTTATATAAGCATTTCATGTCATGTATACTTTCTTCTTTAAAGGCAAAATTTTTACTTAGCCAAGGTGTTGACTTGAAAATGCTTTTTTTATTTTATTGTCAATCTTAGTTTTCTGATGCATAACCATTCAGAATTATATGCTTAGCTGACCCTTTAATTAGCTCTCATTCTGTCTTACATGATTTATAACTCGATGGTGCACATGTAAAAATGATATATGATTTAATGAAGTGGAAAGCCAGGATCAGTTAACACCTCCAATTGGTTAATGGTTTCCCTGAGTCTAGTGTATGCACCCTAGAGGAAAAGCAAGCAAGCAGTTTGAATCTCTGCCTCCATTTATCATGAAAAGGACAAGAAAGTCCAACTTGCTGTGATTTGTGATTGTTTGCAAGCAATTTTTTTATTTTATTAGAAGACATGAGAAAATTGAGTCAGATGTTTTAGAGTATTTGAAGTGAGATGAAAACAGTCTGCAGGCATATTACCTTAGTTTGAAAATTCTTCCATTTTTTGCAGTTTACATGATAATGATTAAATAAAATTCTTTGCAAATAAAAAAGATACTGAGAAAATTCCATAGTTGTATGGAATGCCACTATCTCTTAAAACTGCCCTAGTGTCTCCTGATGGCAAAATGTGGTGATGGGGAGCATAATTAATTTGTATTTGCTCAATTACCTCCTAGTTGCATTCAGATTGGAGGTTCCAGAGCAAAAAATACCTATGAAAAGACTCTGCTGCCTCAAAATTGTTGAAACGCTGTGCCTTGGCATATTATGACTTTGAACTGCTACAAATTAGAAGCTTTGTTGACGAATTGGTAGAGTGACTTTAAACCTTCAGGGAATGGAACAGAGATATGTTGTTTCCACTTTCACTGTTAATCTCCTCATTTTGAGGATCCTAAATGCTGATAATCTCATAGGCACTTCCCTTCCACTTTTTTAAAAACTTATTAAATGTGTTATTTGTCTAACAATGTTTATCCTGAGTATTACTCCTTTATACAAGTCTTTAAGCATCATTTCTTTAGCACTCCCCTATTGTACCTTTGCCTAAGAATATTTATCATGAATACTAACCTTATGCAGAGCTTTAGAGTAATAAATAAAATAATTCAATAAAGTATTTTATCGCAGCGCTTTGCACCTAGAAAACATTTAACATATTTATTTATTTCTTTGTTCCTGAATAAAAAAAAGGAGGCAACACAAATACAACTGATATCATTTGCTCTCCTTTAGCACTGAAATAAATTGTTGTATCTACCTATATGTGGAAAGTGAAAAACTGAATTAACCATTTGTTTGTTTCAAAATACCTAGGTGTTTTCTTGAATAGAATGTCTGGATGACTGAACTGATTTTTCACATTTTAGATAGATATTTAATTACTGGGTAAAGACAGTCAATGAACATTTTGGTGGTCACTCTTAATCACTGTTTGTTAGGATAACTTGGAAGTAATGAGGTTTGATGACATGGGGGAAGTTCCTCGTAGATGACAGAATCAGACTTTGGTAATTGAGGGCATAAAACTTGCTCTTTATAACCATCGAAAAGGCTATAAATTCCAAACTTTTTTACTCTGGAAGACTTGCATTTCCTCTAAGTATAATGTTTTTCTTGTGCATAGATGTTAATGATTTGGTAATCTTGATTTAAGCATAGTAGATGTAATATTCTCCATCACGATGAGGAAACATTACATAGCATTTCTGCTGACAACATTCTGGCATTTAAAATGTTTTTTTTTACCAAAACGAGTGTATGTTTTATGTTTCATTCTAACTCCGATGGGGGAGCCAGTCAAGTTACAGGATTTGGCCACCTTTCAAAAGCCAAGTTACTTATCCCTGTTCTTTTGCCAAGAAAGAGGAGGTGCCAAATTAAGCAAGTGGTACTGAAAAAGTTCCTGCAATCAAAAATCTGTTGCCTAATATATTATAGCAGTTAGAGATTGATTTCTGTTAACAAGCAACCCATTGAAAAATGTGGCTTACAGGGAGTGTTAAACCTGCCTATCATTCATTTATATCACAGTATGAATTTTTTCAGTCCTCCTTAATTGGAAGTTTGTTGTGATGTGGAAGGGACAAAATTTTTGAAAGAGTAAAGGAATGAATACATTTGAGCACAAAAGAAAATTTGATGAGGGGATATCTGGGTTGGATGTACAGTGGAGATCTTTTGCTTGCTAAAGAACAACCCAAAGGAGTTTGGGGGACGAGGTAAACGAAAAAATTCAGAGATTAACATTTGAAACTTCTTTTTTTGTTGTTGTTTTGATTTTTTTCTCTTAAAGACCATCTATAACCTCAAATCACTCTGTTTCCAGATCAAGCCCAACTTGGCCACTGTTTGGGCCCTGATTGGTTTAACATGAATGCAAATAACAATTTTTTCTGTTTTGGCCAGAAACCCTGAGGGTCTTCCCCTCCTGAAATCTATCTATCTGTCTATCTCTCTATCTGTCTGTCTGTCTGTCTGTTGATACACACATATGTAAAAGAAGCATTTTTTTGCCTCATTTTAGTTAAACCTTTATCACTGAATGAGTGCTGTCTCAGTCAAAATGAGACCTATTGAAGACCTTAGATTGAAAAGGCCAAGGTCCTCTAGTGCATCCTTGGGCCATCTCCCATTGTCCTGATCCATATCTAGCCATTGGACCCAGATGGCTCAGGAGGAGAAAGTGAGGCTGGTAACTTTGCACAGCCCTCCCTCACTTAAATCCAATTCATTTGCGTGTCATGCCATCATCTCCCTGATGTCAAAGTCCTTTTTGAAAACAAAGGACAAACAGCAGCAAATGGAAAAATAAGAGATTAAAAAATGAAAAATGAAGAAAAAGATGGTATGGAAATAAGATGAAATTTATTTAACCTTACGATTGTTTGCTAAAGTCTTTGAGTAAACAACAAACATCCACAGTGTGACTGAAACTCATCCCTCATAGTGTTTAGCCAGAGTAGGATCAGAAACAGTTGTCGGTTTGACTCAGCAATTCTTTGTCTGTATGGTTAGGCTACTATGAGTACTACGGTTTATATGCTTTCAAGACAGTTTCATTATGTAAGACACTATAAATTCACTCTCATTTTTCCTGCTGTAAGACTACTCCTACGCCAGAGCACAGGTGATTAATCTTCAAAAACTGAAGAACATGGAATTATGAACTTTTAGAAGATATCTATTTCAACCCTCCCCCCGCCCTTTTTTTTTGTATTGTTGAAGAACCAAAAGTCCCCAATGAGTTCCAAATCCAAAGACCTGGGCTCCAATTCTACTTCTCTCACTTATATCTGATCTGGAGCATTGGGAAGCAGTTTGGACTTAGAGTCAGAGGACCTAGTTTTATTCCCAATCAGTTTACCCTTTTCGTGAGCTTGGAGAGAATATTTAACTTCTTTGTGGCAATGTTTTATTATCTATAATGTCAAGAGGCTGGAATAGGTAATCTCTAAGCTTCCTTCTAGGTCTAAATCTGTAGTTCCCTGATCCTGACTCATTTTACTAGCATGCCAGAAGTATTTGGAATCAAAAGACCTGAGTTCGAATTCTGCCTTGGCTAGATAAGAGTGTTGGACTTGAAGGGAAGACTTGAGTTCAAAATCTGGTTTATACACTTACAAGCTGTGTTTTCCTGAATGAGTTATTTATCCTCTTTCAGCCTCAGTTTCCTCATTTGTCATATGGGCATAATAACAAGACCTATCTCAGTGTTGTTGTGAGGATCAGGTGAGTTAATTATATAAAGCATTTTGCAAACCTTAAGGCACTATATAATTTCTGAGACAAGTCATTTATATCTTTCAGGCTCATTTTACTCACCTATATAATGATGATGATAGTAATAATACTTAGCACTACATGACCTGATAGCTATAATTATACAGAAGAAACTTGTTATCTTCCATGGTCTGACAGACCAAATTCCCATGTTATTATGAAGAGACCTCAAAATATTCTGGAGAATACAATAGGATCAGCCCCTTGTTGTTGATCACAATCACTGAGATAGATAGCTCTGTGGCACAGGAGACCAGGTTGGGAAGACCTGAGTTCAAATTCAGCCTCAAACATTTATTTAGCTATGTGACCTTGGGCAGATCCCTTAACCTCTATCATCTTCATTTTCCTTCTCTGTAAAATTAGAGATAATAATAGCATTTATTTCCAAGTGTTGTGAGATTCAAAAGAGGTAACATGTGTAAAGTACTTACTTAGTATAATGCCTGGTACATAGTAAGTGCAGCATCTGTGCTAGCTATTACTCTCTGAGTTTGATTTATTAAAAATCTAAGAAACACATTTTAAATAAATGTTACTGTCCAAAATACACTTTTCCTAGCTGCATGAAACAAAAAGCTTCCAAGATGTAAAGACCTGGCTAAGGAGATCAACATCACTGGGGAAGAGAATGAGGGACACAATCCTGTTGCCTTATTTGCTTCCAGCATTATACAGAAGATATTTTACTGAGCCTGTTGAGGATGGGCTAAGAAGTACAAAAAGTAACTATTTTATCTGCCTGGGCAGTAGTCCATAAAACATTGGGTATAAAGGAACAGTAGGCTGCCACTTTTTCCAAGGCCATCTGAATCCCATTAAAATAAATGAGAATAAGCTAATAATAATAGAAAAAAATCATTCGTTTGGGAGCAGGAGGAGGTACGTAACCTCAACCTCCAGTCTGCCATGAGGGTCATCTTGAAGGTACATTCAGTGAGCCTCCTGGTGATAAGCGTGCATTCCAACGTTTTTATTCAATTACAAAAATTATGTCATCCATCTGTGCAATCACCTAATCAATCAGCACTTCCTGAGTGCCTAGTCTGTGCCGGGCATTCTGCTAATTACCGGGAACGCAAAGACAAGAGTGACACAAAGGCAAAGGACAAGCTGGGAATGCAAAGACAAGGATTGCACATTCTAACAGGAGACACAACACACATACGTGTGTGTCTACACATATATGCACATATATGTATGTATACACAAAATGAATAAAAGGCATTTTATGAGGAAAGTCATTAGTGGCTGGGAGGATCAGAAAAGGCTTTACATAGAAGGTGACTCTTTAGCTGTGTTTTGGAGGAAACCAAGGTTTCCAAGAAGCATAGGGGAGGAAGAAGAGCATTCTAGTCATGGAGAGACAACCACTACAAAGGTAAAGAGATGGGAGATTGGGTTAAGCATAACAAAGAAGTGGGCTGGTATGACTAGACTCTGGGGCAAGAGGATGGGGCAGTATTGGGTAAGAGGACTGGAAAGGTAGCAAGGGACCAGGTTTGTGAAGAGCTTTAAATGCCCAATAGAGAATTTTATATATGAGCCTAGAAGTAATAAGAAAACACTGGAGTTTATTCAGTAGGATGATGACATGGTAACGCCTGCATTTCAGGAAAATCACTTTGGTGACTGTGTGGAGAATCGATTGGAAAGAGGATAGAGTTGAGACAGGAAGACCAAACAGGAATCTGTTGTAATAGTTAAGCAACAGGTGACAAGGGTATTGGCTGTGTGATGGAAAAGAAGAGACATGTACAAGATATGCGTAGTAGAACTTGATAACTGATTAAATATGGGGGTGGTGAGTGAGAGTGAGAAATCAAGGAAAATAACATTGCATACAAGTAATGGGAAAATTTGGAAGAGGAATAGGTTTTGAAGAAAGATAATAAGTTCTATTTTGGGTAAATTAAGTTTGAAATGTCTACATGACATGCAGTTTGAAATGGCGAATAGGCAGTTGGTGATGTGGAACTTGAGCTCAGGAGACAGATTAGGTCTGGATATAAAGACTGGAAAGTCATCTGCATTAAAGATGACAATTGAACCCATGAGAATTAATGAGATCATGAAGTGAGAGGATGTAGATAAAAATGAAGGTGAATGAAAAATGAATGTTCTGCAGTCATTATGATAATATTAAATATAAAAGAATAATAACAGAGTAACAGTATTTCTATCTGAACTCTAAAAAAAGACAAGAATGAAGCAAATAATATAAAGGATGATGATGATGATGATACAACATGGGGAAGTTGACAGGACACTGAACTTTGAGTCAAAGGATTCCTGAGTTTGGATTCTATCTTTGGTACAAATTGTATTGACCCTGGATCAGCCATTAGGCCTTTCTGAGCCTTGGTTTCCTCATCTGTAAAATGGAGATAATAATACCTCTTGTGTAAGCTCACTTGATTGTTAAGATCAGTAAAGCTGATGTACATAAAGCACATGTGCTTAAAGTGCTATGCAGCCACTCATTGTTATTATCATCTACAAAATAAGGACTTGAACTAGGTAATCTCTAAATTCTCTTCTATCTATAAAGGTCCTCTCTTCCTATGGTTCATCAAAGATCACCGAGCTAGTTAGTGGTGGAACTAGGAATAGAAGTCAAATTTCCCTAACTCTGTTCTAGAGTTCTTTCCATTAACCTTTATGATCTATATATGACCTAAATATATATCTAGATATATAGGATCTAAATCACTTTAACCCCTATGTCCCTAAAATTCCCATAGGAAGCTCTAGTTCAGGGATGGGGAACCTGGTGCCTCAAGGCCACATGTGGTTCTTTAAGTCTTCAAGTGTGGCCCTTTGATTGAATCCAAACTTTGTTCTGTGAAGTTCTGTGAGGCTGAAGTTTCTCCACCCATGCTCTAATTGGAATGGAACATTGATTGAGTTCTGAGTTGTGAGAATGTAAGGTAAATTTGAAGATTAAAAAAAAGTTTGCTCAGATGTATCCTGGCTAAAGATTATTCTATAAATCAGCTCAGTTTTTCTAAGGGATGTTGGCAGATTTTGTTTCCTCTGACAGCATTTCAATGTTTTTTTCTTCATAGAGAAAAAGAATGACCACCAAAGAATGAGATTGGAATTTCTTTCTCTTAGTAGAATAAATTTTAAAAATTATTAGTAGATACCTATTAACAACCGGGCTTTGTTGAAAGTATTTACTCTGGACATTCTAGACGTCATGTGTAATGCATCTCTGGGAAAAAATGGGTTCTTTAATCCAAAGTTACCGTTGTTCTGTGAGGTTTTTTGTTTTTTTTTTTTTAAAAAGAGGCCTATGAAAATCTTTATATTTTAATTACAGAGTTAACTTGCATCATCTGTGTTTCCCATTTTATAATAAACCTGCAGGACATTTTCTGAATTATCTTAATTTCCTGACCATTAAAAACTAGCTCATTTATCTCTGACTCTACAGAGTGAATAAATTTCATTCTCTCATAGGAATTTGTAAGGAGGCATCTTTGTCATTCATAACTAGGAGCAATATGTTCTTTTGATACATATAGGTCCCTTAACTATACCAGAGGGTATTAAATTCCTTTTTCATGAGCTTCCATCCTTCAGTATGGAATTATGACATTTAGAACATGTATTATAGTTTGGAAAATTATAAGAAGTAACCCCATCAAGGTAAGATTTGGAAAGCAACATTTTGTCAGGGTGTCAAATGACGTATAAGGCTCCCAGATGTATCCTAACCAAACCATATCTGCCCAGTGGAGTGTCTGATGTAACCATCTTGTAGAATATGTTATGCTCTGCTATATTCAGGCATTTGGATTTTTTTTTCACCAGGAAAAAAGTATTCTAAAATTGTCATTGAGACTTTGGAAACACTCAACTCATTCTTGCTGTCACTTGTACTGTGGTGTGTGCACTGCCTGATTGGCTGACTTTTGACTTAAGGACAGATAGAAACTTGTGCTTCCTGCTCCTTTCCTCCATCCTCTGAAACCTGCTGGTATTGTTGCTACTTTGGTGTGGGCAGATTGAGACTATGTATCTCTGGGGAAACATTTCCCCAGGAAAACCTCATATTACCAAGCAGAATTTATTTTGGTCCTCATTGCCATATAGATATGAAACATTTTCAGAGATACAATTATAAACGTTTCAGCCATGTAGATGTGTTCTAAGATATTTTTAAGATTTGTAATTGAAGTGATTTGTGCTTTTTGAATTCGCATTCAGCAGTCAGTTCTCCATTGCTTTCACCAATGTTTCCTTTTTAAAACTTTCTCTTAGTATTTATTTTATGTAACTTAGAGATGGAAGTCTCTGTAATGTCACATCAATTTATCTAAAAGATTACAATGGACAATGGTGTTATTCATTTTAGAGTGTACACAGCAGAAATTGTTCAGAATGTACTTTTAAAATGGGATCATATACATATTGAAATATTTCTGCAAAGATCCTCTTTTGGAAAGCTTTAAAACCTGTCCTTACAGTCAGAGGTTTGATTTTTGCCTACATTATAATAATCCTAAGAAAGAGGCACTTAGATGTAATGGATAGAATACTGAATATGGAATCAGAAAACCTGGGTTCAAATCCTGGCTGAACAATAAACTTATTTTCTGAAATGGGACCTCTACGTACCTCAGTTTCCTCATCTTTAAATGAGTCACCTGGACTTCATGATTCTCTAGAGTTCCTTCTGATTCTTCTATAAATCTCTGGATTTGGGGGAGGTAATTTCCAAAGACTGTACTTTGAGACTTTCTCCATGATTTTAGGCCAGAGAGAGTGACTTGGACTTTCGAGTAGGTCATAGGTTTTATAGATGAGGAGGGAAATTAAAAAGATTTCCAAATCCTGTCCTAGCTCATTGGGTAAATTGTTTTCACCTTCTCTGGGTCCCAGTGACTGTAGCAAGATCCTTACCTACAATAAGACTTTGGGATTTTATTTTCAAGATCTTTGGGTTTTTTTTGTAATAGATAATATGTGCAGGCTGTGTGACCTTGAACAAATCATTACACACCCCCCCACATCATCATCATCATCCTCATCCTGTGCCGCTGGTTTTTTCACCTGTAAAACGAGGATATAAATCAGCCTATTTCTAGAAATCCCTTCTAAGCCTAAGATTCTCTGATTTTCTGGTTCTGTCTCAGTTTCATATGAAAAAGGGTGATGACGAAATCATAAAACAACATGCATATAGTACACTAAACCTCTGCTGGTCCCACAGAACCCATGTTATATGTACTCTCAGTCAGTCTAGAAACATGTTAAATACCTACTCTGTGCTATGCACTCTGCTAAGCAATGGTAATACAAAGAAAGGCAAAAGATAGTGTTCTCAAGGAGCTCATAGACTAATGAGGAATACATGGAAATAACCATGTATACGCAAGCTGCATACAGGATAAATGGAAATAATCAACAGAGAGAAGGCACCAGAACTGTGAGGGAAAAGCTTCCTGTGGAAGGTGGCATTCTGTGTTGGGACTTGCAGGAAGTCAAGAGAGTCAGTAGAAGGAGATGAGGAGGGAGGGCATCCCGGGCAGGAGGAACAGCCAGTGAAAGTGCCTGGGGTCAGGAAATGAAGGGTCTTGTTTGAGGAACAGCAGAGATGTACAGGCTTACATGGTAGTATCTTGTGACTGTAAGAGTTACACTTTTCCTATTGGCTTCAATCCTTGGTGACAGATGCTACCTTCATTTAAGTTCACTTCTCAGGAATACGTTTTAATAGGGCTACCAATAATCATGATGATAATTCTAGCTACCATTTATTTAGCAATTTTAAGATGTAAAAATTATATGTATATAATATATATTCATATTATATGTATATGTATGCATACTATATAATATATGATAGCATATTATATATGTACATACACATCTATACATACTATATATTATATAATAACATGAAACTCATATATATGTGTATTTGTGTATGTATATACACATATATGTGTACACATGTATAAAAATGTGTTATAGAATGTATAACACATTCTATAATTAATATAATATAATATGCATGTTATCTATAATTATTTAATATACAATATGTATATTATATTGTTACATAATATATTATTGTATTTTAATATGTTATATTTATTATATTACATATTAGCATGAACCTTACAGCAGGGTTGTTGTGAGGATCAAATTACATGTGAGGTTCATGCTGTTAGTCCATTTTATGGACAAGGACAGCAGGGGTGATAGAGATTAGGTAGCTTGCCCAGGACCACAGTAGCATGTCTTTCATCACAGAAATGGATAGAGTTGAAGAATCATTTCAGCATTTTCAGTGCAGTTTCTTAAGGATGAAATCATTCACCTAGTTAGTGATGACATTTTACCTTTAATTCTTTGCTAAATAATTTTTTCACCCTTCCTGTATTTTCTCTCCCCCACCACACACCTCTCCCCCTACCAAAGTCCAAACTCTAGAAAACTTAAGGACAACTGTTGTTGCTTCTTAGGATTATTTTAAAAAATAGAATACTACTTTCCCATAGCACACCCTCACCTTGACCCAGAATAATTCTTCAAATGTTGTGAATTTGAATGTTGAGTTGATTTCCTACGTGTTTTCTTGACTATAAAATTGTCATTTTTCAAAGCACTGGTCACTATTTTTTATAACAAATTTTCTTATTGTTTGTGATGCTTTTAAAAAAATTTATGGATTCAGTCATCTTTGAGTTTGCCTTTGCTTTTTCTGTTACTGGTTCTTATTTCCTATTCAATGTGATGCCAATTGGAGTTGATGGCAAAGTTTAAAATAAGTGGTCCTCATACTTTTTGATAAGGAGTTATTCTTAAAGGCCCCACAGCAGGCTCAAGGGCCTGATGTTAAGAGTAATAGGGAACAGTTGCAGGGTGAGATGGTCAAGCCCCTGAGCAAAGCAGGGGAAGGGAGTGCTACTGTCTAGGCTTCCCTCTCAAATAATGCTACAGGGGATGTGGCACTTGGGGGTGGGTGAGTGGGGATTGAAACTGATGTGAGGATCTGTCAGGGGAGTCTTCCAGGTCTTTTAGTGAGGCTACCCTTGCTTTAAGATAGTAGCATGTTAAGAAATCAGCTGATTTGAAATAAGGTAGAAAGGAACCGTTTTAGAGGTCCTTTATTTTGCTTTGGGCAGCTAGGTAGTGATGTGGATAGAACACCTGGCCTGGAGTTCAGGAAGACCTGAATTCAAATCAGGCATCAGACACTTACTAGCAGTGTGACCCTGGTCAACTCACTTAACCCTGTTTGCCTCCATTTCTTCATTGGTAAAATAAGATGGAAAAGGAAATTGCAAACCACTCCAGTATCTCTGCCAAGAAAATCTCCAATGAGGTGGGGACGAAGAGTTGGACACACCTGGAAGGACCCAACTTTTTTTTTCTTTGTTTTAGAATAATTAGTTTCCCTTTTTGTTCATTGAGCTAAAGGAAGCTACTTTGTTTATTTGCATTTTTGTGGTGAGTTGTTTTCAACTGCTTCAGGAAGGAATAAATTTAATGAAACTTTCAAAACTCAACAAGATTTTTTTTTTTAAGTGAAAGGTGGACTGAGTATAGCACAAATAATGTTGTATTTGAAATATCTTATATGTAGCTGTCCCCTAAAAATAAAGGGAAGGGGAAGTAAAACAAAACCCAAGACTGTCTCCTTTGTGATTTATCAGGCTCTAAACTGGCTTTGCTTTAGGAAACTGGGGATTAGGATTTATCTGTCCTATAAAGGACACACAGCATTTAGATTAAAAGTAATCTGATTCTCTTGAGGTACAAACAATAACTCAAAGGCCATTCAAGTCAGTTAAGTGTCCAGGGATGGTAAACACCATATGATTACTGATTGGTCCAGGGAAGAGTATTAACAGAATGAGACCGATGAATTTAATCCAAATCTCTAAACCATAACAGCTGCAGTTTCCAAATGAGTTCCACCTCAGACTTTGGGACACTTGACATTACATATCTTACATTATAATTAATTACAGTTTCATTCTTACCTCATACAACAGAGCCAAGCTATTTGGTTTTCATTTTACCTGATTAGGTACCAGTTTCTTACATCAATTCTGTTTTTAGAATTTCAGTAGAGGAGTGTGGATGTTGCCAACACTGAAGTATGAAATTTAAAAGCTTTTTTTTAACTTTCTTTTTTGTTCCCACTAAAACCTCAAAACCACTCTTTATTAATAATAATAGAAAAACAAATGCCCTCTACAGCTACAAGGATGTTTAGAGGTAAGGACACTCTTACTGGTACTTTAGAAATAATGAGTTATGTGCTTAAAATAATGATTTGTAAATGTTCCCTTTGTAGAATCCTAGAGACCAAGATAGCCATGGTGCAGTGGCAGAAACACTAGTTCTGGAGTTAGAAGACCTAGATTCAGTCCTGTCTGTGACACTATCTGTGTGACTGGGCAACTCTTCTAATCTCTCTCACTCTCAGTATTCTCATCTGTAAAAGGAGGAGGTTTTATGGCTCTAATTCTGTGATCCCATCATTCTATGATCTCTCTCAAGCATAATTTATAGAATACCTAATAGATGCAGAGCACTACATCCTATGTACTGTATGTGGGAAGGAAGGAAACAAAGAACGAAGGAAGAAAGGAAGAGAGAAAAAGAAAAGTTGATCAAAGGGAGTGTGTCGTGTAACCAGATCATTTTTTGAGAAGGTGAAAGGAATCCTAATTTCAACTTGAAGGAATGGCCTTTTATTCTTTTCACCTGGAGAGGAAAAAAACTTATAGTGGGCATATGGTGTTATTGTTGTTCAGTTGTTTCAATTTTATCTGACTCTCCATGACACCATTTAGGGTTTTCTTAGCATAGATAGTGAAATGGTTTGCCATTTCCTTCTCCAGCTCATTTTATAGACGAGAAAACTGAAACAAACAGGGTTAAGTGACTTGTCCAGCGTCACACAACTAGGAAGGGTCTGAAACCAGAAATGAACTCATAAACATGAGTTTTCCTGACTTCAAGCCCAGGACTATATGGTACCTCATATAGCTGCCTGGGAGAAATGTGATAACTGTCTTTAGGCTGTCACATGAAAGAAAGATTGAACTTTTCGTGCAGTAGATAGAGTCCTGGGCCTGGAGTTAGAAGGACCTGAGTTCAAATGTGATCTCAGACACTTACCTGCTATGTGACTGTGGGCAAGTCACTTAATCTCTGTCTAACTCAAGTTTCCTCAACAGCAAAATGGGAATAGTATAACACCTACTTCCCAGGGTTGTTGTGAGGATCAAATGAGATAATACTTGTAAATGCCTGGCCCATAATAAATGCTATAGCAGTACTAGCTATTTAAAAGTATTATTTTTAATAATGATAAAAATATTTCTGCTTTCCCCTTGAGGGTAGAATTAGAAACAAATGGTAGAAAGCAGAAGCATCAGAGAGACAATTTATTTTTGATTATGAGAGGAAACATCATAAGTACAGTGTAGAGAAATCCCTAAATGGAATGAATGGGCTTGGAAGATTTTCCCCATATTAAAAGCTTTAGAAGAGAAAGTTTGATGATCCCCTGTCAGGAACAAATCCTGACTTTGTCTCTTACTCTCTGTGTGACTTTAACTGAGTCACTTCCCTTTCCTGGGTAAGGCCCACTTCTGTGCCTTCTCATTTGAGAAATGAGGAGCTCAGCTTATTGACCTGAAAAATCTCTTCAACTTGACATTTATGATCTTTAGGGAGTTCTTTATAAGTACAAATTGGTGCATATGGTCTCTGAGGGTGCCTTCTAAATCAGTGCTTCTGTGCGTGGGGGGCACTGTATTTTTAGAAAGAGGGGTAAACAATTCTTTAAAAGCTCCTGTGGGGCTTTTTTTTTAATCTTTTTAAAAAAATTACTTGAAAGTAGCACTTAGGAAGCCATTGGGAAATTCTGTGAAAAGGAGACATGATCAAAACAAAGTGTGAGTCAGCAAACTGAGTTATTAAAGGTGGTCCTGTTCTTAAGTATTTCTCGTTAACTGCTCTTCAGGACATAGCAGATCTGTGTAACATTTAGGGTCTATAAAGAATGTAATACTTGGATGCAGTTTAGACCAGCCAGATACCAACTTCACACATTGGTATCTGACCAGACATGCCACCTGGCCTTTGGGTCAATTCCTTAGCTATGTGTCATGTGCTAAGGCCGTTCTGTGGTGGTGAGCTGTATAAATCCTGACAGGAAAAGAAGGAAAATGAGGGTCATATTATCCTTCTAGATGTCTTATTTTCTGTTGTTTTTTTTTTTTAATTTGGAATTATCTCCTACAGTTCTTTGGGGGAAGAGCTGGTCCTTCTGTATTTGACAAATGGCTTAAAAAAAACCACCCTAACAGTCAAACTAGTACTGTGTAGTTACTCTATGTAGCTAGCACATATCTTCAGGTTTGAATAATCCAGAATCTCTTTGTTTATGATTCATTTTATTTTTACATAAAAGAATCACTTTCTAGGAGGGATTTACTAGAAATATATACATATATACACATATATATACATACACGCACACATATATATATATATATATATATGCACACACACATATATATCCTATGCTTTATTCTTTTGAAACAAAGTCATGAAGTTTTGTCCTTTTTAGAACCATAAGTCAATATCTCTTAGAGGTGAGAGAGTCTCCTCCATGGACACTCAGTCTTTCTATCTCTTTTTAAATATAACATACCCTGGGCAGCGTAGGTATGGACCAAGATTATCTATACCTCCTCAGTAGACTTTACATGACATGTATCCTCCATTATCTGTGGTGCGCTATCACTACAGTTACAGTACTTGAAACAAATACCTGTCCTTCCCATGTGTATGATAATCAGGGCCACAACCATACAAAATGATTAACAGGCATTTATTTCCTCATGTTGGGATGCTCAAGCCCCAGATGGAAGCCTCCTTCCAGAAATTAGTTATGCTTTATATGCCTCTATAAATATTCCTGGGACCCAAACAGCACAAATATTCATGTGAAAGATTCTAATGCTATGACATTAAATGATAGTAGTAATTTACAGTAAGGCAGTTACGACAAAGGGCATGAATAAGGACAAAAATTGGCCTTTTGTTTTTCATCAAAGTATTTTATGAACTTCCTTTTCTATTTTTACTCAAGGCAAAAACTCAATTTACATTAATAGACTAAGATCCATCAATTTAGCTTAGTGCCTTTATAAGAATAGGATGCTCCATGCTTGAAAATTTATGGCTAGGAGGATGTAGAGGCAGATGTCTGTGGGAGAAGTCAGTATACAAAAGCCTGATAAAGACAAAAGCTTACTTCTTTTTCCCATTAGGTGTTTCAATAGTAAGATAAGGAAAATTCACAATCTTTACTATTCTTATTGGATAAATCACCATATTCAAGGGCTTTTACTAAAACTTTTTCTTGTATACATTTCAGGAATTACATGTAAGGATTCTGTTTGATAGAGTGCTAAACCAAGGATTTTTCTGTCTGTGGTAATTCTGCTTGTTAGTGTTACAGTGGCCATTTAATATAAAAAAACAAACCCATGATTTACTGTCATTATAGTTAGAAATCCCCTTTCAGAACTGAAAAGGGATTTTTCCAGCATATGCATTCTAAAATGTGTTTTCTTAGACCAATTGTTCTGAACACCAGTGGAAAGCTATGGATTTCTCCCCCCACATACTTTTTCACCATTTTGGCAATATTAATCAATTACAAAACATTCCAGGTTACGGAGACAACAGGAATTAAGAGACATTTTCCTTGGGGACATCTACCGACAGCATTTCATTAATCACAGTCAGGAACCTACCCACAAAGAACTACTAGGAATAGTAGTCTCATTGAGAATGTGTCAAAGAAGAGGATAAAGTTGGACATTTCTTGCTGGAGACTACCTTAGTTAAAAATTCTAGACCAGGAATGACTTTTAAATTGCTTCTTATTTTAATTTCTATGGAAAGCCTGTAGGACCTCATGTAAAACTGTATAATATTCTCACCAGGACCCAAAGCTACTTAGCAAGAGGCTACTTTTTTCCCCTTCTCATGTGAATTTCAAACCAGAAGGTAGGAAATGTCAAAATAGATGCATTTTGAGGTGGAGGTTTTTACTCATTTTCCCCTCCCCTCCTTTTCTTCCTGGAACCCTAAATATTTCCAAATTACTTAAAAGAAAAGTTTAGCTAGTTTATTTTGCAAGGTTTACTTTCATAATTTTTATCTTGAGATTTGTTGTGTTACTCACCAAATGACTGTCTATCTGACAACTTCATTGTCTACCTAACAAGATGTCTTATACTTTACATAGTAGGAGATGAGAAGATATTTGTTGAGTGGAAATGAATTGAGTTTTGAAGGAAAGAGGATGAAAGTAAAGCCTAAATGAAAATTGTGTTCCCTGAACTGAATTTGTCTGCTCACAGTTTGTACTTACAGGAAAGGATTATTTCTTCATAACTCTTGAGAAGGAAGGAACTTCAAAAGCCACCTAGTCCAAACTTCTCATTTTATAGATGATGAAACTGAGACTTAAGCAGGCAATATCACTTGCCCAAGGTCACATAAGTAATAAACATCAAAGGTAAGATTTGAACCTTAAATCAGGGTCCTTTCTAGTACGCCTTAGTGCATTGTTTTGGTGAGGAAAGGAAGAAAACATTATTGTACGAAGACCTGCATCTTTTGTCAGTGTGAACCAAGTAAATAAGAGTGCTGTGAAATACAATACATATTTTCATCCATTTGAAACAACTTAAAGAAATCAAATTATAAAAAACAGTCGATTGTCACTATTAATGTTTATATGTCATAGCTCCCAACCAAGTAACCCCTTCCTTTCTTGGACAGTGACAAAGAAAGGGATCTCCTTAGAGTACACAGTACTAATATTTCAGGGTGTAGGGGAATAGGAACAGAGAGAGGAAGACTCCTTATTTTTTTTTTTAACTTAGGGACCGGACTCCAATTTAATTTATGCCATTATACCTCATGAGTGAGTGGCAGGAGTAAAGACTATGCTCCCATATTCCCAAAATGTGAATTTTCCTACATGCTAAATGAATACTGTGTTCCATAAAATGTTCTAGGAGGCCTGAAACCTAACTGATGAGGAACCTGTTGGGCACCTTTTGTGTTCAAAAGGTCAACCACTGATGTTCAGTTTAATTCAAATGCACAGGTACCTATTGTTCCAGGTATAGGGAAATAAATGTTGTTCCTGGACTCAAAAAACTTAGAATTCATTAAAGTTGAAGAAGTGTGCACAAATTAGTATGACACTAAATAAAATAATAAAAGCAAAGGGACAGGATCTAAACAATACAGTAGTGAATTTCAGAGGGGATGAATCACGTTCATCCGAGAGAATGGAGAAGGCTTCATGGAGGAGAGAGCATAGGAACTTGCCCTTGACAAAAAGGAAAAAATATCTACTGATAGGGATGGGAAAAGGGTGATTTCCAGGGCTGGAAAAAACCCTTTGTGAATGGTTTATCAGTGTAAATGACATAAAAGAGGATGTATTACAGCTTTGCTGCTGCCAGCACCACTGGAAATTTCCCTCCACCCTGCTTCTGGGACCTCCTATGTGTTTTGTCTCCTGCATTAGAATGTGAGCTCTTTGAAAGTAGGGACTGCTTTACTTTTCTATTTGTACCCCTTCTCCTAGTGTTTCGCACATAGTAAGCTTTTAACAAGTGTCTTTTTATTCATATGTTTTATATAATCATTCACCAAGGTGGGAGAGGGTAAGATAATATTGGGGAACATATAGAAGAGGTCTACTCTGGTCAAAAGTGTGAAGGGGAGGTAGGTTGGTGCAATATTGTGGTAGGCTTTATCTGCTGGAATAAAGAACTAGGATTTTGTCCTCTAAGCAGGAAGAGAGTTATTGAAGGTTTTTCATTAAGGCAGTGATAAGGTCAGACAAGTAGATCAGATAGGAGACGAAAGACTAGGGAAGGGAGGTGGCAGTCTCAGCACAGAGGAGAGGAGAGCTTTAGAGGCAACTGGTTGACATTGGACGTAGGCAGCTAGACTTGGAGTCAGGAAGATCTGAGTTCAAATATGATCTCAGACGATTACTACTTTTTGATCCTGTGCAAGTTACTTGACTTCTCTCTGCCTCTGTTTCCTCACTGGTATGTGGGAATAATAATAGCACCTACTTCCTATGGTCACTAGGAGGATAAACTACACATAAAGCAAACTTTAAAGGATCATGTAAAAGCTAACAATTTGATGATTGATGGCAGAGGTGGTTGTTGTGGTGGAGAAATTGTAAGGGCTTGGCAGATGATTCGACATAGGGGGTGAAATGTAGGAAAAAATCGAAATGACTGATGTTTGGGTTCTAAATGCCTGAGAGAATTGATAATGACATCAACAGAAACAGGAAAGTTGTGTGCAGAAGCAATTTTGTTGAAGGAGATAATGACTTCAGTTTTTTCTGCTGCAGAATTTTACAGTAGTAGAAATTCAGGTTTTAATTCTCTTTCACATTTCACCTAGTAGTAAGAAGTACTTTTAGTCAGCAAATTGGAGATGTTTTGCAATTTTGCAAAGTTTGCTTGAAGTTTATAAAAGCTGATGAGTTAGAGGTTGGTATTCCATACAGTTTCTGGGACTGAGACAGAGATAGCAGGGTGGTGTAATGGAAGAATCATTGCATTTGGAATCAGAACTGGATTTTAGCCCTATTTGGAAATCAAAAAACATTTATTAAATACCTGCTCTGTGCCAGATACTGTGCTAAGCACTGGGATTACAAAGAAAGACCAAAAAAAAAAAAAAACCCGTCTCTGTTCTTAAAGAGCTCAGTCTACTGGAGGAGACATGAAAACAAATATATACAAAACATATATAGATATAGATATGACAAATTGCAGATAATCAACAGAGGCACTGGCATGAAGGAGGGTTTGGGAAAGGCTTTTCATAGAAGGTAGATGGAACTTGAAGGAAATCAGGGGAGCCAGGAGACAAGAATAAGAAGGGAGAACATTCTAGGGCATGAGAGATAATTTGGGCAAGTCACTTAATCTCAGTTTCCTCATCTGTAAAATAAGGGGACTGGACTGGATGACATCTAAAATCTTCTAAAACTTTAAATCCTACTATCATATAAAAATGATATCTTTTCTGTTTTATAGACAAATTGTAGATGTAAAGAATTTTCTTTGCTAGTTCTGGAGGAGAATCAAGCCTGAAATGATTTCTGTGTAGTATACAGAGTTTCATAATTTAAAATAAAAAATACTAATTAGGATTCTTTATAGTATTTAGTTTTTAAAAGTTGAAGCATTTCCAGGAAGGATCATGATGATGATGATGATGATGATGATGTGTGCGTGTGTATATATATATATACACACACACATATATCATGCATGTGTGTGTGTATCTAATTCAGTAAGTTGTCAAGAGGTTTATTGTGATTGGTGCTGAGAAGTAATTTAGTTTTTAAACCCTAATAAACAGTTATTAAGTGAAACCTAAATTCATTTACTGAAATAGGTGATTTAAGATACCATGTTTTGTCTTGTTAAATGAACTTAGTGGAGAAATTAAAATAGATAGACCTTGGTTTCAAGGAGGACTGTGGTGTCATTCAAACTACACAACTTTTCAAATGTGCGCCAGCACACTAACCCTATTATTTAGTTGGTTTTGAACCTGTTTCATTATACATCGAAGGTAGATGTGATGAAGGGACTGGCTTCCAGGCTATCTCTCCAGCTGTATATCACCAAATAGACAAGTATTTTTTCATCTACTTGGTTTTCCTTTGTTGATATTTATACTGAGCTATTGAGTGATTTTGGACCTCACTGAGGCAGCTGTGCAAAATTCTTGAGCTTGATGCAATTAACACAATATCAGAACTGGGAATCATGGCGTGCCCCAAACTATGAAGAATTACAACTTAGTGATCACTCAGAGGACAGTGAAGTGTATAGTGGCTATGAGTGGGCTGTAGAATATTAATAAGGTATTAGGAGATAATAGTAACAATATTAGAAGTGGAATAAAGGATATTGTCAAGGATATGTGTCCATAAAAATAGATAGGCTAGCCATGTGGCAACAATGATGGATAACTAACTGATGAACTATTGCTATTCATGAGTCGTTAAAAGCTTTAGAGTAGAAATTCTTAACCTGGAATTCGTGAACTTGATGTGTGTGTGTACACATGCATGTATATATACATATATATGAATTTAAATATAATTAGTTTCCTTTGTAATTCTATATATTTTATGCATTTAAAACATTATTCTGAGAAAGACTTTCAACAAAATGCCAAACCAAAACGTTAAATATTTGATCTAGAGATATGTCCTTAGCATTGTGGGTGAACTCCCTGTCTGGAATTTGTGGGAATAAATGATAACTGTGTAAAATGAGAAGGTGTAGAAGGGCTGCAAACTGCATTGTTGTAGGGAGTGTCCTGACCAATGGCATTACAGACCCATCAAAGTACCAAAGTAAAAGTATATTACTTGGTTTTGACAATATTTTCCATGCCATATTGCTAAAACATCACTAACTACCAGGTCAAATGCTTCCTTTCCTATCTGTCTAAACTTTTTGTTATGCTCTGTGCTGACACTGAGGATATCACTGATGTGAGGATATTTGAATGAAACAGGCAGATTTTCCTAAGTGATATTTGCAATAGACTATATCTTTACCATAGTGCAGCTGATGGAAATGCATAGATAATACAAGCTCCTTCTTGTGTGTTAAATGTCAAAAATTATTTAATCTGGTAGTATGAAACTTCCTGAATTGCTCTCCTCTAACAAAGTGTCTCTCCTGCCTTTGTCAAATTATATAAGATTCCCTGAAAGATAGAACAACAACAATAACCTTGTTTGACCCTTCCTTCATTAGTGAGTCATAAAATAGAGAGACAAGCTTACCAAAGATTCAGCACAGCTGTGGGGGAGATCAAGTATAGAATCAAAGTTGAAGAGAGATTCCCTAAAGATGAAGGTATCCTCTAGAGTCTAGAACAAAAAAGAAAAAAAAAAACAAATCCTTTTATTAAGGGGATTTATTCCATGAAGTGTGAATTCATTCAAAGGGCTGCACTTGAGGACCTAGAAAGCCACATGTGTCCTTGAGACCACATGTTTCCCACCTCTGCTCTAGATGTTCCTCTTTGTAGATAAAATTGTATTGATTATGTCATGCCCCCGAATGTTACAGAGCCTCATAAATGAGATCATAATCACAGACAAAGCTAGCTATCCTTGGAGAAAAAGAGTGCATGAAGAATGCCCATCATACAGACTATAACATGTAATTGATTGAACAACCTATGGAGCTCATTCATCATTGTGTATATTTTGGAATGGTAATGACAAAGACAATGATCTAGGCACAGAACTGAAAGGAATAAACAGAGCCGGCTGGGTTGCCTTTAGGAGTTTGCAAATCTCTTTTAGTTAATATAAATCTCTCCCTTAAGCAAAGGCTCATCTTCCTAATACAAACATTATTCTAATGTTGTTGCATCTTTGTTAGACACTGAAGACTTGTAGTTGAGTATTACCCAAGGGGCAATGGAGAAGTATATGGTGGACATGAACCAACTACAAAATGCATAAAGGAGAAGGAGAATGGAGAATGTTATCTAAGGTTTAAATATATGATCAGAAAGGAAGATGGTTTGATCATATTGCAAGAATATGGGAAAACAGATGGATAGTCCACTGCTCAATTACTATTATCTTGATAAAGAAAGAACTCAAGGTCGCTAGCATTTGGGGGTGAATCCCCTGTTACAAATCTGTGGGAGAACATGACCGAGATTTGCACAGGATGGGCAGGCATCATTGGGTTGTGATCTTCATTTTGGAAGGGAATACTCTCGTAAGTGAGATCACAGGTCCACTGGGGTATTGAGGTACTCAAAAAAACCATTTAGGTATTATTTTTCAAACTTTCCGATTAAGTTTAGTTAAAAGATTTAGAGATTATTCTACATATGGAAAAGCTTTTGAGCCAGATTTTAAAAGGCCTTTCAATACTTTATTCTTTGTAGAAAACTTCCATAATATGTAAAGATTTAAGCTTATGAAATAAGAATTCACTCTTTGGTAAAAGTTATTGGGAAAACTGAGAAACAGTCTGGCAGAATTTGGGTATAGACCAATACCATACATCATTTACAAGGTAAGATCAAAATGAATACATGAACCAGATATAAACAGAGAGATCATAAGTAAATTTAAAAAAACATGGAACATATTGCCTATCAAATTTATGGATAGGAGAAAATTTTATGAATAAACAAGAGATAGAGAGCATTGGGAGATATAAAATGAATAATTCTGATTATATTAAATTAAAAAGCATTTGTATAAATAAAACCAAAGTTGCCTAGAAGGAAAGCAGAAAATTGGGGAGAAATTTATAGGCAGTTTCTTAGATGTAGGTTTCATATTGCAAATATATAAATTCTCAAATTTATGAGAATATGAATCACTCCCCATTTGATAAATGGTCAAAGGATATGAATAGCTTTTCAAAGAAAAAATCAATTATCTGTAGTTATATGAAAAAATGCTCTCATTATTGATTAAAGAAATGCAAATTAAAACAGCTTTGAGATATCATCTCACACCTATCAGATTGGTTAAACTGATAGGAGGGGAAAATAACAAATGTTGGTGGGGATGAGGATAAGTTGAGGTACCAATACACTGTTGGTGGAACTGTTAACTGATCCAGCCATTTTGGAGAGCAATCTGGAATTATGCTCAGAGTTATAAAACTGTGTATACCCTTTGACACAGCAACATCACTATTGAATCTGTTTCCTAAGGTGATAAGGGAAAAAGGAAAAGAACCTATATTTTCTAAAATATTTATAATGGCTGTCTTTGTTGTGGCAAAGAACCGGAAATTTAGGGGATGCCCATCAATTAGGCAGTGGCTAAGCAAGTTGTGGTCTATGATTGTGATAGAATATTATGGTGCTGTAAGAAATGATGAACTGATTAATTTTAGAAAAGCATGGAAAGACTTGCATGAAATAACGAAAAGTGAAATGAGTGAAACAAGGACATTATATAATGTAACATAGATATTATTTGAAGAATAACTGTAAACAACTAAATTATCTGAGTATTGTAAGTACTCAAATTACAAAGGATTTGTGAAGGAAGATGCTATCCACCTCCAGCAAAAGAACTGATAAATAGAAGTATACATAGTATATAGTACACACACACACACACACACACACACACACACACACACACACACACACACACACACACACACACACACACACACACACACACACTTCTTTGTTCCGTGTCAAATGGTGGCCTTCTCTAGAGGAGTGAGGGGGTAGAGGCAGTTCGGAACTTCAAATGTAACAAAAAAATTTAATTAAATAAAAAAAAGAAAACTTTCCTACCCATACCCCTACCCTAACCCCAAAACTGTGCTCTAGATCCAGATTACAACTTTACTCTACCTGATCTCTGACCCTCAAAGGTGGATGAATCAGACTCCTGATTCTAGAGTACATTTTGAGAAAGAGACTAACAATTTAGCTAGTGGCTCACTTTTCCTGTTGAACATAGTTTAAGGAAAGTAACTGCAGGAACTAATCCCATTTGAGTATATGAAATTGAAGGGTAGAGAGATGATTGCATGAATAAGTAAGAAAAGTCCCTTACTCTTTCAAATAACTGTAGAGTCTCTTTGATTAGATGAAAAATATGGGAAGAATAGTACCCCAAGAAAGTCAGGAACATTTGACTCTACATTTTATTTTGTTAAGTAGAAAATTATCTATATTAATATGCATTTAAAAAACTGTGTGCTTTTGTAAATTTTTGGAGGGAGGGGTTTCATCACTTAATTGTGAAACATGCGAACCACTCCAGTATCTTTGTGAGAAAACCCCAGATGGAGTCCCAAAGAGTCAGACACAGCTGAAATGACCGAACAAGAATTGAACAATAAGACTGTATAATTTAATAATTTTATAAAGACAGTGGAAAGAAGAGTTGTTGATTGACTTTTCACTTAATCTTGGAAACTCTTTCATTAATGTTCATACAATTGTATTCTTTGGTAAACATGGAGATATAGCCATTTGTATGCTGTTCGGTTGTATTGAAAATGCCCATTGTTCCCTGCAGTGTAAGATTCATTTTTGAACTTAAAGGATTAGAAGGCACCATCTGGGACACATCGGATGTTCGTATTTCTTCAAAAGAATCTCCAAATCATACTTCTGGGACTTTGCTACTCATTATGATGAAGAAAAATAAATGGAAACAACAATTGCTTGAAGAGCACTCAGTTTATTGGTGCATTTCATGTAAAACTTGAAAGGAGAGAAAATGGCTATTAATACAGAATTCATTATAAATTATATACATATATTACATATAATTGAGCAGCAATTGGGGCATTACTAATATATTTGAAGATCAAATAAGATATAATGCATATGAAAGCATTTTGTAATGATAAATGACTATGTCATAAGTTGTTGTTGTTGGTCATGTTACTCAAATTTCTTATTTGGAAATTTTCCATCAGAAGATTTCTTATGGCTGTCCTTTAAAGACTGATTTCCTTAGTCACATTTTAGATTGTAAAATAAATGTGTTGCCCGCATGAGATATAGCTGGAAGGCTATGAGGAAAGACTAGAGACTCATTTGGGGGAAAGAGTACAAATAATTTGTTTTGTGGACAAATGTATATTTTAGAGTATAAACCTCAATTTAGATATCCTGTGTAATCGTTCTTGGGCATTCTGCTTTTGAAATCAGTATACAAAGAATACTGCTAAATTTATCTTCTGAGAAACAAAGTAGTTGTGTATTAGCTCAAATTCTAAATTCCTTGCTTTGTCTTAGAGTACTATCTCATTTGTGTAGCATCATTGAACAATGGAATGTTCCACATAAATAAATTTTCTAGATTACTGAAGCCCGATTCCTTGAATACAAGATTTTTTTTAATTTTAACTGATTTTGATGGCACATTTCAATATATTTTCATATATATTGCAATATATGGGGCAGCTAGGTGGTGCAGTGGATAGAGCACCAGTGCAGGAGGACTTGAGTTCAAATCTCACCTCAGACACTTGATACTCACTAGCTGTGTGACCTTGGGCAAGTCACTTAACCCCAATTGCCTCATCCTGGGTCATCTCCAGTCATCCTGATGAATATCTGGTCACTGGATTCAGATGGCTCTGGAGGAGAAGTAAGGCTGGTGACCTGCACAGCCCTCGCTCGCTCAAAAAGTCAAGTGCAAGTCATGTCGTTATTTCTCTGACGGCATGGTCTTCTTCTTCGGCAATATATATTTCAATGCCTTAAGGAATTGTGTTTTTGTTTCTTGTGCTGTTCCCTCCACTCATGCAGATCCCAGTCTGTCAGTAACTTAGCAGATGGTCTTTGGGAATGGCTGTGGCTAAAAAGTCATCACCATGTGGCCAACTTGCAGCTGCAAATCCTCTGAATCTAACTATACTGCCTCTCAGAATAGAGGCATAGAGACTATCACAGGGTTCATCCTGGCACTTCATTGTGGTAGGACCCACCTAAGCTCATATTATTCTGGAAAAGCCTTTGAGGACTGAGAGTAACCTCTGCGCTATGAAAAGACATTGGAATAGAATGGAAAGGGAGTCAACTGGTTTTCTTGCACTCATTTTATAACCTTGTCGGCGTTAATTGGAGTCATCATTATGAACATGAGTTTTTGTATCATCAATCAAAAAAAACTCAACCCATTTGTTAAGTAACCATTATGTGCCAGGCAGTGTAATACAGCAGTACTTTCAAGGGCTATTGAGATGTATAGAGTTCTTTGCTTTTAAGCTAAATGGACCAAGATTATTGCAGTTTTTCAAAGATCCTTTGGTTATTTTTACACTATTTTTTTGTTTTCTCTCCTGGTCAGTGACTGCTTCTCCTGGCCCACCATTTCAAGCAGACCATCTTTACTTTTTACTTCATTCTATTTTCCTCAGACCCACCATCTTGCCGACTGGACTGAATACCTCTGGAGGTTTTATCTCATCTCTAGCACTTCTCCCCAGGTCTCCCCTATCCTGACTTGTGACTGTTACCTGGGCCCAGCTTTTCAGACAGACTCTAACCATTCTTTACCAATTAGTCCTTGGCCATCTTCTCCACAAATTCAGCATCTTTTCATTGCTCTATCTGCAGTTCCAGAAATCAATTATGCCTGGAATTTTAAAATGAGTTTCTTTTGTGAGGAATAACATGGAGTCTACTGTCTATGGATTGTAAGTTTATGGGAGGGAAGTAATGTATAAAGAAGACTAGAATGGTAGGAAGGGGCCAGGTTATGAAGTTTCAAAAGCCAGATGATTTTATATTTGAATCTGTAAGTCAGAGGGAGCCAGGGAAGTTTATTAACAGAGAGGATCTATCATATGGTCAGATCTGAGCTTTTAGAAGATCAGTTTGAAAACTGCATGGAAGATAGATTGGAGTGGGGAGAAACTTGAAATAGGGAGACTAATGAGCTATTATAGTTTGGATGTGAGGTGATGATGGATTCTACCAAGGTGGTTGAAGTGAAGGGGGCATATGTACAAGGTATTATGAAGACTGAGATGACTTGAAAACTGATGGGATATGGAGAATGAGACATTAAGGGGTTGAAGATGACACCTAGGTCAAGGGATCACTAGAACAATGGTGGAACCTTTGACAATAATGCAGAATTCAGGACAGGTGAAGGGTTTGGAGGAAAAGATAATGAGTTCAATTTGGGGCATGTTCAGTTTAAAGATATCTAGGTGGCATCCACATTGAGATGTCCAATAAGCTGTTAAAGATGAAATACTAAAGACTAGGAGACAAATAAGGGCTAGACAAATACATGTGTATTTCTGTGTAAAGATATAATTAAAACCATGACAGCTGATAGTATTACCAAGAGGGAAAAGAGAAGAGGGTCTAGAACCTTGGAGGACAATCTTGGATAGCGTATTAGCTTTGTAATACAGTTTGAGATCTGGAGATACCAAGCACCCCTTTCTTTCTATATGTTTTCATGGTTCCTGTCAATATTCTCAAATTTTTGTTCTTTGTAGATATTGTTGTATTTTATCTAACTATATAAACTATCCTTTTGGTAATTTGATTAATATAGTATTAAATCTATAATTTGATTAGTATCATCATTGTATTACTTTACTAAAGCAATTGTTTCAACTTTTTTTCCTCTAACATTATATATGTAAATATTCATATAATTTGCAAGGACAATTTTGCCTTCTCTTTGACTATGCTTGTTCCTTTAATTTTTTTCATATCTTATTTTAAAATAAGTATTTCTTGCACTTCATAGATCAAATCATAGTGGAAATAGTGTTTGTTTAACCTCATTTTTACTGGGAAAATTTACAGTCTGCTAGGCCTTGGAGATGCAAAGGAAAAAAATAGAATTCCATCCAGGGAGACAATACTTACAGAATAGATACATGCAATTTAAATACGAAGTAAATGCAAGTAAGTTAAAGATACAGGGCTCTAGCAGCTAGATGGATCAGAAAAGGATTGGTGTAAAAGGTATTGTTTAAACTGAGTTCTGAAGGAGACCAGGGTCAGCTAGGTGGTACAGTGAATAGAGTGCTGGGCAGGAAGACTCATCTCTGTGAGTTCAAACCTGGCTTCAGACACTTACTAGCTATGTGACTCTAATCAAGTCACTTAACCCTGTTGGACTCAGTTTCCTCATCTGTAAAATGAACTGCAAAAGGAAATGGCAAACTACTCTAGTATCTTTGCCAAGAAAAACTCAGACGGAGTCATGAAGAGTCAGACATGAGTGAAAAAATGACTAAACAGCAAAAGAGATTCTAAGAGATGGAGGTAAGGAGGGAGGCATTCCAAATATGGGAATTGTTGTCCACACAAAGGTACAAAGGAAATTCTATGCATGAAGAAAAGATAATAATGCCATGTGGGGCTCATATGTAGAATGTAGGAAGAACTAATGATAAAGGGGATAGGAAAGAGAGGAGCCAGCCCATCAATTGGGGCATGACTGAACAAGTTGTGGTATATGATTGTAATGGAATATTATTGTACTGTAAGAAATGACAAGCAGGATAATTTGAGGAAAAAAAAACCTGGAAAGATGTACATGGACTGATATAAAGTAAAGGCAGCAGAACCAAGAGAACATTGTCCATAGTAACAGCAGTATTGTATGATGAAGAACTGTGAATGGCTCAGCTTTGTCAGCAATACAATAATCCAAGATAATCCCAAAGGACACATGATAAAAAATGCTATCCATCTCCAGAGAAAAAACTGAAGTTGAACGCAGACTGAAACATGCAGTTTTTCACTTTCTTTTTGTCCTTTCCTTTTTTTTTGCATTGAGTTTTCTTGCACAAAATGACTAATATGGAAATGTTTTATATGATTGCACATGTGTAACCTATATCAGATTGCTTACCATCTCAGGGAGCTGGAGGCAGGGGACGGTAGAGAGAAAGGTTCAGAATTTAGAACTCAAAACTTTTTTTAAAAAAAATGTTAAAAATTTTTTTCACATGTAATTGAGGGGAGATATTTTTTTCAAGTCAAACAGAGGAATTTTTAATCAGTTAATCAAAACTGGTTATTCTAATGACTTAGTTTGGCTTTCTTTTAGTATTCTTCTCATTTTCATTACTATAGTCACCGTCTTTCAGCTTTGCTTATTTCACTCTGTACCAGTTTGTAAAAATCTGCCCAACTGTCTATAAGCCTTTCCTATTCCTCATTTTTTGTTTCACAAAAATATTTCATTACATTCAGATACTGCATTTAGGTCAACCATTCCCCAACTGAAAATCACCCACTTTGTTTCTAGTCCTTTGATCTTCCAAAAAAAGTGCTTCTATGAATATGTTGGTGTTAGATTTCTCTGTCTTGGACCTTCTTGAGATATATGTCTAATAGTGGAATCTCAGGGTCAATCGGTATGGAAAGTTCAGTGACAGCGAATGACTGAAGCAATCCATAGGTCGACCTGTAGAATGTGCCTGCCTCTTCTTTCCCTTTCCTTCAACCCCATATTGACTGTTTCTGTCAGTTTTCTGTCTATGAGGTACATTTGTAATTTGCATTTTTCTCATTACTGATTTAGAACACACTTTCACATGGTCACTTATTGTTAGCAATTCTTCTTTTGAAAACTCTTTTGATCGCTTATCTACTTTGTAAAAATTCTTGATCTTATATATTTTGTCTATTAATTCCCTTTATAGCCTTATTATCCCTTTTATATGAACTATTTTATGAAAAGATTTTCACCTCCATTTAGTGGTTTCTCTTCTTATTCTTAATACATTAATTTTATTTTTGCAAGTTGTTTTAATTATTGTACTTGAAATCGTCTCTAATGTAATTATATCTATTTTGCTTGACTGAATCATTGGAGTTTAACAAAAATATGACCAGATATTAATACATTTTAGTTTTCTATTCTCTAGATTACTCAGGTTTTTTTTTTACTAAATACATGGATATGTTGACATTTTAATGCATTTTGTTTGATGCTGTGTGTTAAATAAGAACCAAGCAATATTATTATTATTATATATTATTATATATTATATATTATATATTATATATATTATATTATTATTTTGATACAGAACTTGAATGCTACAAATGCTTTTAACCTTCATCAAAAGAATTAATAACTATGTAGTTCCCCATTGTGTAAGTATGTTTCAGAAATTCAAAGGGAACAAAACTAAACATCCTATACTTGAATTTTAATTAATATATTATTTTAGCTATGATTTCTGCCAGAAAAATGGAAACTTCATTTTGTTTCAAGTTTGCATATTATGATCCTGAAATGAAAGTCATTTATATTAATTATACTTTGAAAGTTTGGTTTTGAAAGGATGATTCAGCTGATATCCGTGGTGAGTTCACCTGGGCAATAGCCACAATCAAAATAATCTTCCTATATTTGCTATGCTTTCTCTCATCCCCCATTGCTTTGAGTAGATACATCTTTTACAATTTGACTATGAAATTTAATGGTAACAGCAGGAATCGAAAAGTCTGCTCTCTTCTTGATTCAACAGAAGAGCCTATACTGAGGCATCCTTGAAAGTGCCTTATTTAGAACAATATCTCAATTCCCTTCTATCCCCTTTTGTGAAGTAAAAGGTTGCACCATAAATTCTCATCCTAGGAACTGTGAAGAAATTCAATTGTATTTTCCCAATAAGAAAATGGGAATGAAAGTAGTTAAATGTGACGAACAGACTGGTATTCAATTTTCTCTGTTCCCAACACCAGTCCAATTCTGGTTGGCCTTTTAGAAAAGCATTCAGATGTGTACTTCCTCAGATCACTTGATTAGGGTGATAGGTCACTTTTAATCCAGATATTCTCTAGTTAAATTGTGTTATTGAGAGAGGAAGAGTAAGAGATGTTTTATAAACTTGATGCCCTTGTCTTCCATTATTTTTTATTGAGCCTAGTGCACTCCAAATCTGTTTGGGTCAATACCTTTGAGATTATCTAGTAAGACACCTGGAAACAGCAACCCATTAAATCAAGGCACAATAGAGAGAAAAAGTTGCATTTAATTCGAATTATCAGTCACTTGGACTATAGGGGAAATTCTAAATGCAGGAATCTCATCAGTAAAAATACTACTACTACTACTACTACTTTCCTGAGAAGTAGCTATGGGGTATAATGATTATGTTTATTTTGTGTTTTGAAGTGTCCAAAGATCTTTATATATGTTATTTCATTTGAGCCTCACAAAAATCCAATAAAATATACTACAGTATAATGAGAGGGAGAGAAAGAGGAAGAAGATGATAAGGGGGAAGAGAGAAGGAAAAGAAGAAAGAGGAGAAAGAGAAAGAAGAGGAAAGAATACTATAACTGTGTTTATATACAACTTTCGAGTTTTAAAAGTACTTTATAAATATTATCTCATTTTATTTTCACAACTTTGGGAAGTTAAGTGCTATTATTATCCCCATTTTACGGATGAGGCAATTGAAGCTAACCGAGGTTAAATGACTTGGCTAGGATCATATAGCTAGTGACTATCTGAAGCTGACTTGGGTTTTCTTGATTCTATGTCCAGTGCTCTCTCCACTATGAAAGCAATAGAGAGTTACTGAAGGGTTTTGAGCAGTAGAAAACAGAAGATCAGACCTGTCTTAATTTGGCAGCTCTATAGAAGGCAGATTTGAAAAGGGTGAGGCTGTAAACAAAGTGAACCCCTAAATAGAGTAATAATGGTATAGCTGGAAAGACTGGACTAATGATGCAGGTGATGTTGTGGTTGCAAAATGGAAAAGAAAAAAACGCAGCAACTGATAACAAATGGAAGAAGTGGAAGAGTCAAGAGACTATTGTCTTTCTCACAGAGCCTGTCATTCTTCTTTGTATGTAGTAGACACTCAGATGTTTCCTTGTTAACTGATGTTTCCTTTGAGCTGTGGGATAATGGAAAGTGCACTCAATTTGGTGAAAGAAGACCTGAGTTGGAACCCTAGTTCTATTTCTTAATTATATGACCTTGGTCAAGTTATCCAACTTCTCTGGTCCTCAGTTTCTTCATTAATAAGACTAGAGAGTTGGAGTAGGTATTCTCCATGCTCCCCTTTCTTTCTCAATCTTAGGATCATCTAAGTTAGTATATTGAATTACAGTTGCCTAGTTAATTCAGGGCCAATTTGTAGTGCGTATAAAAGAATTTTCTTTCTCCAAGACCAATTTAGTAGTATTTCCAATCTATTTCATTTCTCAAGTTCTCTAGTTGCTCTCTGATGTTCAACAATTTACTCAAGCAATGTATTTTGGTTGTCATTAACCGATACCTGAAAGGCTTGGCAGTCAACAAGAAAAATTGATAGTGGTAGACTGAGACAGGGAACATTTCCCACAGAAGGGAGTCCCACCATAGGCCAGCTCCATGGGAATCGCTCCTGTCCCATCCCCACTACGATCTTTGTAAAACATTGCCTTCATTTTCATGGTCTTACTGACATCATTTTAGTCATTATGCATAATTTTCCTGTTTTTATTACCTGACTTGAATCAGTTCATATATTGTCTTTTCATCTTTCTCTAAATCTTGATACTTGTTTCTTGCAGCATAATATAGCGAGTTACATTTGTATTCCAGAATTTGACTTTCCCAAACTTTTAAGCAAAAGAAACTCATTTTGACTTCCAAACCTTTCGGGTATCAGTTAATAACAACAAAAAATACTTTAGTAAATTGTTGGAGACAAGAGAGCATCTGGAGGACTTGAGAAATGAACAGACTTGAACAGTCACTAAGTGAAGGCAGTTCTGTGTGATTTAATTTGTACTAGAGTCATCAACAGACCATTAGGGAGTTAAAAAAAAAAACAAAACAACAACACGGGGAATTGTTCAAAATTGTCTCCATGACCCTAGATGTTGCTATTTTTATCTTATCATTGGGTACTGTGAGAGTGAAGAGTGGTACAAAAGATGGGTTATTATCTGAAATAGACCCTTCCATATGTGTATGTTCATCCTTCCTTACCAAAGAAGACCTTACCATAAGAGAAATAACGACATGACTTGCACTTGACTTTGTTTTGAGTGAGGGGGTGCTGTGCAGCTCACCAGCCTCACTTCTCCTCCAGAGCCATCTGAATCCAGTGACCATATATTTATCAGGATGACTGGAGATGACCCAGGATGAGGCAATTAGGGTTAAGTAACTTGCCCAAGGTCACACAGTTAGTGAGTGTCAAGTGTCTGAGGTAAGATTTGAACTCAGGTCCTCCTGACTCCTGCACTGGTACTTTATTCACTGTACCACCTAGCTGCCCCTAAGTTCACATCTGAGACCAGATTTGAACACAGGAAGATCAGTCTTCCTGATTCCAGGCTTGGCACTCTGTCCATTACAATACTTGGCTACCTCTAGACCCTTCCATAAAGTTCTTGGAGAAGGAAATGGTAAACTACTCCAGTATCTTTGCCAAGAAAATCCCAAATGGAGTCCTGAAGAGTCAGACAGGACTGAAATGACTGAACATACATATGAATGAACAACATAAGATGCTAGTTAAGTGGTGTAGACTGGAGAAGGGAGAGGAATTAATGAATGATCTTTGTGATGAGTTTAATGAGATGCGTTTACAGAGGTAGAGCTAGAGAATCTAGCAAGAGGCAAGTGATACAAGACAGTATGGTGCATAAAGGGACATGCATATTAAGATGTATAATGCAGAGTATAATGAGTAGCACATATTTTAAAGGGTAAAATGAAAAGTACATCTTTGAGTAGTATGTTCCATGGCTAATTGTGAAAAGGATAACTGGCTATTCATCTCCACTGAGGACTGAATAAAATAAAATGCACTTGAGTTGAAACAGAATAATATATAATAAACATAAGCTGATAAATAGTTGTTAATTTATAAAAAAAAATGATACTGCTTCTTGAAATTGTCTTATTCTGGTGGGGGGCCATAATGATACTGTAAAATATAAAGTGATATTAGTCTTTGTCATTTGCCTGATGAGTAATTTTGGAGTTTCTGTAGTTGACATTGTAAGTGATTTCCAGAGTTTTTCTGAAGTAATAAAATTCGGTCACATTGCAGTATATTTTACCTTTGAACATTCCTAATATAATAATAATAATAACGATTTAAACACATTTTAAGGTTTACAAAGTGATTTTCAAATATCTTATTTTCTGTTCTCAACAATGTTGGGAGGTAGGGGCTAATATTATCCTTATGTTGCACATGAGAAAACTGAGGCAAACTAGCTACTAAGTAACTGGTTGGATCTGAACTTGCATCTTCCTGAATCCAGGTCCAGCACTTTAGCCACATGTACCCATCGTGAGAACAGGAATGGGCTACTATTGAAAGTGAGCAGCCACGTGTAATTCTGAAGGTTGGTAAGCAATTAAACACATAATCCGTCTTGGAACCTGAGTTGACCTAGACTTATTGTTGGCTACTCAACAGCAATATTGACTGTTTGGTAGTCATTCAGCAGGCTTCCTGGGATGGTCTTTTTGGAAGCTAATAAGATGGGGCCCAGCTGGGTTTTCAGCAGGAATATGAAAAGCTTTCTGGACAAATATCACTTATTGCCCTGCATTGTCTGAGACTGACCTGAGGTGAGGTTGTAGGACTGTTGAAAGCCTACTTTTCATCAGCACCATCATTTATTGACATATTTATATTTAACAAAAGGAATAAAAAAATGGGTTGTTGGACTTCGATATGTATGATTTCTTAGTAGGCGTGTTGCAAGCTTCCTTTGTCTGTGGAGTTAAGGCGAGGCCCCACTATGTCCCCTCTTGATAATACCAACTTTGACATATATAAAAATGCTTAGGACAGTAACTTCACCTAGCAATACAATGGCATCACAACATGTCCAAAAACTAAAGGAACAATTTTTAACATTCATGATTGCCCAGGCAGGAAGACCTTGACAATAGGGTCAGAAAGAGTGTAGGAAATGTATGTTCCACATGCAAACCAATCTTAGCTTGGGCTGCAAAAGGTTTTATCTTTATACGGTGTTTGCAGATTTGAGGACATACAGTGCAGATTCCTCTGGGAAGAGCTACCTTGAAAGGATATGTTATTCAGAATTTGTTAGGAAAAACGTCAAGAGATAGACCTTGATGTTCAGTTCACCTGACATCAGCTGATTTTGATTATTCACATGATGGTGAATTCCATAGGACTTCTACGTATGGATAGGATCAGTGGCAAAGACTCCTCATGATTCTGCAGTTTTTTTTGAGACTGCTTACAAATGGATAAGAGTGCAAAAGAGAAGTTGATACCAGATGTCAATGTCATTAATTGCTACTGATGCCTTCTGTAATATTTTCTCACAAGGCCTGTTGTCAGAGTTATTGAGACTATCATGAGTTATTCAAGACTGTGATGATCACCTAGTTGTTATTGTTAGGAGTTCAGTTGTGATTATATGGTAAGAAAATACGATTCATCATTGCAAGGGCAGCTCCAAAGCCTCTTACGAAGGAGGTTCTTTTAAGAAGAATTCAGGCTCCACATAATGGGTGTGCTTGTTATAGGAAGTCCTCCCTCTCTCTCCTAGTGTGTATCCTTCAAGGAAGAACTAAACACTTGGCCCGGGTGGGGGGGGGGGGCGGGGGGGGGAGGGGAAGGTTGTCAAGAAGGTAGTGCCATTCCATTCAGATTCAGACACTGAACCAGTTCACCCTAAGAAGCTTGTCTTCTAAGAGAAAAAATAAATTGATGAAATGCTTGAGCATCTAAACAAAGGAGGTATCTTTGATCAGACAGCTGCATATACTCAGTGTCCTAGCTTTCCTATACCAAGCCTAATAGTATATGACTGGAGGGTTCAGTATATGGTGAATGAGTTCCTAAAGCAGCCTCCATGTAGAGAATTGCTTATATTCGATAATCATCTCATCTGCACAGCAAAATACAAATTAACGTGAAAGTCTTTCCTGTTAGTGGGGAATTCAAGAGAAATTCTACAACTTTCTCTTTTCCCATTTCTAAGGTTAGTGAATCCTTCATGGCACTCATGTTTAAGATTAAGCTTGCATCCTTACATGTCTTACCATATATTAAGTTCATTTTATAGGCACTGGGGACATAAAGGTTTTTAAAAAATGAAAATAGAGTTCATGTCCTTAAGGAACTTATCTATGCATGCACAGACCTACAGTTTTCTGATCTGTATGTACAATTAAAAACTTGTCTATAAACCTCAAAAATAAAATTATAATTGGGAACGCCTATATCCTGAACCTTCTGCTACCATTTATCCAGAGTAAATGGCTAATGCTTTGGTCCATCTTTTGAAGCTGCTCAGATTGCATAATCTGTTATATGAAGGCCTAATCAATTAAGAGTGCCAGTCCTGGAGTCAGGAGGACTTGAGTTTAAAAGTGGCCTCAAACACTTACTACCTTGTGACTCTGGGCAAGTCACTTAACCCTGTTTGCTTCCGTTTCCTCATCTGTACAACGAGTCGGAGAAGGAAATGGTAAACTATTCCAGTATCTTTGCCAAGAAAACCTCAGATGGGATCTCCAAGAGTTGGACATGACTGAAATGACTGAACAGCAGGTATCAATCTACAAACCTGTGTAGGCGCTCACATCCAAGGCACACACACACACACACACACACACACACACACACACACACACACACACACACACACCCTTTCAGTCATCTCCAGTGTCTCCCTATTGCCTGCTGAATAAGATATAAAATCCTCTAACTTTTAAAGCGCTTCATGACATGACCCTTTCCTATTGTTCACGCCCTCTTAAACTTCATACACTGCCCTCCACAGCCATGCACTCTGGGATCCAGTGACACTGGCTTCCTTGTTGTTCCTTGCACGAGAGGTATCCTGGCTGAGAGTTTTCACTGGTTGTTCCCAATGCCTGTCATGATCTCCTTCCTTATCCCACCTCCTGGCTTCCCTCAAGTCTCAGCTAAAGTTAGAAACCTTTCCTGATCTCCCTTAATACTGGAGTCTTTCCTCTGTTGACTACTTCCATTTTATCCTTTACAATCTCGGTTGTACATAATTGTTTCCATGCTGATTCCCCCATTAGGCTGTGAACTCTGTTATCTTACGCAGTTCTTTGTATCCCCGAGGCTTAGCGCAGTGCCTGACACCTAAAGTAAAAGCTTAATAAAATGCTACTTGACTGCTCTCTTCTGTCAGGCAAGACTACTCATACATGTGTAATTAGATCCTGAATAAATACAAACAGTTTAAAAAATTAAGGGAGGGAGACCACTAGCCTTTAGGGAAGACTGTACTTGAGCTGAACTGTGGAGGTAGTAAGAGATTTTCTGAATTTGAGCTGAGGAAGGAACACATTCCAAGTGTGGGGGAATGGATGGCTTTTTAACTAGGTCTCTTAAGTTCAGATCACCTTGGTCACCTTGCTGCTCTGATTCTCTCTGATTCCCCCCTGTAGTACCTCCCTCACTATGACCTTATGAAACTTAACCTGAAAACAGTATACTATTATTAATTTTATAGTGATAAACCTCTGTTTCGTGCAATTTAATTTAGTTTTCTGCTCTCAATAACATAAAACCTGCCTCTAATGTCATAAGACTGGTCCTTCTTTTAGGTATTCATAAAGGCAAAATTGGAATATAACAAGAACTAAAGTATTGAAACACATTTAAGGAATTAAAAAAATACACAGAAATTATTCAGGTAGATTATTCAGGTGTTCAGGTAGATCTTTATTAGTGTGAAGAGAGGTCATATGTGTTTGAATTCACACTACTTGAAATTATAATTATGTAACTTAAGGGCAGTGATAGATAAGAGTGCTCCCCCTGGAGTCAGGAAGATTTCTCTTCCTGAGTTCAAATCTGGCCCGAGAAACTTACTAGCTGTGTGACTCTAATCAAATCACTTAACCCTGTTTGCCTCAGTTTCTTCATCTGTAAAATGAGCTGGAGAAGGAAACGGCAAATCAGTCCAGTATCTTATGCTCCAAATGGGGTCACAAAGAGTCACACGTGACTGACAAACATGGCTGAAAAAACTAAACAACAGCATATGGGCAGAGTGAATTTGAATGATGCTTCCACTTCAGAGGATTCATTATTTGAACTAATTAGATCTAGCTGTACTGACGATCTTTTATTGTCCCCTCCTTTTAGCAGTAAGAAGAAAATCTTACATTACTCTAAGGATGGATGCACCCTTGAAAAGTTTAAAATTGAAGAAATTAGCCAAATCTGGTAAATTTCATACCTGCTTATCTAAGTAATTTCTTGCTTTTAACTAACTTTGTGTATGTACTTTATAGATTATGCTTTGGTGTGCATTTTCCAGAGCATATTTCTGCTTCAAAGTAAATGAGAAGACAGATTGTTTCATCTTCAATTACAGAGAGACTGTGCTCAGATTTCTTTGGCAAGAATAGAGAATTTTAGTGAATATAATTTCTTAAGTTCAAACAGGGCATCTATGAATGCGGTCAATTTTTAATGCAGTAGCATCAGTCTCTTATTTATACATGCTGTTGTCTTATTTGCTGAATCATATTAAACAGGTCACAGATTATGACCTTGTTTCTTAAATGCAGTGTTTGCCCTTTAAAATTTTTTTGAAAGAAAAACTAAGTAATTTTGGGGTTTCTTTTTTGCCCTCAACTAAAATACAGATGCATTTTCTTTCCAAATTAAATTATGTAAAAACCTTGGGAGAGGAATTTGTAGATATAAAGTTCCATCTGGAAGATGTGTACTCTAAATTGAATACTCAGAGTGAAATGAAAAGCCACTCGAGATTAGCAAATTGCTTCCCATTCCCCCTGCCCTCCAAAAATAAAATGTTTTTTCTCCTTTTTTTGGTTTTAGATTTTAGGTTGTAAATTAAAATTCTGCTGCATCATTCAGTAAATTGGAATTGGATGTCAGATCCCAAAGACTGGTGTTTATGGTTGAGTTATATTTGGGTCAGGATTCAGTTTTTATAAGATAGTCCATAGAATCTAGGTTTCACTTGACTCGAAGGACTTATCCAATTCTTGATTTAAACTAACAGTGGTAGGAAGCTAAAATCCAGTTTTAAAAAGAAAGTAAAAATCAGATCTTTTTGTGTTTTCTGACATTCATTACATTGGCAATGAGTCCAATGGAAGTCAAAGGGGAAAATAATTTCTGTGTATTTTTTTAATTCCTTAAATGTGTTTCAATACTTTAGTTCTTGTTATATTCCAATTTTGCCTTTATGAATACCTAAAAGAAGGACCAGTCTTATGACATTAGAGGCAGGTTTTATGTTATTGAGAGCAGAAAACTAAATTAAATTGCATGAAAATAAGCAACTTTTAGAAAGCATAATTTTACTCATTGCTCCTTTTATTTTTTAATTCTTACCTTTTTTTTTTTAACATGGACCCTTTAAATATAAGCTAAAGTACATTGGTTTTTTTATGTTTATCATTTTTAAAACATTAGAATACATAATATTAGTTTTTTAAGCCTATAACAGTTAATTTCATTGGGTAGCATGGGTGGCTCTTGCCAACGTAGCTGCATTCTTGATTACTGTTCAATTAGATTGAAAATCAGCGTAATACTTAACCACTATTGAGACAGCTAAGTGGCACTGTGGATAGATATCTGGGCCTAGAGTCAGGAAGTTCTGAGTTCAAATCTGGCCTCAGATACTTACTAGCTATGTGACCGTGGGCAAGTCACTTAACCCTCTTTGCCTCAGGTTCCTCATCTGTAAAATGAGCTGGAGAAGAAAATGGCAAACCACTCTAGTATCTTTGACAAGAAAACCCCAAAAGGGGTCATGAAGAGTCAGACATGATTGAAAAATGACTAATGGTTTGTCCTGGGGGGAAAATAGTGGTTTAATGACTGTAGGGTTAGCCTTGGAGTTGGGAAAATTTGAGTTCTAGCCCTGCCTAGCATGTAGTGACTGTGCAACATATCCTATCTTCTCAAGGGCCAGATAGCCCTTTAACTTGCAGAGCAATTGTTTGTCTTCATCCGTGGCATCAGTGGAGGGAATTTTCATGCCAGGAGTTCCCCATACCAATGTAATCACAGGTTCAGATAAAAGAAAAAGAAAACCTAGCAACAATTAATCCGAAAGTGCCCACTTCATATCAGTTACTCTGAGGAGAAGCCAATAACTTAGATGCATATCTGCATTTCCTCACATTTTTTATTTCAGACATGGGAATAAAAATGGGATGTTAGTGTAGGAGCAGCAGTGTGGTGTGGGCAGAGGAGCCCAGGATTGGGAGTCTGAAGCCTGGATTCAAAAGTAGGCTTGGCTACTTACTATTTTGGGCAAGTTACTTCACTTTTCTGGGTTTCTTATCTCTAAAATGAGATTTGGGGATGTGTGAGGACTGGAAGATCTTTAAGGTTCCTTCTGTCTTTTCCTTTAAGGTTCCTATGATTCAACATTTTAGAAATTATGATTAATATGCATTCAAGCATAGCAAGGAAAGTATGTGGCAATGGAATACATCTTTTATAGGCAAATGCATTCTGCAGAAAGAAAAGAACATTTATCTTATTGACTGTACCTCAGATAATTCAGTTCCCAAACCTCACTTTTTGCATAAAATATAGGTAATTGAGTCAAATGTGTGCTTATTTTGGTTTCCACTTGCAATTACCTGGAGAGTGATCTCAGTTCTGTTTTTCATTGTTGGAGTGACTAACTAAATACCAGCCTTTTTCTTCTCTGTCATTTTACTATAACCAGGACAGAAGAAACAATGAATATATGTAGAATTAAAAAAAAAAAATAGCTGAATGGAAAAGCATAGACAATTGTAGCCACGATAAAATAATGTTTATTTTCTTTATATTCCAAAAACATAAACTTGTGTTGATTGACTAGATTTCTCCCATGTTTTATATGCAAACTTTTTAAATAAAAAGATAGTTTTAGATTAATTGTGCACATCGTAACTATTTATTCAGTCATTCTGAGTCCTCTCCAACTCCTCATGACCCCATTTGAGGTTTTCTCAGTAAAGACACTGGAATAGTTTGCCATTGCCTTCTCCAGCTCATTTTATAGATTAGGAAACTGAAGCAAACAGGGTTAAGTGACTTACCCAGGGTCGCACAGTTAAGAAGTGTCTGAGGCCAGATGTGAACTCAGGAAGATCATAATTATAATTCTTATTTTTCTAGACTAACCGTGGGCTGGGGTTTGGCCAAATAAAGCCAATCAAACGTTATTAAAAGGCATGTGTGTTTGATAAAGTAATGCCTATATGTACAGGTTGCTTTATTGTAATAATTTCTTTTTGGCCATCTTTTAATGATGCTTTTGAAGTTCTTTGGATATCAAGGGAGGAAACTGAGGATCAAAGGAGTCAGTTACTTTTTCAGTCCTGCTTCTCTCATGGGCAAAATGACAGGACTGATCCAGGTGATATCTTTCCTTCTTTCCAGCTCTACACTATTATGATCTAAATCAGAGGTGTCAAACATGTAGCCTGAATCAGATTAAAACATAATTAGAAAATATTTAACCCCAAGAAATAAAAATACAGCCAATCAAAGATGATGTCAGTATGTAGTTTTTTAAGACCACCTGCAGGGATTCTTATGTATAGTTTAGTGGTTCCCTTTACCTTTAAGACTAATACCACTTATCTAGATGAAACCCATCATTTTTGAGGTTACATGTAATCAATTCTAGCTTTCCTCTCTAATTATTGTTTTTGGAAGTTATAAAGAAGTGAAAGTTTTATATAGGACTCTATACATTATTAACTATGTACTTTGTATTTGTATATAAAATCCATATTTTAATGTGTTTGTACAAATATATATTACATACTCACATATTATATATCATCTATGCATACATATATAAATTTCAGATATGTGTATGTATGTATGTATATATATATTCAAGTTTGGATAGTTTAAAGGGATCGATGGTGGGCTGGAATTCAGAACACCTGGCTTTGAATACTATCTCTGACTCATTATTGGTGTGATCTTGATCAAGTCACCTCACTTCTCTGTGCCTCAGTTTCTCCATCTGTAAATCGAGGTACCAAGCATCTATACTACTTTTCTTGAAGGGATTTTTCATAAAAATGAATAACATTATACATATATATGTGTATATACGAAAAACTCTTGGCTAACTTTAAAATACTGTGTAAATGATAGCTATTGATATAGACATTATACTCTTTTCCAGTTCCCATATAACTAAAATAAATTTATATAATCAGTCCTATGATAGAACCCAATGTGAAGGGTGGAGATATATATATATATTTAACTTATTTACTGTGTGTGGAAACTCATGTTTCTGGTACAACCTTCCTTCAGTCTCTAAGAGCCCAGTTGGTTGATTTTTGATCTTGTACAGCTCCTAACAGTGAAATCATCTTATTTGGATCAGTGGGGGAGGAGTTCTCTGATATGGTAGCACTGAGTACTTGGCACACAGCAGGTGCTTAATAAATGTTTGTTGACTGGAGTTAAGGACAACATAATTAGAATGTCTGCATTTCTAAGGCTGGCAGATTGATGCCTGAAGGCTTGTAGTTTTGAAGGTTTAAGTCCTCAAGAAGAAAAACAAATTTTTGTTTGTTTGTTTGTTCTTTTGAGACAACCTGTGTGATTGCTGTTTTGTTCACTTCCTTAATCAGTACAGTTTGCCTAGACTTGGGTCCTTTTGGGAAGAGATTGAAATTTGCATATTGAGAGATACTAAGACTGTGAAACTAGTCAGTCTGCTCCCTGGCATTACCAGTTACTATTTGAATCTCTAATGAGACAAGCTACTTTGCTTCTACACAAGGTTAAAAAAAAGCACCCAACAATAACAAAAATTATTTGGGGCTTTAATTTTATGCTTAATCGTTCGTTGTGAGACCTTTCTCCTTTTTTCAATCCATTGATGTAGGTGGCTGCTGCTTTTACCTGGGGCTAGGATGGTAGTCCCTGATGGAAGAGTATATCATTAGCGCACACACACACACACACACACACACACAGCACACACACACACACACACAGCACACACACACAAAGAGACCCACAGTAAAGCAGGTGCACATTTTAAGAGTAAAGAAACCCTCAGATAGATCTGTGATATAACAGGTTCCCACCTCTCCCCGAAGCAACTCCCTCATCTAGGAGTTGGCAAGGTTTATAAAATTCAAACAGGTTCCCACCTCCCCCCGCAGCAACTCCCTCATCTTGAAGTTGGCTAGGTTTATAAAATTCTTTTGAAAGATGATGTGTAGACCATCAGTTTTGCATTGAGGGCAAGTAATACTGGTGTTGATTAAATTTAAAACCTCAAATCAGGAAAAATCTGTTCTAATAAAATGACCCTCACCCATTCTTTCTGAGGAGCAAATAGCATTTGTGGTGCTAATTGAAGCTTCATCAGTAAAGTAACTGGCTAGGTTCGATGGCTGGAATAAGAGGATTATTATTTACTTCCTCCTTTCAAGAAGGGGAGCAATTCTGCTGTCTCTAGACACAGAGAAGGAGTGGGGAGGAGAGGGGATGAAATCTTATGGTCCTAATAACATCATCATTTTGAGAAGTTCAGTGAAACTAGCGGCTGGAGTTTGTCACCAATCTTATTAATGAGTGATCCAAATTGTCACACCCAACTTTTCTTCTCTTTCTGTGACTGGGATGGATTTCTTCTACTTTTTTATATTTCCACCCCAAATCCTGGAAGAGAAGCACTTTTGATCTGGTTCTTGCTACCTGAAGAAAGAAGGCACTGACCAGTAGCAAAATGCAATAGAAAAGGACTCTGAAATGTGAGGCAAAAGGCCTGAGTTCTAGCATCATATCTGTCATGAATTCATGAGTTGCTTTACTTCCCTGGGTTGTGTCATCTATAAAATGAGATTATGCCAGATTGTAGTCCCTCCTTGGTGACAAAGTTTCTGATATATAAGACTAGAGTGAACTGTAACTTGGGAACAATTCCTATCTGAGGTGTTCAATCTTTGTCATCTGTGCTGTGAGAAATTTTCTGATCTTCTGAATGTGAGGGAGAAGCGGGTAGGCAGGACTGAGGGCTATTGTTGAACCATGTTATCTTTTTGAGAACTTAGTATCAAAGGATTTAGAGGTCAGATATCATCAGAGAATTTACTCCCTTCATTTTACAGTTGAGGAAACAAAGGCTTAGATCAGTGAAAAGGATTTTCCTCAAGTCACACAGGTAATAAATGGCAGAGTTGGAATGTGAACCTGAGTCCTGACTCAATGTGGACTTCTCATGCTTTCCTTTGTATAGGCCACTGTTTACAAATGTTTAAAATACATAATTTTTGCTGATTGTTTTTATAAACTTGCATAAATGAATCATCTGTCAATGTAAATAGCTGACATTATAAATTTGTTTTGATGGGAATCTCTGGCTCACTAGTTTCTGGGAATCCTGAAGAAGAGTTGTTGTTGAGTCATTTCAGTCATTTTCAACTCTTTATGACCTCTTTTGGCAGTTTTCTTGTCAAAGATATTGGAGTGCTTTGTCTTCTCCTTCTCCAGCTCATTTACAAATGAGGAAACTGAGGCAAACAGGGTTAAGTGACTTGTCCAGTCACACAGTTAATAAGTGACTGAGGCCAGATTTGAACTCAGGAAGATGAGTCTTCAAAATTCTGGGGCCAACATTCTATTTACTGTGCCACCTAATTGGCTTTATGCAAAAATGGTTGTCTTTTGTTCTCAAAGAGAACCAAAATGGCATCACTATGTTGGGCTCATGGTACAGTGTGTCACACTGTGGTTGATCAGACCAATATAAGCTCAGAATGTTGTATCATAGGTCAGGTACAATTAGTCCATATGGATATTTGGAGTACAGATCTCTAAAAGTGCACATCTCATATTTCTTTTGAGCTACTGCAATTCTGCTTTGCTCATACACCGCAGTGCCTTCTTTGATATGGACACACCATCCTAGGCAGTCCTGTGCCAGTGTTTCCCATGTCTCAAGAGTGATCCCAAAGTTTTTCAGAGAGACTTTAAGAGTATCTTTGTGTCACTTCTTCTGACCTCCATATGAGTTCTTGCCTTATGTAGGTTTGATATTCAGACATGGCCAGCCCATCAGAGTTGTGCTCTTTTCAATAGAGCTTAAGTTCTTGGCAGTTCAGCTCAAGAAAGGATCTCAGTGTCCAGTACCTTATCTTACTAGGTGATCTTCAGAATCTTCCTAAGACAGTTCAAATGGAAGCAATTCAATTTCCTGACATGGCCCTGATAGACTGTCCAGGTTTCACAGGCATACAACAATGAGGTCAGCGCAGCAGCTCTATAGATTTTCAGTTTGGTAAGCAGTTTCCGTTCTGTTCTCTTCTCTTCTCTCCCCCACTTTCCTTTGAAGCTTCCCAAACACTGATCTAGCTCTGGCAATGCATGTAAAATGTAATGCAGAAAATGAAAAATGCAAAATTGATATTTGGCAAATGAATGGAGTATTATTGCAGTCCTCAAGAAAGTCAATGGTATGGCCACAGTTGTATGTTCCAATTTGATTAAAAGTCACATTAGAACCCCAAGAGTTCTCTCTGGTTGTTTCTTATGCCTGATGAGAATTCCTTTAATATATATCTCTTCTGAGTTTAAATAGTCATTTCAGAATAGTCATGCATGGTTTCAAAAAGAGCTTTAAGTATTGGCTTTCCTTAGAGATAAAATGAAAGTAAGAGGTAATAGAAAGAAATTAGAGAAATTAGTAGAGTATGCTATTTTCCTGCCCCTCTTCCCAATTCTCTTTTTGCATAAATATCCTATGTCAAATTTATGAGTATTTCTTGCAAATCTGGGGCTGATTACTGCAACATGTCAAAAATCTATAATTTTAATCTGTGGAACTGGTATAGATCACAATATGTCTGCACATCAGATGATTGTCTTGAAGTTGTTGTGGCTAGGGAAAAATTACCTGGTAACAGGCTTTGCTAAATTTGACTGAGGCAGTCCTCAGATGACAGGCATTTCATCTGTTACCAAACTTGTATTCTGTGCCTTTTCCTGCCTTGTAGAATGCGGCAACTTCGGTTCTACTGACATAGTGTTTTAAAAATCTGATATTGCTTCCATCATATCCACCTTGAAGATGAATCAGAATAGGGTTTTTAGTGAGTGATGCTAATTATGTTCATAGAGTTTAATTGAAATAGGAAATTCAGTGTTTGAAAATAACTTTGTGGAGAATATTTTAGATATTAAGTGAATTAATTTTACATTAATTTTTCCTGGTATTCCTAAATTCAAATGTAAGTTCACCATTTTGTCTTAGCAAGACAAGAGATTTTATGTCTCACAGAAATCCTATATAGCTAAAGTTCTAAAGAGATATTTAAATTCCTATAGATATTCTAACTTATTTAACTTCATTATGAGACACATTGTATTTTTGTTATAAACAATAAGTCAAACAAGAGCAAAGTAGGAAAAAGCAGACATTCACATATTCAGAATGATTTATACCAAAAAGTCTCCACAAATTTTTAAACTTAAAGCAAGTCATTCAATCCATGTCTCCTTACAATCTCTTTTCTGCTGGTATGAATGTAATGTTTTGTCATTTTCTATAATTACATACAATAGTATTGTTTTCTTCATTTGGTAGTATTTCATATATATTTTCCCATATTTCTTTAAACTCATTCCTTGTCATTGTTAGTAGAACTTGGTTAAGATTTGCATTTGTGGCAATTGTAAGCATAGGATCTTGGACCAAACAGTAAAGCTTGGTCGAACTGAATTGTGCATCTGAACATCTGTTTTTTTGTCACAATATTTAAGTAATCTTAAGGACTGCATCATTGGTGCCATTGTTTGTTGTTCACAAAACATTTTTGGATCAGCTTAAGACAGACCAATGGACTGAATGACTCCCAAGTCATGGAAATATGGAAAACAGGGACAAAAAGGGTAAAAAGTAGGCTTTTCTTTTCTTTAAATAACAAAAAAATATTAAGCTTTATACTATTCAGGTTTATGATCTTGATGGAGAAACTGAAATGATTTCTGTATAATTCCTCATGCGTAAGGGCTTTAACAAGCACATAATGTCCCAGTGGTGCTACCATGGATGATGGGATATCATTGGTACTCCAGCACAATTTCTGTAGCAATTTTTCCAAACTTTCTGGGTTTTTCAAAAAGCTCCCTATTCCTTCTCTCTTTTCTGCTCTATCAACCGATGTTCTTACCTCTTACTTTACAGTGAGTATTAAGCTCAGCAGGAGTTTTCTATCATAGAGCAACACAGCATACTGGAAAGCATGCTGGATTTGGACTCAGAGGAAACAAGCTCAAGCCTCAGCACTGACGCTTATTAGCTGAGTGACTTTAGGCGAATCATATAAGTCCTCAGAGGATTTGTTTTTTCATCTGTACAAGGAGAGGGCTAGACTAAATGGTCCCTAAGGTCCCTTTTAGTCGAAATCTATGATTCCATGATCTGTATTAACCTTAACATATCATTGTTAACGTGTCAAATGAGATCATATAGGCAGAACTCTTTGCAAACCTTTACGCACTATATAAATATCAGCTACTACTGAGATAACTAACTACTCTTGATATTATGACAATGACAATGACAATTACCACTATTACTAGGTCTGTTTCTATCCTTTCAAGCTTTAGCCTTAGATCTATCACATTGGAAAAGATGTTAAATTGATTTATACATAGTCACTATTGACTTGATAAAGAGCTCCTGTCCTTTTTATAAGTGACTGATGTCTAATTTAATGGAATGAATTGCTAATTGTAGAATTTTAGATAGTAAGAGGCAAATGGTAAGGTTTTTTGGGGGGGGGAAATGGGGCAGGAATTTCCTGCTGTTCCATATCATGTAAGCAGACACCTATTTCTCTTATACATAAGTCTGACCTTGTTCATAGATATAGAAGATCTCATAACGCTCCCCACCCCTAATCCCTGACCTGGAGATATTTATGCATTGCCTTAACCTTCTAAACAGCATAATGATAAATCAGTTCTTGGCTGTATCACTTCTATAAGCTGTTGAGTACACCACTCAAGGATAGGAAGAAATGAGAATCTTACTCAATTCAACACTGAAATTTAGTTTCCTTTTGAATATGTTAGCTGTCTCTTCTATTTGCATCTCCTTCCTTAAGGAGTACCTAACAAGTGATGCTGTCAATTTTGCATTCTTGTAGACAGCATTCTCTTTCTTCCCACTGGATGATTGAGTGGGAAGTATCAGGCAATATTTCAAAATGTGTACTGACATTTAATTATGAAAAAAATCTCCTCCATGATCAGTTCCCTTGCCAGGTCCTATTCCATGTATTTAATTACTAGTTTTTTTCCATTCTTTTATTAGGAATTCAAAAGTAATTTGGCATCTGCACAGAGATCTAGATTTTCTGCTTCCTTTTTCTTTCCCCTTTCTTCCTCATTCCCCCCTCTGTACCTTTAATTCTATGGGTGATAACCTTAGTTTATCAGATTATAACATTATTTTTGAGGTTTCATGGAATCATTTATAAGCATATTATTATATTGAATAAGAAAGCACTTTGAATGACTACCTGAACATTTCCTGTGACTTCAGTTTAAAAGTTGAGACAGTGGGATTGTGACTGCAAATGAATGGTAATGAGCCTTCTGCTTTTAGTTCATTAGGCTACTGTTAAAAATGATCATGGTAAAGTATGCAAAGAGAATTTAAAATGCCATTAAAATGAAAATGACTATAGGATTCAAGCTCTGGTTTTGCTGTTTATTAGGTGACTGACTTTAGTCAAGTCATTTCACATTGCAGAAACAGTCTATGAAGTAAAGGGCTTGGTGGAGAGCCCTCTGCTCCCTTCTTTTTCTAATCTCTATTTCTTTCTTAATAGACATAATTTTTAAAAAGTCAAAATCCTCTAAAATTAATCAGTCAGTCAGTGAACCTTTTTAAGTGCCTATTACATGACAGGAATTATACTAAGTGCTGGGGACACAAAGGCAAAAGAAAGTCCCTACCCTCAAGTAGTTCACAGTCTATTGGAAGAGACAACATGCAAAGTACTATGTACAAACAATCCATATATAAGAAAAATAGAAAATAATCAACAGAAGAAAGACATTAGAATTAAGGGGGCTTAGAAAAGACTTCCTGTAGGAAACTATTCTGAGTAGTTTTATATTGCTACCTTTAATATGGAAAAATGTAAAATCTTTCCCTTGGATGCATAAAATCAACTTCACAAGTTCAAGATAGAGGAAGGCCTGGTTATGGATCAATTGATCTGAAAAAAATCTAGGGATTTTCACAGATTGCAAATAAAATACAAGCTAAAAGTGTTATGAGGCCAAAAATGTTATTGCCAACTTGGACTGCCCTGAGAAGCATAGAGCACATGAATAAGAAAGGAGATGATGGTATCCTTGAGTTTTGCGTATCTGGAGTATTTGCTTTGATTCTGGATATCAATGTGTAGCTAAGAGCCTGAGTTGGGGAGCAACTAGAGGAGGGTAACCAGGACTGTGTTAAGGGTAACCCATAAGTATCAAGTGAAGTAACTAGGACTGGTTAATCTGGGAAGAAGACTTAACAAACATGACTGCTATCTTCAAGTATCTAAAGAGATGTCATGTGGGAAAGAGTTTGGATACCTGTTTGTTCCTAGAGGATGGAACCTGTATCAATGGATAGACATTATAAAGAGATATATTCAGGCTCCATGCTGTCAACCTGAAAGTTTGGTTAAAAGAGGTAAACAGGCTAGGTGATACATAAATTCATATTGTTTTATTCCCTTAAAGCTAGCAGAATACATGCATGCATGGAGTCAGATAAAATCTGACTGTGTGATAAAAGTGACAAACCTTCTATATGTCTTAGGACAGCCCTAATTCAGGATATCTGTGTCCCTCAGATTTATGGTCTCCATATGTGTTTAACCATATCATGAAAAAGGAAGTTTCTTAGTTGAATAAGTTGTAAGTGTTTCCCCCATACAGCATATGTCCATAGGATACCAAGATAAGAAAAGTCCTACTTTCTGGTCCCAGCCATTCTGTCCTTTAGTGGTTACAAATAGGAAGAATATTCCTACTCAGCCTCATCTAGTCTTAAAGTTGCTGACACCAGAAAGGGCAATTTTAGAGCAAAGCAAAAAATGTCTGGTTGATTAGTTCACGCTTTGACCCTTATTGGGGTTCAAATCATTTTAAATGACTATTAATGCCAGGAAAATCTTCCAAACATTGAGCAGATCCTGGACCAGTACTTCTTGGATATATAGTGGTAGAGTTTCTTTTTCAGGCATTGGTTGGCCTCTGGTGTCTTACAAATCTAAAATTCTGTAACTAGGTTGTCTAGACAACATGATATGGAAGGAGAGCTAGATTGGGAATCAGGAAGATCTGCGTTCAATTATTACATCCCACTTATGCTATTTGGACGACCTTGGGCAAGTCACTTAACCTCACAGAGCTCATTTCCTCATCTATCAAAGAACAACGAGGATAAAAATATTTGCAATGCCTACCTCCCAGGCTGTGTGAGAGTCAGAGGAGATCACATCAGTGCAAGGTGCTTTTAAACTTTAAAGTGTTCGATGATAATATTGTGAATGGCTGTATTTTACATAGTGCTTTAAGGTTTACAAAGCTCTATGTACAAATAGGCTAATTTTATGTGCTTTTTGCTTAGCTCTTGTCTTAATTTCAAAGTTTTATTTCAAACACTAAGCTGAGGATGAAGGTACGTTGATTGCCTAAATCATGAAAGTGGAAAATGAAACTCCTAAGTTAAGGGGATCAGTCAATCAATAAGTATTTATTGAGGACCTGCTACTTTCCAGGTACTATGCTCAATGTAAAAAAAAAAATAAACACACAAACTATGAAACAATTTTTCCTGAGCCAGGTGGTACAGTGGATAGAGTACCTGGAGTCAAGAAGACCTGAGTTCAAATCCAAACTCAGATGCTTACCAGTTGTGTGACCCTGGACAAGCCATCTTACCATTGTTAGCTTGCATTTTATCAGCTATAAATTGGGGATAATAATAGCATTTATCTCCCAGGGTTCTTATAAGGATGAAATGAGATAATACTTGTGAAGTCCTTAGGATAACAGATACTTTATTTTCCTTCATCCTTAGGAAGAAGAGAAATATGGAGGAAAAGATAATAAATTCAGTTTGGACATGTTGAATCTAAGATGTTACAGTACAACTAGTTGGAGATGGTCAAAAAGCAGCGGAAGATGGCGGTCTAGAGGTCCGGAGAGAGACTGGACCTAGATAAAGAGAAATGATCATTGTTTGTATAGGGATGATAGTTTATTTCATGGGAGCTAATGAAATTAACAAATGAAATAGTATTGAGGGAGAAGAGGTCAAAAGATAGATGCTTAATGGACACATAGTTAGTGAATGTGACCTGATTGAAGAATCAGTAAAGGAACCTGAGATAATGGTAGGATATGTAGGAAGAAAACTAAGAGAGAGCAGTATCCCCAAAACTTAGTAAGAAGCTAGTTTCAAGAAGAGGAAGGTGACCAGTGGTGTCCAGAGAGATCAAAAAGGATGATGACTGAGAAAAGACCATTAGATTTGGTAATTAAGAAATCATTATAAACTTTGGATAGAGCATTGTCATTTGAATGATAAAGTCAGAAGCCAAACTGCAGAGTTTAGAATACAGGGAAAGGAGAAGAAGCTGAGGAGACAATTACAGATGGCTTTCTCAGGGAGTTTAGCTATGAAAAGGAAGAAAAACATGTATTATAACTAGCAGGAATGGTCAGATAAAGTGAAGGGTGGTTTGTTTATTTGCTTTTTAAGTACAAAGAAGAGACAGGCTATAGAGGAGCAGTGAATGGAGAGAGATTGAAGATTAGTGAGATAGTGGTGATGATAAAGGGTAAAATCTTTTGGAGAAGATGAGATGTAATAGAATCACTTGTGCTTGTAGATTTGACAAGAGAGGCCATCTTATTGTGAGACAAGGGCAAAAGAAGAGATAGTGAGGAAAAGACTAGTGAGCAATGTGAGGGGAGGGAAAGGGGAAAAGAAGGAGATTTTGGCATTGGCATTAACTTTTTTCATTAAAAAAGACAAGATTCTCATCTGAAAGGATTGGGGATTTGGAGTGCCATGAAAGGTTTGAGGAAGGATGGAAAAATTTGGGGAAAGTTGCTGGAGTGAGATGGTGAACCAATTATTGCCTCACTGAAGTGAAGATTCCATTAAAATTATAAAACAAATTTGTAGTGGACCCAGACAGTACAGTTTCATGGTTTTATCTTTTTTTTCCCACTTAATAGTATTTATCTTTTTCAATTACATGTAAAGATACTTTTCAGCATTCACTTTTATAAGATTTTGAGTTCTAAATTTTTTCCTCCCTCCCTTCTCTCCCTCATCCCCAAGATGGCATGCAATCTGATATAGGCTATGCATGTACAATCATATTAAACATATTTTATTAGTCATGTTGTGAAAGAAGAATCAGAACAAAAGGAAAAAACCACAAGAAAGAAAAAACAGCAGGAACAAAAGAGAAAATAGCATGCTATGATCTACATTCAGACATAATCGTTCTTTCTCTGAATGTGGATAACATTTTCCATCATCAGTCTCTTGGAATTATCTTAGATCATTGTATTGCCAAGAAGAGCTAAGTTTATCAAAGTTGGTCATTATACAATGTTGTTATTGTTGTGTACAATGTTCTCCTGGTTCTGCTCACTTCACTCACCATGATTTTATTTTGTGCTATTCAGTAGACTTGAACAGAAGTGAAAGAAGTAGATGGTGGGAGCAATTCCAGGTTGGGGCTTGGCAAAGCATGATAAGTGATAGGGTAAGGAAGCAAAGGTCTTGAGTGTACTGTATAGTGGAGAGTTGTACTAGCTCATCAAGGGGTCAAATGAGGAAAAAAAGAGAATACAGCCAGGTCATGTGTAATGGCCTATTGATGAAGAACAAAGTAAGTGGGGTAAAGCAGAAAGAAAATCTGATACACAATTATCATCCAGTGACTTTCAGAGTCATGAATGTGGAAGTAAAACACTTAAGATTAATATCAAGTTCATGGATATGCCCATCCTTATGTGAAGCTAAGGTGGAGTGGAAGAGTAGGTCATGGGAAATGAGTAAATTGAAGAAATAGGAAATGTTGGTGTTTGTGGGAATATCAATACATTGCAGTTCCCTAGAATAAGATAAGAAAATGGCATTGAGGCACCATGACCCAGACTGGGAAGTTGGAGGGTTAGTGAAATATGGATATCTATGTTCTGAAGGTGAAGGTGTACTGTGAACCAGTCTCATTGCAGAAGGAAGGAGAGTATCCTAGGGGTGGTTAGACAATAGTTACCAGGTCTTGACTGAAAGATAAACATGAGTAAATGAACCTCAGAGTAGGAGAAGTTGCTGGGTTATATTTTTGTCATCTGCAGATTTGATGAACAGACCATCTATTCACTTTTCCAGATCATTGATAAAACTATTCAACAGGATAGAGCTAAGTCCCATTCCCTAAGGTCCTCCAATGGAGACCTCTTGCTATGTTGAAATTCAGTCAAATCAATTGAAACAACTGCTCTTTGAGTCCAACCATCCAACCATTCTGCATCCACTTGATTGCATGATTATTGTATAACCCATATTCCACCAGAATCATATGAGATACTTTATCAAAAGCTTTGTCAAAATCTAGGCAAACAAAATTCACAACATTTCCCTCTCCCGTCCTCCAATGTACTAGGTTAGTGATCCCATCAAAAAATGTAAATGAGGAAAAAAAATGAGGAAAATCAGTTGCTAATGGGTAGGCCAAGCTAACATAAAAAAATAACAATTCTACCTAAATTAATTTACTTATTTAATGCCATACCAATCAAACCACCAAAAAATTATTTTCCAGAGCTAGAAAAAATAATATCAAAATTCATCTGGAAAAACAAAAGGTCCAGAATATCAAGGAAAATAATGAAAGAAAATGCTAGGGAAGGTGACCTTGCCATACTAGATATCAAATTGTATTATAAAGCAGCAATCATCAGAACTACTGGGTACTGGATAAGAAATAGAGGGGTAGATCAGTGGAATAGGTTAGGTAAACAAGACATACTAGTCAGTGATTATAGCAGTCTACTGTTTGATAAACCCGAGGACTCCAGCTTCTGGGATAAGAACTCCCTGTCTGACAAAACTGCTCGGAAAATTGGAAAATAGTGTGGTGAAAACTGGGGCATAGACCAATGTCTGACACCACATACCAGAATAAAGTCAAAATGGGTACACAATCTAGGTATAAAGGCTGATACTATAAACAAATTAAGGAAGCAAAGATTAGTTTATTTGTCAGATTTACGGAGAATGGAGAAATTTATGACCAAACAAGAGACAGAGAACATTAAGAAGTGCAAAATGGATACTTTTGATTATATTAAATTAAAAAGGTTTTGCACAAACAAACCCAATGCAAGCAAGATTAGGAGGGAAGCAGAAAACTGGAAAAGAATTTTTACAACTAGTGTCTCTGATAAAGGTCTCATTTCTAAATATATAGAGAACTGAGTCGAATGTATAAGAATACAAGTCATTCCCTAATTGATAAATGATCAAAGGATATGAACAGACAGTTTTCTAAGGAAGAAATTAAAGCTATCTATAGTCATATGAAAAAATGTTCTAAATCACTATAAATTAGAGAGATGCAAATCCAAACAACTCTGAGGTACCACATCACACCTATCAAGTTGGCTAACATGACAAAACAGGAATATGGCAAATGTTGGAGAAGAGGTGGGAAAGTTGGAACACTAATTCATTGTTGGTGGAGCTGTGAGCTGATCCAACCATTCTAGAAACCAATTTGGTTCTATGCCCAAAGTGCTATAAAAATATGCATACCCTTTGACCCAGCAATACCATTTCTAGGATTGCATCCCCAAGAGATCATAAAAATGGGAAAGGATTCCACATGTACAAAAATATTTATACCAGCTCTCTTTGTGGTGGCCAAGAACTGGAAATTGAGGGGATGCCCATCAATTGGGGAATGACTGAAGAAGTTGTGGTATATGAATGCAATAAGAAGTGATGAACAGGAGGACTTCAGAGAGTCCTAAAAGGACTTATATGAAGTGATACTGAGTAAAATGAGCAGAACCAGGAGAATATTATACACAGTAACAACCACAGTGTGTGAGGACTGTTTCTAATAGACTTAACCCTTCACAGCAATGTGAGGACCTAAAACATTTCCAAAGGACTCGATGCAAAATGCCATCCACATCCAGAGAAAAAACTATAGAGTCAGATCGCAGAATGAAGCAGACTGTTTTCTCTTTTGTTATGTTATGTTTTGTTTTGCTTTTTCTCATAGTTCCTCTTATTTGTTTTAATTCTTCTATGCAACATGACCAATGGTGAAAATGTACTTAATAAGAATGTATGTGTAGAACTCATATAAGATTGCATGCCATCTTGGGGAGGGAGTAGAGAGGGAAGAGGAGAAAATTTGGAGCTTATGGAAGTGATTGTTGAAAACTGAAAACAAATAAATTAATTTTTTTAAAAATTAAAGGACAGACTTGAGAATAACAAGAAAAGTAAATGAGGATAGTCTGGACTGATCTGTTCCTCACTAAAGCATAAATAAATAAAATTAAAATTGTCACTTTCTTTTCTTGATCTTCATTATCCATCTCTTTAGTAAACTATTCTATAATTTTTCTAGGAATTGTGGTCAAGCTTATGACCTATAGTTTGAAGGCTCTGTTATTAATACTAATATTACCTAACATGTATATAGTGCTTTATGTTTTGCAAAACACTTTATAAGCAATATTGCATTTTGTCCTCAAAATGGCACTCTAAGGTCGATGCTATTATTGTCATCCCTGCTTAAGAGATGAGGAAATTGAGCCAGAGGTTACATGACTTGTCTAGGATAACATAGTTAATAAGTGTCTGAGGCTGGATTTGAATTGAGGTCTTCCTGACTCCAGGTTCAATGCTCTCTTTACTGTATTACCTACCTGCCTATTCTGTCCTTCTCTTTAAAAATCAAGAATTTGTCCTCCCATTTTGTAGTGTCTTCCCTTCCAAAGATCTTTCAAATTTTACTGGCACTGATTGATGATAATTAAACCCATATGAACAGTCACCAGAAATGAATGTAGAAAATGAAGAGGGACCAGGACAGAAATGTGTGGAGTAAACCCTCAGTTGCCAAATAATACATGTCATGTGAGAGCTTATAATTATGTTTTTGTCCTAGCCCTGATTTTCTACCTTCTTACATATGGGACTGTCAGTGAACTTATTTTTTGTCCTCAGATGAAAACTTTACCCCAAATTAAATACATTTTTAGATACTAGTTAACAAATTCTACTTCCTTTTTAAAAATTAATTTATTTTCAGTTTTTCCAATCACTTCCATAAGTCTTAGATTTTCTCCCTTTCCCTCTGCCTCCCTCCCCGAGATGGCATGCAATCTTATATGGATTCTACACATACATTCTTATTAACCACATTTTCACATTAGTCATGCTGCATAGAAGAATCAAAACAAATAGAAGAAACCATGAGAAAAAAAGGAAACCAAAACAAAACATAATACAAGAGAAAATATTCTGCTTCATTTTGCCTTCTGATTCCATTGCTCTTTATCTGGATCTGGATGATATTTTGTCTCAAGTCCTTTAGGAATGTTTTAGGTCCTTGCATTGCTGAGAAGTGCTAGGTCTCCTAGAAACAGTCCTCACACACTGTGGCTGATCCTGTGTATAATGTTATCCTACTTCTGCTCATTTCACTCAGCATCACTTCATGTAAGTCCTTTCAGGCTGCTCTGAAAACCTCCTGTTCTTCACTTCTTATAGCGCAATAGTGTTCCATTACACTCATGCCACAACTTGTTCAGCCATTCCCCAATTGATGAGCATCCCCTTGATTAAATTAAAATAGGAAGCTGCCCTATAACCACATCCCAGATGAATTTATTTCTGGCTGTGTCCCAGACTACTAGTCTCTTGTTGTTCAGTCATGCCTTACTCTTCATGATCCCATTTAAGGTTTTTGTTGCAAAGATATTGGAGTGATTGGCCATTTCCTTCTCTAGTTCATTTTACAGATGAGGAAACGATTAAATACAAATACAATTAAGTGACTTGCCAGGGTCACACAGCTAGTGAGGCGAGGTGAAATTTGAACTCAAGAAAATAAGTCTTCTTGACTTCATGGTTGACTCTCCACATGTCCACTGCCTAGCAATAACTCTGTGACTTCCCCAAAGGACCTTATGCCCTTCCGTCACTTTGCCCCTTCCCCACAAAAGAATTGGTCTTTAAAAATTGATTTGAGGTGTCATTTTACCACTCCCTGTGCCAAGATTGCTAGTTATATCTTTGATATCATGATTCCCACTATGAAGATAAACGCCAAATAAACAGTACCTCAGTAGCACCATAGCTCCTAGTAAGGGCTTGGTGATGCCATCCCTGTTTGACAACAAAGAATTTCGGTTTAGAAAGCATTGCAGACAGCTATAGTTTTATGTCTTCTTGTACTGAGTTGGAAGATTAGGTTGATAGGAGCTAAGGTCATAAACACCTGATTATTTCCAGGGGAAAGTAAGAATATAAACTTTTAAATTCCATCAGTCATAGGAACTAAGTAGGATTTATGCTTGACAAAGCAACTTTTTTGTCAGTTCAATTTAGAAAGAGCAAGATATAATTTAAAAGAAAGTCTACACAGATCCGACATCAGAAAGGAGGCATAAATTAAAAGTTTAAGCAAAATTGTCTTTCATATTAATGGAAACCTTTTTTGCACATTCATTATTTTGTCTTCTTAGACAGCGATCATCTTCTCTTCAGACTGTCTGCATCCTGATAAAATAATGAACAAACCATGTATGAAAATCCTTTTTTATTGGAATCCTAGGGGGCCTGTCCTCTGCCCTCAAAAGCTTTGTGCCACTGATTTTGAACAAGGCATTTTTTTTTTTATTTTTTATCTTGAGCAGTTTACTGCCCTGATTTTGACTCTTAATAATCAAATGTATGACAATCATAGACCTTCCTCCAATGGCTGAATCTTTGTGGTATGGATTTCTCATCATCATCTTTTTATATACCTGAACTTCACAATAATTGGATCATCTTCTGGCCATAGAACCTTTGGAATTAATTTCTCAAAGGAAGCTGCAGGGTCACTTCTTAGCAGCCCTCACGTCTACCACCCCCTACCCACCAAACTGCCAGCTTTGAATTCTGAGCCGGTGTTCTCAATTCTCCAAGGATTCCTGGGGATTTACTTTCTGCTAATATTACTCTTGAGTGTTCTCAACGTTACTGGGCTCTTTGACCCAGAAGAACATAATGTCTTTTATAAACACATCTCTTTTCCCAGTCAGTGCTGGTAGTTTGTAAGGTAACTGCAAAGAGAAGGTAATAATCTGACATTTGTCCAGATCAAATGAGGTATAGAAGGTAAGCTGATATCCTCAAACTCAGGAATGTTATTACTATGATAATCGCTATGTGTACTTGGACATATATATGAAGGTATGAATGTATCTATGTATGTATGTATGTATGTATGTATGTATGTATGTATATGTTCCATCCTTTCTCACCTTCTCCTGCAAAGCATTTTCTCTAACTGCCTAGCAAACCACACCAGAGACCATTCCTGGGAGGAATTTCTGCCCTGCAGCCCTACTCTGCTGATTAGTAACTGCCTTTCCACAACCATCATTTCAGGAAAAGCTCTACTTATGCTTCACTTCCCTTCCTCCATACCGGACACCTTCTCCACACTCTGCCTTCCAACTACTTGGCTTCCACCTGTACTACTGCCCTCACTTCCAGTTCTGGAGCCATGATCAGATACTCTTGATAAAATTAAATCAAATCAGTCATTATCTCCTCCCCTTTGGTCCCACTCCTATACCAGTTTCTAACCAAGAGGCCCCTTGCCAGGCATTACTGTCGTATGCATGTAGTTTCTCCCATTAGCATGTAAGTGATTTGATGACACAGGGACTGTCTTTGCTTTGCCTAGTGCTTATCATGGCTCTTGGCGCTTGGCTCATAATAAGCATTGAAATACTCATTCATTCAGATATCCAAGTTTCCAAGTCTTTCCTAAATCTTGTAACATTCAAAGGAGGAAGAAGAACATTTTAGTCAGGATTAGTATTTTACTTAGTATAATACATAGTATTTGAAAAATCATTTGCATATACTACTATATTCATTTGATAGATCTTTTTTCCTTTTTTTCTGTAGATGTACTATAGTGACTTTATTTAGTAGTATGGGTAAGAGTTGCACAGGATAGACTAATTGATTAATAGATTAATTAATAATTGGTAGACTGTAATCTGTAACATTGGAAATAAAAACTCAAATTAATGAGCTCATGGATCCATAGCTGCATCTGAGTATTTTTTCATTTTTGACACCTACTAGGTATTAAATTTTATAAGTATGGCACATGTTACAGAATATCTTTGATATCTAAGATATTGCTGTTTCAGTGAACCAATGGCTAGTCCTTTTCTTGAGCTATGTTGTATTCACAAAGAATTTCAGAATAAGCCTGACGTATTAGATTGAAAACCTTAACTTCTCCATTTTGTAGAATGGGAAATAGAAGCATGGTAGCAAGCAAATGAACACGACCAAGACCTGCTTCCTACGTAGTTCTTATATACAGGTCTAGCCATGGCATTCCTCTATTCTATAAAATACATTGTCTTTGTATCACCTCTGGGATCAAATACAAAATTCCAAGACATATTTTTATACCTAAAACTAGATAAAATGGTTGAAGGAGAATAGAAAATATGAGGAGAAAGTTTTACTTCAAACAGATCTAAAAATAATTTAAAATAATAACTAATCATAATAATTGATAAGTGATAAAAATAATAAGATGTTTTCAGATCTAATCTCTTGTCATTATCAAATTTTCTCAATACCTTGTTGTTTTTCAGTTGCAGCTAGCAAGCCCCTCTCAGCTTCCCCTTCCTAATACTTAACTAAGCCATTTCTTTTTTTAGGTAGCATTCATTGTCTGTTCAAGTACCTCTTACTATAATGGAATTATGGATACAGAACTGGAAGAGATCTTAGATGTCATTTTATCCACTTCAACCCTCTCATTTTACAGATGAGGAAATTGAGACCCAGAGAGGTTATGGAATTTGTCTAAGTCTATACAGGAAGTAAGTGGTAGAGCTCCGATTAAAACCTGGATTCTCTATCTGGATCTATTTGGAAATCCAGGGGTTTTTTATCCTCTTTCTCTTGCTTCCTCTAGTTTCCTCTCAGCCTTCTTTTCTTGCAGCTCATTCCCTCTGAAGCTTGATCTAGTCATCCATGCCACTGGCACACCAGACTCAGTTCCACGTAAACTCTTGTATGGACTCTTGTTCTTGGTTCTTTGATGGTTTGGCTTTTGTGACCTTTCAAATTTCACAAGATCACTGCCATCTTTAAGAGCAGACGCAATAGACAGAAGCCATGGCAAGGTCATGCTCTCATGGTTGTGGTTGGGAACTCTACCTTCATACAGCTCTCCATACACAGGTACCCCATAGGCATCTCCAACTCAACATAATCAAGACTGAACTGGCTCTCTTTTCTCCAGTTGCTGTCAAGAGCACCACCATCCTTCCAGTCACTCAGATTTGTGACCTTGTAGTTCTAATTGACTCTCAACTCTCCTTTAATTGCTTCATCCCCTCCTATATTCAATCAGTTGCCAAATGTAGTCACTTCTGCCTAGATGGCATCTCTACCATCCATCCTCTTCCTTTCCACTCATATGGCAACCATGGTAATTCAGTGTCTCATTATCTCTCTCCTAGATTATTCTAGCAGCCTCCTAATTCGTCTCTTCTCCACATACCTGCCAAAGTAATGTTCTGAAAGCATTACCTGATCTGATGATGTCCCTCCTCCCCTCAAGAAGGACTTTTACAATGTCTTGAGGATAAACTACAAACTCCTTTCATTGGCCTTTGAAGGCTATCACAATCGAGTTGTAAACTTTTTTCTCAGACTTGGCGACACATTGATCCCACTTACAGTCAAAATGAATCACTCACTATTCCCATTGCTTGCCTGCCCCAAGCCTTTGTATAGTCTCTTCCTTCTTTCATACCTGGGATTCCTGAGCTCCTCACTTCTGCCTGTGAGAACACCTGTTTCCCTTCCCAGTTCGTCTCAAGTGTCATCTCCTGTATTAGGCTGTCCTGATCATGGCAAACCTCCCCCTTTCCCAACTCCTAAAAGCTACTCTTCCCCAAATAACAAAAACCCTATCTACCATTTACATACCAATTTAAGGTTTGATAAACATCATATATGTATACTTACAAATGTGTGGGTGTGTATATGCAATCCTCTTTTCATCTTCTCAACAACCTGGGAGTGCTGTTATTATCCTTGTTTTACAGATGAGTAAACTGAGCAGGTAGAGTTCTAGTTACTTGGTTCTCTGGTCACACAGCTAGTAAGTTAGGCAGGATTTGACTTTGGTTTTCCTGACTGTGAGGTTAACCCTCTTAGCCTCTGCATCACTTAACTGCTTGTATTTACTGTATATATCTTGTGTGTCCATGTGTTTTTGCAGGTGATATTTTCTTCAATAGGATGTAAACTACTTAAAATAAGATCTGTTTCATTTGAGTCTTTAAATCTTCAGTGCCTAGGACAGTACCTGGCACATACAACATGCTTACTAAATACTTGTTGATTGTTATGACAAAACTTTATCTTTTCCCCCAAAGAGAACATATTTCCCAGTTCTCTTTTCTAAGACCTACTGAGAAAAGATGTATGGGTTCCTAGTTCTTCCTACTTTAAAATGCTATTTGTTAGCATATTAAAACTGAATGCAACTGAATGTCAAACACAAGCAGATTTTACTATTCCAAAAAAGAATAGTGAGATTTAGAAACATGTTTTTCCTCACCAATTTGCCTCAGGAGAAATCATTAGATCTCAAAGTCTGTTTCTTCCTGTGCAAAAGAGGTAGAAAAATGCTAACAGCTAAGGATGAATCCATTGCTATACAAGTCTCAGTGTCTTTAAACACTCAGGTCAGATAAGTGATATATTACAAATGTGAAGGAACGTTATTACTAATAAAATGCTATATGAATATATGATCCTGAAAAAGACAACACTAAATTGCCCTGGGTAATAACCCTTTTCAATTATTTTTATGTATAACTTTTGGAGAACTTTTTCTAACCAAATACATATTAGAGGGGAAAAAATTTCACAAGAACCAACTTCCTAGCTAATTTCCTGGGAGTTAACTAGTGACAACAAATTTAGAATTATAGACTCTGTGCACAAAAAATGTAGAAATATCAAAATTAAAATCAGATTAAAATAAGTATTTATGGATAGTCTTTAATTTGCATGTATGTATATTTAACACATAACTCAGTCTAATGGAAGCTTTTTTTTGAATCCAGGGACCCTATGACTTCTCTCCCCACATTCTCATCTATTCTATATAAGCACAGGCCCTGCCTCCCCAGGTCAGATGGGACAGCTGGCTCATTGCCCTCACCACCCTTATTATCCTCTTTCCCAGCATCCCTAGTGCCTCATGGCCCAGAACTGGTGCCAGGAAAGGAAGAATAGGAAGATAAAGAGAAGAAAAGGTCAAAAAATCCTTGTCTTTCTATTTTGTTAGGAGTATTCTGTGACATTGGGCAAATCACTTAACCTCTTTGAACCTTGGCTTCCTCATCTGTAAAAATGAGCATGTAATTGTGGTAAATGACTTCCAATAAACAACTTTTCAAGCTCTAACTATGGACCACAAAGGGTTAGTGACCCTCTCTCACACCAAATCTAAACTCTGAGCATATTTTTCACTAGCAACATTGTTATACTTGAGGGTTAGATTTATTGTTCAAGTCCTCTCCTCCCCATGTGTATTTTGATTTGGCAGCCGTGGCAGCTACACCCAGGGTCATGGTGCTGCTATTTGGAGCCCATGACTATGCAATTCATAGCTCTGTCTCTGTGGAGTGATTCAAGGTCAGACCAAACCAGATAATGAAATCAGAGGGGGGAAAACATTTCATAAAACAGTATAGCAAAGTAAATCACAGAAAGTTGAATCAAGTTTCAAAGGTTTTTAGCATTTATCCCCAAATGGCTGCCACCTCTAATTACTGGAGTAATTTTATATATTATTGAGCTACTTTTCCCCTATGGGGAGGAAAGGAATTCTTAATTCTAAGTCTAATTATTGACTTCTTTGTTGTTCAGTTGCATCTAACTCTTCATGATCCTGTGGACCACAGCATGCCAATACTGTCCATAGAGTTTTCTTGGAAAAAATACTGGAGTGGTTTGCCATTTTCTTCTCCAGTAGATTAAGGCAAACCAAGATTATGTAGTTCAGGGTCATGCAGCTAGTAAGTGTCTGAGGTTGTATTCAAACTCCAGTCTTTCTGACTTCAGGGCCAATAGTCTATCCCCTGAGCCACATCGCTGCCTCCTATGAACTTCTTACCCATACTTTAAAGCCCACCTTAAGTGCTACTTCAAGTGCTTTTTACTAATTTTCCTTGCTTAGTACAGACTCTTCCAAATCTAATTTCTCATAACATTGCACATTTCTAATACACTTTATTGTATATACTATCTGTGTAGGTATCATATGACTCTTTTAAGCTATATACTCCATGAAGGCAAAGATTATCATGTCTAATCTAAATAATTTGTCTCCCTACTTAATGACTTAAGGTGTCTGAAATAGCTAAAAAACATTCAACTTACAAGAAGAATTATTGTAATGTAATTCTAGTAAAATTAGGATTGCCTATATGTATGATTGCGTGACAGATATTGGATTGCCCACCCATGTAATTATATGTATATGGCATGCCAACAGACTTGTTGGCAAGTACTCCAAGTTCCACATAATTGAGTCTTAAATTTATAGTGAGAAGGGATCTCAGAGCTCATCTAATCCGACCCCTCCTATTTTAGGTGAGGTGATTTGTCCAGGGTCACATGTTAAATGGCAAATTCCTGATTCAAATATGGGTCCTCTCACTTCAAATCCATCATTCTTAACTCTGTACTACACTGCTTCAAAACATTCATTTAGAAATATTCAGTTTTTTAAACTCAACTATAACTGATCAACATATCTTCGTATCCCCAGTGCTTAGTACAGCACCTGGCACACAGTAAGTGCTTGATAAATGATGTCAGCTGACTATACCAGATAGCCTGAATTTGAAAGTATCATTCCTGCTATATCACATTAAGCAGTCTCTAGAGAATCTAATAGATTGGGTGGCTAATTCCAAACATAAATCTATCGTCTTTCTACCTTTCTTCAATAGGGCATCTTCAGAGTGACAAAAGTTCCCATTTCCAATCTGAACAAAATATAGAATCCAAAGTAATTGTGGCTTCTTAAGGAGTGCTGCAAACCATTTTAGATTGAAGATATGCCTGCCCAGGAGTAATGTGATAAATAAAGCAGACATGTAGCATGGTACAGTAGAAATAGGACTTATTATAGAGGCAGAGGATTTGAGTTCAAGTTCTGTCTCTCTCTATCTTATGCATGTACATAGGTATTTGTTTGTTGTCTCCCCGATTATAATGTGAGCTTCTTTATATCAAGGTCTATCTTTTGCCTCTGTACATTCCCATCTCTCAGCACAGTGCCTGGCACATAATAGGTGTTTAACAAATGCTTATTGACTGACATCTGAGCTTCAGTTTCCTAACTTGTAAAGTTAATGGACTGGACTAGATAGATGACCTCTGAAATCTGTGCGATCGCCAAATCTTTGACCCCATTCTTCCTCTTCCCATTTCTGCCCTTGACCAGGACCCTATTCTCGGTTCTGTGCTGATTTGCTATCCTGTATGATGCTATGAGATTATAAGGTGAGGCAAATTCCAGCTATCCACTTCCCCAACCTGCATCCTTAAGTATATCTTTACTATCTGTGGTACACTGACTAATAGTACTATCTCAAAAATAAGCACCATTCTGTGTACTGGAGATTAGTCAAATAAGGACAATCCTAATTCAACTCAATACAACAAATATTTGTTGCATTTCTATTCTGTCCATGGTCTTTCTAGAGCATTGATTTCTCTATGGTTTTATCACTATGGTGGTACCTGCTGCATTTCACCATTACCAAATGCTGTAGAATAAATTTCTTGTGGTTTTGGCACCTAATATAGTGCTTTACACAGAATAGAAATGCAGGAAATTAGGTACTAAACCAAAGGTTAGGAAAGGAATATGCTCTGCTTTTCTCTTTGATTTGCTTCTTTTCCTAGCTCCCCTTCTACCCTACGTTTCTAGTACATTCTTTTAAGATTACCTTCCATTTGCACTATATATCTCTTGTATGAATAATAGCTTGCATATCAATTTCCCCATTATTAGAATGTAAGCCTCTTGAGGGGAGGGGCTTCTTTATGCCTTTTTTTTTTGTATCCACATTGCTTAGCCCAATGTCTGACACAAAGTAAGAATTTTATAAATTCTGAGTGACTGAAAGTGTTAGCTGCTGAGTCATCTGAAGTGAGGAAAAGATAGAAGTTAGGTGACAGGGCCAGACCTGGAAAAAGCTGCGAAACAGGAAGAGCTGATGAAGCCTCCCATTTGGGGTTTCTTTTCTTCTTTCTGTGAAATCTCTACTTCTTCAGTTTCCCAGGTGAGCTCCTCTTAACCAAACTGGACGGAGATGGGGGTGGGAGAGGAAAAACACCATATCATTCATTTACACCATAAGGTAAGTGTTTAGGTCAATGTGTCACCTTTCTCAGAGGTATTTGAAATTGGAGTCTTGTCTCTAGTTGTAGATTAAAAGGTGTTACCTTCTGTTCAAAGTGTGGTAGGAATCACTGCGCAGGTAAGAATCTTAAAGAAATACTGAAATCACAGCAAGTAGATGGTTGCCTTCTCCTTTGTAGTATAGTGAGAAACATACTAAAATAGGGTTCCTGTTCTAGTTCCAACTAGGTGCTATTACTGTTCTCCTCACTGGCCATGGAACCTTGATCAAGGTGTTTAACCTGGAAGAGGAAGCTTGGTATCATGGATAGAGCATTGGACTCAAAGTCAGAAAGACCTGAGATTGAATCTTATCTCAGGCAATTACTAGCTGTGTGACTTTGGGCAACTCATTTAACTTCTCTTGGCCTCATCATGAAATGAATGGTTTGGACTTGGTGACCCCTGAGATCATTTCCATTTCTAAATCTGTGCTTCTGTCATCCTTAGCTTACTCCTCAAGGCCTCCAGTTCTGACATTCCATCATTCTGTGAAAGTCTGACCCTTATGGAAAGGACTGGTATTGGCAAACGATGACATGACCAATGGAAATGTTACAGGCCAGATAGATGGCCACATGCCCAATGGTGTCTTAGAAGTATTTTGCAGTGGCTAATGATCAGAAAGGCAATATGGAATGGCAGGTATAAAGCAAGTCTTGGAGTTGAGAAGACATGGGTTCTAGTCCTGTCTCTTATGCATAATAGCTGGGTGATCATTGGCACATCCTTTCAGTCTGCCATGTAATCATGGAAGGCTGGATGTTATAAACTATAAGTGGGAATTCCCTTATTTAAAGTTCCTCACTAACCAAATAAATTGAAGTTCTTTACTCGTGAAAGCACAGATTTAGGCTCCTATTAATTTTTTTAGAGAGAAAACCTCTTATGTACTAATTCTGTTGGTGGGACCAAACCCATGGTCTAAAACCATCAGTAGGCATCTACTCTAAAGTTTTGTGGCCATCTCTAAACACATTTAGTATGTGTCTCTTTGTCCATGGTAATATACTAGACTTAAGAGAAAATGAGGTAAGAGAAAAGTTATTTTTATTACATGACCTTACTATTTACGACATAGCACAGCTTCCAAACAAAACGTAAGAACAATTGCACATGTTTATGGTTATGTAAATGATATTCATGAATAAATGATGAATGAATGACTTTGATTTTCAAACTGGAGAAGGGGATGGTGTGTATCCATTTCAGAGTACATCTTTTTACAGTCATTTTCAGGGATAGGGAGAGGATAGTCATGGAAAAGAAGGAATCTGGGTGCTGCTATTCTGATAATAAATCATGTGGATGGCACCACCCTGCTGGCACCAGAGTACAATATTGGCTTTTCTCCAAGGTGTAGGAAGCAATGACTCCTTTATACTCTGTACCTCCTCCCCTTCCTCCCATTCTAACACTTTCTCTCCTTGCACACAAAATTAGCTTAGAAGGGTGTTGGCACCAATGATTATGGAGGTCAAGGTTGGCCTTGGGAGTGTTGCTAAGTAGGTGAAATTTACCTAAGACACACCCTCTGTCCCATGCTTATCCCTCTCAAGTACCCAGCACTTCCACTAACTTCTTGTTGCCCAGGTTGGTACCCCACCAAGACCTACCCTACCCAGACAGGCAAAGAATACTAGCATGTCCTTCTTCTGATGTTTTTCCTCCCATGAAATTTACCTGTTCTTTCCCATTTCCAGCTCCTGGCAGTATCCTGCTGCATCAGTGGCATATTTGGAAAGTGATCACAATGTGTCTACTTGATTTACCTTTGTCTTTCTTGAAATCAGACAAGCTTTGAGAGCTTGTGTTCAAGCCATGTCCATGGTCATGATCTCTGATGGGGTCAAAGGCGGAGGGTACAGGACCCATTCTGTTTTTGTTTTCCTGTGTTTGGAGCTTCTGAGTTAGAGGATCTTTCCTGAAACTGGGAGACAGCCTAATGTAACAGGAAGAACGCCAATCAGGAGTCAGAGGACCCAAGTTCGCATCTTATTTTTGTCACTCCCTGTATGGTCTTGAGCATCCCCTTCCTGGACCTCAGTTTCCTCATCTGTAAAAGGAGGAGGTTGGACTAGAATCCTTAATAACAGGATTTGTTCTGTGAAGTTTGGATTCAGTCAAAGGGCCACACTTGAGGGCCACATGTGACCTTGAGGCCACAGGTTCCGCAGCCCTGGTCTAGATAATCTGTTAGGTCCCTTTTGCCCCTAATTCTACAGTCCTAGTATGAACCTTTTCAACTGTTATATGTATCTAGAACCATGACATTACTTGGGGTAATTTTAACTGGGAAACAGTCTAGGAACAGTGCCAGAAACAGCAAATTACTGACTGGCACAGTTATGTATATCTGTTTTAGACCCCTTCTGCGATGATTGAGTCAAAAATCAGAATGAAAGCTGCTTCAGGAACTATTTAAAGCCACCTTAGGATTTTGTGTGGTCTTATTCCCTTTATGAAATCAACTCTAAAAGCATATCCATTCTTATGATTTAATTTTCTTTTGTTGTGGTCTTTATCGTCTATTTTTCTGAGGCTGTGTAAGTCTGCTAACAGTATTTGATTTAAAGCAATAAAATCCTACTCTGATCAAGGAAACTAAGTATGAATTAAGGTATCAATGATGAATGATGGCTTAATATATTACTCTTCTCAGGTAATGTTTATATTTTAATAGTCTTTCCACACCATGGTAGCCATTACAACCATTAATTACTAGTGTAGATACTAACGGTTAGGGATTTCAGGAACTGGTAAGACAAAGAGGAAAATCATTTTGAGCAGGGAAGTTTTTCAAATCAACTGAAATTGTACCATGTGGCCCTAACAGAGGTCATTGACTAGTTGAGAGTGAATGAATTCTTTTCTTGAATGAGGTATAAGTGCCCTTTTAAGCAGAGAATAAGGGTGAACTTAAGATGCAACATGTTTTTTCTCCTTTCTCTGACTCCAAAAAAGCATTAGAATACCAGCCTATCTCTGCTGAACCAGAATGGTAGAAATATATGAAATATTGGTAAGCAGAAGACAAACGATATAGTATAAAGTACCAAAGATAACAAGTAAAAGAGATTTTCTTGTTAGTTGCATTTTTTAGTCATGATAAGTTCAGGAAAGTCTTCATGGAGAGGATAAATAATCTTGATAAGCTCTGAGAGTGGGTATTCAAGACAAAAAAAGTTCAGAGGGGTTGGTATGTGGTATTGCTAGTTTCTCCTAGATCAGAAGATTTTCTAAAGAAATAACAGAGAGGACTAACTGGGAAGTTGTAAAGATGAAGTAAGTAGAACTTACAGTTTAGGTCATCTGGTAAAGAAGGTTTAAAACAATCAGACATGGCATTTGGTGCTAGAGATACAAAGGCAAAAATGAAAGCATCTGTTCTACATTCTACCAGGGAGAAAACTATTTCCCACCCCATTTCCATATTCCCTTTAATTGACCAATTTAGAATTCTAGGATATATTGGGTATATACTGTAAGGGTCAAGTCCAGAATTTTGTCAGCTTGAAGTCCTTTGCTTTATCACCTTTAGGCCCATTCTCCAAACCTCTGGGGCTAAATATAGTCTGGCAGCTAGCTAGCAACTTGTGAAGTTAAAACTGAACTCCCTTTCGTCCCATGGGGGAGGAAGTGTGGCGAAGCCAGAACTGGGGATAATGGACTGAGGTTGAATGGACAAGATGCATATTCCCTGGCATGGTACCCTGCCTAGGTTATTAAAAGTCCAAATGCTGCTTTGATCTGCCAGGGAGCTGGGAAGTAGCTGGAAAGAGCAAAACTGATTGGAGGGGTGCTGTCACAGAAGGATGATGGAATTCAGAGAGTTTATGTAGATTCTCAAAAAGCTGAACATTACATTTTAAGTGAAAGGTGGTTCTCCTCTTCTCCCCACTAAGATTTATGCTGTAATTGTAAAGAAATAAAAGTCATAATTTTCTAGTGCAAATGCCACTCTGCACAAAGTAACTTGTATTTTGTCTTTTTAGATAATACACCTGAATTAGTCACTTTTTAGGTCTCAAAGAAAAAGTGGAACATTATAATGCATATCCTGTTTCAGTAAAATACTGTGTGTTAATTGGAGATAGAGACAAGGCCAGCCACCTCCAAAGAGATTAAATTTTCAGATGAAAATGTCATCAGTGCTCAGCTGAGTCAAGGATCTTGGTTGCTTGCCTTGAAATATAACACTTAAGCTTAAATGATTCAGTGTGATGAGACCTGACCTGGATTTGCAAGGTTATAAGTGATTGGTTTTTCTTCTTTTTTAAATGGAATTAGTGACCCAGAAAGTAATAGTATATTAATAAGAGTCTTGTGGAGATAACTTATTTGTAATTTAATTTTGCTTTGTTTCTTTCAGCAAGCCAATTGTTATAGTTAATTCATAAGGCATAATAATGAAATTTGAGGAAGAAGTAATATATTATTTTGAATTATATATCTTATTACGGTATTGATATCTCCTAAAAATTCATAAAGAAAATAAAAATTTTATTTGGTATATATCAGATGTGGAGGTCAAGAACATAAACATCGTAAGTGGAAGCATAGGACAAATAAAAAAAAATCACTTCAATATAATATAGGGAAATATTATAGATCCTGAGGAAACAAACTGTGACTCTGAGAAAACAAAAAGAAAAGGGTTCAGTTGAAAAACACTGTGAAGCAGGATTCTCACTCTAATGGCCGTGCCAGAGAAAAAGGATAATATATGTAATGATATATCCTTTCCATGTTATGATGAAAAAGGTGCTAAACATTCACTGTATTCACGGGGGATATGATTTGGTTCGCAGTACACCCAAATGAGGAGCTTTGTAGCAAGGTTTATGAGGTGTGACTGGAAAGTAATGCCACAGATTTTCTCAGAGGTTTGTGTAGCCAATCTCCTTGCTTTATCGTCATGCCTTGTACTGTAAGGCACTTCCTGATTTAGGAACAACCAACCTGGGAACGTCCTATAAAAATGAATATAGTTGGATGTACATTGCTTCGACTAAGTCTATTTTTTGCTCTCCTCCCTTCTCCTTTTATTCCTGACAGAAGTTAGGTAGACATGAGCCAATATGGAGAAACTATTAAGGGAAGCTCTCTAATCCAATATCTCTTCCCTTCTAGCTCCTTTACTTCCCTGTCATGGATATTCCAGGTACACTTAACTTTATAAAAAAAACAACACATTTCCCCTGCATCTTTAAATGCTTTAGTTTTCAATTAATCACATCAAGCCATTATTCCAAGTATACACTTCTAACTCCTTTCTGTTTCCTCTTTTTTTCTTTCAACTTTTCCTCAGGAAATCTCCCTCTTCTGTTGTCTCCTTTTCTAAAATTTTTCTTTGAGTTTTTTGTAAAATCTCAGTCTTGTTTGGTGAGTATAAGAACAAAGTTGTTAAAGCGTAGGTATTAAGGAAAAGGTCATTACCTCTGTCCCAATTATGTAACGTTACAGCTAGATAGATCCCTTGGTCCAAACTCCCTAGTGTTATAGATGTAGAAACTGAGATCCAGAAGACAAGTGATTTGTCTTCTATGATGCAGCAGCAAGTCTGTTCCAGAGACTGTGTTCCTTCCATCCAGGAACCTTTTCCAGAACACCACTGTCTTGAAGTGATACTACAAATAATAAAGAACTAGTACCATCAGCATCAGATGTCTTTTTACAATGCCCAGAACCTCATCATAAAGGAAGGAAGGGAAGAGGAAAAGAATATGAACTTACTATGTGCCAGACGCTGTGAAAAGTGCTTTTTTTTTTTACAAAGATCTCATTTGATGCTTTGAATCAGTTTTAAACTTTCTTTACTTCTTTATTGTCCTCTAACAAAACCTTTTTTCCCAAACAGTAGCATTCAAAATAAAAAATAAATTTTATTTGGTTCAGTTGGTTTTGTTTAATAATTAGTATTGCAATAACATTGTGTTCTACCATTTTTTTTCTGTTGCCAAGGTACAATATTTCACTGTGCTGTGGGTTAAACAGGGCTTTGTGGACTGCCCTGGGAACTTAACCAACATTGATCATATTATTTCCATAGGAAAATATGCTTTGAGTTCCAAACAATTAACTTGAAAACCAATTTTGCCTCTTTCATAATTCATTGCTTTCTGAATTTAAGTTTGAGCCATCTATTACTACTAGAGCCTGTTGAATATCTGCATTATTCAGGACTGGGCATATGTAGTGGGGACTACATTATTGCAATTGCCTGTGAACAAGTCTTTTTGTCTCACTTCAGTGAATCTCAGAGGATGTTCTAATACTTTCATAACAATTAAAAGAGGAATTTTTTTGAGTGATGCAGACAGTATCAAACATATCCATACCTTCCAATACCATGTAACTTTTGTCCATGTCTTCCCAAAAGTTGGATTCATCCACTCACCCTGGGATTGATGAAGTACTGAGTCACTACCCTTTCCTGCCTTTTGACCAGGCTTGCTGACTCCCAAGGACATATGTTCCACTACTAATTCTTAGAGCAGGCTTTCTGAGACCTCACAGGACAAAGCAACACTGATTGTCATGAAGTGTAGTGAAGATCTTGAACCTGGTAATCACTTGGCTTCTTCAGCAGAATTCTCTCAATTCACTGATAGTGTTCCTGGATTCTTTCCCAAAGTAGTTACCACACAGCCATCTAATCTTACCCTCTTTTTATCTCAACATCCTAGTGACACTGAATTCTGAACTGCCAGATATCAACACCACCCCAACAGCTATCCAAACCTTCGTTCCATTTCAGCCTTACCTCATCAGATAGCCCACCGCAGATCTGACCACCCCTTTTACTGGAGACCTGCTCCATAATTAGTAAATTCCCTTTCATCTTCATTAATCTCCTTTTTCTCTCTCTCTTTTTGTTTTCTTGCACTTACAGACACCTAACTTCTTACTGACCATACTAATTTCTGAATACTGTTTCCAGTACTGGCTGCATTTTCTCTCATATCTCTTGACTTACTGGACATAGTGAGAAAATTAGTATGGTTGTTGCTCCCCCTTGTTGCTTTAATCCCACCCTCTACTATCATCATTCAGTTACCTCTTCTCCTTTGAGGTACATGTTATCCAAATTTATCACCTAATCCAGCATCTGGTGGCGAGCTCCTAACCTCAAGAATATTCTTTCTGATTTCCTAATGAGTTTCAGTTCTGACTCATGGTCTTCCTCTCTGCTGCAAATTCTACCCTCATACTAGAGGAATTAAATATAAATGCTGAGTTGTATCAAATGTCCTACCCTCTTAGTTCCTCATGTACTCAACACCATGACCTACTCTTCCACTCCTCTTTAGGTACACAGAGGGATTTCTCTTGCCTTAACACACAGAGGTTCCACTTCCACATTCACAAACTCTGAAAATCCTTAATGTGATCTTAATCTTTTATCATTCTATTGGAATATGTCCCCTAACCTTATCTTCATCTGCACCATGACCTATAATCTCTCCATCCCTCAGTACTTGCCCAGGCTGTCATCCTTGCATTGGATACGTTCTTCTCCCTTCTCAGTCTTGATCCTTTGGTGAATCAGTTCAATTTAGGCTTCTCGTTGTTCAGTTGTTTCAGTCATATCTGGCTCTTCATGACTCCACTCTTGGTTTTCTTGACCTTTTAAAGATACTGGAGTAGTTTGCCATTTTTTTCCCTCCACCTCATTTTACAGATGAAGAAATTGAGGTTAATAGGGTTAAGTGACTTGCTCAGGATCACACAGCTAGTAAGTGCCTGAGGCTGGATTTGAACTCAGGTCTTCTTGACTTAGGCCCCATGTTCTATGATGCATCATTATACCATCCTGTATTAACTCCCTTGTTCCTCCCTTTTTCTACTGCTGATCATGCCTTATAAAACACCAAATCTGGATTACTTTTCACCATTAACCTGCTTTAGTCCTTCATGTACTTATGGGATCCATTGTAAATTCATATTTTCTCAGTGAGACCTTCATTGCAGCAAGGCAGTCCTAGAACTCCATCCTAATTCTATCCTATTCAAGACAACAGTTGTTCCAAACCTTCTCCCTTCAAGTCTTCTACCACATTCCCTCCTCACATGCCTTCTGCTAGAACTTTTCATCGTACTACATCAATAAGAATGAGGCCATTTACTGAGAGCTCTCTCTTCCCCCCATCTAATCTCTCTCTGACATCATCCCCCACTATCTCTTCCTTTACTCCAATTTCTAATAAAAAAAAGTATCAGAGGCATTCTTCTTGGCAAAGCCTCCCCCTCTACAAGCATCCTAGTCCTATCAGCACCTGACTTTTCCAGCTGATAGGACTATCACCTTCACATTCTCTGTAATTTTCAATCTTCACCTGTTTGTTGGTTCCTTCTCTGCTAGCTACAAAAATGCCCATTTCTTCTTAATCCTTAAAAAAACCCTCATTAAATCCTATCATTCATGTTAGCTGTTGTCCTTTGTTTCTCCTACCCTAAACTAAACTCTTTGAAAAAGGCTTCTATAGTAAACACTTTCTCTCTTCTCATTAAACTCTCTATAATTTGGCTTCTAACCTCATCATTCATTTGAAAGTAGTCTTTTAAAGCTTTCAACACCTTCTTAGTTGCCAAATCTAATGGACTTTTCTCAGTCCTTATCTTTCTATCATGACCTATCTGTATGATTTGAAACTATTAATCAGAATCTCCTGGAAACTCTCTCTCCTCTGGATTTTTGTCACACTTTTTATCTCTTGCTTCTCCTTCTCCATCTGACCATCAATGATCAACCTTGATGCCATGTTGATCCTTATTGAAGGCATTTGACATCATGGCTGAAAACATCATGCTAAAAAAGCACGGGAGCAAGCACATAGCCTTGTTTTACTCCATTTGTGACTGGGAAAGCCCTAGAGCATTGTCCATTATCCAGAACCAGGGCAAGCATGCAAGCAATTGTTGTACAATACTGATTAACTTCTCCAGGCAACCAAATTTTGACAAAATTTTCCATAAGCCCTTATGACTGACAGTATCAAAGGCCTTGGTCAGATCTACAAACATTGTAGACCTCTCTTCTGCTCTTGGTATTTCTCCTGGAGTTGTCAGGCAGCAAACACCGTATCAACTGTTCCTCAGTCCCTTCTGAAGCCACACTATCTCTTAGGTAGATGATCATCTTCCAGGTGAAGGATCAGCCTGTTAAGGAGGACTCTGGCAAGAATCTTACCAGCAATGACTAAGAGAGAGAGAGAGAGACCCTCCTGTGATTGTCACAAGACAGTCTATTTACTTTGCCTTTACAGAGGGACAATGGTGGCATCCTTGAACTCCTGGGGGATAACCTCCTCTTGCCATATAACCTGGAAAATTTCAGTCATCTTTTGTATAAGTAATGGATGCCCCCTTGTAAATCTCAACTGGAATAGAATCAGTACCAGGTGCTTTGCCACAGGAGAGGAGGCTAATGACATTCAAAACCTCTTCTTCAGCTGGAACTCTAGCTAAGGAGGGATTGACTTCAACCTGAGCTATATGGTCAGTAGCTTCAGCATTGATTGATGATGGTCTGTTGAGAATATATGGAAGTGTTCAGCCCATCTCTCTAGGATCATTTCTTTATCACTAATCAATGTGACTTTATCAGCACTGAGTGCTTTAGATGTATCATAAATAGCCTTCAGGGCATCATAAAATACTTTGGTTTGATACTATCAGCATAAAACTGAATTTCATCTGCTTTCTTACTGAGCCAAAATCCTGCATCTCTTTGAGCTTTGCTTGTATTTTACTTTTGATGGAATTAAATGATGCTTTCTTACAAATGGATGAACTATCATGTTGGTAAACCCTATGGAGTTTCTTTTTTTCATTTAGCATCTTCTGACTTTCCCCATAATTTTCATCAAACCAGTTTTGATGTTTGAGAGTGTTCTGATCCAGATGAGCAAATGTGATGCTATACACCAAATCTCTGAAAGATGTACACTCCTTTTCTGCTCCACTGTTGCCAACTGTGTATCAGCTCAACTTTCCCTCCAAGTTTGCAACAAATTGATCCCACCTTAGAAAAGGGCACTAATTTGTTGAGATTAATTCTTCTGGTAGTCATTTTGTCTTGGGGCTGCTGCTTTTGTTAAATGTAGATATTTAGCTTGGAGAGGATAAATCTATGATCAGTTCAGCATTCTGCACCACACATTGTCTTTTCCACTCTCACATCCTTTCTATCCCTTCTCCTTAGAACCATATTGTCTATTAAATGCCAGTGTTTGTTGTGAGGGTGCATCCATGAAGTTTTTTTTGCATTTAGGAAAAGAGAAGATAGTGTTGGTGATAGAACTCCATGAGATGCACAAGTCTTCAGTAGTAAGTGACCATTGTTGTTGCTGTTTTCAACTCTACTCTTCCCAAGGACTCCCTGCTACGTCTGATAGTCTAAGACTACTCTAGCATTAAAATCATCCAGAATTATGTCCTCTTTTGGCACATTGATGATAAGGGTCTCCAGGTCTTCATGATTTCTTTTCTTTGACCTAATCAGGGTTCATCATGGTGGGAGCATAAGCACGGATGATGGTGGTGTGGCTTTTTCCTGGAAGTGTCAATCACATTGTCATGAGCCTGTCATTCACTCCCTTTGGTAGGCATCGAAGCTTGGTGACTACATTAGTTTTGATTGCAAAATCTACTCTGGCTTCATGGTACTCCACTGTGGCCACTGCAGAAGAACATGTATCCAGCTCTGACTTCATTTACCAGCCTTATTTTATTCAGGGTTGCTATTTGGATGTGATATCTGTTGAGTTCTCTCACAACAAGAGCTGTTTATCTTTCAGGTCTACTGAATATTGTGTTGTCTATAAGTGTGCGCACATTTCATGTGCCAATGGTGAGAGGAATCATCTTTTTAGAAATTTTTGTGCTTTTTTTTGGTGTTTTGACTACCATGTGGGATTCTTACCTGCCACAGTAATCATCCAGGTTTAGTAGGCAGACAATTTTCAGGGCACCTTTTGTAGCCTCTTCTTCACACCAGGAGACAAGCAATGTGATCCTTAAAAGGCTGCTCAGACACCCAGGAGCTTGCAGAATCCTACTGCTGCTTCTAGTGAGAAGACAGCCCTATGACCTGGGCCACCTGTCTGCAGGATTGTGACTCCAGCTCCCAGTGTATCCATACCTGCTGCTTCATCACTTGTTTGTCACCACAGGACTTTGAGATAGATAAAAATGGTATGAGTGATGTCTTTTGATTTGTACATAAATTAGATTTAAGTGCAACAGAGTTGCACAAAGTTATCAGCCTTACTCTCTCCTCCAGAGCCATCACAGTTCAGTGGCAGGAAAGAGTCAAGATGACTGGTGATGGTTTGAGATGCTTTGGAAGACCTTCGTGTCTTCAATGTCTAACCAAGCATAAGCACTCTTTAGCTGCTTCATGGCCTTTGGAACAAATTGTTCTCATCTGCCCATTCCACCAGGGGAAGTTTTCACATGCTTGAGGTAGACACCCCTCTAACTCACTAATACATTTGAGACCCCTCAGTTATCCTCAACCTGGTTTAGGCCATCTGCCAAAATGGATTACTGGGGTGTGATCACTGTGCATGCTACAGTTTCTTGGAGCCACAGGTAGATCAGGTGGATACCAAAGGTAGAAAACAGCCCCAAAAAGGCTCTATGACCCTTATATCAGAGGTACTAGTTTTCCCTGAACACATTCTACATCCCTTTTTGACCATTAATCAATGGAGGAATGACTTAAATTCTTATAAATTTGACTAAATTCTCTATTTGGAAAACAAGGTCTTTATCAGAGAAACTTGCTATATAACTGTTTTATAGTTATGAGCACTATGTTTCCCTCTATTTTATTCTCCCCCTATTTATCCTTCTTGCTCTTTTCCTTTCACTTTGTCTTTCCTCAAAAGTGTTTTGATTCTGGCTATTGTCTGCCCCCACACCAATCCACCATTCCTTCTATTACTGCTACCCCTATATTGCCTTATCCCTTTCCCTTCCCATTTCCTTGCCGGATGAGATAGATTTCTGTGTCCAACTGAGTATATATGTTATTCTCTCTTTGAGCCAATTCTGATGAGAGTAAGGTTCAAATATAGTCTGCCATCCCCCCCTTCCTTTCCACTGTAAAAGCTTTTTTGCACCTCTTTTGTATGAGATAATTCACCCATTCTGCTTCTTCCTTCTTCCTTCTCTTAGTGCATCCCCTTTTCTTACCTCTTAATTTTAATTTTTAAGATATCCATATTCCATCATAGTAGACTCATGTCCTTTGTCTATGTATAGTCCTTCTAATTCCCCTAATAATGATAAAGTTCTTAGGAGTTACAAGTATAATCTTGTCATCTAGGAATATGAACAGCTTAAACTTATTGAATCCATTATGATTTATCTTTTCTGTTTACTCTTTTCTACTTCTCTTGAGTCTTGTATTTGAAATTCACATTTTCTATTCAGCTCTGGCCTTTTCATCAAGAATGCTTGAAAGTCTCCTATTTCACTAAATTCCCATTTTTCCTCCTGACAGATTTTGCTCAGTTTTGTTGGGTAATTCTTGGTTGTAATCCTAACTCCTTTGCCCTCCAGAATATCATATTCCAAGCACTCTCTGATTCTTTAATGTATAAATTGGAATATCTTATGTTATCCTGACTGTGGCTCCATATTTGAATTGTTCATTTGTGGTTACTTGCAATAATATTCCTAGAAGTCTTCATTTTAGGGTCTCTTTCAGGAGATGATCACCAAATTCTTTCCATTTCTATTTTATCCTCTGATTCTAGGAGATCAGGCCAGTTTTCCTTGATAATTTCTTGAAACATGATGTCTAGGCTCTTTGTTTGAGCATAGCTTTTAGGTAGTCCAATAATTCTTAAATTATCTCTCCAAGATCTATTTTCCAGGTCAGTTGTTTTTCCAATGAGATATTTTACTTTTTCTTCTTTTTTTTCATTCTTTTGGTTTAGCTTTACTGTTTCTTGATGTCTCGTAGAGTCATTAGCTTCTAATTGCCCAATTCTATTGTTAAGGAATTATTTTCTTTAAAGGGTTTTTATGCCTCCTTTTTCATTTGCCCAATTCTGTTTTTTAAAAGAGGTTTTGTCTGGTGAATTTTTGTGTTCTTTTTTTTGACCATTTGGCCTATTCTGTATTTTAAGATGTTATTTTCTTCTGTATGTTTTGTGCTTCCTTTACCACGCTATTGACTCTTCTCATCATTTTCTTGTATCACTCTCCCAATTTTTCCTCATTGATTTTTAAAGTCCTTTTTGAGCTCTTCCAGGAATTTCTTTTGGGAGGGAGCCTGAAACCAATTCACATTTTTCTTTGAGGCTTTATATATAGTTGTTTTGACTTTCTTGTCTCTTTTCAAATTTATGTTTTGATCTTCCCAGTAACCACAGTAACTTTCTATGGTCAGGTTCATCTTTTGTTGTTTGCTTATTTTTACAGCCTATTTCTTGACTTTTAAATTTATGTTAAAATTGGGTTCTTCTCCTTGGGTGAATTGGGTAGGGGGAGGGGGTGCTGTCCCAAGCTTCAGGTTTTTCATGCTGCTGTTTACAGAGCTAGTTCTGGGGCCCTGTAAGCTTTCAGTTTTTCCAAGATGGTGTGAGCTAAGGAGAGGTGTGGTTACTGCTCTCCAGGTCTGTGATCTGGTCTGTAAGTGATCGCAAGCACTCTTTTCTACCCTGGAACTGTGACCAGGGTCCCACACTCCTCTGCAATTGTACTCTGTAGTGTGCTAGTGCTCCTCTTCCAAGCGGAGTATGGGTAATACTACAGAGTCCTGCCAACAAGGGATCCCCTATACTCTCTTTCTGACTAGTTGTCCAAGCCCCTTATTGTCGGTGGGCTGAGAGCTCTGGAAGCTGCTGCTGCTGATTCAGTCACCACCAAGGCCTGCTGCTGGCTTGCCCCAGGCATGGCTTACTACTGGCTGTCTAGTACAGGGGCTGAGGTCTCCCTGATGGCTTTCCCCAGATTAGGGGCCTCATTGCTGTTTTGAACCAGGTCATAGGGACTTACTGCTGAGCCAATCAAGTCTGAATGGAGGTTTCAATACTTTTTAAAAGAAAAATTTTCCCTTCTTGTGGGAAGTCTGAGAGGGGATTGAGATATTGCTTCCTAGCATCTCAATAGAAAGCAGTTACAGGGGTCCTGGAGTAGATTTCATCTGTTCTGAGGTCTTAAGGAGGAGAAAAGAGTAGGTAGGTAAAAAATAGGAAAACACTAGTGTAAAAAGGAAGAAAAAAGGGGAGAACTTGCGATTTCTCATAATTAGGATAAGGAGAGAATATAGTCAAGGAAGGGGTGAGGAGCAGGACACTAAGTTAATTTCACTCATCTGAAATAGATAAAGGAGGATTGAGGACACATACACACACAGAATTTGGTATAGAAATATATTGTATTCAATAAGTTAATAGCACTCAGCACATAGTAGGTGATTAATAAATATTTATTGATTGAGTGAAACAAGCAGGGATAAGGAGTACAATGTCATCCACACACAGGAGCATCTGGAGGATCTCGCCATATGAAGCAAGGTGGATATTCACAAGGGGCCTGTGAATATGGAAGGGGGAAATGCATCTTTATTTTCACTAATATCTAAATGAAATTTAGCATTTCCTTCAATTATGTAAAAACATTCAGAGATGAGGTTTACCAGATTGCCAAAGGAGCCCATAACACACATAAAACAGTTTAAGAATCCCTGATTTAAAGGTGATCTCTTTGAACTGGACATCATGTTGGGTCTTCTTCATACAGTAGGTATAGATTTCCCGCTTTGATGCATTTAATGTATCATAGCATATGAATGATGTTATATGTGTGGCTAGGTGGCGCCATAGTGCACCAAGCCCCGGGCCTGAGGTCAAATCCATACTTAGGACATTTCCTAGCTGTGTGACCCATAACCTCGTTTTGCCTCAGTTTCTTCATCTGTAGAATGGAGGCAATGATAGCACCGATCTTTCATGGTTCTTGTGAACATCACATGAGATAAGTGGCTAGCACAATGCCTGGCATGTAGCAGACACTATATAAATTTTAGCTATTATTACTATTGTTATTAGCCATAAATTTTTAATTAAGTTAATATTAGTGATAAAAAGGTCATCAAAATAAAGTTATCTCTATTTTATCTTTCAAGGAATTTTATATAATTTTTACATATGCACAGGAAATGTTCTGCTTTTGCCATATCAAAGCATTTTTAGTCAGCAAACATAAGGACTGTGGCATCTGGTATTATCTAAAATTTCAGTTGTGCAATGGTAAAATGTGGTTTCTGTGGAATGTCACTTTCAAAAACCTTTCTCAGATACCCTCATCAAGACTGCCCTCAATGCATGTGTAGATTGTTCTCATTAAAATTTTATGTAGATGGAAATGTTGGCTTATTTTTGGTAGTAATTGATACTCTCTTGGCTGCCTTTAGGGAGGTGTAGTGGACAATAGGGTTTGAGTTTTTTTCCCTATGATTTTGGTATTTTTTTTCTTCTTCCAGTATCTTGAAACTTGATTCCTCAGGATTGCCTGAGAACCATGTCATCTGTGGTGTGGACCCACCCATGTGCTTGGTCTAATCTATTTGTTTTTCCCTGTTGTTGCTTTCATCAGTTCAATCTCTTCCTCAGGAAGGATGTTTAGTTATACACCTGTCATTTTTTGTTTCTAGGTTGCTGACATAGGTGACATTAATAAATAGGTGACATATGTGCCATTTAAAAAAGGATGACATACCACAACATTAGTAGATAAGTGACATAGGTGATTGGAGATCAGTAACAGATTATATTTGTAGATCAATGATATGGTTAACATTTGCAGATCAGTGACAAAAGTGGCATTTGGAGATTGGTGACAAAAGTTCCATTGGAAAACTGGTAACATAGGTGGCATTGGAAAATAGGTGACATAGGTAATATTGACAGATAGGTGACAGAGGTGACATTGAGAGATAAATGACATAGGTGGATTTTGGAGATTGTGTCACAGGTGCCATTGGCAGATAGGTGGGATTGGCAGTTAGGGGAAATTAAAGACATAGTAGACATTTGACAAGGGTGCCATTAGCTTCTAGGTGTTAAAGGTGATACTGACCACTCAGGGATATAGGTGGCCTTACAGAGAGGTGATATGGATGTCATTTGCTGGTATATAATATAGGTGACATTTGGAAGTTGGTGTCATAGGTGGTATTAACAGATGGGTAACAGATGTGCCATTGGCAGAGGTGACATAGGTGGCATTTGTGGATAGGTGACATTGACCCATAGGTGACATTGGCTCATGGGTGATATGGGTGATATTAGCATACTGGTGACATTTGTAGAAAGGTGACACATACAGATGGGTTGCAAAAGAGACATTTGCATGTAGGGGACATAGCATGTGGAGATTGCTGTCACAAGTGGCATTAGTAGATGGGTGACATAGGTTAAATGAGCAGATGGGGACAAAAGTGGCATTGACAGAAGTTTCATTGGTGGCAATTGGCAGTAGATGAAGTGACATGAGTGATATTGGCACACTGTTGACACTTATAGATCTGTGAAATGTACAAGTAGTTGATGAAAGTGACATTTGCATTTAGGTAGCATTTGCATGTAAGTGACATAGATAGCATGTGGAGATTGGTGTCATGAGTAGCATTGGTAGATAGGTGAGAGAAATGGTATTGGCAGTTAGGTGCAATAAAAGACCTTGCAGACATTTGATAAGGGTGCTTATTAGCAGAAGGGTTCTGTCGGTGACATTGGTAAAGGCAGATAGGTGGCATTTACAGGTAGATGACACAGATGATGTTTGCAAGTATATGTCATAGATTACATTTGGAGGTTGGTGTCACAGGTGGCATTGACAGATGGGTGACTTAGGTAGGTAACAGAGGTGACATTGGTGGTTAGGTAAAGTGGAAGACATTACAGACAATTGACAAAGTGCTATATAAGTGACATTGGCTATGATAGATACTGGTGATATTTACATATAGGTGACATAGGTGACATAAGCACATATGTGACATTGGTGACATTTGTAGATAGGTGATGAAGAGGACATTAGCGGTTAGGGGACATAGCTGGCATTTGCACATTAGTGACTGGTTAAATTTGTACACAAGTAATGTAGGTAGCATTTGCAGATCAGTGACCTAGGTGGGACTGGCAGAGAGTTGTCAAGGTGGCATTGACAAATGTGGACAGAGGTGGTATTAGCAGATAGGTAACAGAGGTGACATTGGCAGATTTTTTCCTTATTTACTTATTTATTTTATTATTATGCGTGTGCTCTCTCCTCCCCCCATCTCCCCCGCTCCCCACCTGGAAAAACTAGAACAATTAACTTTTTGTCTCATGTAGCTTTTTTACTTATGATTTCATGAACTATAGCTCTGGAAAACCGGTTTTTTAAAAAGCCTATTGTAATTCAAATGAAGACACCTGACTGTGCCTTCAAAACCAGATCATTCTGGTTTTCACTGATTGGTCAATAATAGGTCCCAGCACAAGCCCCACTTGCTCATTGTTTGGATTTTGATGACTTGGAGTGAGTATAAATAGAAATTGTTTCTGTTCTGGCCAGAAACTCAGAAGGTCTTCCCCTCCCATACTGATCCTTTGGTGAAGACAAACTAAGCCATTTTTTGCCTCAGTTCTTACCTAGCCTTTAATTACTGAAAGGGCAAATTGAGACCTTTTTATTAAAGACCTTAGTTCAAAAAGGGCACAATCTGCCACTGCATCTGGGCTATCTCCAGTCATCCTGACCTGTGTCCTATCACAGGGGTGGCTGATCATTTTGCACAACCCTGCCTCATTCAAAACCAATTCAATTGCAAGTCAAGCATCACCCTCCTGATGTCACTGGTCCTCTACGAGAACAAAGGATGAACAACAACAATATATGTATATATGTGTATAGGTATATACTCCATGGATATGTGTCATGTGAGTAATATGTGTGTGCATATATACAGACATGTATATACTTGTGCATATGAATATATTAGGTACACATACATATTTGTGTATGTGTATATAGTACGTGTATGTATATGTGTATATATAATATGTGTATATATGTGTGTGTGTTTAATGCATTTACTGTGTGCTACACATTGTACTAAGTGCTCTACGTATATCTCATTTTATCTTCACAGAGAGATGAGGTAGGTACTGTCATAACCCTCATTTTACAGTTATGAAAACTGAGGCAAACAGAGGTTAAATGAGTTGCTCAGGGTCATACAGCTAGTAAATATCTGAGGTTGCATTTGAACTCTGGTCTTCCTGACTCCAGGACCAAGGCTCTGCGCCACTCAACTGCCCTAATGGATGATTTTCATTGCCAGGCTTTCTTCATACTTGTTTTGCCTTTCCTCCTTCTTGCTGTATTGTAAAAGAGACACAGGAACCAAAACTAATATCACAAGAGTATAAAGGTAGACCTAGGAGGAACCCTAGGAACCATCAAGTGCAATGCCCTTATTTTACAGATGAGTTAACTGATCTTATTAATACCCATAATTATCATGCTTGTAATCTTTCCATCAAGTTTATATTCCAAATCAGTGTTTCTCTGATTACCACATTATCTGGTTGACAAAGGAATCAAATGTTTGTTGACCCAGGTGCTTTTATTTTTATTTTTTAATAGTATTTTTCTCAGTTATTTGTCAAGATAGTTTTTAGTATTCAATTTTACAAGATATTGAAATCCAAATTTTTCTCCTTCCCTTCCCTCTCCCAAAAATGATAGGCAAATTGATATAGGTTATACATGTGCTGTCATGTAAAACATATTCCCATATGAAAAAGAAATAGAAGAAGAAATAAATTACATGGAAAAAAAATACCATGAAAAAGAATAAAGTAAGTGAAAAAAATATGCTTTAATTTGCATTCACAGTCCCTCAGTTCTTTATCTGGTTATGGATATTTGTGAGTCCTTTGTACTTGTCTTGGATCATTATGTTGATGAGAAGAGCTGAGTCATTCATAGTTGATCATCACACAATGTTGTGGATACTGTATACAGTATCCTGGTTCTGCTCATTTCACTTTGCATCAATTCATACAGGTCTTTGCAAGTTTTTCTGAAATCTGCCCATTAACCATTTCTTATTGCACAACAGTATTCACTTGCATTTCACATGTAATATAGAATATATTATATATAATATGGATTATATATTTTATATATATAATATAATGTCATATTATATTACATTTATTAGGTTATATTAATTGTGTGGAATATCACAATTTATTCGGTCATTCCCCAATTGATGGGCATCCCTTCAATTTCTAATATTTTGCACCACAAAAAGGGCTGCTATCAATTTTTTTGTACATGTAGGTTCTTTTCTCTTTTTAATGATCTTTTGGGAGTACAGACTTAGTAGTGGCATTGCTGGATCAAAGAGTATGCACAGTTTGGTTGCCCTTTGAGGAGAGTTTCAAATTGCTCTCCAAAATGGTTGGATCATTTCACAACTCCAGCAACAGTGCATTAGTGTCCCAATTAGTGTGATATCTTCTCCAACATTTATAATTTTCCTTGTATTTTTTTGTCAGTCAATCTGATAAGTGTGAGGTGGTACTTCAGAGTTGTTTTAATTTGCATATCTCTAATAAAAAGTGTTCTAGAGCACTTCTTCACATGACTATAGACAGCTTTGACTCCTTCATCTGAAAACTTCCTGTTATATCCTTAGACCATTTGTCAGTTGGGGAATAGCTTGTTTTCTTATAAATTTGACTCAGTTCTCTATATATTTGAGATATGAGGCTTTTTATTAGAAACACTTTCTGTAAAGATTTTTTCTCATCCTTCTCCTTTCCTCCTAATCTCGGTTGCATTGTTTTTGTTTGTACAAAAGTTTTTTTAATTTAATGTAATCAAAATTATCTATTTTGTATTTCATAATAGTCTCTGTCTCTTATTTGGTCATGAATTCTTATGCTCCCCATAGAGCTGACAGGCAGACTATTTTTTGCTCTCCTAATTTACTTATGGTGGCACCCTTTATGACTAAATCATGCACCCATCTTGATTTTATCTTGGCTTATATACTGTTAGAGATATTGGTCTGTACCTAGTTTTTGCCTTGTTGTTTTCCAGTTTTTACAGCAGTCTTTGTTAAAAGTGAGTTCTTATCACCAAAGCTGGGTTCTTTGGGGTTATCAAACACTGAGTTACTATGGTCATTGACTATTACGTCTTACGTATCTGACCTTTTCAACTGATCAACTACTCTATTTCTTAGCCAGTACCAGTTAGTTTTGATAATTATTGCTTTATAATGTAGTTTGAGATTTGGTATTGCTAGGTCACCTTCCTTTGTATTTTTTTTATCAGTACCCTTGATATTCTTGACCTTTCGTTCTTTCAGATTAATTTTGCTGTTATTTTTCTAGCTTTATCAAATAATTTTTGGTAGTTTGTTATGGCACTGAATTAGTAAATTAGGTAGAATTTTCATTTTTATTATATTGGCTCTGCCTACCCATGAGCAATTGATATTCTTACAATTGTTTAGATCTCATTTAATTTGTGTGAAGAGTGTTTTGTAATTGTGTTCATATAGTTCCCAAATTTGTCTTGGCAAGTAGATTCCCAAGTATTATATTATTTATGGTTATTTTATATTATTTATGTTTATTTTAAATGAAATTTCTCTATCTCTTGCTGCTGAGCTTTGTTGATCATATAAAGATACGTTGATGATTTATGAGGGTTTATCTTATATTCTCTAACTTTGCAAAAGTTGTTAATTATTTCAAGTAGTTTTTGAGTTCATTCTCTGGGGTTCTTTAAGTATACCATCATACCATCAAGAGAAATAATTTTGTTTCTTCATTGCCTAGTCTAATTCCTTCTATTTCTTTTTCTTCCCTTATTACTATAGCTAACGCTTTTGGTACTACATTCAATAATAGTGGTGATAATGGTCATCTTTGCTTTATCCTGATCTTATTGGGAAGCCAATCCCCACTACAGATATTACTTGCTGATGGTTTCAAATAGATATTATTTATCATTCTAAGGAACACCTTTATTTCTATGCTCTTTAGTATTTTTAATAGGAATGGGTGCTGCATTTTGTTAAAAAAGCTTTTCCAACATCTATTGAGATAATCATATGATTTCTATTGGTTTTGTTATTGATATGGTCAATTATGGTGATAGTTTTCCTAATATTGAACTAGCCCTGTATTCTTGGTATAAATCCCACATAGTTGTAGTGTAGAATCCTTGTGATATATTGCTATAATCATCCTACTAGTATTTTGTTTGAAATTTTTCATTGATATTCATTAGAGAAATTGGTTTATATTCTTTCTCTATTTTAGCTCTTCCTGGTTTAGGTAACAGCACTATATGTGTGTCATGAAAGGAGCTTGGTAGGACTCCACCTAATTGTTTTTTTCCAAATAGTTTATATAGTATTGGAATTGTTCTTTAAATGTTTTATAGAACTCATTTGTGAACCCATCTGGTCCTGGGGATTTTTTTTCCTAGGGAGTTCATTAATAGCATGTTCAATTTATTTATGGGGTTATTTAGACATTTTATTTCCTGATCTATTAATCGAAGTAATTTATTTTTGTAAATATCCATCAATTTTACAGATTGTTAGATTCATTGGAAGATAATTGGGCAAAATATTTCCTAATGATTGCTTTAATTTCTTCTTCATTAGGGATGATTTTGCCCTTTTTGTTTTTAATATTTAATATTTGATTTTCTGCTTTCTTTTTAATCAAATTAACCAATGGCTTATCTATCTTATTGTGTTGTTTTTTTTTGTATAAAACCAGCTCATAGATTTATTTATTAGTTCAATACTTTCTCTTTTTAACTTTAATCCTTACTAATCTCACCTTTGATTGGAGATTTCTAATTTGCTCTTTTTCTAGTTTTTTTAGTTGCATGTCTAATTCATCAATCTGTTTTTTTTCTATTTTGTTGATGTAAGAATTTAGAAAAATAAATTTTCCCCTAAGTACTGCTATAGCTGCATCCCATAATTTTTTCTCTTTGTAGTCATTCTTTTTAATGAAATTATTGATTATTTCTATGATTTGTTCTTAGACCTACTTATTCCTTAGAATGAGATTGCTTTGTTTCCTTTTTTTTTATGCTATTGGGGGAAAAGGTATGTTCCTTTCTGTTCCCATTCAGTTTTCTCAAAAGGTCAATCACATCTAACTTTTCTAATACTCTATACACCTCCTTCTTTCCTGTTTATTTTTTGTTTGAATTTTTCAAGTTCTGAGAGGGGACAATTGAGGTCCCTCACTATCTCTTTTTCTCTCTATCCCTTCCTGTAACTCACTTAACTTCTTCTTTAAGAATGTGGGTACTAGGGGGAGGAGCCAAGATGGTGGAGTAGAAAGACACACATATGCTAGCTCTGAACCCACAGCCCATAAAATATCTGTAAAGAAGAACCCCCAACAAATTCTGGAGCAGCAGAAGCCTCAGAACAATGGAGTGGAGGAGATTTCTGTTCCAGAGAGACCTGAAAAACTGATGCCAAAGGTCCGTCGCCCACTGGACCAGAGCAGAGCCCAGCCCTGCCTTGGCCCAGTGGCACCAGGAGGAGTAGATCCCAGCAGGCTTCAGGAATAGAATCTTCAGCAGCCACGCAGGTCCCTCCACACACAGGTGACAAGGGTCAGTGAGAGAGTCTTTTTGGGTGACCAACAGGGGAGTGGAGTGTCCCCTTGGCTCGGGCCCCCTCGGGAGGCAGCAGCAGGGGCGGTGGCGGACAGGAGCTCCCCAAGCAGGCAGGAGCCCAGATCCATTGTTGAAGGTCTCTGGATAAACCCCCTGAGGGAACTGAGCCCTGAGTGGCCGCCCTGCCCCCACCTGAGCACCTGAACTTAATCTCACACTGAATAGCAGTCCCACCCCCCACCCCCGAAAGCCCTGAGGCTAGGGAGCAGCATTTGAATCTCAGACCCCAAGTGCTAGCTGGGCGGATCTGGAGGCATGGTGGGGGTGGAAAGAAAACTCAGAAGGCAAGTCACTGGCTGGGAAAATGCCCAGAAAAAGGAAAAAAATAAGAGTAGAAGGTTACTTTCTTGGTGAACAGATAATTCCTCCCTTCCTTTCTGATGAGGAAGAACAATGCTTACCATCAGGGAAAGACACGGAAGTCAAGGCTTCTATATCCCACACATCCAAAATAAATATACCATGGGCTCAGGCCATGGAAGAGCTCAAAAAGTATTTTGAAAATCAAGTAAGAGAGGTGGAGGAAAAACTGGGAAGAGAAATGAGAGAGATGCAAGATAAGTATGAGAAGCAAGTCAACACCTTGCTAAAGGAGACCCAAAAAAATGCTGACGAAAATAACACCTTGAAAAATAGGCTAATTCAATTGGCAAAAGAGGTTCAAAAAACCAATGAGGAGAAGAATGCTTTAAAAAGCAGAATTAGCCAAATGGAAAAGGCGGTTCAAAAGCTCACTGAAGAAAATAGTTCTTTCAAAATTAGAATGGAACAGATGGAGGCTAATGATTTTGTGAAAAACCAAGAAATCACAAAACAAAACCAAAAGAATGAAAAAATGGAAGATAATGTGAAACATCTCATTGGAAAAACAACTGACCTGGAAAAGAGATGCAGGAAAGACAATTTAAAAATTATGGGACTACCTGAAAGCCATGATCAAAAAAAGAGCCTAGACATCATCTTTCATGAAATTATCTAGGAAAACTGCCCTTAGATTCTAGAACCAGAGGGCAAAATAAGTATTCAAGGAATCCACCAATCACCGCCTGAAAGAGATCCAAAAAGAGAAACTCCTAGGAACATTGTGGCCGAATTCCAGAGTTCCCTGGTCAAGGAGAAAATATTGCAAGCAGCTAGAAAGAAACAATTCAAGTATTGTGGAAATACAATGAGGATAACACAAGATCTAGCAGCTTCTACATTAAAGGATTGAAGGGCATGGAATATGATATTCCAGAAGTCAAAGGAACTAGGACTAAAAGCAAGAATCACCTACCCAGCAAAACTGAGTATAATACTTCAGGGGAAAAAATGGTCTTTCAATGAAATCAAGGACTTTTAAGCATTCTTGATGAAAAGACCAGAGCTGAAAAGAAAATTTGACTTTCAAACACAAGAATGAAGAGAAGTATGAAACGGTAAACAGTAAAGAGAAGTCACAAGGGACTTACTAAAGTTGAACTGTTTCCATTCCTACATGGAAAGAAAATATTTGTAGCTCTTGAAACTTTTCAGTATCTGGGTAGTTGGTGGGATTACACACACACACACACACACACACACACACACACACACACACACACACACAGCACAGAGTGAATTGAATAGGATGGGATCATATCTTAAAAAAATGAAATTAAGCGGTGAGAGAGAAATATATTGGGAGGAGAAAGGGAGAAATGGAATAGGGCAAATTATCTCTCATAAAAGAGGCAAGCAAAAGACTTTTTAGTGGAGGGAAAAAGAAGGGAGGTGAGAGAAAAACATGAAGTTTACTCTCATCACATTCCACTAAAGGAAGGAATAAAATGCACACTCATTTTGGTATGAAAACCTATCTTTCAATACAGGAAAGTGGGGGAGAAGGGGATAAGCAGGGTTGGGGGGGGAGGATGGAAGGGAGGGCATGGGGAAGAGGGAGCAATTTGAGGTCAACACTCATGGGGAGGGACACGATCAAAAGAGAGAATAGAAGCAATGAGGGGCAGGATAGGATGGAGGGAAATATAGTTAGTCTTACACAACATGACTATTATGGAAGTCATTTGCAAAACTACACAGATATGGTCTATATTGAATTGCTTGCCTTCCAAAAGGAATGGGTGGGGAGGGAAGGATGAAGAGAAGTTAGAACTCAAAGTTTTAGGATCAACTGTCAAGTACAGTTCTTGCTACTAGGAAATAAGAAATACAGGTAAAGGGGTATAGAAAGTTATCTGGCCCTACAGGACAAAAGAGAAGATGGGGAGAAGGGAAGGGAGGGATGACAAAAGAGAGGGCAGATTGGTGATAGGGGCAATTAGAATGCTCAGTGTTTTGGGGTGGGGGGAGGGGACAAATGGGGAGAAAATTTGGAACCCAAAATTTTGTGAAAATGACTGTTAAAAGTTAAATAAATTAATAAAAAAAGAATGTGGGTACTATACTACTTGGTTCATATATGTTTAATATTGAAATTGGATCATTGTCTCAGCCACCTTTTAGCAAGATGCAGTTTCCCTCCTTATTTCTTTTAATTAGGTCTATGTTTGCTTTTACTTTGTCTGAGATCAGGATTACTACCCTGCTTTTAAATTTTTTACTTTAGCTGAAGCACAATAGAGTCTGCTCTAGCCACTTACTTTTACTCTGTTTGTATCTCACTGCTTAAAGTATATTTCCTGTAAACAATAAATTGTAGGATTCTGGTTTTTTATCCACTCTGCTATCCACTTTGATTTTATGAGAGAGTTCATCCCATTCAAATTCACAGTTATGAAGACTACCTGTGTATCTCCTTCCATCCTGTTCTTCCTCCTGTTTGTCCTCTCCTTTTACCCTTTCCCTCCTCACTACTATTTTGCTTGTGTATGCTACCTCCCCTGATCTGCCCTCCTTTCTGTCAGTTTCCCCTCCCCTTCACTTAATGTCCTATTTCCCCTTCTATTTTCCTGTTGGGCAAGAGAGATTCCTATATTTAACTGATTGTGTGTTATTATTCCCTCTTTGAGCCTAAACTGATGAGAGTAAGGTTCAAGTAGTGCCCATTGCCCACCCTCCCATCTTCCCCTCCAATGCAATAGATATTTTGAGCCTCTTCCTGTGAAATAATTTACCCCATTCTATTTCTCCCTTCCTTCTACACCCAGTATACTCCTCTTTCTCATCACTTATTTTTTTACAGCATTCTCTAAAATTCACTTTATGCCTATATCCTCTGTCTACATGTTACTCCTTCTAGCTGCACTCTCAATGATACAATTTTTAAGAATTATAAGTATCATCTTGCTATGTAGGAATGTAAACAGTTTAGATCTATTGAAATCCTTATTTTTTCTTTTCCTCTTTTATCTGTTTATGCTTCCCTTAGGTCTGGATATTGAAGATCAAATTTTTTATTTAATTCTGGTCTTCTCCTTATGAAAGCTTGAAATCCTTCTGTTTCATTGAATGACCATTTTTTCCCCTTGAGATAGTATCCTTAAATTTGCTGAGTAGGTGATTCTTGGTTGTAGTCCTAGCTCCTTTGCTTTCCAGAATATCATGTTCTGTGATCTCACATCTTTTAGTGTTACATCTTCCAGTCCTGTGTAATCCTGATCCAATATTTGAATTGTTTCTTTCAGGCCACTTTTAGTATTTTTTTTCTTCTTTAACCGATAGTTCTGAAACTTAGTTATAATGTTCCTTGGAGTTTTTATTTTGGAATCTCCTCAGGCAATTGGTGGATTCTTTCAATGTCTATTTTCCCCTCTGGTCTCAGAATAACAGGGCAATTTTCCTTGATAATTTCTTGAAAGGTGCTGTCCAGGTCCTCCGTGTGTGTGTGTGTGTGTGTGTGTGTGTGTGTATTTATTTATTTAGTTTTAGTTTTCAACATTCATTTCCACAAGATTTTGAGTTCCAAATTTTCTCCCCGTCTCTCCCCTCCCCCACTCCAAGACACTGTGCATTCTGGTTACCTCTTCCCTCAATCTGCCTTCCCTTTTATCACACCCCTTCCTTCCCTTATCCCCATCTTTTCTATTTTTTTGTAGGGCAAGATAGATTTCTATACTCCATTACCTGTATTTCTCATTTCCCAGTTGCACACAAAAACAATTCTTAACATTCGTTCCTAAAACTTTGAGTTCCAACTTCCCTCCCTTCCTCCCTCCCCACCCATCCCCTTTGAGGAAGCAAGCAATTCAATATAAGCTATACATGTGTAGTTATGCAAAAGACTTCCATAATAGTCATGTTGTATAAGACTACTTATATTTCCCTCTATCCTATCCTGCCCCCCCATTTATTCTGTTCTCCCTTTTGTCCTTGTCCCTCCCCCAAAGTGTTTACTTCTAATTACTCCCTCCTCCCATGTGCCCTCCCTTCTATCATCCCCCTCACCCCACTTGTCCCTTTCTCCCCTACTTTCCTGCAGTGTAAGATAGATTTTCATACCACATTGCATGTGCATGTTATTGCTTCCTTAAACCAAATATGATGATAGTAAGCTTCACTTTTTCCCTCTCATCTCCCGCCTTTTCCCCTCCATTGAAAAAGCTTTTTCTTGCCTCTTTTATGAGATACAATTTGCCCCATTCCATTTGTCCTTTTTTCCTCCCAATATATTCCTCTCTCACCTCTTAATTTTGTTTTTTAGATATCATCCTATTCCTATTCAACTCACTCTGTGCCCTCTGTCTATATATATATGTATACGCACATACATACATACATACATAATGTATGTATGTATGTATGTATGTATATATGTATGTAGTCCTTCCAACTACCCAAATACTGAGAAAAGTTTCAAGAATTACAAATATTATCTTTCCATGTAGGAATGTAAACAGTTCAACTTTAGTAAGTCACTTATGATTTCTCTTTCCTGTTTACCTTTTCATGCTTCTCTTCATTCTTGTGTTTCGAGGTCAAATTTTCTATTCAGTTCTGGTCTTTTCAACAGTAATGCTTGAAAGTCCTCTATTTCATAGAATGATCATTTCTTCCCCTCAAGTATTTTACTCAGTTTGCTGGATAAGTGATTCTTGGTCTTAATCCTAGTTCCTTCAACTTCTGGAGTATTACATTCTTAGCCCTTCAATCCCTTAATGTAGAAGCTGCTAGATCTTGTGTTATCCTGATTGTATTTCCACAATACTCAAATTGTTTCTTTCTGACAGCTTGCAATATTTTCTCCTTGACCTGGGAACTCTGAAATTTGGCTACCATATTCCTAGGAGTTTTTCTCTTTGGATCTCTTTCAGGAGGTGATTGGTGGATTCTTTCAATATTTATTTTACCATCTGGTTCTAGAATATCAGGGCAGTTTTCCTTGATAATTTCATGAAAGATGATGTCTAGGATTTTTTTTTTTGATCATGGCTTTCAGGTAGTCCCATAATTTTTAAATTGTCTCTCCTGGATCTATTTTCCAGGTCAGTTGTTTTTCTAATGAGATGTTTCACATTGTCTTCTATTTTTTCATTCTTTTGGTTTTGTTTTGTAATTTCTTGTTGTCTCATAAAGTCATTAGCTTCCATCTGCTCCATTCTAATTTTTAAAGAACTATTTTCTTCAGTGAGCTTTTGAACCTCCTTTTCCATTTAGCTAATTCTGCTTTTTAAAACATTCTCCTCATTGACTTTTTGAACCTCTTTTGCCACTTGGGTTAGTCTATTTTTAAAGGTGTTATTTTCTTCAGCATTTTTGGAGGTCTCCTTTAGCAAACTGTTGACTTTCTTTTCATGATTTTCTTGCATCTCATTTCTCTTCCCAGTTTTTCCTCCACCTCTCTTACTTGATTTTCAAAATCCTTCCTGACCTTTTCCATGGCCTGAGACCATTGCATATTTATTTTTGAGGTTTTGGATGCAGAAGCCTTGACTTTTATGTCTTCTTCTGATGGTATGTCTTGCTCTCCCTCATCTAAAGGATGGAAGAAATACCTGTTCCCCAAGAAAGTAACCTTCTATAGTCTTATTTTTTCCCTTTTTTGGGCATTTTCCCAGCCTGTTACTTGACTTTTGAGTCCTTTGTCAAGTGGAGGGTATACTCCAGGGACCTATAAGTTCTCACTTCCTCCAAGGTGGTAAAATCAAGGAACAGGTGTTTACTTCTTTACTGGCCTGTACTCTGGTCTGGAAGCAATCACAAGCTTTTCTGCCCAGGATCTTTGAGTAGGGTTCCCTCTCCAGAGCCTCCACCAACTCTACCACACTAGTACTCTTCCTCACCCCAGGGCTGCCACTCAGGGCTGAGACCCAGATCAGCCCCTGGATTCCCCCAGGGTCTTTAGGTTGAGGGCTCCAAAAATGGATGCTGTGTGGCAGTGACTTGGCTAGTGTCGGACCCTGCTCCCTTCTCATCTAGTGAAAGAGCTTTCTTACTGACTTTTGAAGCTGGTGTGCTTCACGACCAAGGCTTGGTTGCCCTCCACTCTGAGCCCAGTACAATAGGCCTTTCCTGTCTGCGTTCCATGCTGCCTTGGGCTGGAAATCTGTTTCACTACTTCATTTTGTGGCTTCTGCTGCTCTAGAATTTGCTTAGAGTCATTTTTTAAAGGTATTTTATTGGCTATGGGAGGAGAGCTATAGCAGGTTCATCCTTCTACTCTGCTGTCTTCCAGGTCCTCCTTTTCATTATGACTTTCAGGTAGTCCAGTGATTCTGATGTTGTCTCTCTTGGATCTATTATACAGATCAGTTGCTTTTCCCATGAGATATTTTACATTTTTCATTATTTTGAATTTGTTTGACTGATCTTTGATGTCTTCTAGAGTCACTAGCTTCCACTGACCTGATTCTAACTTTTAAGAAATTGTTTTCCTCAATTAGCTATTGTACTTTCTTTTCCATTTGGCCAGTTCTACTCTTTAAGCAGTTGTTTTCATTTTTCAAGCTGTTGACTCTGTTTTTCATACTTCTCTTGCATCACTCTCATTTCTTTTCTCAATTTTTCTTCCACCTCTCTTATGTGATTTTAAGCTCCTTTTTGAAAGCTCTTTCATGAGTTCTTTCTGGGCTTGAGACCACTTCCTGTTTTTCTTTGGGTCTTTGCTGTTGTTGTCCTCTTCTGAGTTTATGTCTTGATCTTCCCTCTTACCATGATAACTTTCTATGGTCTTATCCTTTTTTGTTGTTTTTTGCTTATTTCTTCTGCCATTTTCCCTTTCTTTTAAATTTGAACTCCATTCTTGTGGTAGAAGGGGCACTGTCTCAGGCTTTTTGTGCCAAGAGGTGCAGGAAGCAGCTTTTTACCTGGTGCTGCACTGATACTGCCCTGAGGCCTACTTGGTACACTTTTGTCTGGTGCCATGCTGAGGGGGCAGGGTACGTGATGGCTGATGTTGCTGAAGGTTGTATGGATCTGGCAGTTTACCTGGTGTTGAGTTGAGGTCCTAGGAGTCATTTTTGCTGTGTGCTCAGGCCAGAGGGGTGGTTCAGCATTTCCCCAGGGCTACAGCTACAGCTGCTGGTGACTGCCTGTTTGCCCAGGATGATGCTGAAGTACACGGGACAGAGGCCTGGAGCAGGTGTCTGCTTGTTTGCTTAGTCATCCATACAATGTTTACCTATTTGACTGGGGCTACACTGAAACATAAGTCTGGTGGCTTGAGGTTGCCTCTTTGCCCTGGGCTATGCTAAAGCATGTGGCAGTTCCCAGAGCTGGAGTCTCTTGATCTCCTTGGCTATGATGAGGCACATGGTGGGGTATTGGTGTTTGCATTTACCTGCTCCACCACACTGGGGCTCAGAATCTACTGCTGGTTTCTTGAGGTGGGATTTGATGCTAGTGTGCTAGGATGCTTTCTTTCCTGGACTGAGCTCCCTATTTACCCAAGAGAGACAGATCTTTCCTGCTGATCTTCCAAGTTTCTTGGGCTCAAAGATTGTTTCTCTCCATCTTTTTGCTGGTTCTGCTGTTCAAGGATTTGTTTTGGGGCACTATTTTATAGTTGTTTGGAAGTGAACATGGGAGAGTGGTAGCAGTTTACTGCACACTCTGCCTTCTTGGTTCCTGGAAGTCAAGTCTTAGGTACTTCTAGTTAAATGTGTTTGTTCTCTTCTTTAAGTAAATCAATTTACATTACTTAAATATTTGTACAAAATTCCTATCTTCCATGTCAATGTCTATTCCTCTATCCATTCCTCATCTTTTAATATCAGTGATTTGTTTAATTAGGTCAGATTACATTGTAAATTTTGTGTCATACCTTTTAAAAATATTCTGTTACCTTCCTATTAATTCTAAACTTTCCTCTAATAAGTCAGACTGCACATAAATAATTGATTCAGGAATAGCTCCAACATCAATAATGAGTCATTTTTTGTCCATTAAAACACAGCCAAAGCACAATGTTTGTTTTATGATACAACCTGGTGTTTGCCATATTCAGAATTTCCAATTTTTTTTCAAAGAATTTATAACATATAGTTAGGAGGCTTTTCTGTGGAACATAACCCTTTGATTTCTCTCATATTTTACCACCAATCCATTTTTCCAAAATATTTTTTGCCAATGTCATATATACATTAATGTCTCTGAGTGTTAAGATATATATTGTTTTGCTGTGGAGGTTTTTGCTAAATTCTTTACAGAATTTTTAGACCTTTTCATCTTCTCTATAGCAACTTTTGGCATATAGCTGCTATTTTTCCTATGCTGGTCTATTTTAAAAAATATTTATCATGAACAGTGTAATATGAGTTCACCAAATGTCCCCTGCAATCATTCCTTGTTAACTATGGCCACAAAAAAAATATTTGCCCATCTATACAAGACTTGTGTACCATCTTTTCATTTACCTCCAAATTCTTTTTTACTTTCTGGTTTGAATATTAAACTAGGATATCAAAATTTCTTATTCCTCCTCCTCTTCTTCCCACATGTGGTCCATTTTTCCACTTGGGGTAAATACTCTTACATGTGGGTTCATAGGAATATAATTTTTGGTCACTCATATTTTGTATCATACAGTGTTTGAGTGCTAGATATTTAAAAATTTTATCCATCCATCCATCTGTCCGTCCATCCATCTGTCTGTCCATCCATCCGTCTGTCTGTCTGTCTGTCTATCTAGTGTGCAAACAACAGCTAAGAGGCCAGTGTTACTGGATCATGGAGTACATGGAGGAGAATAAGGCGGCTAGAAAGTTAGGAAGGGGCCAACTTACGAAGGGCTTTAAAAGACAGATTTTATATTTGATCTTAGAGGTAATAGGGAGTCACTGGAGTTTACTAAAGAGGTGATGTGGTCAGATTTGCATTTTAGGAGATCAGTTTGACAGCTTAGTGCATGAAGAATTAGAGTGGAGAGAGAGACTTGAGGCAAGGATGTCAGGCTGTGGGCTATTACAGCAGTCCAGATGTGAGATGATGAGGGCAGTGGTAGCAGTTTCCCTTCCTTTTTCTCCCTTCTTTTCAAATATGTTGTAGAGGGAATCCCTTCTCATATTCTGGTTAACCTTTGAAGTCCTTTCTCTGAAATTCTGTGATCTTAATAGCTCTTTATTTTGGAAATCTCAAATATACTTACTGTATAATATTATGTATAATAATTATTTGTGTATGTCTTATTACTTAACAGAACTTCAAACTCTGTGCAGGCAGGAACTTTGTCATTCCCTAACACTATGTTCTGTATAAAGTAGGCACTTAATATAGGTTTTTGAATAAATAAGTATTCCTTAACAGTTGGTATTGGATGGTGTGGATGAATTTTTGCTGAACTTGGCTGCATATATACTGATTTTAAAATTGAAATGTGGTGAGAAATAAATGGCCTGTCAGTTTCTGATTTCAAGGACCATATATTCTTTTATAGGTATGAAGCGTCCTTTAAGTCCTGACTACATCCTCGAAGATGGAATTATGAATATGGCTACTTTTCTACGAGGTTTTGAAGAAAAAGGACCAAAGCATGAACGCCCTGACTCTCAGTTGAGTAAAGAAAAAAAGAAAATTCTCTTTTCCTTCTGTGATGTGTGCAACATTCAGCTGAACTCTGCAGCTCAGGCTCAGGTCCATTACAATGGGAAATCTCACCTGAAGAGAGTGAAGCAACTGAATGATGGGAAGATACCTGCACATTCTTCCTGCCCTGGGTCACTTTTGGTAGGCACAAGTACAGGTATGTAGGAATGTCAAGAGGTCATTGTTTACATGGGTGAGTGGATCTTTTCTATTAGAAAAAAATGGTTTTGGGAAAGATGAGTTTTTCTCTTCATAACAGTGGTTACAAAAGGTGATATTATATTCCCTTGCCAAGGTAAAATTTCAGGAGCAATTTGTCACTTTTCAGTTTTTGATTATCAATGTCTGACACCATTTGTACATCAGAGCATAAGCCCTCCTGTATTCAAAGAGTGTGTGAACTTTTCCTAATGTACTTTTGAAACATATTTCCCAAATGAACAAATGAGATCATTTCTTTTTCTCATGAAAATTTGAGTTTCTTCAATTTTCTGAATCTGTTTTCTACTTAATAACTTCAAGTAGATAGTATGTTTAAAAACTGACTATTTATATTACATCATGCAGGAAAAAAATCACTAATTGTGTGCATTTCAAGTGCTTTCACTCCTTTATTGAGTTGCTAGCAGTATAATGATTATTGATCTAACAGTAGTAGAATGGAACTGATTTAACAAAATGTACTCCCTACTTCCAGAAGGTCAATCCCAACAACCCTCATTCCTAACCTTTACTTATTGTTGGAGTGGAAGCAAGAACTTAGTCTTGGTGTTCCTATTATGGTCCCTGACTTTTCCTAGAACATTTATCTTACCTTTGGGAAAGTGATTTTTTTCTTCGTGGCCATCCAATTGGCAGTGTCCACTGTGAAAGGACAAAAACAAAGATATTACTATCTGGGGAAACTACTACAAAATATGGAAATCATATCTGTAGGAAACAGAAACAAGCACACTTTCTTTAATTTGTAAATTCTAGGTTAATTTGTCTGAGGTACAGTCTATACTTGAAGCATGGTAAAGTGAAAATGCCACATGTAGGAATTTCCTGCATGTAGGGATATTTCTAAATGCGGCATTTCCATGAATATGTGACAAGTTGATATAAATGTCATGCATGACAATAGTTTACAAAGGAAAAACATTTCTACTTTTTTTCTTTTATAGCTAGTGTTATAACATGTCAGTGACCAGTATGAGAAGTAATCTTGCAACATCTACTGTTCCTTTGCATAGACACTTAAGTACTTAGGTACATGGGTGCTTAGATACTTAGGAACATAGATATTTAAGTACCTAGACAATCAGTTAATTGGACAATTAGACACTTAGGTAAGTAGCTACTTAGGGATGTTGACATTTAGGTACCTTGGTAATAAAGTACTTAGGTATGTAAATATCTGTGTGCTTAGGTGCAGTTATTTAGATATTTATGTAATTGAGTACTTAAGTACTCAGAGAAGTAAATGCTTAGATACTTTGGCACCAAATACTTCTGTATTTAGGAAAGAAAAGACTTAAGTATTTTAGGTAATTCGGTATATAGATACTGAAGTACATTGGTAATTGTATTTGGGTATTTCAGTATTTATGAAGTTAGATATTTATGTATTCACATATGTGAAATGTGACTTATTAGCTTGAGCTGATTGATTGAACTTAGATTGGCTAAATCCAATCTACACCAGTTCAAACAGGTCTAATCTGGTTTAAATCCATTCATACTGGTCTAAACCAGTGCAAATGGTTCAAACCAGTTCAATTAAGTTCACATTGTCTTAAACTAGTTCAGTTTAGTTCAAACTCATTCAGACTAGCTTGATCTGGCTCAAATCAGCCTAAACTGGTTTCAGCTAATCCAAACTGATTCAGTCCAGTTCAAACTAGTCTAAACTGGTAGAACAAAGAGACTAAATACATAAGTATTTAGTAATCAGTTATTTAAAGACATAGTCAATTAAGTAATTAAATATATAAGTAATTAGGTTATCTGTTAACCAAATACTTAATCAAGTAATTAAAAAACCAAGTCCCTAGGTAATTAGGGACATAGTAAATGTCCACATCCATAGCAAATTAGGTACTCAGGTAATCAGTTAATTAGGTATTTAGATATGTAGGTACTTAGTAATTAGGTATTTAGGGAACTTGGGGACAGAGGAAATTAGGTACTTAGATATAGAAGTATTTAGGTAATCAGTTATTTAGGCACTTAGACACATAAATAATTAGTCACTTTGGCAATCAGTTAATTAGGTAATTTGGTAGTGAGGCATTTGGGTACATAGTTACAGAGGTAGTTAGTAAGGAATTTAGATATTTATTTATGCTCTTCTCTGTGTGAACTGAGATACGCTAAATGAATGGCCTATCATTGTTTAAACCAGTTCAATCCTGTTGAAACTGGTACAAAACAATTTAAACTAGAACAAACTGTTCTAAACTGTTTCAGTCCTGATTCAAATTGGTCAGAACCTATTCAAAGCAGTCTAAACAGGTTCAATTAACATTAATCCAGTTACAATCAGAAGTCTGGTGCTAATCTGTTCATTCTACTTCAAACAAGTCTGTTTAGGTTTTGGTACAGCAATGTATTTTGTTACTAAGGTACATAGGAATTTAGGTAAAAGGTAATTTGGTACTCAGGACAATTAGGAACATAGCTAATTAGGGACATATTCTGTGTCTATGACTATACTTAATTAGACATTTAAGGAGTCAGTTAAGAAATTAAGTACTTTGGTATTTAATTTAATTTAAGGTACAGAAGGATTTAGGTGCTTAGGTAATCAGTTAATTAGATACTGAAGTACCTAGTTACATAGGAATTGAGTTAAATATACTTAGGTCAAGTTCAAACTGGTCTAAAACAGTTCCAAGTGGTCTAAACCAGTTCAACCCAGCTCAAATCCATGAAAACCAGTTCAGTCTTACCCAGTAGGCTTTAATCTAGTTCTGATTAAATGTTCAGTTTTAACCTGTCCAATCCAGTTCAAAAGGGTCTAAGCTATTTAGATGCAGAAATACATGTTTAGTTGCTTAGGTAGAAAAGTATTGAGTTAAAATGTAATCAGGCATTTAATTAAAAGGTAACTGGTTATTTTTCTAGAGCATTCCAAGCTCGTATTGGTCCGATTAGCCACAGCTGGACACACTGGAATTTCACTTTATCATGGTGACATCATTTTGTTTTGTTTTGTTTGCATGCTGTCTCCCCCATTATATTGTGAGCTCCTTGAAGACAGGGACTGTTTTTGCTTTTTGTTTATATCTCTAGTGCTTAGCATAGTGCCTGACAAATAGTAAGAACTTAATGATTGTTGACTTGGCATCTTCCAATATAAATGAAATGACAAAGATGGAAGAAATTAATATGAAATATAAGAAAATGCATTTAACCAGTTAATTGCTGAAAACTGCTTAATATTTTTCAGGCATTCTCTATCTTGTTTTGTGATGTTGAAACCTACCAGTAGAAAGAGGTACTAGGAAGGGGAGAGTAAGAAGAGACAAGGATGATTGAAGCATCTACTTTTGGCTCTTCTTCCTATTCCAGAGGAGATACATTCACTCCAAAAAAACCTTCTAAAGGCCTATTGACATTGGCAACTTGTGCTACTGCCCAAGTCCCAAAACAGCATAGAGATGAATTTCAGTGGTATTATGCATTTATCTTCATGGCCAAAGGTAAACTGCAAAATGCAGACCAAAATTCTCCTTTTTTCCCTATCCAGTATTCTTTTACTACGTAGGCTCCAAACAGACATGTTCTTCTCCCATGTGTCCCCAGCTTCAAAATGGCCCCTTTCCCAAAATCTAAAATCCAAATAAGTGAGGAGGAAATTAAGGATGTTATATACTTTTGTAGAAACAATTGATATTAAGGAGTAAATGAATGATCTAACCTTCCCAAGGGTTATTTGATTCTTTAAATCAACCAAATCTCCAACTGGTATGTTGAGGTTTAGGGGTGCTGGGACCCCTAAATCACAACATGTGGGTCCTGCCTGAATGAATTCTGCCCAATTCTCTCAGCCCAAGACAAGTTTTATTAAAGATCCTCCATATTGGCCAGACCCTTAAGGAATCTAAACATTTGTATCCCTATACAAATAATAAATAAATACTTTAGTACGTAGATAATTAGATACTTAAAATACTTAGGTATACTTAGGGGCATAGACACTTAGGCGCTGAGGTACTATGACTCATATAGGAACCAGGTTGATTATACTTTGCTCCTATTCACACACTCATTATTCCTCTAGTCAAACTGGTTTCATTGCTCTTCCCTAGATTTGACATTCTACCTCCTAAGTCCATGTTTTTGCAAAGATTGTACCGCATTTCTGGATGCAAGTGGGCCAGATTGAATCTGAGCACTTTCATGGAAACAAATTGATCTTATATACAGAAATCCTGTGGGAGAGATCTTGGGTTGGCCAAGTAGTCTGGAGTGATTGGAGGAGGGGTCTAGGAAGGATTTTGATGGGAATGGGGTCTAGATAGGATCAAATGGGGGAAAGTAGCCTGAGTAGATCCCATTAGGAGATAACAGAGAATGGAGGGAGATTGTGTGTGTGTGTGTGTGTGTGTGTGTGTGTGTGTGTGTGTGTGTGTGTGTGTGTGTGTGGTGGGCCCCCTCCCCCCCTACAATGAAAGACCAGTTGAGAGGATTAACGGAATGGGTATATGTCTCAGCCTAACACTAGGTCAAGTGGAGAAATTCAAGGAAAGTTCAAGGGGATTTCCAGGGCCTATACCCTGTCAGGTATTTAGGGAAAACGTTTTTTAAGCCTCTGTCCTGTTACCTGTAGACATCATACATTTTTCTCCTACCCTCCCTTCCATGCTCAACTAGTTAATCATGGAATAATATTTAGGATGTGCATTGTTGAGCAACATGGATCTAGCACATGGCGCTGGAAATACACATACTGGCAAACACACATAATATTCTTATGTCTCCCTATGCATTGTATGATTTTTCACTTAAGTTGAAGACTCCTAAGTAAAGCTGCTTATTTTAGCACTACGTTCATCTCTGACTTTTGTCTTAGGAATTATAAGGTTAAACTTACATCACTGGCCTGTACACAAACAAAACATGTAGTTATGATATTTTTTTATTAAGGTTTTATTTTTGATGGGCCAAGGCAAGGCAGTTGGGATTAAATGACTTGCCCAAGGTCACATAGTTAGTTAGTGTCAAGTGTCTGAGACTGGGTTTGAACTCAGTTCCTCCTGACTCCAGGGCCCAAGCTCTATTCACTGTGCCATCTAGTTGCCCCATGATGTTTTTTTTAAGTTTGCAAAGCTTATACTCCTGTGGAAGCAGCCAATTATGGCAAATTGTGGTTGATGATAATTATGGATTATAATATGTTGACAATATATAGCATTAGTTAAAAGTGTCATTGTGCTTACAAATTCTGATTTTGTGAAGAAAGACATATTGGGATAATCCAGAGAAAAGTCAAATTGTCTACAAAGATGGACAACTGACTTCAGTATTTTGATTAATTACGGAAAGGGAGGTTGCTATTATTGTTTGCCCTTTGTTCTGGAAAAGACAAAGGAAGGTGGTGCCAAATGACTTGCAAATGAATTGGATTTAAGTGAGGTAGGGATGTGCCAGATCACCAGCCCCACTTTCTTCTCCCAAGCCAAGTGGGACCAGTGGCAAGATATAAATCAGGAGGACTAGAGATAGCCCCATGCAGTGGGAGACCTTGGTCTTTTAAAGCTAAGGTAATTCAGAGTTCTCCCTTTGACTAAGGCAACATCCATTCAGTGATAAATGCTGGTTAAGAAATGAGCCAAGGAACATGACTAATATGAAAGTGTGTTTAAGAAGACTGTATGTGTAGAGCCCATATAAGATTGCGTGCCATCTTGTGGAAGGAGGGGCAGAAAATGTAAGACTTATGTAAGTGATTGTTGAAAATTGAAAACCAATAAATAAATTTGAAGAAATATAAAGAAGTGATCCAAGGAATGGCCCTTTTTAATCTAACAAAAAAAAAAATCAGTCTGGGAGGGGAAGACCCTCTCAAAACATAAACAATTACCATATTTTCACTCTGAGCCATCTGCACCCAAACAATGACCACTAAGTGGTGTTTGTGCTGGGAACTATTGTTGGTCAATCAATGAGAGAAATGTATATAGTGTCTATAGGGAACAAAGGACATAGATCCAAAAGAAGGGAGACAGTGAGAAGCCTGCCCCCAAGATCCTAAAGGAATATATTTCTTAATAAAGAAAGAAGGGATTGTGTTGCATTGGAAAGAATGAAAAAATTGAAGGCAAGTGCATCTCCAGTTTATATCTTTCCTCTGACACTTTGCAAAGTAGAGCAAGTTACTTAACTTGTCTGTGTCTCAATTTCTTTATCTGTGTAAAGGGAATAGTGATACTTATATTACCTACCTTAGGGGTATGGTGAGGATAGAACAGGGACTAGATTTGCGATTGCATCTGTCTAAGTAACTAGGAAAGTTTCTCCTCCTGTTGGGGCTGGCACTTTCCCTACAGTTTATCTTCTTGAAGTGTAGTCTAAACAAAAGCCCGGAGAAGGTCAGTGATTGGCCCACAGTTCTACATCCAATATGTGCCTGAGACCAGACTTACCTGCAAGTCTCTTGGTATCTATCATACTACATTACTTCATTTGAAGAAAGTTCTTTACGTACTTTTATATATACATGTGAGTTATAATTGTTTGTATTGAGATTGTCATACATCTTTTTATTTTAAAAAACATTTAAATAGGAGAGAAAAATGAAAGAAGGAAAATAAAGATGCCCTTAAGTTTGACATTGTTTTATGGTTCTGTGTTTATCATAAAGTTGTTTAGGCTGGTTCATATTTCTGATTTTATATTTATTACTCAGGAAGCTAGGTGGTAAAGTAGAGTGCCTGGCTTGGATTCAGGAACACTCCTTTTTCTGAGTTCAAATCTGGACTCTGGCCTAGCTATGTGACCTTGGGCAAGTTGCTTAACCTTGTTTGCCTCAGTTTCTTCATCTGCCAAATGAACTGGAAAAGGAAATGGCAAACTGCTCCAGTATCTTTGCCAAGAAAACCCTAAATGAGGTCATGAAGAGTCAAACACAACTGAAAAATGAGTGAGCAACATTTATTACTCCTTTTGGATTTCTGCTTAAATATTAGTTTTTCAATTGCATATTTGCTTTAGTACCTAGATTTTATTTTTCTTGTAGGTGGGAAAATTTGGTACCCTTCTAATTACGTAAAAAAAAAATTCTTGAAAGAATTTCTATTTCTCATTTTTAAGGGTGGTATTCTTAGACAGTGCAGCACACCAGAGCGTGCTGGATTGGGAGTCAGAAGTAATGAGTTCCAATTTTGATTCTGTGACTACCTCCCATATAACCTTGGGCAAGTTATTCAGCCTGTCTTGGCCTTGGTTTTCTCATCCATTAAATGAGGTGATGGGCCTAGATGTATTCTAAGATTTCTTTCATGGCTAAATCTATGTTATTCTTTCTCTTTCTTGCTTTCCATGTATCCCTTCTCTGCTTAGATTATTGACCTCCTTGGCTTCCTTTAAGTTCCAACTAAAATCCCAGCCTCTACAGGAAGCTTTCCCTAATGCTCCTTAGTTCCAATGCTTTCCCTTTGTTAATTATTTAATATTTATCCTTTATATAGCTTGTTTATATATATATATATATATATATATATATATATATATATATATATATATATATATATATATATACATACACACACACATATTTTGATGTTGTCTCCCCATTAGATGGTGAGTTCCTTGAGAATAGGGACTGTCTTTTGCCTCTTTTTGTATCCCTAATGCTTAGCACAGTGCCTGGCATATGTAGTAGGTGCTTAATAAATGCTTACTGAATAAATTAATGTCCTTCATCATACCCTCTTTTATTTTTTGGAATATACCTCTACTTTTCTAGTGTTCGCATAATTTTTCTGTCATTCTTTTTGTTGAATAAGTTTTATGGAGCATTCTCTATAGACTTCACTCTTCACAATTCGCCCCACATGGTTTCAAAATCTCAAATTCACCCTCAAGTTTCTTTTGCCAACCATTTTTTTTTCACTTTAGAAATAAACTCAAATGTTAATACTAAGAAATGGCCACAAGGTGGTGGTATAAGTACAGAGAGTGTCCAACTACCTCATTTCAGAGCATGGTGATATATCTTAATATGAGGTAGATCCATTAATGAATTCTTCCAGAAAAGAAATACAAATATAGCACTTCTCTCTCTCTCCCTCTCTCCCTCTCTCCCTTTCCCTTTCCCGCTCCTTCTCTCTGTATCTATCACCTTCTCTGTCTTTGCCAGAAAAATGAATATAATAACAATATGATTTTAAATTAAGATGTTAGTGAATAGTTATAGGTAAACTTAACTGAAGTTGAGTCATACTTGATTGAATCCTGGATAGATGAAAATTTTATAGAATTATAGATTTAGAAGTAGATAGGAATCCATCATCTTCATTTTATAATTGAAGAAACTGAGGCCCAGAAACAGCTCAGAGGCACAGTGTTGATAAAATGCCTGGCCTGGACTCAGGAGGATTCATCTTTGTGAGTTCAAATCTGGCTTCAAATACTTACTAGCTATATTTGCCTCAGTTTCCTCATCTGTAAAATAAGCCAGAGAAGTAAATGATAAACCACTCCAATACTTTGCCAAGAAAATGGAGTCACGAAGAGTCAGACACAACTGAGAAAACAACTGAATGAGAGCCAAGGTCAGTAGAGCCAGGGTTAAGTGGCAGCCCAGGTCTTCTCACTCCAAATCCAGTATTCTTTCCACTGTCTAGTATTGTCTTATAAGAAAAACAAGATGCTAGAATTCATCTTTAAAGTTGAAAGGGACCTAACAGTCATCTAGTCCAACCTCCTCCTGTTATAGAGAAGGAAAATGAGACTCACGGAGGGTGACTTGCCCAAAGCCACACAAGTAGTAAAGGTCTAAGCCAGGTCTCAAATTAAGATCTCCTGTTTTCAAATCCAGGAATTTTTCCCTCTCAATAACTCAATACATCATTAGTTTTAACTGTTTATTTCCCTCTCCATTCTTAATAGGTATAGCAAGTGTTTTATTCACGTAACCAAGCAATACTACTTCGGTAGAATGTCATTGACTGTGTTATAAAATAATTGACAAAGTTTGACTAAAACCTATTCATTTTCCTCAACAACCTGACTTTTGCACACTTATGGTCAGAATTCGTGAAATAATCAGATTTTGTTCTAGTAATCCCTAGTAATAACTGTCATTGCATACAGGATGAAATGGTTCAGTCTTATCAGAGAAATAAACCTAGTCTTTTGTAATTCTATTCTAGATGAATTTTCCTTTCTTTGCTTTAAGGAAGACACTAGTATTGTTAGTAATCATAATGTAGAAAAAACATGTTTTTCTTTTCAAAAAAGATATTTGTTTTACTTTGTGTTAAGGATCTTCTTTGGGAGTTTTACTAAAGAATTTGCTATGCTTTTAACTGTGAGGTCACTCCTACAAATGTTATCCTTCTATCGGTACAGAGCATTATCTGTAGAGTAAGAAAACCTAATTTCAAATTCCACTTCTAGTACTGTGTGACCTTGGACAAGTCACTATAATATCCCTGGGCCTCAAATTCCCCATCTTGATTTCTGGCAACTATTTTACAACTTATAGTCTTGGAGCATTGCCTGGAGCCCTGAGAAGTTAAGTTATTGCTCAGGTTCACACAGCCTGTGTGTCTGTCAAAGGCTGAATGAAGTCAAGCCTTCTGAGGGCAGCTCTCTATCAAGTTAGCATGCCTCCAGAGAGTGATAGTTTTTATGATTTAGAGAGGGAAATAGGAGGAGAGATAGGAGGGAAGAATATACACTGAATTGCCCAGGATTTTCCCTTAAGACAGATATGTCTTTGGTACTTTACAGGTACTTTCATAAATTATTCTGTAAGAGTTCTTCTAGTCAATATTACATAACCTCATATGTGGTATTGTCTGGGTTCAGGACTGAAGACCTTATTTGTAGTATACCTCATGAGCCCTTGTCCTGCAGAGAGGATACATGCATTCCATTGAAGGTTTCCATCTGAAAACAATTTCCCTTACTCAAAGAAGAATGCTTACTTTTCGCTGGATGTTGTCTTAAACTCTCCAATACAACTGATACTATGAACAAAGTATAGAGATACCTTTTAGTGTAGACCTCTTATCTTTTTCAGAGTTGGTTCCTATGACTTGCTGGTACAGTGATCAGCATTTCTGCAACCAAATTAAGATATGTACTCTGTCTACGCCTTCTCAGTCTTCTTTGCTAGATTTTCATTCATGTCATACCTACAAAAGTAATTTTCATTAAGTGTATGTCTGAATCTGTCACTCTCCTACTCAAGAAGGTGGATCCCTACTATCCATAGGATGAAATATAAATGAAAGAGAAACTCTTCTGTTTTCTTTCTTGCATCATCAGCTTCCTGTTGGATGTTTTGATCCAGGTGTCCTGTAGACATATGAAACTCAATATGTCCAAAACCAAACTCATTGTCTTTTGTCCTGAAACTGACCTCTCTTGAACTTCCTTACTATGTGAAAGACACCCAGTTTGGCAACCTTGGTCATCAATGATTTGCTATTACTCTTCCCACATACATAATCAGTTGCCAAATTTTGTTGTCTCTGTAAGGCGCAACATTTCCCATAAAAAAAAAAAAAAAACCCTCCTTCCGCTACTCCAACCACCATCCTAGTTCTAGTGCTTATCACTTCTCATCTGGGCTATTGTACAGCCTCCTAACTTGTTGCACTGCTTCAAATCTCCGCCCTCCCCCACACACACACATACCATTCCAATCCATCTTCCACCCAGCTGACAAAGTGATTTTCATTAAGCGCATGTCTGAATCTGTCACTCCAGTACTCAATAAGGTGGATCTCTACTACCCATAGGATGAAATATAAACTCCTTTATTTGGCATTTAAAACTCTTGACAACCTGGCCCCTTTCTATCCTTTCAGTCTTCTTCCATATTTACTCCCTTCCAGATCTTCTTCAGCCCATCCATAATGGTCTCTCACATCATTGCCTGTCCCTCGTTTCTGGAATCCTGTCTCTCCCAGTCCTACCCCTTAGAGTGACTGGCTTCTTTCAAAATTCATCTTTAGTGTCACCTTGAACAGGAGCTCTTCCTGGTTCCCCTGGCTGCTGATACCTTCTTTTCAAAGGTTACCTTTCATCTACTCTGTATGAATATTTTATACATATTTATATACACACATACATACACATATGTATATGCACTTTTGCCTCTACTGAAGTCCCTTAAAGGCGGGGAGAATTTTTACTTTTTCTTTGTATCTTCAGCTTTAGCACAATGACTGGCACGTAAGAAGTACTTAACAAAACTGCTTACTGGTTGGTTGATTGACTAATATTCCTTCTACAAAGTCTTATTAAAGTTGGTTCACTCCCAGTATGGTCAGTTTATTTAATGGGTATCTCTAGGAATTCTACCAAGTAAAATGTAAATTTTCCCCAGTATGAAAACTAAGGGTCAGGGGTACAAGTGGCAGTAGTTTTATTTTCTTGCACTCATATAGGCATGGACATTCAGAACCAGTGCACACTTTATTTGGACACTGGATTGGTAAATTTCATTGAGTTGATAGTATATGGCTTAATAGGGTCTTCTTGTCAGGAGAGTGTGTGGAACCATCAGAGAGAAAAGGGGTCAGGAAGAGTCCTTATTCGCCAAGCTGTTCTGGCTTCCATAGAGACCTGGAAGTTGAGTTGAGTCACGACCAAGCTGGTATAGACCAGTGTCAATTCATAGGTACAGATAATTAGAGTTAGGAAGCTTAGAAACATCTAATGAAATCCCTTCAATTTACAGATAAAGAAATAACGATTTGTCCTTCCTTAAACAAGTAGTGGACTGCAGAGCCAACATTTGAACCCATATCTGGTGACTCCAAAAACATTTTTTTTTTTTTACTATATACCCCATTGCTTCCCCCCCCATTCTATTCTATCTTCTATAGTCAAGAAATATTTAACTTTAGTATCACAACTACCTGTAAGCAGAAAATCTTAAATGCAAAGGATCCTGAATAACATTAAAAAATAATAAAGGCAATTCATATTTGATTTTTACATTTAAAAACTTAGATGTGGGACTTTTTTTCTTCTGTTTTTGTTTAGGGGAAGAAGAAATAGAAAATACATGGAAAGTGATATTTCATACCTTATTAAAAATATGGACTTTAAATATATCCTGAGTCTAAAGGGATAACAAAAATTTAATTATAATATACCAGTTTTTCAAACTTTTAAAATGAAATGAGATACTGAACCTAATTTTTAAGTATTGAAACTTGTCTAGAGACAATTAGCATGGGTATCTGGGTGGTGAGTGATTTGAATCTCTGAAGGCTGACTTCAGAGACGCTGTGTCTTAGTTTGAAAAGAGAACTCAGCAGGCTGAATATTTTCCAGGGAGAAAAGGCTGTCAATGATTGTAGGCTGAGTAGAAATTTTGGTGCAGTGAGTTTAGCTCCCAGATGAGGAATTTTATATCACATTATCCTGGCCAGATTTTTTTTACCTTCACCAACATGTTCAATATTTAAAATTCATATCAAAGCATCCCAGGCTAAGAACTACCATTGGTGCAATATGTTCTCAATCCACTTGGGACATCCCCACAGGTAGGCATTGAATTCATGGTAGGGGTGACTAGCTTTTAGGCATATGCCTCAGAATTTGACTTATGGTCCTTCTTCTGTTCTTACCTTACCCCTCAATGTATCTGGAGGTTAGAACAATCCAGTAAGCTATCATGACATTGGTTGTACAGGTCATCATGCTAGGCAATTGCATATATGTATATATAAACATATATTTCCATGTATATATATGTAATATATATGTGTATATGTATATATGCATATGTATTATAAATGTATGTTTTATAAAGATGTAAATATATATCACTATGATGTTAACATATTGAATAGTCTGCTAAATTTCTCTAATACATGTATTGGATAAATGCATTCATTACATGTATAATACAGATAGTATATATCTGATATTAACATCTTAGTGGTCACTTCATTCTTGCCATCTTGGAATATATAGAACCCAAGCACACACACATATACACATGCACACATACACACACACACACACACACACACATACCCCTAGATAGTTAGTTCATCCCATATGGAAACATTTATTAATCAGATGTTTATTGTGTATTCACTAAGTATAAGGTGCTGTGCTAGCTAATATCAGTGCTATAGGTATATCCTGAGGGTCAAGTTAGAGGAGGATGCCAGGTCCTGAGAGAGAGTTGGTTGTGTTTGAAAGCCTAGTTAACACTTACAGACCATAATTAGTACCATTTGAGGACTAAAACAGCAATTAGCTACTGATACGTTGGTCACCAAGAGTTAATACAGCTTCTCTCACTGCTCTATGCACCGCTTCCCTCCCTTGAAACATTTTATTTCCTATAAAACTGTTTCAGGGGCCCATGATAACTACCTGTGCTAGATACCATGCAAGTCATGCCTGCCCCTTGCCTTAATAATTGATATTCTAAAAGAAGAAATGTGGGGGATGCCTTAGATATATGTGACATGGAGTGATGATACAGTGGCTCTCACAAGCTAAGCAACTATTTCATAGTCAGCAGTAGGTTGGATTGTTGTGCCAATGAAACCAAAATTGTGACTTTAAAGCCCCCAACCAATTAGTTGGTTTTATTTAGTTCTACAGCCAAGATCTGAACTCTCAACTCTAGTCAACCATTTTATAGACCTATACACTGGGAAGAAGAAAAACTAAATAAAAGAGTGTATAAAGATGAATATTAAAGGATTGATGCCACTCAGAATGAAGTTTTTAGTGGAATGCCCAAGGGATCTCTCTTTAATAAAACGTTTCAAAGAGGACAGATGTAGTAGATTGAATAAAGTCATAGGAAGCATATTTATTAAGTCTCAGGCTACCACAAAGTAACAAGGGACAGTTGACATATTATTGGATGACAGAATTGGTATCCAGAAAAACATGATGGCTAGAATGATGGATTAGAAGTGATAAGATGGAAGTTGTTAGGGAATAATCGTAGAGCCCTGATGTTTAAAAACATCAGTTGCATAAATATGGGATGGGGGAGATACAGCTTAACAATCATTTATATGAAGAGGACCTAGAAGTGTGAAGCAGCTGCTAAAAAGCTATTTTAGTAATAAGCCACATTAATTTGCAGTTGTGAGGTCAAGGGAGGTGATAGTGACACTGTATATAGGCTGTTCGTACTATGGTTGGAATTCTACGTATAGTTTGAGGTGGCACATTTTAGAAGGGACATAGAAAAGCGGGAGTACTTCCAAGGAAGATGACAAGGTTGGTTAGAGGTTGCATGAGGAGCAGGTGATGAGACTTGGAATGTTCAGAATGTTCAGCTTGGTGAGAGAGAGCTAGGGGACTGTGGGGGTGGTTGCCTTCAAATATTTGAAAGGTTGCCACATAGCAGTGTGTATAGACTTATTGTCAGTTGGTCCAGAAGGTGGGATTAGGACAAATGATTGAATAGAAGTTAGTGACAACAAGGTTTCAGTTCAGTATAAGATCTTTTTAAAAAAATTAGAGCTGTTCAGCCACCAAGTGTCCTCTTTCACAAAGAGATGAGTTTGCTATCCCCTGGAAATGTCCAGAGGGTGGTTAGACGGCTCAGGGGATAGAGTGCTGGGCTTGGATTCCTCTTCCTGAGTTCAAATTTGTGTTCAGACGCTTACTAGCTGTGTGACCCTGGGCAAGTCACTTAACCCTGTTTGTCTCAGCTTTCTCAACTGTAAAATGAGTTGGAGGAAGAAATGGCAAACCACCTAAGTATCTTTGCCAAACCCCAAATGGAGTCACAAAGAGTTGGGCACGTGTGAACAAACACACACTCTGGAAGTGTCCAGAGGTACTTGTCAGGGAAGCTATGGAGGGGATGCCTGAAAGGGATGGGAGCCTAGATCATACCCTGTGCTATGAAATACAAGTCCTTCAGAAACACAATATGAAGCCAGTGCTTCTCTCATGGTGAGTCAATAGCACATGATTATTAGATATTTGCATATTGGAGTAAACTTTATTATTTGTGGTGCTCTGAACCACCATATCACTTGCATTTCCCTCATGGAATTTAGAGCCTGCTGTGTATTACAGGTGTTTTGCCGTTTTGTTTTATCCTTTCTACTGTATTGTGTGCTTCTTCAGAACAGGAACTCTCTTGTTTCTGCTTGCATTCTTTCACCTTCTTCCATCCCCTAGCGTTGTGCTTGGCATGTATGTTTTGCAATTATTTGTTGAACTGAATTGAAATTGAATGGTTTTCTGTCTTGGTGATTGTTTGGAATCATTTGATTTTTGATCTTTGAACACTGAGTTATCACTCAGAGGTCAATGGGAAGAATATGTTCATGGTGAACAGCCTGAAACAAATAACAAACAAGGAACTATGAAATACTGGAGTAAAAGATGTTACCGAAAAAGATGGACTGAATATGTGGTGAATGTGAGGCTTAACTGATGGGCAGCTTACGTGCCCTACCATTATGCTGAAGATGCTGAGAAACAAAGGATAAGGATCTCCATCATGTTGGGTGTACCCCTTGGAGGGAACTTGGAGGAGACATGAACCACAGTTGTACAGGATAGGCAGATGTGAATGAGTTTCATTCCACATCATTTGACAGAACCATATCAATGAAGCTGCAGCTTGATTTGAATATTTCCTTTATAGTACTTGGATATTGGTCTTTGATTTTTTCTGAGATCTATGATTTTACCAGTATGAATGCTCCTTCCACTGTCTAGGCATAGTAAATGGTTTTATGAGTTGTTTTGTCCAAAACAATCCATCACCTGGTGGACAACCTTTCAAGGATAAGCCTCTTTTCGTTTAACCAGATGGGTCTTCAGACAATGATCTGTGACCAGGCTTGTTTTCAAAGATGTCACAGCTTGGCAGGATCTGCTAGAGCTGGCATGTAGCTTTAGATGTACTTCCATGCTATGATGAGAACATGGGCAGTGTAACCTCAGAAATTAGCATAGCAAGAGGAGATACTTGGGCTCATGGCTTTAAAACAGGAAGGGAACTTAGAGGCTACCTAGTCCAACTCCTTTTTACAGGTGCAGAAATTGAGACCCAAAGAAGTTGCATCTTTCCTGAGATAGCACAGGTCAGTCAGTCAAGAAGCATTTATTAATGTTTACTGTATGTTAGACATGATGCTAAAAAATTAGGGATAAGAAGAAAAGAGAAAAAGTCACTGTCCTCAAGGAGCTTATAATCTGATGGAGACACCATAAAAACAATTCTGTTAAACAAAATACAGGAAAAATTGGAGATAATCTCAGAGGGAAGGTGCTAGTTTTGAAGGGGACTAGAGAAGGCTTCTTGAGTGGCAGCTGGATGGTGTAGTTGATAGAATGATGGGCCTGGAATCAGGAAAACTTGCTGCATGACCCTGGGCAAGTCACCTAATCTCTGTCTACCTCAGTTTCCTCATCTGTAAATTGGAAATAATACTATCCTCTACCTCTCAAGGCTGCTGTGAGGATCAAATGAGATAACATTTGTAAAGCACTAAGCACACTGCCTGTCCCATAGTAGGTAACTTAATATGTATGTTTCCTTTCTTCCTAATTTCTGGCCAAACTGAATATTAGCGGAGACTTGAAAGAAACCAGGGAAGTCTGGATGTGGAGATGAAGGGGAGAAAATCCAGTCATGGAGGACAATCAGTGAAAATGCACAGTTAGGAGATGGAGTGTCCTATATGTTGTCTATGTGATGATACAGTAAGATAGTAATTTACAGAGGGAAGAATCAGACTTAGTCCCTCTGACTGCAAGAATAAGCATCCTTTCCATGATTATCACTTGTACTCGGCCAGCCTCCTCTTTCACTAAAGAACCCAAGAGAAGGGGCCAAGAGCACAAGTGGTAGATGTTTCAAGTTAAAAAAAATAATCCATGGATCTTTAAATAGTAGGAATATGGAGCATTTAGTGTCAGGTCCTCTAGAGAGGCACTCTCACTGTGCTGTGAACAATCTAGTGTTAAACAAGTTAGGATTAAAGTTGTTTTATGTTGGTGATAGTGGTGATGAATGGGGTCCTTAATTCTATATCCCTTGTGCTGAGGTTCTTATGTTATGCTGTTTTTCTGCATGATTCCATGTGGTGATTTCTTGGAACTTTAACCCCTACCTCCCATCACCATTAAAAAAAAAAATCTAGTATTATGTTGCAAGTATTCTTAAAAGAAAGGTATTGTATATAACAGAGTATGTTTGTTGCTGTTATATAGACAGGTGTGGTTTTTTTGTCTGAACTTAAGATATATTTTTCCAGATGAATTATTTGACTATGAATGATCAAGGCATATACTAGTCTCTGTGAGCACTTGGGAGAAGAAAAGGAATACATTCACATAGTCTAGTTAAACATGCAAAAGGGCATCCTGGCCATTGAAATTCTTCCTTGGTTCTGAAATTCTGAAATGTGAATCTTAAACTATGGATATTTTTACTTTCTGGAAACTATGGAAGGAAGGTGGCAGGATGCTATATATCGTGTTTTCTCTTAATGATTTCTCTTTGTTTTATAAACTATTCTTGAGGAGGACATAAGACTTTCCTTTGGGCTAATGGGAACTCATAATTAAGACAAGGAAATTGAGGCTTAGCTCAAACTATTGAAATTTTGAAGGGTTCACTTCTGGACATTGGTGACCCTTATATCTACCATCCCTATACCTTATCCTCTACCTGTATCTGTAGCATGACTGTTCTCAATCCTTTGCGTTGGTCCCAGGCTGCTAGCGTCCCCATTACTCCCCTCTTTCAGGGTTAGGTGTCTACCATGACTGTGACCTTCATTACAATTGCCTACTACACACACACACACACACACACACACACACACACACACACACACACACGTTTTCCCTCTCAGAATATGGGGGATTGCAAATTGTTGTCTTTGCTATGGTACAATATACTGGGCACTTTGGGAACCCTATCACCTTAGTTACACAATTGAACCCACCTTCAAATAACTTGATTGAAAACTACTCATGGTACAATGAAGGTAAAAGCCAATAAGTGACAGATGTAAGATTCCAAGGCATTCCTGTATCCTACAATTGCTTCTCTAGTATTGCCTCATATTGTTCTCCCCATCCTGGCAACAGTGCCCCCAGAAGCCACCACCTCTCTTCCCTCTTTCCACAAGTGGTAACACTGGCACTTCTCATGAATTCACATTGCAGACACAGCTAATGGTTGTTGTAATTTAATAAATTACATGAGACCATTTGTAGTATTAAATGTCACATAATAAATTTTAAAAGATGGTAGTATTTTAAAATGTGTCCATTCATCATTTATGAAAATAAGCATTTTAACGGTAGAAACCTAGCTCAGTTCCAACTTGGATTATTCAGAAGGGTATAAGAGATGCCATCTTGGGTCAGATCAATGACCAACAAGTAGTCAACCAAGCGTTCTAAGAAGTTTTGTTGAGACAATATCTTCAGAGATTAGTTAGATACTTCAAAATAGTTAGATGCTGTTGTGACCTTATCATCTATGAGTTTGTAAAAGTCTCTTTTATACTCATTTGTATACTTTTTTTTATTAGTTATGTTTATATTCACTTACAGGTATTCCAATTTTCTTTAACATATAGAGCACTTACTTTTTTTCTTCCTAAATTGATTCAGTTGTGTGTACTTTCTGATTCTTTTGTGTCTCCTTGCCCTTCTCTGAGCATTGCTACAGTTCCTCAGTTTACTGATTTATACATTCCTATTTCCTCCTGCTATACTTTCTTGCCTCTTCATAGGGATGTTCTCCTTTTTCTCTTTATGCCCTATCATTTTGTGTTATTCTATTCATTCCTAATGGCTTCTTGTATTGCTTATTCTCCCCTGATTTTTGGCATTGCTATTTTTCTGTTCTTGCATGATTTCATTGCCACATTCCCCAAGCTTCCTTGTTCTCCCTTTCATTGTGACAACAACTCTCAGCCTACTACTCTCTACCCAACCTAGTAAGGTGATGCTGTCAAAAGACCTCTCCAAACAAACACACATCTATTCAAATACAGATTCTCAACTCATAGGTCAATGATTTTTTTTTAACAAAAGCTTCTATAATTCCTGTGGACTTCCTAATCAAATATTTCTTTTCCGTGTTAAACTCTTGCTTCTTCTCTAGAGAGCATTGTCGTCATTAGCAACAACAGCATTAGTATCATTGTCATCTTCAAGAACTCATCTAGTAGGATCCTTACTTCCTAGGAACTTTCAACTCAAAACCAATAGATCATCATAAATGACATATAACTAAGCAAATGCTGAATTAGACCAATGCTACATCAATGATAAAGGAAAAGCAGCATAAAATCATTTGATTCAAGATTGTTTTAACTGTGGAATTAGTTCTAGTTAACATTCATAACTAAAATTGGAAGGGGGAATTGGGAGGCTAAACATGGCCACAAATTAGCTGTATCCCATCCTATATCCTTCTCTTTCTGAGTGTCAACCATGATGTTGTAAAAGGAGACCTGCATTTAAGTCCCGGGTCTGACAAAGACTGATTTTGTTAGCAATTTGTATGAACCTCAGTTTCCTTATCTGTATAATGGGGAGACTAACGACTATAGAAAATGATTGTGAAAGGAATTGTTTGTTGACATGGATGGGCAATATAAAGATGAGATATTATTAGGACCCACAGTTGTCTCAGTCTACACCACTTAGATGCTATTCTTTCCAATCTTGCTGCAGCCATAGAGGTTTATTGTAACCCTCTGGTAACTGCTAAGAGAGAGAGAGAGAGAGAGAGACAGAGACAGAGACAGAGAGACAGAGAGAGACAGAGACAGAGACAGAGAGAGACAGAGAGAGAGACAGACACAGAGAGAGACAGACACAGAGACACACAGAGAGAAACAGAGACAGACAGAGAGAGACAGAGAGATAGAGAGAGAGAAAGAGAGACAGAGAGACATGGAAGAAGGGAGGGAGGGAGGGAGAGAGCGAGAACATGAATCTGCTATGTGTAGAACACTATGGCTGGCAGTGGGAAAGGTACAAAGCCTATCTAGGTAAAGCATGATTCTTATTTTTCTGGACCATACTGCAAAATGGATCAAAGAATAGAGATGAAACTGGGCAAAGATTATGGCTCTATCATCCTCCATATGTGAGGCACACACAGTTTCTCAGCTAGGTCTTTGACTTTTAGGCAGTCTAGTTTTCCTATTTCCCCCAAATCCAGCTGTCTCTACACCAGTTCTTAGGGGCTGCCATGATCAAAAGTGCCCTGATCTCTAGCATTCTGAAAACCAGCTGTGATGTGTTTATCTCTCCATAGACTTTTTAGGTCAACTGATACCACAAGGATACTGCATTAAACGATTATGGATGTTGCTAGAGCCATACAATATACACTGATTTTGAGGACTTTCCCCAAATAGAAAGGGTTTATTGTATATTAGATCCTGAATGGATAAAGCCATCAAGAATGCAGAACACATGCTGTTCTCCAAACAAACCCTTGTTGTGTTTCTTGGAAATATTAGTTGATAAAGTCTCATTCTTATAGCTTTGTGACTGTTTGATTAAAAAACGTGTATTAGTTTTTGGGAATATATATGTGTATGTGTGTTTGGGGGTGGGGGGAGGTCACATCACATGCAGTGATCTCAATAAAGTCATCATTTCTATTGCAACTTTCTGGGGGATAAATTTGTCTTGTGCTTTTATAAAGAGTACTAACTGCCTCATGCATTTATAGTTTGGTAAGGAAAGAGAAAAATGCTCTGAAAAGTAAAGGTGTGAATTATTGCTGTGTGTGTGTGTGTGTGTGTAAGGGGCAGATCTGTGGATTGGGTGAGCAATGGGATTTTTTTTCTTTAATCTATTTTCACATTCCTTTCTTGCATGTATGTTATCCTGTGCCACAGAATGCACTGAAATCTTTTGTATGCATGAACTTAGTTTGCTGGGAAAAGGCATCATAACTGACCCATGTTTACATTGCCTTATACTTATACAATTATCATTATTTATTTTAAAGACAAACACTTAGTAAAAATGTGCATAAGGTAGCCTTTAATGGATATCTGTGGTCACATATATGGATTTCTTCCCACCATCATAAATGTAAATGCCTCTGCTGCTTTCATTTGCCTGTACAGAAGGCTCAGTAACCTACAGCTTTTTTTGATTTTTTTTGCAGCCTTTACAATCATAAGTCCTCCTAATCTTGACTACTGATTTCTTCTCTGTCTCCTGCTCATTGTTGAAAAGGCAGAGCTATTTTTAACGTTCCCACACTTTAGCTGGAGGATCCTTCCTTGGGGGGTGGAGGGGGGTGGGATGGGAGAAGGTGTTGGAGCCTTTCACAATCATCTCCTTTTGATGGTTTGCTTGATGTGATCACCGTAGCTGATTTCATGCATTGATAATGAAGGCATAGGTTGCCGGCTTCTCTGCATAAATCCACCTCAGACTTGTAGCTTGACAGTGCTCCCGCCTTTCAGTACACATGAAGATACAGGACTGAAATTGCTTTGCTTTCTTTACAAATGACTCAGAGTGTGCTTGTCCTTCCCTAAAATGTTGCCAGCGTGTAAAGGATTTTCAATGAGCGATGCACTAAGCCTGTGTCTGGGAAGGTTTGAAGCTGCACTGATATAACATTGCACTGTCACACAGATGATCAGGGCTGTAGCCAAAGCTCTATAGCAAGGACTGGGCATCAGACTGGTCACACACTGGAAGTTTGGTTTATCTAACTTGGCTGCTGTTTGAGCTGGTGAAAGGGTGCTGCCATAATGTGGAGTGGACTTCCTAGTAGAGGTGAGCATTTTTATTAATTTTGTTGTTGTTGTTAAACTTGGCTGACTCGCCCTGAGATGTCTGTCTGAGATGTTTTTCTACGCCTTGTTAATTCTATAGGGTCATCATTTGTGTTTACCATGCTGCACAGATGGAGAAGAAGGGGAAAAGTGAATCCCTGAATATGTGATTCTTTTCATTTTATTTAAAAGTAACTCCTTGAATATATGGGCTAAGCTTTCTGTTCCTTCACTGCTAGCTATTTGCAGAGGATATCTTACCAAAAGGTGACTTCTTTTGCATTTTAAACATTTTTGAATAAGTCACTGATATTATGTGATTTGCCATCATTATAGAAAGTAGGTAATTAGCAGGATGATTATGTGCTCCAGGTATATAAAAAGACTATAGACTGAATGCAATCTGTAGTATTTTTGACATGAAAAATATAGAGGGAACCTGTGGTAATCACAAGCTAAGAAAGTAAATGAGATGGATCACATCCTGGAGTTATCATCTTGTTAAGCTTGACATTATTAATAATTAAAAGTTATGACCTGTCATGCACTGGGCAACCTCTAGTAATTTATTTCCAGTGATGGTTTTCTTTGTAAGAGAGGCATAGAATTGGAACCATTGCTGCATAAGCACAGTTTAATTAAATGTGGCATTTTAAGTGCATCAAGTTTTCTTTTCTTTAATGTAAATATGGTGCTGACATTAGCCTGGGAAGTTGCATTACTAAATCATCATACTTTAGAAAGGCCCAACTTAATGTTACATAAGGTACTAGTACCTATAAAAAAGAGTTTTACCTGCAGCTGAAAACCACTTGGATGATGGTAGGCTGAAAGTTGGCCTCTGCCTCTAACTGTTGCGGACCCCTGCTTCATGTCTGTTAAAATCTAGTCTAATTCTTCTGTGCTCAGAAAATATTTTAAAGGAAGAGAAGGGTGTTGACAACTATTGTGTCATGTTCACAAATGTATTATGCTTATTAAGTGTCTGTTTAAAATGGAGATATAGTAGGAAAAAATCTATTTTTATTTGATTGGAAACTAGCATAGCTCTTGGGGTTTTTTCTGCTAAATTTATTTATGAGGCAGCTGTTTTATAGCTTTCGGGTCTAAAGTTATAGATAAGTGTGCATTTGTTTGACAGAAGATTCGAGAATTCCCATTTACTGCCAGTACATGTAAAGCTTGGCTAAGCAGACTGCATCAGGAGCAAACCATTTGTGTTAGCCAATCTGTCTTTGCAAGTCCCAGGGCCACTATCTTGCTAGAAGCCACTGTGTGCTTTTGAAAGCATGAAATTAGTTTTATACTGAGCACATGGTTTCTCATTTAGCAGTCCTTTTTATGGTAATGGTCAATTTATGGTTCACTGCCAGGATTTCGGTGTTCTGTCAGAGCTGATAGCTTCCACTAAGGTGTCCCTTGGAGATAAAAAAAAAAGAAAGAAAGAAAGAAAAGGAAAAGAAAAAGAAAAAGAAAGAAAACCCACCTAATTAGACCTTAGAAAGGAGAGTTTTACCTTCAACCTAGTTTACTAACTGAATATTTTGGTTATTCCTCCAAATTTGTTTTATGTTATTTAATTTGAATTAAACAGGTGAATAACACCTGCCAATTTGGTTAGTTCTTAAAATGTTACCTAGAGATGATTAAGTGAAGGCATGTGAATTGTTCATCCATACTTTTGGGATATGTTTGCAGTAAACTACTCTATTGGTGCTGAAAGCATCATATAATTCTTTATCACCCTCATTTACTAGTTTGATATTAGCTCCTACAACACTGTTAGGAAGAAATACAATCTCTTCCCTCCTTTCCCACCCCTACCATACTCCATACATAAATTAGTGTGTCACAATATATTGTCATGCTGTATGTCCCTTAACTTTGATGACTTGTGAGTGTTAAAGACTACAATTAAAGAGTCTGAACATAGACTAGTTGAAAAATTGCTTCTTCCATATAATTTCTTTGACTTGAAAAGTGAAAGCTCTCAGCTGTCATAATTGTAGAAATACTATGTTAATTTTTCCCCCTTGTCAGCTAGTGATGAGAAATCTAAGTATGTGAATGAATGCTGAATAGGTGGTAATTCTGTGGTGCTTTCCTTTGAGTATTTGGGGTCAGTACAGTACCATGTGATGCAAATATATTGATTAATTTTAGTGTGCTTAATAATGGGGGTAATCAAAATTAATGGCTAGGTTATTTGTTAAAGAATTTGTTTATGGTCCATGATGGTGATGGGTATTCAGGTGGATCCAGCTATCTAACAGGACTCATACATACTTATTTTTCTCCTGGTCTCTCCAAAGAAGAGAGAGGAAACTTTAAATCTTGAAATTTCATTCAATTTTAGTCACTTGGAGTTTTTTAATTTGTTGAATCAGTTAAAGACTGTTAAAGCAGATGTGCATTATAAAAATGTGGAAATATATTTGTGGCCAAGGAGAATCACCAGAGGCATACTTTCTGATTTTGACACTACAATGAGAATTAAACCTTAATTTATCATTACATTTTAGACGCCAGGTTGTCACAAAGCATAAAAACCTTCCTTCTATTAATTGTCAGGATAGATATTTGTTCTGAAGACTCGAATCACAAATAAACCCTTTAAATCTCGTGCTTTCTTCCTAAGGCTCAGAAAAAATCCCTGTCTTTGAGGATCAGGAAGCAGTGGGTAAGGAGGACAGTAGGTACCTGCTTGAAAGTCGTTGGAGACACAGTGCTAAACTAGTTTTAAGCTTAAAAAATTCAGAGCTGTCTTTGAAAACTGAGACTTGTTATTACATATGAAAATAATCCACAAAAAAGTCATTCATGAAAGCAAAAGATAATTTAACACTTGCTAATCTTAGGAATAGCAGTTTGTCATTCATAGTAATATTTAGAAGATCAACATGAGGTCAAGACAGAGATGCTCAGTAATTCATTGTCTGCTCTGCTTATTCTGTTAGCCCAAGATATCAATGATTCCCAGTTATTTCTTGATGTAGTTCTTTCAATGTATACGTTAATATGCAATCTAGTCAACACATAGTTGTGAAACACTGCTATAAACAGCACTAAGTCCATTGTTTTTATTTGTCCTTTACATAAATGAAATCATTAGTTTTGACTATCTGTAATGAGTTCATAATCAATTTAAAAGCATATAACATAGATGTGTTAACATCTTGTAGTACATTGGACTCTGTATGATGAGAAAGTAGATACCTGCTTTGAAATCTTCTCCAAAGGATCATAGAGCTGGAGTTCAAAGGGACCCTGGGGGCCAGTCAGTCCAGCCCCCTTCGTATTATAGATGGGGAAACCAAGGCCCATGTAGGTTAAGTAACTACCTCAATGTTACATAAATCATAAAGCACTGGAGGCAGAAATTGAATTCAACCCTTCTCTCTCCACAGTACATCCCTTTCTGCTGTGACATTCTGACTTTTTAAAATACCTACCTTTTCCATTCTTTCTTCTTCAAAAAGATAGCCATATCATTTTCAAGTAAGAGAGATAAGTTTCTATGGATGCAATAATGGCCAAATTTTACTGAATCCAAGAGAGAGTCATTCTCAGTTTTGTCAATAAATAAAAATTTTGTAAATTCACAAGCTTTCTTCTGCGCTCTTTCTAAGAAGAGACTTTTTTAAATCATTAGTTGTCCCCATTTTTAAGTATAGTCTTAGTTTTTTCATTCGTTTAGATCAGTGATACCCGAAGCCCAAATCGTAGTTCTTCTTTCCCTCTATTGAAATTGATTTTTAGCAATAAATAGGTGGGAAATAAGTCAACTCTACCCTTTTTTTAGAAGATACTTGGTAAATTGCAACAGCCTTGCATTAGATGGTGTCTATGGGCTAGTTCCAGGATTTCTTACTTTGATTATCTGTCTCTCTTAGCAGTATGCAGTTCTTCATAATCTGGTTATGTCAGTTCTTAAAACTTATTTTCTTCTCCCTTTCTTTACTTCTTAACTGTTTCCAACTTTTTGCTGATTCTATATGGTTCCTTGCTCTGCTTTGCACCTTAGTTTTTTATAGTAAGATTAGATATCACTCTCCTAAATATACTCTGGTATTTGGCAAAGTTTCTCACCTGGAAAATTACTCTCTCCTCATCTCCATGTCAGTGCTCATTTCTGCTATGCTTTTTTAGTCATTCTTGACTACTTCTACTTGGCTGTGGTTGGCAAAACATCCAGTATGGATCGATGACAGCAGCCAAATTTCAATCAATTAATGTAACTTGAAATCTTTGCCTCAAGAAACCGGAGTGAATTACTTTCTTAATTATATTGGAATGGGCACAAACCTGCATAAATCAAAATTACTAGTATTTTGAAGGTGAATTCACAAGGTGTGAGCTACTTATGTCAACCTACTGATTCATTTCCTCTTGCTTCTTCAGAAAAAGTTGCCTTTGGGGGATTTGAATTTTTTTTTTGAAAACATTATGACAGTTGATGTTGGAATAGTAAACAAAACTGGCACCTGCCATGTGGGATGTTGATATTATTAAGATTTGTTCCAAGGTTTCTACCTCACCCTAGAAATATCTTTTATTATTGTTTGTTCACACATTTGGTAACCAACATATGAATTTTATTCAAAGACCCCATGGTAATGATAATTCTTGTTTATTCCAATTCTTTTACTGATAGGACTCTTTTTTAAGGAAATGACTTTGAAACCAGTATATTTCTTTAATGTATATGATTAGAGTGGGTGCTGGTATGTTCGGCATTCAGTGTTCCCTCCAAGAATAGTTTTGCCCCCGATTCTGTAGGTTGGGATGCAAAGACTTGGGTCTACACTTTTGAAGAATTTTTACGATTGGCACATAATGAGATGGGACTGTGGGAATTCTGATTTGATGGTGCTATCTTTTTTGCACTTATTGTAGTACAATTATTTTAATAGGTATTAAGACATGTTAAGCTGGCTAGTGCTGTCACAGAGAAATGAGAGCTAGGAGAAAGAAGGAAACAAATGGAAAGGAGCTTAAACAAAATGAATGTGTATGTATTTGTTAGAAAGACTTGTGTCTAATAGAATAAACTATGCTAAGAATGGTAAATTAGAGGTACAGTGGCTAGAGTTATGGGCGATCCATCAGCAGCATCTGGGTTCTGATCCTGCCTCTGGTTCTGCCTCAATCTATGACTACAGGCAAATCACTTTACCTTTACTTACCTCAAGTATCTCTCTTAGAGGGCAGCAAGGTGGCACAGAAAATAGAGTGTTGGACTGAAGTCAGAAAAACTCATCTTTTTGAGTTCAAATCCAGCCTCAGATACTTACCAGCTGTGTGACCCTGGACAAATCTCTTAACCCTGTTTGCCTCAATTTCCTCATCTGTAAAATGAGCTGGAGAAGGAAATGGAAAACCATTAAAGTATCTTGGTCCAGAAAACCCCAATGGGGTAACGGAGAATGAAACATGACTGAAAAATGATTGAAATCTCCCTTAGACTGACTTCTTAAGTCATAGATAGGTTCTGATCTGCATTCGTGGTGAGCATTATCTACACTGACAAAATTGCAAATAATTTAATACCGTATTAGATAAAGTATGCAGCTGTTCATGAATCGAAATTGTCCCATTCCAGACAACATAGGTAAATGGGCATAAGATATAAGAAGAGGCCAAGTGGATTCTACTGTTGGAGAGCACTAGTTAAATGTCTCCCTAAGTGTAGTGAAGAGTACTCGGTATTGTAGGAAACAAGTACAAGGATCATTTGGAGAATAAATGAAGCTTTACTTCTACCTTCAGTTGGTATAGCTACTCTGGCCCCCTCACTCCCTTTACTATCATCACTGAGCCTGAGCTTTATCTTTATCTATTTATCACAAGCTCTAAAATGTCCAATCTTGATAGTTTGGGACTGCTGAAAGGGGGAGGGGGTTGTAAATTTAGATCATCCAAAATGATGACATCATCTTTCTCTCCTTAGGCCTGTTCTAAGGATACACAGGAAAGAGGGATGAATTTGGAGTCGGAATCCATGAACTTGCATCCCTACTCTGTCACATGCTAACTGAATGACTTTAGGCAAGTCAATTAATCTCTTGTGGCCTCATTTTCATCATTGGATAAATGAAGACATTGGATAAGATGATCTCTAGGGTCCATTCTATCTCTAAATCTGTATTGCTGTGACCATGTGACTTTCTGAAAAGGACCAGTGTTAATGTGCAAACAGGATAAATGGTTGGTATGAGAGGTGAGACACCCCAAGACATTCCTATGTAGCCTACCTTGGCATTAGAAATGCCTGTCATTAGAGTCACTCATTTAGGTTAAGTATTATGTTCAGAATTCCTGTATTAAAATAATTTTGGTACCTCAAAACCACCTCTTAATCTATCTGTACTCATTAGCTATAAATGCCTGTGGCCTTCAAAACTCTTCCTAAGCTAACTCCCACATATTTCCAGTCTTTTTTCACCTCACAGTCCTCATCTCTCCCTTCCTCCAGCCTCACCTATACTCCTGGATCTATTGACATGGGCCTCTTGGTTCTTCTTCAAACGAGATATTGCATCTCTCAGATTTGGGTGTGTCCACTGTCTCCCATGCCTAGGATTCTCTTCACCTTATCTCTGCCTTCTGTATTTTCTGTCCTCCTTCCAGTCCTAGCTGAAATCTGACCTTTTACAGGGAGCCTTTCCAAATCCCTCTTCCTTCCAGTTCCTTCCTTACAATGATTATTTTCTATTTGTCTTGTTGTGGCTTGTTTGTACAGTGCTTGCATATTCTCTCCCCCGTTACATTGTGGCCTCCTTCAGGGGAGGGACTGTCTTTTCTCTCTTTAAAAATAAATTATTCCTAGACTTATCCCAGCACCTGGCACATGGTAGACACTAAATAAATGCCTATTGACTGACTTGACTAGCTATGAATATCGTGACAAATATTACTGTGTTTGATTAGATTAACTAGGTGAGACTTAAGTGAATAGGGGCATGGAGCAGGAGGCAGAACATAGTTTAGGTGGCTTTGAGTGGGCAGGTGAGGGGGAGGGGTTAGAACATAAATCTACATCTGAGAAACAAAGCCTAGATGAGCCACTGCAGTGATGGTCTCTGCATGAGAGCATTATGTATTGGAAGGAGAAGGAATGCAATAAAAAGGAAGGCAGGGAAGCAAAGAAGATGAGTTTTCAGGTGAGAGTTCTGTAGGACTTAACTATCATGTGGAATTATGTTGCTTTAGAAAAAAATCTATTCAGAATACCATCTTCTTCCATTCTATCAGTGGGAATAGACCATCCTCTTCCTGATATCTCACCTGACAAGCTACTAAGTGTGTGTGTGGGGAGAATCCCTAATCTCTAGGTAGCTCTTATTACTGGGGCAGGGCCTATAGAAAGGAGAAGATGGAGGGGCTACCATAGCATTTCAAAGAGTTTGAGTGTAAGAAGCTCTAAAGTCTAGGTGATCTTGGCATAATAAATATCTGAAAACTTTTTGGGGAGAGGAAGGTGAGAGGAGGGGCCCAGGTCATCGCCTGGTATAGTAAATATCTGTACCAGGCCAGCTGCCTCACTTGTTTAGAAGGACTTGCCACTGATTTCTTTTTCCATTACCACATGTTATGTCCTACCAATATTTCTCTAATCCCTAGTTTACTGTTGATCAGGATGCTTTTCCCTCTCCTATCTGTAAAGAAAATACATTGTAGATTTTGAGGTATTACTCTGATTTATTTTCTTCTGCTAGTAAAAAAAAAAAATTTAACAGGTGTTAAGAAGCCTTCTTCCTATGTGCCTTCTCTTTTGTTCTCCTAGACCAGGGGTGGGGAAGCTGCAGCCTCGAGACCACATGTGGCCTTCTAGATCCTCAAGTGCGTCCCTTTGACTGAATCCAAACTTCACAAAACAAAAAGGATTTGTTCTGTAAAACTTGGACTCAATCAAAAGGCTGCACTCAAGGACCTACAAGGCCACATAATTAACATAATATATATGAACATTTGAGGAGAAAGTTCAATTCAAGCATTTTCAGTGCCTACTAAAATATGTTCAGAGCACTGGACAAGATGCTGAGGGAGATATAAAGCTTCGATGACAACAATAATAACTAAATCAGTCCTCCCTTACCCAGTATGTCACTCAAACATCAATCCTGAATGTGTCCCTCTGTCATTGTTTAACCTTGCTCTACCTGCGTTGCCATTAATTAGCATTATCTTGCACATGCTCAGCACAATTCTAGCCAGGATCAAGGGAGGCAAGTCTTCATGCTTCTGATAACTGCCCTCTTGGACTCACACATATCAGTGCTTCAGTTTGTCGGTTACCTTCACAGAATTTCTGAGTTGGAAGAGACTTCTTGTGTAATCTATATCCATCTTTCCATATGCCATCTTGTCCAATCTATGTCCAATTCACAATCCGTGCTGCAGCTTACCTGACAAGTGGTTATCCAGTTTTGGCTTGAAGTCCTTGAAGATGGGAAAATTCACCATTTCTAGAAGCAGCCCCTTACACTCTGGAACATCTCCAACCATTAGGACTTTGCCCCCCAACAACAAGCCTAAATATACATTTTCTAATTCTGATACCTGGATTCAAACAGAAGCGCTTGAATCCTGTTGAGATTTGAAGAGAGCTAACATTCCTTAGCCCTTCCCGTACTCCCCTCCACCATGTTTTACTTCTGTAGGCTAATCATTCCATATGTTGATCCTCTATATGTCAATCCTTATTTGACATGATCTCAAGGATCAGTTCTATGTTGGTTTCTCTGTTCAACAACTTGTCAATGTTCTTTTGAACTCTGATTCCCATACTGAATACAGCAATTTATACACAGTCTGACCAGTATAGAGTATATCAAATATAACATCTCCATATTCCTGGAATCTATCACTCCTTTAATGCAGCCCAAGATCATATTAGTCCTACTTTATTGCTGAATCACACTGTTGACTCATATTGATTGCACAATCCAAAAAAAACCTAGTTGTTTTTTTCAGAGAAATTGATGTCTAATCACATCTCTCCCATCTTGTACTTGGGAAGTAGATTTTTGACCCAACTACAAGACTTTAAATTTATTGCTATTAAATTTCATATAATTATATATGACCAGTTGCTCTAGACTATTAAATTCTTTTGGATACAAACTGTCATCCAGTGTATTAGCAAGCCATCTCAATTTTGTATCATTTGCATATGTGATAATCATATCATTTGTGCTTTCATTCAAGTTACTGGAGGAAAATGGAGGCATCATGGTGCAGTGGAAAGTGTGCTGAACTTGGAGCACTATCCTCAGATTCATAGTAATGACTTTACCATTCATTCCCTGTGGGACCTTGGACAGACGACTTAAACTCTATGGGTCTCAATTATCTCATCTTGAAGTCAAGTGCTTTAGACTAGATTATTTCTGAGATACTTTCCAGTTATAGATTTATGTCACAGAGTCCCACATGCAACATGTTTCTTGGTCACAAAAGTACAAAGAGCCTTCTAATGCGGCATTAAACCATTAAGATAGCCTCTTGAATGGTCTTTCAACCAGCTCTGATGGGATTTCATTGTGGGGTATCATCTAATTTCACCAGGACAGAATGTGATACTTTATCAAACGCTTTGCTAAAATATAATTAAATTGTCATTACAGTATTTCCTGGACCTACTAGTTTAGCAACCCTGCCAAAAAAAGAAATAGTCATACTCATTAGAGCTAGCATTATATAGTGCTTTAAATTTTGCAAAGTGCTTTATGAATATAATCCTCATTTTAAAGATGAAGAAACTGTGGCGGATAGAAATTAAGTGACTTGCCCAGAGCCACACAACTGTCTAAAGTCGAATCTGAACTCAGTTCTTTCAAATCTTGGTCCAGTGCTCTGTCCCCTGTGCTACCTATCTTGCCCCTAAGGCTAGTCTGGTGCAGTCTTGATCTAGGCTATGCTGGTTTTCCATTTCTGTGGTAATTGTATGACTGTCTTGTTCCATTTAGTATCTAGAAAATGGACAGTTACAAGGACTATTATTCCTTCCATCCATCCTATGCTCTACTGTACCATTGATATGATATACTTGCAAGAGTATATGTAAATCAACATGGTTGTTACAAATACAATTAGGGGACCTTCTTTATATGGCAGGAAGCTAGATAGCAAAATAGTTAGAGTACTGGGCTTGGAATCAGGAAGACTCTATGAGTTGAAATCTGGCCTCAGACATTTACTAACTGTGGGATCCTGGGTATTCCACTTAACCTTGTTAAGCCTCAATTCTTCATCTGTAAAATGAGCTGGAGAAAGAAATGGCAAACCACTCCAGTATCTTTGCGAAGAAAACCCCAAATGGGGTCATGAAGAGTCAGACACAACTGAAAAACCAGTGAACTGAAATGAAATGTCTTTATATATTTAGATGTATGCCCTTTCCTATCCACAACCCAACAATAAGTGAGTTTAACATCTTAGATGCTGGAAAAGATCCACTACTAATTGATTAAATATTTTATTTAAGGGAGCAAAGAGTTAAAGATAATACTGATGTTTGGAATATGGGACAGTGGGTATGTGATGTTGTTACACAAAGAAATAACTTGAGAAACTTTGAGATGTTGCCAAAAAAGAAATGAGGTTAGCTTGACTTAGCTTGACATGGCCTGATCCTGATGAAATCAAGTTAACTTTTTATGATTACTCTTTTCCCTTTCTAGGTATTCATTAAATTATCCACATTAAATTATCCACAAATTATCCACTAGAATTTGGCCTGTGATTTATAGCCTCTATTCTCTCTTTTTAAAAAAAAATTAGGACATTTTCCATTTTCTAGTTTTTCTAGAACTCTGAAAAGTTCTCTAGAATTTTCTCTAGTGAGATTTCTTCTGTTTTTGTGTGTTCTTTCCTCTCTTGTCCTGTCCTCTCCTGTCCTTTCCTGTCCTTAAACCTTAAACCTATTACACTCTGAAACTGGGATGCCAATGGGCCCCTGCCTAAGAACTCCTCTGGACCCCCCCCCACCCCCAGCTTTAGAGTGATTATCAGTAGTAACTGTTGCTGTTTCCCACCTAGCCTGATGTCTTTCTTTTTCTTTGCCTCATTAAAGGGCCCCTCCCCTGGCTACTTCTTAAACAGGCCTATTCACTGAATGGGTGTTGCCTCACCCTAAGTGAGTACCTGCCAAGACCTTGGCCTAAAGGACCCAGGTTCTCCCAGTGTATCCTGGGTCATCTCCTTTCATCTTGATGAATATCTGGTCACTGGATTCAGATGGCTCTGGAGGAGAAGTGAGGCTGGTGACCTTGCACAGCCCTCCCCCACTCATAACAAAGTCAAGTGCAAGTCATGTCATCATTTCTCTGATGGCATGGTCTTCTTTGTCAATGAAGGATGAACACATGAAGACTGAGCAGTCACAAACTAAAACTTTTCAGTCCCTTGGGATATAGTTCATCTAGGTCTGGTGACTTAAAAATCATCAGTACTAGTAGATGTTCTCTTAACGTATTCCAATTTATATTGACTTTTAAATTCCTGTTATTCATTTTGCTTCTATCCTTCCCAGTCCAAAGTTCATTCTCTTTGGCAGAGAATATGCAACCAAAATATGACTTGAGAAATTTTGATTTCTTTCAGCAGAATCACAGATTTTTGGGGGGGATGGAGTGGACTCCAGGGACCAGCCATCTAGTTCAACTGATATCCCAAAAGAATCTATACTACGTTAAGCCTGAAAAGGAGTCTTCCAGTCTGTCTGAGGATCACTAAGAATGCATCATCTACCACTTCTTAAGACCACCCATCCTGTTTTTGGATAACTTTGATTATTAGGAAGTTTTGGGTTTTTTCCCCTTGACATTCAACCTAAATTTGCCACTTTTCACCTATTGTTCTGAGTTCTGAATGGGGACCAAGACACCCCCCCCCAAAAAATGAGCCTAAGTCTGCCTCCACATTAGAGCCATTCAAATACTTGAAAACAGCTATCCTCATCACCACCCACCAGCCAGATTAAGCATCATCCAGTTGCTGCTCACATGACATGGACTCACAGCTCATCACCATGGGTTTTTCCTCTGGGAACTCTACTTATCACTGTCCTTTCATATTGTGTTGCCCAGAACTAAACACTGGTATCCCAGATGAGATCTGACTAGAGCAGAATACAGATTCTTGAAACTATGCTTTTCTTAAAGCAGTTTGAGATTGAATTAACTGAGATTTTTTTTTTGGCTGCCACATCACACTACTAACTCATTGTCAGTTAAATTCCAGTCTTTTTCACACAAATTTCTTTCTAATCAAGAATTCCCATCTTGTACTTGTGAAACTGATTTTTTGTACCCAAGTGTAAGATTTTATATTTATCCCCATTGAAGTTCATCTCATTAGATTAAGCTCAATGCTTAAATCTGTCAAGATTTGGGGGATCCTTTCTATCACCCATGTGCTTTTTATTTCTTCTGGTTTTGTGTCATTTTCAGATCTGATATTCATACCATCTATGCCTTTATCCAAGGCATTGATAAAAATATGAAACATCATAGAACTAAGTACAAATTTCTAGAATACTCCTTGGAAACCTCCTTCCATGTTGACATTGGACCTTTAGTAATTAATCTTTTAGTCTGACCAGTGAGTCAGCTTTTATTCCATCTTATCATAATAGCAAGGTCTTCTCTATGGGAGGTATGTAAATGGACAATGATAAACATGAAGAGAGGAGCATCAATCATTTTAAAATGTACAGAGAACAAAAAGAGCAGAAAGGAACACAAAACAATCTCACCATTTTCTCAAATATTCACACACATATACAGGTTGTTTCAAAAGTCTTGAGAGAGACAAACACAATACTATATAGTACATATTATTATATTATTTATAATATAATAATGTATAATATGTTACTATATATACAGTGATATCTGTCATTTACATATTTAGTTTTATATAAGTACTCTCACACACACACACACACACACACACATATATATATATATACACACACCTATATATGTATGCATATATGGCACAGTGCTTGGCACATAGTAAATATTTAAATACTTTTTCATTAATTTATTAAAAACAAACTAATATTTTAGTTGCTCATGCAATCCTTCTTGTTCTTCTTATTATATTGAAATGTTTGTGTTTGATTATTAAGTTCACAATAACAAAGAAGAAATCTAGGTAAACTAGATTTGTACAACATTCTTCTCATCTCTTAGTTTAGTAACTCAGTCAAAAAAGGAGATGAGCTTAGACTGTCATGGCTTCTTGATAAAATCTTGCTGGTTCGTTGTACTCATTGCTTCCATTTCAAGATTAATTAATCATTTATTAAGGGCTTACTATGTGCAAAGCACTGTACTGAGTGCTGGGATACAAATAGACAGTAGAACAGCCCTGCTCTCTAGGAGCTCACCTTCTCACTGAAGATAATACACCTGGAAGGTTTCAGCTTCAAGTCAACTGGAAAAAAGTTTCATGGTCCTTAGAGTACAAGAGCAAAGCCGGTGGCAATGCTTCCTGTTTGATGTCATTTCCACTGATAAAATAAAAACAGTCTTTGATTTCACAATGCTGAGGATGGTAAGAACTTCCTGGGTCTTCAGAAGCTGTAGGTTTGGCACTTGCAGAAAGAATTGCCAGGTTGTATGTCCGCAGGAGTTGCTTCCCAGGGTGATGAGTGAGGGCACTGACCTTTAATCAAGGTAAACTGAGATGTTTACCAACCCCTTTTTTAATGAATTGGTCTTGAATTTCTCCCAGGAATTGAAGACAAATTCACTGGTCTGGTCTATAGTTTAAAGACAAATTCTCTTTTCTTTGGGGGAAATCGGAATTTTTTTTTCTAATTTCATGATATTTTTCACATTTCCACTATTTTCCAAATGTTTAGCCATCAGTACCTGAGAATGAGGTTGATTTGGGGTGGGAGACATATGGGTCAAAGGCTGCTGGGTGCTTTTCTTGGTGTCTCCTCACTTGTCTTAGGTAGGTGTCAGTTTTCTGTTGGACACTTTAGTTCTGTCATTTCCAAAGCTCAGGACATTCACCTTGCCAGGGAAAACCCAAGCAAAATAAGGATGGTATAGTTCTGCCTTATCTCTATCATTCTATCCATTTTAAGTAAAGATGCTATCCTTTTTTTTTTCTCTTAATATTTTTCACAGAAAAAGGTGGTGTTGTTGTTCAGCTATTTTAGTCATGACCAACTCTACATGACCCCATTTTGGGATTTCTTGGCAAAGATATTAGAGTGGATTGCCAATTCCTTCTCCAACTCATTTTATAGAGGAGGAAACTGAGGAAAATAGGGTTAAGGTCCTTGTCCAGGTTCACACAGCTAGAAAGTGTCTGAAGCTGGATTTAAACTCAGGAAGATGAATCTTCCTGACTCCCAGTCAGCTACTACCTACCTCCCTACAAAACAAAATAGAACAATAAAAATAAAAACATTATTTTTATCCTTATCTTCCTTTGTGAGTCTCATCTCATTTTGTGTTAGTTTTAGCACTTTTGACACTATTTTTACTCTTCTGTCCTATTTATTGGTCTTGCTTCTCTTTTCTATATATTAAAAAAAAAAACTAAACTGGTTAATGAGTTTCTTCTAATGGTGGAATTATATACCCCATTGGACTTGTATGATTGAGGGATCCTTACCTTACCTTACCATACCTCTCCCACTTTAGAGCAGATAACTCTTATGATCCTTTCAATTGGCTGATGAGTGGGAACTCCATGGATATAATATACTAAAAGCAAACTCCCAGTCCCTCAAGCCTCTTCTTCCTGCCACCCTTAAGATATATGGTTGATTCTCTTGAGCTAGGGCAGAGACAGGAAGATTCCCTCCTTCCCACTTGACCCAGTCAGATAGTACATGACCTCCCAGGCAAGGCATCTTCTGGGATAGAGACTGGAGAATTTCAAAAGGCAGCTGGTGTCTTGAGCAGCAAGCTACTGGACAGACAGAACATATTGAGCGTCCTCTGAGAATTAGGCCCTCCTTCACCAGTCCTCCCATTACAGAATTGTTTCTCTTTTTTTTCTACTGAAATTTATTCTTAAAATCTCCTATCCTTTTTAAAACAATGTTAATTCATGTTTTATTTTATTTTTTCTTTTTTATAATATATATGCATATATGCAATTACATTTTAAAACAATTTTAACTTTTTCTAAAGTTCAATACTAAATTCTATCCCTTTTGAGTTGACTTGCCTTATAGAATTTTACTCTGGGGGATGCTACTCATTCTTCTTCTGTAACTTTTGAAAATATAAACCCTATCTTCTTTTCATCAGTATGGCTTAAAAAAACAATCTCCCACACACAAAATTTTTTGATGTCCTAGACCTTTCTTATCAACTTCAGATCATCTAAGTCTTAATGTTCCCAACCGTATTACGGGATCATGCCACACTTTTGTATCTATCCTCTGTAAGCTGTCTGCTTTCTGAAGACAGATGGAATTGTGAATCTGAAGCTCAGCAAAGTGGTAAAGATAGTGATTTGAGGGTCATCTGTGTAACAGTGATTGTTAAAGCCTCAAGAGTGAATGACACATGTCAATATAGAAGGAAGACCTAAGAATACATACTTGGGGAACATGTCTTTTAAGATCAGGAGACAACAAAGTGCTGCAGAAGGACAAAGAGAAGGAAGAAAAATGGAGGAGTATGGTACCTCTGAAAGTCTACTCCGAGGAAAAGATGGTCAACAGGACCAAATGTTAAGAGAGGTCCAGGAAGATGGGAATTGAACAAACTACTGAATTTGAAAGTGATGTCATTAATAGACTTTTATTAGCAATTTCAGTACAGTTGTAAATGGAGAAGTCAAGATGTAAGAGTTTGAAAGCAGAGTGATGATAAAAGGGAGGCACTGAGGATATATAATTTTTTCCAGATTTTAAACAGCAAAGAGATAAAATGGTACAGTAACGAGATGGGACAAAATGGTCAAAAGACTGGAGAGAACTGAGCATGTTAAGATGCCAAGAAGGCAGTGGAGGAGGGGAGAGTAAAGAATTATGAATCTGTCACAGATGTGGAGGAGACTGGAATGAAAGGAATATAGGAGTCACCATAGAGATGATTAGAAATACTTCTGTGAAAGAGGAGAGTGAGTGATGGTGTAAGAGGTACTGAGTGGAACTCCAAGAAAACTCCAAGCTGGATATCTTATTCCAGGAATGCCTTGGAGTGGAGAACAGGATCATAGGCTCATAGCATCATCAATTTGTACCCAAAAGGGAGATTAGAGAAAATCTAGTCCATTTCTTCATTTTATAGGAAAGAAAACTTGTTGCTTGGTCATTTTCAGTCATGTTCCACTTTTCACGATCCCATTTCAGGTTTTCTTGGCAGAGGGACTGGAGTGTTTTTCTGGTTCCTTCTCCATTTTACAGATGAGGAAACTGAGATGAACAAGGGTAAGTGACTTGCCCAGGGTCACACAATTAGGAAGTGTCAGATTAGAACTCAGGAAGATGAGATTTCCTGACTCCAGGTCCAGCACTCTATCCACAGCACCACCTAGCTGCTCTAGAGGAGAAGAGAGTCCTAGAGAATACACCCCAAACGTTACAGGCATTAAGTGGCAAAACTTTGTTTCAAATCCTGGTACATCGACATCAAATTCAGTGCTTTTCCCCATCATCCCACTTGAAATATGAATATTAATTTTTTTCTTTTTCTTTAACAATGCTAAAACTCAAATGAGCAAGGTTGGAGGAGAATCAACTGGCGGGGTGTGAGGACAGGCATCAAATAAAGTCAGGACTCAAGTTAGAACAATGGTAAAGAGGATAGGGAGAATGTGTAGGGAAGGGCAGCTTGAGGAATAGACACTCTATTTTCCATTCTCTTCCTACCCCTCTCAGAATTGAGGAGAGCTACTCCACGTAAACAAAGGCAAACAAAGAAGAGAATGAGGAAGGAAAAATTCTTCTTTGGCCACCAAATCACACAACTGTAGTGACTGGTCCCAAATGTAAGTTCCTCTATACTGAAGTTAGCTACCCAAAGGGCTAGGATGAATACTGAAAGGGTGATTTCATTGGTGTGGGAAACTCCCAGGTGAGGAAACCTTAATGTTATTATTCAACCATGTCCTACTCTTCATGACCCCATTTGGGTTTTCTTGGCAGAGATACTGGAATGGTTTGTGATTTCCTTCTCCAGCTCATTCTGCAGATGAGGAAACTGAGACAGACAGGGGTAAGTAACTCTTGCCCAGGGTCATACAGCTAGTAAGTGTCTGAGGCCAGATTAGAACTCAGGAAGATGAGTCTTTCTGACTCCATGTTCATCAGCACTGTCCACTGCACCACCTAGCTACTGACAGGGACACTCCACAAATTCAAAATTTTCTCTAAGACTTAAAGTTACCTAGAACATTAAGAGTTCCAAGTGACTTGCCAAGGATTACATAATCAGTATGTATTTGAGGCAGGATTTGAACCCAGGTTCTGAGGCTGGTTTACAATGCTCTATAACATTACCTCTCAAGTTAGAGCACATAAATGAATGAAATACTTAAATGTGCTTTCTATATAAGGTAGTTACTTATTTTTTGATCTCAGAAACTGGGTGTTGTTTTTTAACTTAATATAACAGAGCTAGTAGCTAACAAGTAGCATTATCATTCGAACCTAATGCTTAAATATTTGGGAGGGTAAATTTTTTAAGGTTTTCCTGATATAAAATCCTGAAAGTAAGGTGAATTACTGTAGCTGTATTGGTTTTTTAATAGACATAAAATTGTAGGTCCCCAAGGGCAGTCACCTAGCAAGGTGGAGGGCTTTATAAATTACTCTGCATACTCCTGTTGACTGCAAGTATAGATTTGAGTCAATAAATGAATTCCTCACCTAATTAGAACTGTTAGTATTATTACTTCTAATCAGAACAGTGATACCTCTTACTGAATGTGTATATTTTTTCCTTTTCATCATTGCATATAACATGTGAAATAATATTTTAAATTAAAGTAAAAATAATTTGGACATGTAATGTATATAATCCAGAATTCATGTATATACCATCACAATGAACATGACTTTGTGGATCTAAGTATACTCCCCAGCTCTACTTCATTTTTTTTTTAAATAATTTTTTTGGTTGAAAATGTGAATGTTGGCTAAGTGATATTCTCAGTTGGTACATGCACAGGATATTGGGATGGGGGAAGGAATATTGGAATGTAACTTGACAAGAAGCTGCTTCACAATAAAAGTCATGGAACCACTTGAAGATGAGTTATGATTTTCACCAAAAGATACTTAATATGTCAGAAATGGTAATAGAAACAAGGTTAAGTAGTAGCTGTCAGACCTGTTTGCTAGATAATCATCTAGACTGTTGCCCTTTAGTCTTCTGAGTCCCTGGTCATGGTAATCATAATGTTGACTATGAAATGCTTGGGTTTTGATCAGACTCAGAGAAGATATTATTGCCTGGAACCTTCTATGGACATCAGTTACTCTGGTTTAAAGGTGAGCTGTTTACCTTGGTGAGCTTGCCTAATCAGCATGAGTAGATCCAGTCCCTCCAGAATCTATCAAAGTGTCTCATGCAGAATATTTCCAATTACCTTTCCACTATCTTCAGGTGAAGCGTGGGGCCTCAGCAGACATGATTTCTGTGATGGAACTGTAAAATGTCAGTGGAGTAACTCAACACAAGTCATACTACCATTTTTAAAGGGAAGAAAGAAAGAACTGAAAGGCCACATTAAAATAACATTAAGGCATGCCTTCAATCCACGGAAGTGACAGCATTCAGAACTCATTCTGCTGCATGTACTTGACTGAACTCATCCTATTGTACAGTGGGTTTTTTTTTTCATCTCTTACATTAGTTCTCTGCCAGAGGAATGCGTAACACTGGGTGATCTTACCTTTGGGGCTGCAATACAGACTCGTGATGAGATGATTTAAGGATGGAATGGCAGTTTTATCATGAATTCCCTTGCTTCTAAGGACTTATTGCAGAATGTGAATGTTAATTTAACTTGTTCTTTTTGTTTAATAAGCTCAAAATCCCAACTGAGCATGAATGGCAGCAATTTCAATGCTCTTGTTCAAAAGTCCAGCTCATAGAACTGTAGGATTGTAGACTCAACTATATCAGGACCACCTGGTTATTGATTAACTATACAATTTCCCAGAAATATCTTTTAATATCTCTAAATTAGTCAGTGTGCTGCTTTTAAAAAATATGCTATCTATTGGATATGGGAATAATGTTATTGACCTTATCATTTTTACAGTTGTGATGATGAGGCAGTGTTGCAAGAGCATCCTTATTCATTGTCAGAAGAATATAGTTTCTATCCAGGCTCTGAGACTAGCTGTGTGGCAATAGGGCAAATTACTTTATCTCCCAGAGTTTCAGTGTTGTTGCCCGTAAAATGGGAATGGAGGCAGAGTAGAATCTGACCAGAAAGCCAGCCTTGGAGTCTAGTACAGGGGAGAGGAACCTGCAGCCTCAGGGCCACTTGTGGCCCTCCAGGTCCTCCTTCGGGCCACACTTGAGGATCTAGGAGTCTATAGTTGGCCTCGAGGCCACAGGATGCTCCCTTCCCCCAGAAGGTCAGGGATCAACTCATACTTTCTACGTGATTGTAGGCAAGTTGCTTAAATTCTCAGTGCCCCAGCTACTCTCTAAATCCTTAAACTGTTATTGCTAAATGGAGTTTCCTCCCTGGGAGTTCCCTATAGCAACAAAATTAGGGGATTAAATAAAAAATATTGGGGATAGAGAGGCAGGTAGGTGGCTTAGAGTACTGGGTCTAGAATCAGGAAGATCTGAATTCAAATCTGGCCTCAGACACTAGATATGTGACTCTGGGCCAAGTCACTTAACCCTATTTGCCTCAGTTTCTTCATGAGCTGGACAAGGAAATGGTAAACCACTCCAGTATTTCTGCCAAGAAAACCCCAATGGGGTCACAAAGATTTCGACAATGACTGAAACGACAAAACAACAACAAAGAGTTGGGAGTGAAGGGTAGAGATAATAATATATATTCTGTCCATCTCACAGGGTTGTCAAAAGGATTTTTTTTTTCCTGTAAATCTTAAAGTACTGTAGATTAATCGCAACTGTTCATACATTCTTCTCCCTTCTGATCTGACACAGAACCAGAGTAGCCAGATTACTAGATTCAGAGTCAGGGTTCAGATTCTAGCTTCGGACACTTGCTAATTCAATACCTCAGTTTCCTTAAGGGTAAAATGGAGCTGATGATAATCTTTAAGCTCCACCTCATTTGGGTGTTTTGAGGTTCAACTGATTTAATGTGCATAAAGTGCTTTGAAAATTGTAAAGTGCTATATAAAAATAAGCTTTTATCATTCTCACTATCATCTTCATCTGCATAATGGCCTCAGTTTGTGAAATGGCTGCTTGGAATTAAGGAGAGACTGAAAGTTACATCTGTCCTTATAGAAATAGATCTGTATCACTCTTCTTCAATCATAGCACCAACTGTTCTGGAAAACAATTGAGAATTTATGAAAAAAAGTGACAAAAATATCCATATACTTTGACCTCAAGGTCTCATTCCTATATATTCCAAGGTTAAAAATCTAAAAAAAATGCATCCTATGTATTAGAATATTCATAGAATACATTTTTATAGTAGCAAAGAACTAAAAATAAAATAAGTGCATATGCACTGATGAAGGACTAAACAAATTGTGATACATGGTTATAATGGAATATTATATCAGATATAGATCTATATCTGTCCTTAATTCCATGCAGTAATTTCCGAAAGATGGACCATTATACAGGTAAGGATGATGATAATATGTAAATGTGTGCATGTGTGGGTATGTGCTTGTGTGTGGACATGTTAAAAAAAAAAGAATAAATTTAACTTGGTGCTGAAATCATCAGACCTATCAACTTATTTTTAATGCCACCAATACAGCTAACTACCCCCAATCATTTTGTTCTTCCCTCTTCCCAACAGCCCATCCCTCATCTCTGTACCTTTCACTGGCTGAACCAGTGCAAAGCTTTCCCTCCTCACCTCTACCTCTTAGAACACTTAGTTCCCTTTGAGGCTCAGCTCAAGGATCACATCGTATAAGGTCCTGTCTGATTTGTCTAGGCATTAGTTTCTCTACTCTATTTCTCTAATCTTAAAATTACCATGTATTTGTTGGGTTTATGTTGTTGCTCTGTTATTTTCAGTCTTGTTCTACTCTTTGTGATCCCATTTGGGGTTTTCTTGGCAAAGATACTGGAATGCCTTGCCAGTTCCTAATCCAGATCATTTTACAGATGAGGAAACTGAGGCAGACAGAATTAAGTGACTTGCTCAGGGTCACACAACTAGTAAGTGTCTGAGGCGGAATTTGACCTGATAGAGAGGGCCAGCACTCTGGCACCACCTAGCTGTGTATTTGTCTCTATCTCTGTACATGTCGTTTCCCCTAACAGAATAATCAATGTGACTAAAATTCTCTTTTGATAGTAGAATGTAAATTCCTGGAGGGTAGAGCCTGATGCATTTTTGTCTTGTATCTTCTGCACCTCTCACACTGCTGGTGTAGAGTAAGAACTTAATATGTGCTTGTTCAATTGAATGCTGACATTCTGCATGATAGATCAAATGAGTCCATAACCAGTGAGTTCAGTTATCTGTGACCCATTCACTCTTTCCTTGGATGTATCGTACCTGTATTGATCATAAGGTAAGATAGATGTATTCTTACAGAGGCCAAACTGAACATGAAGATGCGGTCTATTTAATTGTAAATCAGCAACAGCTCTTAAGGGACATACTATCAACTGTTGCGGTTTTGTTTTGTTTTGTGTTGCTCTGTTTGCTACCTCTTTTGTATAAGCTGGGGGAAAATATTTACCAACTAAGAACCTCCTTCTTCTTTCTCCCTTTGCACTATCCAAGGCTTCATATTCAGTGTTCCTCAATCATAGCTCCATCTGTTTTGGTCAACAGTTGGGAATTTTGTGGGAAAGGTGACTAAAATATTCTTATACTTCAACCTTGAGATCTCAGTAAAAGAAAGGCATCCGATATTCAATGTGCATAGAATCTCTTTTTATAGAAGCAAAGGACTAAAATTAAAGTGAGTGTCCATGCACTAGAGAAAAGCTAAACAGATTGTGGAACATGAATATAATGGAATGTTATTTCATCTTAACAAATGATGACTTAGGAATTCAGAAAAACCCATGAAGACATATGAACTGATGCAAAGTGAGGTAAGCATAAGGAAAACAATATATGCAAGGATCCGAGTGCATAAATGGAAAGAAAAATAAAACAGAAATGTAATTAAAATGACCAAACTCAGCCCCATGAGAAGAAATGAGAAAAATACACCTTTCTACAACTATAGGTGATCTAGTAAATAGAGTGCTGGACTTGGATTCAGAAAGACTTGAGTTAGGATCTCACTTCAGGAACTGTATAACCCTGAAAAAAATCACTTAAAGTTTCATCATCTGTAAAATGGGGATAGTAACAGTACCAAATATAGGACTCTTGTGAGGACTATAAGGTGATATATGTAACATACTTTGCAAACCTTAGAGCACCATAGAAATGTTACCTAATACTACTGAAGAGGTGTGTATATGTGTATATCTGGTAGGGAGTGGGGTACCCTAGGTATGGACTACTGCATATGCTTCCAGTTTTATCAAACTGGTTTTGAGAACTGTTTAAGAAATTGTAAATCTTTGTTACAAGGAAAGATTTACTGAGTATGGAGGTAGAAAGGTCAATTACCAAAATTAAGCAAAAAGCATCAATAATATTTATAAACCCAAATTTTATAAAGATGAGAACATTTTAAATTATATTATATAGCACTTTATATATGTTAGCCTACTGATCCTGGGGTAGGTTTTACAGGTATTATTCCTTGCATTTTACAGATGTGGAAACTGAGTCTATGGGAAATAATTTGTCTAGGGTCATTTGAATGATATGTGGGAAAGATAAAACAGATCCAGGTCCTTCTGTCTCTAAGTACGCTACTGTCTTCTCAGGTAAAGACCTGTTGCTAAATTCCTCACTGATTATTTCCTTTTGTTTCCAGTCTGTTTTATCTGGTTTTTAATAAATCACCTTATTGTTTTAAATATTCTGGAGATCTTAAATCCTAGCATCTGTGTTTAATTGGAATGCTATAAGGTCCCACCATTTCCCAAACCTTCCACTATCCATAGCTCAGAGAAATTTTTCTCATCACTTCTGGGCTAACTTTTGGGAAATGAAAATGAGAGAAAACTTCCTTTTCCACTTCTGCTCTGTTATCTTTTTCCCCCTTGAGATTTTCAGAATTATTGGGTTTCTGGAGAGAGAAAAAAAATGAGATAGGCTGAATTGCACTGATGAAAGCTTAAGGGATACCTGTTGTATCAGAATATATGATGTGCTGCCATAAAAGGTTGCATGTAAGACTTTAAAATTTTTATCCATTTGAAAAGCTGGAACTGTCTTAGTATTGGATTAGTCTTTACTGGTGAAGTCTTCTCAGTAATTTTTTTAAAAGTTGGTAAAATTTGAATCATCTATAAATTATTCATTTCATCGAAGTAAATCATAACTATTCAAATGAATTGAATTCTGAAAACGAAATGTAGATCTCTGGTTCAGAAGGAATTTTCTTAATTCTGGAACCCTGAATGCTGAGAAGCTGTTAACAGTTAGTGCCATGAGTCTGTTTCACTGGTGGAAATGAAATAATTTTAATTGGTTTCTTTCTTCCACTCATTCACATCTATTGGCATAATGTCACAATTCATGAACGTAAGTAAACAAATCCCAGAAAGAAACAATTTTTTTAAAAAAATCTTTTTAAAAATTATGAGCTTAACGGTCACCAACAAGCAAAAATGTGTTAATATACAAAGGACAAAAAAATTGCATATAAAATTGTGAATAGTAACAAAATTGCCTCATTTGTGTCTCCTTCTGAACTATTGTTTTCCCCTGTGTATTTTTTGGTGTCTTCCTGATACTCTTTTCTAAGTAGTTCTGTTCCTGCTCATGAAGTCAACTATCCCAAATAGAAGCTCTTCCCTGGACACACAATTTACTTAAACAAAATAATCAACCCATTGGCTATGTCTGAAAATGTATGCTTTATTCTGCACCTCTAGTCCATTCCATTCCTGCCAAGAAGCAGCAGGGATAAAAAAAACATTTCTTAGATTGAGCCAGATAACATTAAGTCATTAACACAAATAGCTGAATTGGAGTGAAAAGATACTGAGTTTGGAGTTAGAAGGCTTGGATTCAAGTCATGGTTCTGTAATTTGTTAACTATATAGCTTGAGGTAAGAGTCTTGGTTTTTCTATCTTTCATATGGGTATAATAGTAATTGAACTGTTTGCCTCATAAAATTGTTCTGAACACTAAATGACAATTGGAGATTGAATTTAACAATTTAATTTAAGCAGGGGGTGACTGCTTTTGTCCTTGTATTACTAGTACCTCATACGTAAATATTTGTTGATCGTTGAGTGGTCAGAGTTCCTAAGGCTTTCAAAACTGTTCTTATTATAGTATAACTTGTTCTTTTGTTTCCACTCACTTCTTTTTATATCATGACTTCAGAGGGGCAATAATAAAAAAATGCCATGGAATGGTCATGGCCTAATTATGCAGAACAAGACGCATTTTTGGAGATGGCCAGTATGAGAATTTGCTTTGTTCAACCATGCATTTCTTACAAAGGTTCTGCTTTTCTTTATTTTTCTCAATAGGGTTAAGTTACTTGGTAACCAAAATGCTTGTTTGTTGATATTTTTTAAAAAATTGTTGAATTGAGTTGAAATGAATGCAAAACACTTTGTAAACCAAAAAGTGCTATACAAGTATCAGCTAATATTTTAAATTGTAGCATGTTTAAGAAACATATTGGAAATTGATTTGCTAAAATATTAATATTTTTGAGCATTAATTTTCAATTTAATTTTAAGTTATTCCATAGAACTTAGAAAAATTATAGGAACTTTGAAACAATCAGGCCATCAGAGAAGAAAATCAATCATTTCTTATGTGTTATGCAACCTAGGAGGAAAATGAGACTTTGTCGGAAGATATGCTAAGTATTTTCTCTAGGTCTGAAAACCTAGGATTTTTTTTTTTCTTTCAGTTTCCTCTTATCCCCTTGGGTTCTTTATTCAATATCTATTCTGCAGTCTTATCAATATCCTGGGAAATTTATGACTGTGGCTTGTTTATCAATTCTGTTTTCTGAGCTCATTTTGCAAACATAAGGATTCTGTTTTCTGGGAATCTGTCTGGACTGGGCTCACCCCCAGCTGTTTCAAATAGTATTTAATCACCTGGAAAGTTCTGTCAATTGTCAGTGATGTTTGCTTGATTTATTCAGTTCTGGTTGTCTTGCCTTTTCACCTGTGTCTTTCATAATACCCCGGTAAATTAAATATTTCCTTTAGTGAGTTCTTGGAAACAGAAATTTTAAAAAGCTTCACTTCCCCTGCTTGAGTAGTCAGTATTTTTGGTTGTTTTCCCCTAACTTATTTCAGTTCTTTCTCTAGTTTAAACATTTTATGTTTATTATGTTTGCTCTGAAATCAGGTTCAGAGCTCCTGATTGCTGTTAAAATATTATGGAGTTTTTTCCCCCCTAAGGCTGATAGTTTGAAGTACAAAATACCTGCATGCAGTTGATTTTTAATAGAAAAGGGGGGGGAGGAACCTTTCATTGTGACATAGTGCACATGTTGTATTATTTGGAATCAGAAAACTTTGGGATCAAATCCATCCCTGACACTTGTTAGATTTATGACACCTGCAAGATAAGACCAGGAATAGCTTAATTTACCTGAGCCTCATTTTCTACACCTGTAAAATGGAGAGGATATAATAATAGTATCTATTGTATCTGTTTCTCAGGATTGTTGTGAGCATCAAATGATATCACATACTTAAAGTAGCTTGCAAAATTAAAAAGATATATAAATGGCAGTCATTATTATCCTATGTTGTGACTCAGTGTCTCTTTTTAACAGCTTCCTGACTTGGCTTTTAATTAACCAACAGAATAGCTTAAAATTTCTATGTACATAAAAGCAAAGTACTTCATTTGGAAAAATGTTTTGTATTGTATGTATGCCTCATGTTTTTCCCTTCCCCAAAGTTGCTCAAACTCTGAATCTTTCATATATTATTTTTTCTTTTTAAAATATGTTTTATTAATATTTTTGTTTTATTATCACCATAATTTGCCCTAGGATCCCTTTCCTCTTCCAAAGAGCCATGTCAAATAACAAATAATATTTTTTTGGAGGGGGGAAGGCAAGACAGTTGGGGTTAAGTGACTTGCCCAAGGTCACACAACTAGTACATATCAAATGTCTGAGGCCAGATTTGACTTCAGATCCTCCTGACTCCAGGAGGGGTGTTCTATTTACTGTGCCACCTAGCTGCCCTAACAAATAATATTTTTAAAAGGAAAAAATCAGCATAACTGATATATAGAAAAACTCTGAAAATATGTATAATATATCAATCATACATGTAGACCTCTCACCTCTACAAAGAGTAGGATAGGATATCTTCTCACAGCTTTTCTTTCAAGCCATCCATGTTTTTTGTAATTTTGCAACATCAGCTACAGAATTTTTCATGATTTTCTTTCCATTTACATTGTTATAGTCATCATGAATGTTGTTTTCTTCCTCTTCTTACTTTACAGTAATTCCTATTTCTCTATATGGTTCTCTATTTGTCACATTCATCATTTCTTATAGTATAATATTTATACCATTACATCCATGGGTCATGATTTCTTTATCCATTCCCCAATCAATAGGGTTCTACTTTTATTTCCAATTCTTTGCTATCACAAAAAGTGATGTTGCAAATATTTTGATGTGTATAGGAAATTTCTTCTTATCACTGGTCTTGGTATGTATGAGTCTAGCATTAGCATCTGAGTCAAAGGTACAAACCATTTAACCACTTGATTTGAATAACGACAAATTGCTTTCCAAAATGATTGTGAGCTGATTCACAGATTCACCAATAATGCAATAGATAGCGTGCTTATCTTCCCATGACTCATCCAACATTGACTATTCTCAACTTTTGTCTTCTTTTATTTTGCCTTTTTTTCATATTTTTTGATTATTGATGATGTGGATCATTCTTTCCTATAGTTTTTATTTATTTATGTTTTTGTCATTGCTTCTATAATTGGTTTAAGAAAATATCTCCTACCTTTAACTATGAAAGTTATAGGATCTTTCTCTACTAATGATCTTTAATATTAAGACTATGTATATATTTAGAATGTATTATGTACTATGGTATAAGTTGTTGGTCTAAGCCTAATTTTTGCCATACTGCTTTCCAGTTTTCTCAGCAGTTTTATCAAATAGGGAATTTCTTTCTTAAATAATTTGTTTTCACATTTATTAAACAAAAACTTATCGAGTTCCATTGTTTCTGATTTTCCCTTGTCAAATCTGTTCTATTAATCTAACTCTCTTGTACTCTCTATGCCTTCTTGTAGTTTGGTTACTTTTCCTTTTGTGAATTTAGATGCCAAGGCATTTTGGAGCATATATTTAATATTAATTTATTATCTGTGATTTCTTTAATTAAGCTTTCCCCTAGAGGCAGGACCTAAAAGCCATCCCTACCTCCTCCCCTAGTGGGCAATTCACATTTCACTGTGTGAATTAGTCTCTACCCCAAAGGACTTTTGGGAAGACAGAACTGACCCTATCTGGATGCTGGGCTCTTTACTTCAGCTAGACCTGGTACATCCACACTCATGTACCCATACACATACATACAGACAGACACATACAGGCTGGCATCTTGCCCTACTTCTCTCTGCCCCTTCTTCTCTGACTGAGCTCTTTTGTAGCACTGAGCACTGCTGGCTACTCTCTCAGACAGAGAAAGCTTCAGCCTTTTGGTTTTCCTTGGGAGTAAGTTTGAAGAAGCAGAGTTGAGTTTGTTGAAAGCCCATAGGTAGGACTTGTACAGCTTTGCTAGAATGGTAGCAGGTAGGGGAAGGAGTTCCGAGTGTGTGGAATAGAGGTTAATAGCCTTATCTGCGCTTGGTTCATTACTTTTTTACATGTTTAATAGTCTTTATATCGTAGACTGTGGAAACAACTCAAATTGCTTTATCTACTGCATGTAATTCCCGTTTTGGAGAAGTTTGAAAGTATGTGATGATCAGAATAAATGTCTAGTCAGAGTTTGGATTTTGTTGGTCATATGACCCAAAAGTGTACATATATCAGCTATAGTTCTTTAATCAATGTTAAGGATTCTGATACTGTCAGTTTATTCAAAACCAAATCAAAACTCCTTAAGAAACAGAAAACATTGAAGTCTGGATGAGATACTGCTATTTCTGGGGCTATGGGGTTTATCTCCTTGTGATGGCGTCTGGATTGGTGGTGGTGGTGAGGATAGTCCTTCCTTCACAGGGATTGTTCCCCTGTATGATATTTTCAGGGGCTTAGGTGGAAGAGGGACTAGCGGTATTGGAGGCACAGTTATTCCTATAGATTTTAGATTCAGGTCCTGGGCTGTCTCCATTAGTGTTGGTGGTAGTTGAAGGGGTAGTAGTAGTTTGACTTGCTCCTGTCTCTCCTTCAGGTTGGCTTGTTGCTTCAACTAGGACAGCATGCCTAGGAGTGTTGTTCTGCATACTGCAAGGTCTCTCCTAAGTCCACAATCCTATCATTTGAATTGTATTTATTTTTCTAAAATTTTCACAACGCTTCATATAGAGAACTAAATGGATCAATAGTTTTGGTTGTCATCATTGTTGCTGGCATCATCATTGTTGTTTATAAAATTGCAATATGCTTTGAATTCCTAAGAATTTGCTTTTGTAGATATTTTACTCTGGTACTTTATAAATCTGTAAATTTGTTTGTGTAAGGACTCCCTCTTCCAAAACAAATTAGACCTCCTCTTTCTGACTGTAAAATGTCATTAGTAGTTACTGTGGTCAAAAGATTTATCCATCACCTGAAGGCCAACCTCTTGGTAAGGTTCTCCAAACTTATACCTGTCCTTGAGCAATAATGTCACAGGACTAATAAGTTTGAGGCAGAATTTGAACCCTGGTTTTCTGACTCTTCTACCCTTCTTCTCTTAGTGGAGACTCTCAATACAGGATGTATTAACTAACAGATTTATAGATGTAATGGATTTTCATAAACTTAAACTTGTGTATTTTATTTACTTATGTTTATTTATTTTTAGTTTTCAACATTCATTTCCACAAAATTTTGAGTTCCAACTTTTCTCCCCATCTTTCCCCTCCCCCACCCCAAAATTCTGTGCATTCTGATTACCCCTTCCCCCAATCTACCCTCCTTTTTATAACACCCCTCCTTTCCCTTATCACCATCTTCTCTCTTTTCTTGTAGGGCAAGATAGATTTTTATACCCCATTACCTATATTTCTTATTTCCCAGTTGCATGAAAAAACAATTCTCAACATTTGTTCCTAAAACTTTCAGTTCCAACTTCTCTCCCTTTCTCCCTCCCCACCCATCCCCACTGAGAAGGCAAGGAATTCAATATAGGCTATATATCTGTAGTTTTGCAAAAGACTTCCATAACAGTCATGTTGTGTAAGACTAATTATTTCCCTCCATCTTATCCTTGCCCTTCTTAATTTTATTCTCTCATTTGATCTTGTCCCTCCCCAAAAGTATTTACTTCTAATTGCTCCCTTCTCCCATTTGCCCTAACTTCCATCATCTCCCACCCCTTATCCCCTTCTCCTCGACTTTCCTGCAGTGTAAGATAGATTTTCATACCAACTTCTGTGTGTATGTTATTCCCTCTTTAAGTCAAATGTGATGAGAGTAAGCTTCACTTTTTCCCTCTCACCTCCCTGCTTTTCCCCTCCATTGAAAAAGCTTTTTCTTGCCTCTTTTATAAGAGATAATTTGCCCCATTCCATTTCTCCCTTTCTCCTCCCAATATGTTCCTCTCTCACCCCTTAATTTTATGTTTTTAGCTATCACCCCTTCCTATGCAATTCACTGTGTGCTCTCTGTCTATATGTGTGTGTATGTGTGTGCCTGTGTGTGTGTGTGTGTGTGTATATAATCCCTCCAATTACCCAAATAGTGAGAAATGTCTCAAGAATTGCAAATATTATCTTTCTATGTAGGAATGCAAACAGTTCAACTTTAGTAAGTCCCTTATGATTTCTCTTTCCTGTTTACCTTTTCATGCTTCTCTTGATCCTTGTGTTTGGAAGTCAGATTTTCTATTCAGTTCTGGTCTTTCCGTCAAGAGTGCTTGAAAGTCCCCTATTTCACTGAATGGTCATTTTTTCCTTGAAGCATTGTACTCAGTTTTGCTGGGTAGGTGATTCTTGGTTTTAGTCCTAGTTCCTTTGACTTCTGGAATATCATATTCCAAAGCCTTTGATCCCTTAATGTAAAAGCTGCTAGATCTTGTGTTATCCTGATTGTATTTCCACAATACTTGAATTATTTCTTCCTAGCTCCTTGAAATATTTTCTCCTTGACCTGAGAACTCTGGAATTTGGCTACAATATTCCTAGGAGTTTCTCTTTTTGGATCTCTTTCAGGAGGTGATTGGTGAATTCTTTCAATATCTATGTTACCTTCTGATTCTAGAACATCAGGGCAGTTTTCCTTGATAATTTCATGAAAGATGATGTCTAGGCTCCTTTTTTGATCATGGCTTTCACGTAGTCCCATAATTTTTAAATTGTCTCTCCTGGATCTATTTTCCAAGTCAGTTGTTTTTCCAATGAGATATTTCACATTATCTTCTATTTTTTGATCCTTTTGGTTTTGTTTTGTAATTTCTTGGTTTCTCATAAAGTCACTAGCTTCCATCTGCTCCATTCTAATTTTTAAAGAACTATTTTCTTCAGTGAGCTTTTGGACCTTCTTTTCCATTTGGCTAATTCTGCTCTTTAAAGTATTCTTTTCCTCATTGGCTTTTTGGACCTCTTTTGCCAATTAAGTTAACCTATTTTTAAAGGTGTTATTTTCTTCAGCATTTTTCTTGGGTCTCCTTTAGCAAGCTGTTGGCTCGCTTTTCATGATTTTCTTGCATTGCTCTCATTTCTCTTCCCAGTTTTTCCTTCACCTCTCTTACTTGATTTTTAAAATCATTTTTGAGCTCTTCCATGGCCTGAGACCATTGCATATTTATTTTCATTGTTTTGGATGCAGAAGCCTTGACTTTTATGTCTTCTTCTGATGGTGAGCATTGTTCTTCCTCATCTGAAAGAATGGAAGAAAATACCTGTTCCCCAAGAAAGTAGCCTTCTGTGGTCTCATTTTTTCCCCTTTTGGGACGTTTTCCCTGTCAGTTACTTGACTTTTGAGTCCTTTGTGAAGAAGAAAGTATACTCTGGGGACCTGTAAGTTCTCAGTTCCTCCAAGGTGCCACAATCAAGGGAGAGGAGTTTATTCCTCACCTGGCCTGTGCTGTGGTCTGGGAACTATGGAAAATTTTTCTACCTAGGATCTTTGAAGCTATCCTTGGTGTTTGTGGGTTGAGCAATCTGGGAACTGCAGCTGCTGCTGGGGATTCCACCCTCGAGGCCTGCTCTGATTCTGTTCCTGCTGGTGCTGCACTGTGCTCCAAGACCAGTGCAATAGAGCTTTTCTGCTCAGAATCTGCAAGTCAGTTTCCCTCTCTACAACCACCTCCAGCTCCACCATGCCAGTGTGCTCCTCCTCACTCCAGGACTGCCCTCAGAGCTGAGATGCAGATCATCCACTTGATTCCCCCAGTGGCTTTAGGCAGAGGACTCCTAAAATGAATTCTGTGCCACAGTGACAGCTGCTGCCCTGGGGCTTCTGGGGCCAAACCACATTCCCTTCTCAGTCAGGTGAAAGTGCTTTCTCACTGACTTTTGAAGTTGTCTTTGTCGTTTGTAGGTTGAATAATCTGGGAACTGCAGCTGCTTCTGGGGATTCTTCTCCTGAGGGATGCTTACCTAGCTTGGCCAAGGCTGTGCTGTGCTCTGAGGGCTGCACTCCACTCCGAGCCTGGTGCCATTCCTGTCTGCCTTCCAGGCTGTCTTGGGCTGGAAATCTCTTTCCCTCTCATTTTGTGGCTTCTGATGCTCTAGAATTTGTTTAGGGTCATTTTTGCAGGTATTTTATGGGGGGAGGAGAGCTAGAGTAGGTGTGTCTTTCTACTCTGCCATCTTGGCTCCACCCCTTGTATATTTTATTTAGGCAAATTTCTCCAGAATTTTAATAATGTGCCAAACTTGACTGAGACTCCTTCCTGAAAATGGAGATGAGCCAGACTGGTTTGAAGAACAGCACAATCACTGTAATAATGTTTCTTCAAAAATATTTGGTAGTATCATTATTGTTTATTAATTTCAATAGCAATTGTGCCCTGCTAGTAAATGTACATTTTTATCATTTGGATCCTAATGCCCCACTTATGGCACTAGTTACTCATTGAAAACCTGCAGCCTGGAAGGTATCGATGGGGAAGGGGAGGTTCCTTTCTGGAGTTTTCTGCAGAGTTTAAAATAAATTTCTCTATTTCTATTTATGACTGCTTTGATGCATTCCATATAGCTTTAAAAATATAGAATTTAGGCTTGATATAACATTTTCTGAAGTTAATTATTCAAAACACTCTTGATTGTTTATTGAGTTGGCTTTTTTATTGAGTATTTTATTATATAATCAAATATATAATTAATATTATATAGTTGCATATAAATATATTATAATTATTACATATATAAAAGTTATATAGCTATGTATAAATCTTTCATATAATATATACTGCATAATGTAATGTAATATAATATATGTGATGTACAAATTCTGAGTTCAATAAAAGTAAGAGCTTACTGAAAAGTATCATTCACTTAAAACTCTAGGACAACTGATAAGTGTGATGAAAAGTCATTCTGAGGATCCTTTTGAATAAAGTTGGCAGCCCAAATTAAACTGTCTTTTGCTTATTTGCTATTATCCCATATATTTTGAAGGGATGTTTTAAAAATGTGTTTCCATCTCTACCATAAGGACCTTTACTCATCTTTTTCCTTATAAGGTTGTTTGTGCTACAGAGCATTGAGGAAGCAGCTGAGCATCATGGATCATGTTATTGCTGTTAATCATAATGACAGACATTTGCAGTGTGCAACATACTTTATATATATATATATATATAATCTCACTTGATGAACTTAGGGTCAGAAGATCTGAGTTCAAATTCAAGACACTGATGTGACCTCTCTGAGCCTCAGTTTTTTCATCTGTAAAATGGAGATAATAATACTATAAGAATCTACCTTATAGGTTGGTTGTAGGGCTCAGGTGAGATTATGTAGGTAAATACTTTGCACACATTGAAGTATTACATTATTATATAGCATAGCGTACCTTGAAATTTATATGGCTCAAGAAATTTAAAAAGGGAACAGTAATATGAACTATTTAGGGCTAAAGGAAACTCTACTGCTAGAGGAATAAGTGGGAATGATTTGAATGGTATTTTCTACACATTGTATATGTCACCTTCCTTTGAAAAATAGCTAGGCTAGACAGTCTCCAGGAGACCTGAGTTCAAATCTAATCTCTGACATTTAGTAGCTGTGCGACCTTTGGCATGTCACTTAACCTCTGTCTGCCTCAGTTTATTCAACTGTAAAATGAGAATAATAATAGCACCTACCTCACAGGGTTGTTGTGAGGATCAAATGAGAGAATATATGTAAATCACTTTGCATAGTTCCTGGCACTTAATAAGTTTTGTTCCCTTCTCTTCCTCTTCTCCTTTGAAAGGAATCTTAAGGGATCATCTGTTTTATCTGCCAATCTCAGGATAGTGATTTGCCAAAAGAAAGCTATAAACTATATTTTATCATCATTAAGTTTTTGCTGAACACTAATTCCTTCCTTACCACAGGGCAGATGTTCTCTCAAATATACGTGGAGAGCAATTTCTTTTTTTTTTTATGGGCTGTATCATACAACAAAACACCATACATTCAAATCATGTATTGTGGTACAATGACAAAAGCCACTTTGCTTTAAACCAGGAGACAGGTGCTATTATAAGCCCCCTTACTCATTTGGTGTACCATCACTGGGCATGTTAGTTCACTCCTTGATTTATTCTTCTATAAATTGGAGAAAACAATACCTGATTCACGTTAATCACAGAATTTCTAAAGGGATAAAAATATATATGAAAGTTTCAGAAACATGCTGTACAAGTAGGTAGGTGGCACATGGGATACAGTACTTGACTTGCCATCAGGAAGATGAGATAGAATCCTGCTTTGGACACTTACTAGCACTGTGACCCTAAGCAAGTCGGTTGACCTTGCTAAGTCTCCATTTCCTCCATAAAATGGGGATAATAAGCATCTACCTTACTGGCAGGTGTTCAAATGAACTGGTTGTGATCAAATAAAATAGCTTTCCAAGCATTTTGTTTAGATGCTAGCTATTATTGCCTACTACAAATGGAAAATATTGTTATACACTTCAGTGGGGCAGCTAGGTGGCACAGTGGACAGACTGCCCAGCCTGTACTAAGGAGGACTCATCTTTGTGATTTCAAATCAGGCCTCAGACACTTACTATGTGACCCTGGGCGAGTCACTTAACTTTCTTTGCTGAGTTTCCTCATCTGTAAAAATGAGCTAGAGAAGGACGTGGCAAACACTTCTGGTATCTCTGCCAAGAAAACCCCAATTGGGGTCATGGAGGGTCAGCTATAACTAAAAAAATAACTAGAAAACAAGAAGTCTTCAGTCTCCTCAACTCCATGACCTTCATCTAGCTTCTTCACCTATACAGAGATATGGTCACACTATAATGCCATGGCCAGCAAGTGCTTTGTTTTTCAGTCAGGCCCAACTCTCAGTGAGCGAGTGGGCCACACACAACACACCAATGCTGTGCATGGACTTTTCTTGGCATAGATCCTGGAGAGGATCTGGCCTCTACTCGGAATCCCTTCCTACCTTGTCCTATAGCTACTTACCTAGTGGCAAACACCAACTTCCTATTACTTCTCCCTTCTGCCTCTTGGTTTGTTACTCATATGGTGCTGAACAGAGCTGGTGGAAGTCACAATGTGGTAGGAACGAGTCTCATAATGTTATCTAATCTCAGCTGAGTCCTCATTGCAGTAAAGTAATCTTTTTACTGCTTCCTATGAGTTCATACTTGGGCAAAGGAGGTAGGAGAGAATGGTTTCTAACCGAGGATGACAAGAAATTTTAAATGACTAGGAGGAGCAAGGTCTGTGGATTTGAAAAGATTAAGGTAGAAAAGTAGAATGTAACTAATCTTAAAATCTATAACTATAGTTTACCATTTGTCCTTGAGATAGGTTCTAGAAACCCTCCTCTCCACTCCCCCCAACAATTCTTACTGCTTTATAGTTATACGTTTAGGCAAAAGATCAGAACATGTCGTGAGAACATACCAGTCTGCTCCAATGCTCTCTTCTCTCCTCCTTCATATCCTACCTTCTGTATGGTCCCTTTAGTTTCCAAACCATATAGATTTCTTAAATGTTCCCCATTTTTATCATTTGATAGACTTGGCAAGATTGAACTTTAGTGGGGTAGATAACTGCATGTTTGGAAGGAGTGAGAACCTTCAGAGAAAAAGGCAGAGAATTTGAAGAGTTTGGAAGGAGGTTAAGGTACATAGGTACTTTTGGACGTTTGGGACAGAAAAGGAGAGGCAGAGCTTCAGAATCTAACATGAAAGAAGAATGGCTGGGAGTAGAGCAGAAGCCAAAGCCTTGAGAGGCAATGTGTGGAAAGAGGTCAGTGGGCAGAGGAGACAGATAAAGGAGGTGACATAACCAGAAGTGAAACAGCTGCTGCCTTTGAAATCCAGAATAAAAACACCAAAAATACCATAGGCCTACAAATAGGCAGTGCAAAGCTGTCTCATATACATGTGGAGAGTGCCTAAGAGTGGGGGCCAAGGTGCCAGCCAGAGAAGACCATTTTTATCATGACATTTTGCACTGAATAGAAAAGGGGTTGGGCATGGGGTAGGGTGAAGGAGATAGGCACAGAAAATGATCCTTCATTATGATCCACAAGGATGGGGAAGGGAGAATGTATGTTGGAAAGACTACAAAAGATGGAGCCAACTGTTTGAAAACCAGGAGATCAGAAGCAGAAAAGTGACTCCAATATTTCCTTCTTAGAATATTAGAAATCTTTTCCCACGTCTCTTCTTTCACCTCTAACTCCTAACTGTGTGTTAATATTATAGATTATCCCTTCTCACGTTTTCACATATGTGCTCCTAAGGTCTCAGAAACATTGGTAAAACTAGAGTGCTTTTATTGGGGACTTCTCCCCAAATTAGAACAACAGCCTTGCCATCAAATATTAATTTTTCCTGCCTTTCTCAAACAATTTGCATAGTAATTTCTTGTTAAACTTCTGTGCTTTGAGTTGTCAGTTTTGCACCATTTCTTGTCAATTTCACACCATAGAGCAGTGAGAAACTGACAGCCAGAGTTATAGAGCAGGAGAACAGCATGAGCACATGCTAAAAATATATTGTGAAAAGCCAGCACCTTAATTTAGGGCACTCAGTAAAAGTTCCAAAAATGACCTGCTTATGTATATTTCAATAAGGCAAATTTCTTCATGTGTGTATACGTATGCCAAGACACATTTGTGTATATGCAATATGATTTATTTTATTTTAAGATAATTTAATCCCGAGCTTGCCTTTCTGATACATTATTCCATATAATCTTATGTAGGAAGAATGATCATGAAATCTGTGTTGCATTTGTGGGTAACCTTTTCTCTGTAAATCCACAGCTTGCTTAGACTAGAGCTATTTCTTTTGACTTCTCCTTACACTTAGGTGTTTATAAATTAGATAATGTTGATTAAATACTATACTTTGAAACTTTAATCAAAGTAACCTTTTTATTAGTTTGTTACTTTGAAGCTTTAAAAGATAGGGTCCATGTGGCTCTTATTCTGTAAGACACAATGACTAAAACATTCCCAGAGTGCAATTAATAAGAAAATATTAAATACTTTGTGTCAGACAACCCAGAAGTAATATGAGGTCATAGAAAATATACACACACATGTGTGTTTATATATGTGTATTTACTAAGCTATTTATGTATATAGTTGGCTATAATTTCCAGGCATTTTAAATGAATTTATAATCTATGGGAACATATTGTATACATACAATACAATGTTATACGGTATGTATGTTGTATCTAATATGTACTATTAGATAAAATATCTTATGTTATATAATATGCATGTATATGTATATTATATTGAATATATATCATTAAGGTAATACATATCATATAATACTGTTAATTTTATGATGTCATCTGTAATATATAGTAGATATAATATGATGTCAGCTATAATATAAACATATATTAGATATACTATATACATAATATATAGCATTATATATGCATAAATAGATAATACAGTATTGTATGGTATGTATAGTATGTCTATTAAACAATTTTATCATGTATTAATTATATGATTTTAATATATCTATTGTTATATAATACACTATTATATGTTTATGCATATATGATATTGTTTATTTATATATAATACCTGGAAATTATGAAAATACCTCCTGGTGATTATGGTAACAGAGTATATATTTTTAAAATTAGATGTCTTTTTCAGTGAAGGAATTTGAGACAAAAAGGAATAACAGATTAAATTACCTAGACTTTATGTGAATCATTTTTTTGTCAAATGCAATTTTTATTCAAATTTGGATTGAAGTATCAAAATAGTTGTCAATGTTAACAACTCAGTTTGCACCATGCAATATTTATATGCAGTATCTTCGACTTTTCTGCTAGTCTCAGCCTGAACTCATGTGACTCCCACAAGTGACCCTCAGCTTTTGGCTGAACCAGCCAGTGTGAATTAATTACTTGTAATGTGTAGTAAGGGATTCTTAAGATTTAATTTCTTGAGGGGAAAATTATATTGTTTTTTTCTCAATAGTAAGAGATGATATTAGAAGGGCTCCAACAGCTTAAACGTTTTTTTAGAGAAGGCTAAAAATCAAGAAATGTATATATATTTAATTAGAAAATACTTTATCTTATATTTGACCCATCCCTTTGGCAACTAATGTTCTTGATAATTAGGACTGACAAAAGAGTGTTTTCACACCAATTATTCAAGAAGTCTTCTAACTCCATTGTATTTTTGGGTTTTGTCAAGAAAAATGAAACATTTCTAATTCTAAGGAGACCTTGTGATACAGTGGATTGAGGCCTAAAATTGAAATCAGAAGAATGGGCTTTAAGTCCTAGTTCTGACGCTTGCTAGACAGATGATCATGAATAAAGAAAAACAGAAAACTATGACCCTATGAAGAAAGCTTTTTAGGGAATGTGGGTTGTAGGTTGGAGGCGTTTAGGACTAAAGGGTGACAATTACATTGGCTGTCAAGGAAGAAGAAACTTCTTAACCACTAGTAGTACAAAGCTCCTGAATGAACTACTGTGAGAATTTGTGAAGTGTCTTTTCTTGATATGTCCTAGAAGAAAATAAAAAATTAGCTTTGAATAGACCATCTATTGACAAACTTTCAAAAGCATTATGTCAAGGTTCTTCTGGTCCTTGTTCTTCCACTCCAATATGTATGTAGAATAATACCAGAGTATTGACTCTTGTGATTGGGTAAGAGGAGGAGACAGGTGATTCTTATCAATGAAAAGGGGAAATAACAATATTATGAGCAAATGAGTTAAAAAGCACTTATTAAATACTATACTAAATACTGTGTTATAGGTTAGAGATACAAGTAGAAAATTAAGATACTCCATGCTCTTGAGGACCTCATTTTCAAATAGGAGAGACATCATTTATTGGAGGGTACAATGTTGTGGTAGATGGTACAGCTTGGTAGTCATGATGGGAAGTAATCTAATTATGGTACAGTGGAGAGGATATAATGCTAATGTAGAAAAATGTTATCTTTACTATCATCGTGACTGACAAAAGCATACTCTGCCAACTCCCATGAAGAGGTGGCATGATAGCTCCCACAAGTGACAAGAAGAGGATGCAGTGACCCAAAATTGGTTTATGTTCCCATTTTGACATGGATGTCAAAGGATGCTAATTCCCAGCCTTGTCAGAAAGTAAAGACTTGGACCATATGATTCCTCAGGTATCTTTGCATACTGTGTTACTTTGTGCACCCTGATGTATTACTTTTTTAAAAAGGAGAGAGAAAGAGAGAGAGAGTTCAAAGTGTACTATATATACAAACATAGTCTTTGGAATCCAAGAAATAAGCATATCCCATGTTGGTCTGTTTGTTTTTAAAGATTTAATGTGTAATGGAATATAAAATTGCATTTAAGTATAACTCAAAATATTTACTGATGTTAATCATATAATGGCAGAGAAATAGATTTGTTTTTCATCATAAAGTAAGAATTATAAGGCATGCTTTTACAAAAGGAACACTGAAGCCTCATTGCATGGTTAAGTTGGTTTTATAGAAAATGAAAGGAAAAAGGGACAGTTTCTTTGTGTTTACTGTTCATATGTTCTTGAAGGCTAAAATTCATGCAAACCATTGTTTAAAACCTATCAAATTAAGGTTCAGTTAATTGAGAATTGGTGATAACTTGATCAAGATCACTCTGCACACAAAACCTCAGTGCATTTTCAAAGGAAGGGATTAATAAGAAAATTAACAACAAACAAATCTTATCATGCTTGTTTAATTTACTTGAGAGAGAGGGAAAATCTAGTTCTAAGAACTTTGACACATTCTGTTTCTTCTTCTCTGTGTACTCTATGATCCACCACCATCAGTCTTCTTCCTCTTCCTGCTCTGATTAGCTTTTAAAGCCCTTCAAAACTCTTTCAGGAAAAAACAATAATTGTGTGTATTGTTGTTTGAATCATACTATCTTCTCCATTTGACTGAGCTCTTTGAGGACAGCAACCTTGTTTTTGTCTTTCTTTGTATCCCTAGTACTTAGTGCAGTGCCTAGTGCAAAGTTAGGGCATAATTAATGCTTATTGACACTGATGTCAAATGATATCCAATGATATTGATCAAATAATATTATTTGATATTGATATCAAATGAGACAAAGCTCAGTGTAAACACTATATAAATGCTTGCTATTATAATTATTGTTGTTACATACAAATGGAGAGTTAATACTAAAGGAAACAAATAGAGCTCTGAAGGAAACTCATTAGAGTCAGTTAAGCAGGGCTTCACCTTGGAATATGTTATGTTATGCTGGAATTAATCTATATTATATATATATATGTATAACATATATAACATATATTTATGTTAGCTGGAATTAATCTATAGACTGGAAAGAAAAACCATCTAAAATTCTTCTAAAATATATTGTAAAAATGTTGCCACCTTTGCCTGACCTTCTCTTTAACTAATTTAATTTAATCTGATCACTCAGTCTTGGACAAAGACTTACTTCTTATCCAGACTATCCCCCACCTAGGACAATCTAGACAATAAAGAGGTCCACCTCTGCGCAAACCTGACTTGAGTGGAAAACAATGGGCCAGAATTCACCTTATATTAAATTCTTTGTAAGGTTTTCCACTTGGGTAGGAAAAAAAACTCCTACCTAGGATCAAAAGGCATGTACTCCAGAGACTTGGGTAATCTCCTCCATCAACAATGTCCTTCAGATGCTGGCTTGACCTAGTACAGAATGGGGAATCTAGGAAGGGGTAGAAACACCCTGGATCTCCCCAATAATTGGTGATTTAATAATCATTTCTCTCCCTTTACAGTGCTCTCCTGTCCTCTAAATGCACTGTTTTCTGAGCCTCTCTGTCTTTCAACTTCTCTGTAACATAAGATAGTTGAAATAGAAGACTTTTGAGGTCTTTTCTAGTTCTAAATTCATGATATAATAATAACAATAATGGTATTTATACAGTGCTGTAAAGTTTACAAAGCACTGCATATTGATTCTCATTCCATCCTCGTAGCAATTCTATAAGAATAGGTGTTATTTTTAGAATCCTAATATCTTAATCATCATCCCCCATTCTTAGCCTTTTCTCTTACACACACACACACACACACACACACACACACACACACTCACTCATGTCTGAGAAGGATTACTGCTGGCAGGTAACATTGCTTCCTTCCTTCAGGGCCAATTCATGTAACATTTTTCATAAATCGCTGCCTAGTCTCCCCTAGTCAGCCACGATCTCTGCCTCACCAGCTTTTCATGCCATCTTGTCAGGACTGCTTCTTTGCACCTAATATGTCCTAACGTGTATCATTGTTATTTGTATGTAAGCCTTACCTGCTCTGTTATATTGTAGACCCCTTGATGACAGGGCCTATGTCTTACTTCATTTCATCATCCATAACACCTTGTACATACTGGACACCAGATAAATGTATTGACTTGAACTAAATGAGAAGTGATTTAGTTAAAGAGTCATCACTATGTTTACTGAAATATCTAGCAAACTAAAAGTCTGTAGAATTGGCACTGCTGTATGATTTCTGAATAATCACATCATGATACACAGGCTTCTTAATAAAGGATATAGTGTATTTAGTGAGTATTGTAAACTGCATAATACTGCATAATTCATAAACATCAGATTATAGTCATATCCACAGGGTGGAATTTCATTGTAGGATATCGTAATATGTCCTTGTGGAATACCCCTATGTACGAAAATTCCTGTTTGTAATGAGGACAGTGTAGCTCTGAAATATCCTATGCATCACCCAGCCTAGTTCACTGAGGTGAAAGCAAGGGGAGAGTTATAACCTAGACTGGTACACTTTTCTGTGGTTCTGCCCAGCTTTTATTTATCTTTCAGATCATAGTCCCATGTGACATAGAGGAGAAAGGGATCTTAGCAATTATTTAGCCCTGGGCAACTAATCATTTTATTCATTATGCTAGCATATAATTAATAAAAGGGGTCAGTGGCAGTCTTAAAGCCAAAGACCCCCTCATGAAACCCACTCTACACTAATATGCCCTTGGAAGAGTGTGTGTTACTTAGGGTGGCCATTCAAGTCTGATTGGTTAACAGATAATGAGTAGAATGAATATCACAATGAGAGGTGGACCTATTCTATTCTAATGAGGAACATTTTGTAGAATGAGTAAACCAAAGACCATAGGTTTAAAGTCACACACCCAAGCAAGCAGGAAAAAGATAGTTCTAGCCCTCAAGGAGCATACAATATGATGAGTTGGTTGGCCCAGGTGACCTCCTTCAATGGAAGCTTTTGGAGGAGCTCTCCATTCCTCCCCTCCAATCAGAGGGGTCCCAGGGCAGAGGGTAAAGATGAAGCTTGAGCACTAATACTGATAGAGTCTGGCACAATGATGAAATTTCTATTGATGAGGGTTTAAGGATGGTGAGAGGGGGGATGATGGAGAATTCCAAAGAAATACAGCCAGATGGGAAATAAAGAGCTGAAAGTCTAAGCTAGGATGTTTTGGTCCAAATTAAAGTTTTCTTTCCATTTTTAACTCACTGTGGAAAACTTCTTGGAGAATGAGACTTGTTTTTTAGATTTCCAAATTCAATTGAAAACTTTTATTTCAATTGGTCCATCCTAATCTAAACATATGATATATTCTATCCTTCTCAAACTTTAACTCAGTAAGCCTTGGAGATTCTATTTAAGAGTTACCAACATTTTGCCTTTCCCACCATTTAGTCATCAGGGCATCATTGACCTGTGTATATATGATATCACTAAAGTGGATACTTGTAAATATTCTAAAAATTATGGGAACACTTACTGATGAACATTTGTATGTGTTTTGCATAGTCTGGTGCTTTCAGTTCAGTGAAAGAATTAACAGCAAGAGATAGAGCAAATCAAATTGGGCACAATGAATAATCATTCAACGGAGTCATGGAGTCATTCAGTATTAGTGCATGTCTTTCTTTTTACCTGAAATCTTTATTCCAATCTTGTTAAGATAAGATGCTGTTGGCTAACATGAAAAATATGTTTTCCATAACTTCACATGTATGATCAATATCAAATTGCTTACCTTCCCAAGAAAGGGGAGAGGTGTGGGAGGGAGCAAGATAATTTGGAACCCAATATTTTTTAAAGTGATTGGTAAAAATTTTTTACATGTAATTGGGAAATATTTAACAAAATAGCTACAACTATATTTTAAAAATAAAATAAGATGCTAATTATACACAGATGATTTTGGGAAAGGATCAGTCTATCAGTGTGATATAAATGGCTGAGGTCCAAATGACCTACTTAAGAAACTTGAAATTTTGGCACCCTTACTTCCATCTCTGGTGGATATCACACATCTTTTTTTAATCTGACATTTGACAGAGTTTTTCATGCTATTCTTGCGAATAAGATATAAAGGTGTGAGCTGAATTTTGAAGCTGGTTGAATGGCCAGTCTCAGAGTAGTATTAGTGGTTCAGTGTCCACTTAGAAGGAAGTTTTGAGTGGAGGCCCAGGGATCTAGGCCTCACTATGTGAGATTTATTTTTATGAATGAGCCAGATAAAGGAGTCTATGACATACTTGTCAGAGGTGCAGATGACGAAGATGGGAGAGATAATTAATACATAGTCAGGATCTCTAACCATTTTAGCAGGCTATAGCATCAAATGGAAACTAACAAAGTGAAATTTCATAGAAATAAACGTAAAAACCTATTATTAAGCTTAAAAAAATCAGTGTCACAAGTAAGAGATCAGGGAGCTATGGTTAAATAGCAACGTATCTGAAGAAGATTTGAGTTTTGGTGGAACGCAAGCAACAGATGTGTATGTGTTCAACAACTAGATCCTAGGGGAGAAATAACTTACATTAGACAGATATAGCAATTTTATCGGTATTATTAACATTTTCTCCATCGCTTTCTTAAATACAGACAATCAACAAAACAATAAATCAAGCCCAGATCTGTAGCATTGGCCAATTTTCTGGAGTGTAAATGCTCACCCTGGAAGCTTGAGCTGGCTTAGGCACTCCGCTGTTTACAAACTCAGTATAAATCATCTGTGTGATTTTGTTGCTGCTGTGGTGGTGGTTGTTCCAGATCCTCCATTTCATTGGTTTAGGGAATTCTCAGTGAGAAAACTTTCTCTGGTAAAGCAGATCAGCAACTGTTTTACAGTTTATTGTCAGGAATTTGGCTGGGGCTCCAAAAGGTTAAATCATTTGCTTGGAAACCCACAGCTGGTCTGTATCAGAAGCTAGACATGAGCCCAAGACTTCCCATCTCAGAGGTTAGCTGTAGAACTACCACTACAGCATGCTGCCTCTTGTTGGCCAAAAATACGAATGTGATGCTAGGCTTCATTAAGACTTCATTAAGAGAGGAAATAGTCCCACACCATTCTACCATGGCCGGAAGACATCTGGGGTGTTGTTTTCAGTCCTACATTCCTTATTTTAGAGGAGACATTGATAATAAATAATAAGTGTGCAGGGTGGTGAAAAATGTCATGATTCTGTCATAAAGAATGATTGGAAGGACCAGAGAGATTTAGGCTAGGGAAGAAAAAGAAAAGAAAACAGTGGGGCCTTGATACTCATCAAATATCTAAAGAGTTGTCCTGTGGAAAGAGGGCGTAGATATGTTCTACTTGTCCCAGAGGGAAGTATAAAAAGGAAAAACAAGACAAATTTTCTGCTCCAGTCTGGAATGATTACCTCAGGAGCTACAGATGCTCCCATACTGGAGTTCTTCAAGTGGAGACCAGATGACCATTTTTGGAAAAGGCTATCTAATTATGTGTTGGACTAGACAATCTCTGAAGTATCTTCTGATGATGAAATTCCTTGATAGCAATTCTGTGATTTCCTTACTTGCCTGACTGGGTAGAAGAGCAAGAAAGAGCTGATGGTAGTTGTCAAAGGATTGTATCTAATGGGTGAAGAAGGTAGGTGGACCTGCCTATTAGTTGGTAATAACATTGTTTGAGTTCCTGTTTTCTTCTGTCTAAACTCACCTTCAAGGGAGTCCAATAAACTGAAGCTTTCTTGACAGTACATAACAGACCACTTTGAAGCAAGATCATGCTCATATATGTTTGTGTTCTCTGACTGTTCCCTCTACTGCTTTAATCTTTTTCGAATGTTTATTTGGAGACCCTAAGGTCTCCTTTTAAGTAGATCAGATAAAGAAGTGGCAAGTAAAGTTGGGTTGTGGCATTCAAGGAATTTTGGAGGGCATGAAAATCTCAAGGAAATACAAGAAATGTCCAGATCATCATGCAATAGAATATAAATATGACATGAGAAAAATCAAGCACTGTGTATGAGGGAAGGACTGTGAAATTGATTGAACATATTTCTTCAGAACTGAGACTTCGGGGATAGACAAAAAATACCACTCTTATAAAAACTTCATTGGAGCCATGTTTTGATTCTCAGACTCACACCTAAAATATTTTTCCTTATTGTGCTAATTGATGAATGAAGTTCTTTAGATTAGATGTATTCATGATAAAACAAAGTTAAAGCTCATTTCTTTAAATGTAACAACTTTTAAGAAAAAAATATGTGAGCAAATATAGTCAGTCTATGGTCAACAAAGTTAGGACTATATTATAGCTGATGTACTTTGAAACACCTTTTGCCCTTAATATTATTATCATTCCTTGCTTTATTTTGCATGGTATATTGAGGCAGTAGTATTCAACAATATTGCAAAGCAAAGACAATACTAGCATGTAATTTTAAATGGGGGTAGCGTACCAAAATCTTTAGTGAAATAAAGAACAAAAGCAGAACTTAATAATAATTCATTATTTTTCATATCACAAAATAAAGTGGCTTTGTACGCACTCATTAAAATGTATTGCTTTGTCTATCTCACTGAAGCAAATAAAATTGATTCTCTTAAGTTAACTGTTTACGTTATCTAGAAGTAATTTTCTTTGGGCTGAAAGAAAAAGAAAGCAATACCTCTGGGAGTTTTAGGAAAGGAGGAAGGCAGGCAGTCAGGGTGGGAGGGAGGAAGGAAGGAAGGAAGGAAGGAAGGAAGGAAGGAAGGAAGGAAGGAAGGAAGGAAGGAAGGATGGATGGATGGATGGATGGATGGATGGATGGATGATCTGTTGATCTGTTTAGTACCTTACTGCAGTGGTAGCCCCTTCTTCTCTGTTTTGGGGAGGAGATCCTGACCTACGACTTCTTCAATATAGAGAACTTCTTTAACCCATACACATAAGTAACTGAACTGCTCTGTAATTTATAATCTTGTAAAGTTGCCTAGTGCAATAAGAAGTTAATTGACAACCGTGGTCTCATAGCTAGTATGTGCCAGAGATTGGGCTTGGACCCAATTCTCCTTGAATCCAAAAATGACCCCTTATTCATTTTGCAGTGCTGGCTCTGAGCCTCTCCTTAACTTTTGAAAAATTACTGTTATTACATAAGGGAACCATAGTTTTCTCAATGATTTTCTTCTGTCTTGAACCATTTCTAATACTCATTGATTTGTTATCATTCTGAACTTCAAGTTAAGATGGTAAATGTATGCTCATAGCTATTCAATTGCCAACTTTATATATAGCACATTTATAGAACTTGAAGTAGAGCATCTAAATGAATACTCACCTTTTATCAGTGAGGAAACTGAGGCTTAAAGCAGCTGATTTGTTCCCTTCACATGTGTATTTATAGGCAGAACTGAGAAGAGAAGTTAGATACATCGATTTCCAGTCTAGTGTCCTTTGTAAATCTTACTAACTTTTCCATTTTACTTTTGTATTAAAAAAAAACCTAACCCTTTTAAAAGATAACACGCTAAGTTAGTCACCTGACTTCCACTTATAAGGTTTAATTTAAACTACTTGGAAGACTGAGAATAACCATGAACATGCTATATTAAAAGGATGTCTAACAAAGAAACTCATCCCAGCTCAGAAAAAGAAAAGATGGAGAGACCTCTAGATCTTTTTTTTGGATGCTCAAACAGAGTGGTCATCTTCAAAAAGGAAGCTTTGTTTCAGAGAAAAATTGTGGGAAGAGACTCTAAGAAGCTGGAGAGGCATGTAGAGATATGGTGACAGTAGCTACAGAGAAGCAGGAGGAAAGTGATGTGAATATGGAATGATTTGCACAATTTAATCTGAAAACAGTCAAGAATAGATTGTGTTCTTTAGGGGGAATGTCAAGAAGTGGTATCAAGGTGTTTGGCTAGAAGCAGAATCATCAAGTCATAGACAAGAATTCTAGCAGTTACTGAAAGACATGAAGAGTGGTCAGAGAGTCTCTGGTGATCATTGGGGAAATGCATCAAAGGATCTGGAATCTAGAACCTCACCCAAGAGGAGCAACTGTGGCCTGACTTTTTTTCACTTCAATCTAAGTCCATAGCTATATGCTAAAGGGCACTGGAGATTTCACTTGGCTTTAGGGCTTCTGCTAGGAGACTTCCCCAGAGATAACACTACTTGTAATGAGGTTGTTATTATATTTTACTCTATTAGATGAATCCAAGATAGCCTCATCTATATTAAAGTCCATGCCATGGCAAATTTGATTATAACATGTTGCAGTATTTTTATGACTACAATCAGTACAGTTAGTAAGGTCTAAAGCCAGCTAGCCTGTCCTTTCTCCCAGTAGAAGAATCATTTTTTAAACATTCCTGGTAGAGGGATCTCACCACTTTTACCAAGAAGCCCCATTTATTGTTAGGAGACTACAAATGTCCAGGGTAGGGAGTCTGGAGGCCACATGTAGCCTTCTAGGTCCTTGGGTGTAGACTTTTGACTGAGTCCAAGTCTTAAAGGACAAATCCTTTTATTAAGGGGATTTGTTCTTTGAAATTTAGATTCAACCAAAGGGCTGCCCTTGAGGACCTAGAGGACTACATGGGGCCTCGAAGCAGCATCTGCTTTCCTGTAACTTTCACCCATTCTTCATACTACCTCCCTCTAACGTCACAGATAAAATGAAAATTTTTTTCATGATATATGAAATATATATATTTCACATATACAAACTAGATGAAACTGACTGCCATTTTCAGAAGGAAGGAGGGCGAGAGGAAAATTTAGATCTCAAAATCTTGTAAAGATTCATGGTAGTTTTTCTTGACATGAAGCTGGGGAAAAAATAAAATACTATTAAAAATAAATTTTAAAAAAAGAAATGTTCTCAGGGAGAAAACATTTTGAATTTTTCCTCATTCAAATGGGGCAAGGAAAAAATTTTGAATTGTTACGAGTTAAATGAAGTGATAGGTTTAACAGCAAATGTTACATGCATTTTATTTAAAGTATAAGCTTTCTTTTGAAAATAGCATGTCATGATACAATTTTGGTTTCCAAGATTTGACTAAACATTTTAAAGACATTTGTTCAAAAACATTGATCAAATTATAAAATGTCAGAGGTCTCCTGTGGGCAAAGACTGCAGTATACCACTCCAGTACTGGATTAAAAGTTTTATAATTACAGGGGGGAAAAAATAAAGTCACAGCTAAAGTTGGTGACTGTTCAGCTAAAATGCAAATTGTATTTTGATCCTCCTTTTATGTATTATCCTTTAGGCATTGCATACCTTTATCTTTTCTCACTCCCTCCTGCTGCTTCCTTCATCTGTCTCCCTAAAGTGTTTTGAAAAGTATTTGTTTATTTTCGTATCAGTGTTTATATTTTTCTCCTTTCCTCATTTTCTTCATACTCGTAAATTTCATTCTCAATCCCTTAGAATAGATGGCAGTAAAAATGCTATTTTATTTTTCACAGGTGCTCCCCATTGGCCATCCTAGCACACATTCTGACTTCTTTGACCTTGCGACAATACAGTCTATTAAAAAGTAAACCATGAAAGAGAACTGGTTAGTGTTTTATCTAAAGCTTCCACTTTTTTTCTCCATGCCTAGATCATTACTCAGAAAAGGAACTCAAGAGACCTTCTAGTATAACCATCTTATTTTCCAGATGAGGAAAATTAAGCCCAACAGGTTAATGACTTAGAGGTGCTCAGACAAGTAGATAAACACAAGGGGAAGGATTTGAACATACCTCCTCTGTTTTTAGAGCCAGTGCTCTTTCCATCCATACCATGTTGTCTCCCCAACTATAGACTTGATTACTATACCTGAAAAGTTATTTTATTGGCTAGCCTAGGGATAGGAAGAAGGATTAACCTGTGATTTCACTGGTATAGAGCATTCCAAGAAGAGGAAACTCCTTCCACCAGTGTCAGTAGGCACTTTCTCTGAAATTTATAGTCTTAACAGTTATCTAGAGAAGTTACCTGACTTTCCCAGAATCACACAGACAGGATGCATCAGAGGAAGTTCCCTTCTTACTCTCAAATTCTATGATTCTATCATTTCCACTCCTAAGGAATTTACTGTCCAGTGGAATGAGGAGAAAGATGAGGTATATGAGTAAAATGCAAGGCAGAAAGCTCCTGAGTGAAAAAGAGTAATCAGATCTCTATTTTACTTACAAGGTACTAGGAGAGACAGATCATTTTTAGTTGGAGAAGAAACATGGAAAGGTTGTAGGATCAACCTTTGGAAGAGATCTTATGAGTCGTCCCGTCCAACTCTCTCACTTTACAAATGAGTAAATTGAGAAACAATGAGATTAAGTTATATGCCCAAGGTAACTAAGTAATTGAGTCAGGATTTGAATTTGGGTCCAATGATTCCCAAGTTCAGCACTCTTTCCACTGGACCATAATGCCATACATTGTCTACTTGAATAACTTGATGAGTGATAAAAAGAGAAATTTCAGCAAGAAGTGATTGATAATAAGCGACTACAAAAAATGAGGGAAGGCATCTGTAAATACCTAAAGAGGAAGGCATCATTTTGGAGTTCAAATTTATATGCCTGCTCTTCTTTCTGTTGATGGTTCTGGTTTGTGACTGGCTTGCTATGTCACAGAGATATATATAGAACTTCACCCTTGTGATAAGCCAGTTCAGGGTAAAAGACCTAGGTAATCCTATTGGATTATTTACCCCACAGTCCTCGTCATCATTGTTTTTGATGATGGTGATGATGATATGACCTCATTTACCAAGAATTCCTTAAGACAGATATGACAAAGTCCTGGCCAATGTAGTTACATTGTGAGCTAAGTTGTTTGTTCTCTGGAGCTAGGATATTTTAATATGTATGAAAGAATGTGCACTGATGCCAATTGTGCAATCAAATGTTCTTCTGAATGCCTATAGCACCTAGAGTGGGAGAGCTGAGTGCCAGACGTTGTTTCTGAAATGTACTCATGCCCCGGGTATACCTAGGATTGTCCTGCCTTCTGCAGAAGTACCATGCTTCCACTTACTTTTTAAAATCTATACATCACATGGAAATGATTTTTTAAAAGAAACTTCAAACTTCTTACTGAATGATGATAATATAACAAATTTTTTTATTATCTGAAAACACGATGAAACATTTTTGCATAGGGAAAAATGACCTTGAGAAGAAAAACATCACAGAAGAAGAAAACAATGCCAGGAAAGTCTGGCCACTTTTCTGATGAAAAAAATTATTGCAGGGGGTCAGCATATACCCAGCACATAGTTTCTATTAATAACCATTTTTCTTGCCATTCTGATTTTCTTTAGAGTGGACAGCTGTGGGAAGGGGGAAGAAGCAATGTGGAAAACTTTTTTTTTTTAATTTTCAGCCTTTGTCAGCATCTCATAGTAGCAGAGGGCATCTGGCAAGGAGGCCTAAAGTTCCAGAATAAAGTATAGACTCTTCAAAATATGCATGCTATAAAAGCAGGCTTTGGAATCAGCATCCTGAGAATTAACAAGATAAGAATCATTTTGTCCAATTTAAGTCAATTTTGAAAGATGAGGTTAACTCAGTTCAACCCCAAAAGACAATGGTATATAAGAAAAAAAGAACACTGGACCAAGTTGGAAGACCTTGCTCACATCTCAGCACTGTCACCTAATCTCTGTGTAACCTTAGGCTAGGAACTCAATCTCTTTGAAAATCAAGTTATTTGACTAGATGTTCTCTAAGGTACATTCTGACTCTAAGTCCTATAATCTTATTCTATATAGTAGTTATGAATTCCTAGTACCATCGATAGTGATATCTTGTTCTAGAGATGGCCATAGGGGAACAAGGTTAGTTGTTCCCATTGCAATGCATAGTACCAAGTGGGATTTTATTTCATAGCCTTATCATTGCTTGCTCCTTAATACATGTTGTGGATTGGGCTGAGTAGTAGCAAAGACCATTATCTATGTCATTACTTATTACCAGACCATTAGTCATGAACTCCCCTCATGTGTCACAATGACTCCACCACAGAGCCTATCCAAGACCAGTATCACAATTAGGACACACCACTTAGCCTCTTCCCTAGCACTTTTCTCACTGGCCAAATGTTCTTTGTATACTAATAATGCCCTTCCTACTCATAGTAATGTCTGTTCTCTGTTTCCACAAAGCTTTTCACAGGCTACCAGACTTCCTTTTTCCCCTGGAAGTGCTAAACAACCCCTAGAGAAATACTGGCATAGTCAACTCTTTCTTCTACTTCTGCAGTAAGCACAGAGGAAGGAACTTGTTATGTAGCCTGTGAATGTCAGAGCCTCCATGGTTCCCCACCTTGCTGTCCTGCCCCATCCTAGACTGCCCATCAGGGACGTGCAGTGTGCACAGGAAGAGAGGAAGTTTAAATATGGCATGATTGTTCCCCTTATGTAACATACCCTCTATCAAGGAGACATTGATAACTACACAGATTACTATAGTATGTCATAATTGTATGAAAAGTAGAACCAAAATGCTATTAAAAGTTTAAGTGGGGAGTATTATTAGAGACTCTGGAATTCAGAGAAACAGCCCAAAGAGTATTTCACTTTTAAGCTGGTCGGCTTTTAATAACCTGCCTAATAGTGTTGATCTGAGCAACAGAGTATACGTAAATTATAACCATGTAAGTGAAAGAGGGTAGATGGACAAAGAGTTCTGGTAGCAATTTGAAATGACGAAAAGTTATCTTTTATTTATTTGAATTAATCTAAGCTGTATTGACACTTAGTACTATATTTTAATAAGGATAGCGATTTCACTGGTAAAGGGAATGCCTAAAGACCTCTATTGATGTAGGTCAAGACCTCAGCAAATTAGGAAGTCGCTAAAAGCACTGACAAGTGAAATCAGGCTTAGAACACAGGTCTTGGCTTCAAGGCAGGCTCTCTACTGCACTCTGCTGTCTCCACTTTGGTATATGAAAGGCAATAAGTGAATTATAAGGCAACCCTACCCCATCCTCCACCTTCAGTATATTTTCTGCCTCTCAAAAAACAGCAACCACATTCCAAACACTTTTGTGTAGAATTTTTACCATTTTCCTCATGCTCTTGGTTTTTGAAGAGAAAATGCGTAGAGCCTAAAATATGTAACTGGCTAGGCTATCAACAAGTATGCACAAAATAAATGAAGTTGGTGTTCCACACTATTACTTGTTTAATGTTTCTGACTCTAATGGAATCAGTATTTTCAATATTCAGTAGGCAAGACTATCAGCCATTATTTTCTAAACAGTAAAACAGTGATGACGCTGGGACCCACAGTGTGGGAATTGCTATCATAGTGTTTTCTCTCCAATTAGTTTAATTCCAATTTTTAAAAGTATATCCCTTAAAGCCATCTCCTTCCATCTTTAAATTACTTCCTAACATGTCAATAGTATCTGGCAAATTTAAGTTATTGCTTCTTCTTTAAATTGAACTATAACGTATAAATATAAAAGCAAAAGTTAAGCTTGCTACAGAACAGAGCAAAGGCCAGGCTTCCAGTGAGTGTTAATATTAGAATAAACTGGAGCTGATGTTAAAAGAATGTGCCTGAGAAGCATTGGCATTATTAGAAAAGGACCCAGAAGAGCAATCTCTTGACTTTATTTTTCTGTTGATGACCTTGTAGTTTGAGTTAATAGTTTCTTAGCCTGACTGAAAAGTGGAGATGACTTTTTTTTATGGACTTGAGTCAGAGAGAGAAGAATATTCAAAGTTGTATTAGATTAAATTGCAGATCTGATACAAAATGAAATGCTTTTATGATCTTGCTTTTTCCTCCCTCCAATTCCATATCATTCCAGTTTAATGACATAGTAGCTATATAACTGGAACCTACCAGCTACAGTTATAAATATTTATCATTCATTTTAGGTAATATGTTTTATAGGTCTTTTTATGAAGAAAGCAATTGCTCTTAATGCAAAAAGAGTGCTTCAGTGTGTATAAATTGGATCTGGGGCTTATTTGACACCATGGAAATCTTGGTTCTCTAGACACTTGAAAACTTCTATGAAATTTTCAAGCCAGAAAGATTTTGATTTTTTCCTAAAGATTCTTCAATGTGTATGGCATTTCAATTTTAAGTCATCTTATATTTCTTTGTAGTTTTCATCCCTTGCTACTGGTTGTCCTGGTACCAGAGTCACAAATTCAATCACTAAGAGTCATGTTGCTAAGGAAATTGCCTTTCCATCAGTATATGGCCAGTTCCTCAAGCACTTAAACTTGGGGTTACCCTTGAGACAGTCTCTGAGACTGACACTAAAGAAATGTTCTCCTTTTCTAATTTGGCTAGGGTTCAGAAACTGTATTTTCTAAGAAGTCCTCCCTTGGAAAACATAGGCAAGCATCTGTGCCTCTACCATGAGACAGCTATTAATGGCTCCTGGAGGATGAGCAAATAACAGTTTTTTACATCTTCAGGATCTATTCAGAAGAAAGGTGGAAGAGAGAAGGGTAAGAAAGAGCCCAATGCAGAATACTAACTCTTCTGTACATATCATACACAGGAGGTATCTCCTCCCACAGAAGACTTATCCAACTTCCCAAACTCTGAACTAACCAATTCATTTTTAGGGAAGTCCCCATCATTGAAGCCCGTCTGTAGGAAGTGCTGTGTTGTAGCTCTACACTAATCAAACTTGTCTGGGGCAACCACCACTGTGGAGATCTGATTAAGAAATGTCTTTTGGGATACAGGAGAATGACTACAATGAGCAGTGTCATGCCATTTGATTATTTTTGTTCAAATGAATGTTAAAAATCAAGGTTCCTTTGTAATTTCCTCATCTTATCCAAAAATTCAAGAAGCATTCATTAAAAACCTATTATATAAAAGGCACTATGTTAGTTACTTGAAATAGAACGATTTAATACATTTGGTCCTCTTTGGAAGCAAAAGACAAACAAATATATCATTTTGGTTTCATGGAAATAGCACCGGAGTTGGGTTAAAATCTAACTCACATGTACTATTTGTATGACTTCAGACAATCAAAACTCAGCACGCATTTACTAAGCACCTAATATGTATCTAAAGTTTTTTAGGGCATATGAAAACTAAAAATGAAGTAATTCTTGCCCTCAGGGAACTGAAAAAAGGAATGGGGGGGAGGAGGGAGGGAGGGAATGAGGGAAGGAGAGAAGAAGGATGGAAGGGAGGGAGGGAGGCCAAAACAACAACAGCTTTTGTCTTCTCAATAATGTGAGCATTCCCCAGCACTCCATAGAGAGATGTTTTCAAAAGTCCTGAATAAATGTTCCTTCCCCATAAGCTCAGAAAGTTGATTAGAGAACTCCCCTGATTAATCTCTTATACACAGAGGTTATTGTGTTGCCTTATTCTTTCTTTAAAATTCTGTTATTAAAAGCTGATATTTATTTTACTTACATCACTTCGTTAACTTACAAGCTAATCCTAAAAGGTAGTTTTCATCATTCCCATACGTATTTATGATTTCATCAATGTGGGGAAAGAACGGAAACTTCCTCCAAGGGTAAAACAGAGTAGCCATACAGTTAGTATGAGTGAGATAATGAATTCCAAGGCTGGCTTTCAATCCACTGTTCTTTCTATAAAATGGGGATCATCAATAATCCATATAATAATAATAGTAGTAGTAGTAGTTGTAGTAGTAGTAGTAAGTCAGCAGATTGATAGAGCACCAGACTTGGAGTCAGAAGGAAATGAATTCAAACTCAGCCTCAGACCCTTACTAGCTATATTACCCTGGGCTAGTTGCTTAATCTCTGTCTGACTCAAGTCTCCCCATCTGTAAAATGGGGATAATAATAACATCTACCTCCCAGAGTTGTGAAAATAAAATGAAATGTTTTACAACCCCTCAGCACTATATAAATGCTAGCTATAATCTTTCCTTCTCCACCTCTTCCTCTTCCCTTTTCCCTTCCTCTCATCTGAGACTCAGATGAGATGTCTATAAAGCCTTTGCAAACTTGAAAGCGCAAGATAAACATGCATTATTGTTATTACACCATGCAACTACTTCTCTGTAAGGTATTGTTAGTAGCGGTATTTTTATTGATGAGGAAGCTGTCTCAGAAAGATTCAACACAGTCTTAGAAGCAAGGCTTGAAACCAGGAACTATACCTAAGTTTTTTCATAGATAAAAGGAGAGAGTTGCAGTCTGTGCTTCCAAGGACCTTCTCAGCTCTAAATCTATGAAAAACTTATCATCCACTACACTGCTGTTTGTGACATTTGGGAACATGGATTTAGCATAGTGATTTTCCCAACATTCCTAGCAGTGTTGAGGCAACATGGTTCAGTAGGATTTGGGTATCAGTATTTTTGTTTGTTTGTTTTTAAATGGAGCAGGGAAAGGAGCTTGCTGGTTCCTAAATCTCATTCAGACTTTTAAATCTCACCTTGTCCCAGTGCTTCTGGGAAATCAAAGGCTCTCCCTGCCTCATTCAGCATCTGGTAGCAGAAGGACATCTTCTTCAGGCTGCACTCTTAAACTGTTATTATCTGGCTTACTTTGGGAAATAACTTCTCTGTCACTATGCCACCACCCCTGCTTTTTTACATTTTCTCTGAAGCTCCCTCGCATTCCCTCCTTCTCCTTCCCTCTTTCCCCAATTTCCCTTTTTATCCCTCCTCTTCCCACCTCTCACTCTTTCTTCCCTCATCTCTCCCTCTTCCCCTTGGTCTCTTTCCCCACTTTGTCTCTTCTCATCTCTTCTCCACGGTCTCCAACCCTCTTCCTTTCTCTTTTCGCTCTCTTTTCTCCCTCCTTTTCCTCTTCTCTCCTCCTTCCCATTCTCTCATTCCCCATCTCTTCCTTCTCTCTCCCTCTCCCTCTCCCTCTCTCTCTCCACCTCTCCAAGTACTCCAACTATCCCCCCTTTCTTCTTCCACATTTGAATTTGACCAGAACTCTTCCTACATAACAATATATTTTATGTTGTTATTAGAGATATTGTCCTTTTAACCAAAGCTAATGCTACTTTGCCTCCCCCCCCCCCCCCATCGTCCCTAAGTGAGTGGTGTAGTGGTAAAGAGTCCTGGCAATGGGATAAAAAGACCTGTTTTCATGAATCACAACTCTACCACTTTTGCCGTTATTGTTGTGTGACCCTAGGTGAGTCACCTCTTTCCTGAGCTTTAATTTCTTCATTTGTAAAAGGATTAGATCTATCTGGCACTTTCCCTCTCAGTATGATTACAGATGAGATACTGCATTTTGACAGCCATCAAGCCCCTAGCATATTGGTGGCGTGGCACTGCTCACAGAGTTCTAGATCTGTAGTCAAAGGGGATCAAATATCACGTATAATATTTGCTACCTGAGTGACCTAGGGCAGGTCCCTTAGAATAGATGGTTTCTGAAATTCCTGCCAGCTCTATATCCACAATCCTATGAAATATAAGCCATTATTTTTAAGGAATGCTTTTTAACATGTACTTCCAAAATAGTAGTAATAATGGATTTGCACTGATCTATTCCCACTGTCTTTCTAAATCCTGCATGTGATAAGGGTATGTCTCTTGGGGACAGCTGACTGGGGTTAAGGATGAACATCTATGGAAAAAAAATGTGAGACTAACTTTTCCAAGGGATCTTTCCAGATAACTAATTAGCACCTGCTTCTAACAAACTAAATTAACCAATATATATTAATTGCATATAAATTACAAATTTGTAAGTCTTGGAGGAAATGTAAATGTGAATAACCTGTCTAGGAAGGAGGCACTCAGGTACTTCAGTGAAGAGTGCTGAGCCCGAAGTCAGAGGAGACTGATCTTCATGAGTTTAAATCCATCCTCAGAAGCTTACTAGCTGTGTGACCTTGGGCAAGCCACTTAACCCTGCTTGCCTCAGTTTCTTCTATAAAATGAATTGGGGAAAGAAATGGCAAACTACTCCAGTATCTTTGTCAAGAAAACCCTAAATGGGGCCATGAAGAACTGGACATAATTGAACAAAGAAGGACAGATTAGATGAAGTAGGTTGGTAACAAGACTGACTCAAGACTTACACAGAATTTGATTCATAAAATTTTGATTGGCAGCAGAAGCAAGCTTGTAGACCCAGAACATTTGAATAATAATCATAGATTCTTAATTTTAAATCTTACCCTTTCCTACGACAGTTTATTAATTGTTTGCTACTGAGGCACTTCGGCTGTATACAATACATTCAATGTGACTTTTACTAAATTTTTAATATTAACTCATAGACAGCCATGTATTTTCTCCTTAAGGAATCTTAACACACTTTATAAGTGTATTTCATAACATGCCTCTAATAGAAATACTGAGTAATATTTACATAGCTACTTCAACAACTCAGTGAACATACTTCTGTAACAGTCCAGTTGACTATTTCTCATTCTTTGAGGTGTTGTGACAGACTCTGAGAACACATCATTAATGCACATTCATCATCTGTTGTGTACCAACTCCGAGAATGGAATCAAGTTTGTGGTGCTCAATATGAAGATTTTTTAAAATGAAATGTTTCTGTGGAACACAGCGTTGCAATGAGCAAGTCATGGCATGTTTCTATGTGGACCGGAGGATTTTGTCATTTACTTATTTCTGAGTGATAGTAGATGGATGGTAAGCTACTACTTTGTACTTAACTATTTTGTATATATTTGTGATGATTCACTTCATTTTTATGTTTAATCCATTTATATTTGTTCTCATCTCTCCCATTCATATGTAAGTTTCTTGTGAGCAGGAATTTTCTTATTCTTTGTACTTGTATCCCTGGGACCTAGCACAGTGCCTGGCAAATCATAAGACCTTAATAAATACTGTTTGACTGGTTTATTAGTATTGCTTTACTGGATCTAGAAGCCTTACTTTAAGAAATACATTTTATCATTTTTAATAATACTGGGAATTTTTGTAAAGCTTTCTCTCCTGGCCATAGTAATAATAAAGCTTTATATCTTTTATGTAAATTTTACATTAGCATAGAAAGTTTTCTGCCTCTGATTTTCTTTCCAGTTTTAGGCTTTTGCTTTTTTTACCCTCAAACTTGAGCTGCTCATATTTCTTATGACATTTCTTTCTTGAAACACGTGTACTTGAGGCAGCTTTTTATCCACATCTCACTTGTGTATTTTGGTGTACAACAGATTTTCTGCATTTTGATATTTATTTAGCCAAAGGATATTATTAATTGAGAAAACTCAGTTATCCCATGAGCATATTATTCTTGTACTTTTATTTAACCAATTTTAACCCCTGAGTTTTGCTAATGTTTTATAGTCACATTTCATAAAAAATGTCTGACACTTTACATCTCTCTGGACAGAACATAAATGTCAAGAGAATTGGAGAATACTTTTTTTCTGCTTCGAATTGTTCTTATTAGCCAATGAACCTTAAAAATACTTTTGGAATCAAAAAAATCTAAAATTATTCAGCAATCCTCTTTCTACCAGAAATAATTCATTATTTCATTCCCCCTATTTTACAGATGAGTCAGCTTGGTCAATATGGAATGCTATAGCCCTGTAACAGATTTGAGAGCATGCGGTCACATTTCTTTATTACTAACTAGGGTAGAGAAGAAGAAAAAGATCTATTGTCTGTCCTCTTCCCTTAGTGTGCCTTATTCCACCTGGTTGTAGGGAGACACTGAGGAGATCTTTCAAATGGGTTCCACCAGAATGCAAGGCTGGGCTCTGTTGTGATTACTTAAGGGTACCAGTAGGAGTACTGTAAACAAAAATTTGGCATGAGCAATCATGTGGGCTTCTCTCCTTCTCAAAAGAGGAGGAAGAGTACACAATGCCTGTTGTTTGTGAACAAAAGACATAATGAAGGATTTAATGGGGAGAGAAGAGAGAAAGATGAGCCATATTAGTGAATATTATAAAGTCAGGGATTAGTGGTTAATATTTAAAGATGAGAGGTACTTTCTTTTAATTTGGAAAATGATAATAAGTAATTGGGAACCTCCAAATAAAGAACTGACATGTTTGGAGGGGCTAATTAAATGAAGAGAGGAATTATCTTAGCCGCATCATAGAGATGTAGAGATGAGAGGAAGAAGTTAGCATAGGTGACTTATGGAAGGATCTAGACCATAGATATTGTCACCATTTCTAACAGGAAGAAAGATCAGATGTGAATAGCCATGAGTCAGAAGCATCAGGTTTTTCAATGAATTTAATTGGTTCAATAAGGTGCTGTTTTCCTTGTTTGGGATGAGCACTATGGGATTAGAGGGAGAATAGGTGCAAGAAAATAAAATTAAAAAACTGGGGGGAAGAGATCTTGGGGATTTAGGTCAACCCTCTCATTTCATAGAAAAGGAAACTTATCAGCCCAAAGGCACAGTGGAACCTGAGGAAGGCCTTAAGACTCCTTCTGTGGCATCCTCAGGATTAGAACTCAAGTCTCTTTAGCAGATGATTCAATTAAGTTTGGATTATTAGGCAGAATGGGATAGGGAATGTGTTAAGTTCTCTGTGAGCTGTAGTAAATTTTGTGTTTATTATAAGGAGAATAATTTTGAAAGAAATGACTGAAATTTATGTTTCATTTTAATGGAATGTAAAAAGCTTTACACACTTTATCTCTTCAGAATTTCATGATAATCTTCTGACACTAATGCTGTGGTGGTGCTATCTCTAATATGCAGGTAAGGAAACTGAGCCTCAGAAAGGTTTTGACACTTGCTCGTGGTCATACAGATCACAGGAGCCTAGGGAAACAGATTTAAAGCTCAAACGGGACTTAGAGGCCACTGAATCCAAACCCCTTATTTTACATATGAGACAACTGAGGCAGTAGTGAAGCAACTTCTCCACAGAGAAGTCCCAGAGCTAAGATGTTTCCATAAAATAGTTAGATCCACTTCCTGTGTAGGCCTCTTTTCATGCTCCATCCCAGCTCTGCAGTCAGGTATGTTGGCTCTTTAAAATACCTACCAAAAAGGGAACAAATATTAAATATTTCTTGCTGGAAAGAACTATTGTAACTATTTTTCAATTCAGCATTACAGATCTTGAGGTAGCTATTTCATATTCAGGAATTTCTCTGTATTAAATATGGTGCAAAAGAAAAGGTAAGAATTTGGAAAGTGAAGTTTTCAGAGATTCTAGAGTATCCGCACTGGCTGTTACTCATTTCTCGGACTTCTTAGGAATGCCTCTTTAGAACCTAACTGAAACATAGCTTGTTAGAAGTTAGTATTTTGAATGTGTAGTGTATTTGGAAACATTGATGTAATTTGGAATATATTTTGCAGGGAAAATAAAAGTTTTGGAACTTTTTCATATGAAGGGGAAAGTCTATCTTTTAAATGTTGTCCATTCAAGTAATTTTTATTAAGCATTTTATGTAAAAGGAAGTGTTAGGACTTCACTGCTATTACTGTTATGAACCAGCTGGGTAGGCCCACACTCATCTTATCTTTGATTGTCTTGGGTTCTGACAGTCTTTATAGCAACTGAAGAATTATTAGAGGAAAATTTATTTGGTTGTTATGTATATTCTCTTAGTTTGAGCAAGTGAACCTATAGAGTTGGTCCATCTATAGAGTGTGTGTATGTTGCACAACCATAAGACCATCTCTTAGGGGGAATGATCATAGCCTTGGGCACAATTGGGGGCACTGAATAAAAATAAGGGGGTAGTGGAAGCATAAGAAAAGAAGAGAAAATAAGAAAATTTTGAAAAACTGTTCATATATATTTCATCTGTTGTGTAACAGAGTTAAAATCATAGTGATTATATTATTTTCCAAATAAACACACAAAATGCAAGTTATAACCCATTAGTGATCAAGTCTGGCAACAGGTCTTAACAAAAAAGTGTTGACAGGTGAACATGTCACACATTGTCAGGAAGTTCAGCATGCATTGGCAGGAATATGCGGATGTAATGATTGTGGTTACATGGTGCAATATTACATTATCAAATTTTCAATGCAGGAAAAAATCCACATATTGACAATATATTATTAAATATAAGATGAATCTTTTTATTTTATATTTTTAAATGATTCCAATTTCAAAACTAATCATTAAAGGATTAAAGAATGTAGATTTCCAAGGGGGCACTGAGCACATTTTTTTTTTGAAAAGGGAGTAGTAGACCAAATATATTTGGGAACCTCTGATCAGGAGGAAGAAATTAGACCGAAACACTTTAGAGACATTGCAAAGCCCCTTCGATGACCCCAACTTTATCCCTGGAACAATGACCCATCTTTTCAATACCAACATTCTTCATGTGTTATATGGCTGCAAGTCATGGAACACAATGAACTCTAAAGAATTAAAATTGAGAATCACCCTAAAGGTAGTGGAGAAGGGTCATGGTGAGAATAAGCAAAAAAAAAAAAAAGGCAAGAAAATAATAGCATAAAGATTGTTAGCAAAGAATTATATGAGTAAAAGAGATGCACTGGTCAGATGATAGGTATGAGGGATATAGCCAATGGACAACAATCTGCATGTTCGACTGATATTTTCATAATGTTAAGAAAAAACCAGGAAAGCCCCCAGCACACCTGATAGACCCATGGAGGCAAACTTTAATGGACAACATGAGCACAAGTCACACAGGAAGAGCAGGCATGGATACATTGTCTCCATGGGGTCATAAGATTATAGATTTAGAGCTGGAAGAGGCTTTGAAAGTCATCTTCTCCTTATCTTATAGATTGGGAAACTGAGAACTAAAGAAGCTAAATGACTTGCCCAGGTAGTATGTGGCAGAACAAGGCTATGATCCTAGGTCCTCTCTGATTTCAACCCGCTTTCCACTGTACTTTCCAATGTTCATTTGGCTCTCACTTGCAGTGTCTGTTCCTTACCATAAATCCCTTTTTTACTGTTATTATTCTAACAGGAATAATTTTTGTACTTTTTCATAACAGGTTAAGTCAAGACTGACTCTATAAGCTGTTCCAGAAGTTTTAATGCTGTTTAAAGTTTTAGACTTTTGGAATATCCTGTATAACTTTCAGAGCATCTCCCTTCCTAAGTGTAGTAAAAAATTTTTCAGTGTTACAGTGTTAAAAGGATTGGATAAAATACTATTGATCAAAACTTTTAATATGGTATGTCTATGTATTATTGATACTTTGACACCTGCAAAATTATATAAAACTGCTGCTTTTGTAATTACTAAGGGCAATGATGCCAATGCCAAGAAAGTCAATACTATGAATTTTTATTATTAGAGATAAAAATTTACTTGCAATTTCTTTGGCCTTTTAGTTGTTAATTGTAGAGCAAGTCAAATATGGAGAATAAAGTACCAAGGGATAATGTAATTGCAACTCTTCAAACAATTGCATTTATCTTGAGAATGAAGACTGATGATCTGGAAAAGAGATCTCATTGTTTCAGCATTAGAATTACGGGCTTTGCCAGTGGCTATTAGAAGAGATTCTCCAAAACTTTTTTTTTTAACTACAAAAGATGATACTTGTTAGATGAATGAAATTTAATTCTGCTACTTTTCATTAAGCAGGACCAGAAACTCTAATTCCCAAATTTATGGTTGACAAAAAACCCCAGGGCAGCATTTACAGATTTTTCCAAGTTTCTTGATAGAGAGCTCTTCAATTAGATATAGACAAAAGGGAATTAGGTTTGTTTGTTTTTTTCTAAAGACGGATAGTTTGTTCTTCCTAAAAAGCACCAGGAAAATAGCAAACATATAACAGTGCTAAGAGATAATTACATGAAATGAGAGTGGAGTACTTTACATTATCTTAAGGGACGTGAAATTACCTTTACTTTTGTGGGATTTTTTTTTTGAAGAGGGACTTGCTTCCCTCAAATTACTTAAGAATTTTTATTACAAAAATAAATTTGTCTTCAGCATTCATAATTAGTGAGGGTTCTTATGGGAAGGACATATTTTTATTATTTCTTTTTTAAATATCATATTTTAAGATTGTTTATTATATATTATACATTTTATATAACATATACAAAATATTTATTATATATAAACATAAAATATATATCATATATGGTCTTTTAAAATATCATATTTTATGATATCTTTCTGTGTTTCAACAGTAAAGTTTTGGGTAAAACAGATGAGTACTTTACATAGCACTTTTTCTGCTCCTTCCTAATGTTCTTATGTATTATTGTAGATTGGAGGTGGCTTATATTTTGTCAGCTCCTATGACGGTTCTATATTTCCCCATTGTCTAGTATATTCTTTGTACCACAGATGCCTAAGTAATGTCTGTTGAATTAAATGAAACATTTAGTATTATAATTATTATATATTATATAATTATAATAATAGAACATTGTTACTGTAAATAAAATACCCTGGACTAATACTGCTCTAGAACTTAGTGCAGCTTATGATTGTAGGGGTTCACGAGGAAACAGAATCCCAATAATGAGGTCTTAGAAAGCAGTGTGGGTAAGTGGGAAAAGGACCGCAGTATTTGGAATCAGAGTATCTGGGTTCAAATCCTAGTTCTACCTCTTCCTGTTTCTGTGATTTGGGGTGAGCTGTCAAACTTCTTCTGGACCTCAATTTCCTTATCTGTAAGATTGGGCTGTACAACCTCTAAGTCTCCTTCCAGTATGAAATATTTGATGCTTTGACCTCTTCCCATCTTCAAGATATTTTGTATAATATTATCTGAATGATGTTATTTCTCCCAGTGTGAGGACATGGGCTGTTTCATTTGTGTCTTCATACCCCTTTGTATTTGTACAGCCCTAATGCAAGAGTTTTCAACCTGGGGTCTGTGGTTTCTTTTAATTACTTTGATAATTGTATTTCATTGCAATTATTTTCCTTTATAATCTTATGTGTTTATTTTATGAACCATTTGTCTGAAAAAGAATTCATAGTCTTCACCAGACTGCCAAAGAAGTCCATGTCACAAATGTTAAAGACCTTTGCCTGACTAGGTGTTTAATAAATGCAAGTTGATTTGAATGTTAGACAACGGTGCTCCTTGGCATAAATAACAACTCTCCCCACTTGGTTAAGAGTCTCTTAACTGGTCTTCTTCAAAGCTGTCTCTATGCTTACATCAATAGTATAAAAATATAAAGTTATTCCATTTCATCAGTTATGTTAGCCAAAGAATGACATATTATTTCCTTCAATTTATAACTCTAGTTAATTACCCCCCCCCCCCAAAAAAATGACAGTGGGCAAGAGGGAATGCTGTTGCCATGGGAAGAGATTCTTTTCAGTTGATCAATATATAACAATTCCACAGAGATTCAGTGGCACTCCAAACTTTGTTTGACATGGGCCTCATGACCTCAATGGTGGGTCAAACATTGGTTCAACACAATGATGCCTTCAACTTCAGTGAACACTAATCAACTACTTACCTACAGTTAATAAGTGAGGGTGTAAAGACCATTCAAAGATGAAATAAGATTGATTTCCTGCCTTCATGGTTCTCATATATAGAATATGATACATTTCCAGATAACTATGATACATAATAAATGCCTAAGGGGAAGCAGGATATAGTGGATAGTGTCACAGTCAAAAAGATCTAGGATCAAATTTTTATTGCTTCATTCTCTTATGCCCCAGTTTTCTCATCTGTAAAATGAGGGTATCAGTACCTTCTAATAGAGCTGTTGTAAGGCTGAAATGAGACACAAAGTACTTTGCAGCTTTCAATATCTGTATAAATGTCATTTTATTATTATAAGAGAGGTAACACAGATAGTAAATAGTAGAGCAATGGTATTGAAAACCAAGTCCTCTGACTTCAGATCCAGTGTTCTTGTGTCATGCTGCCTACCCTCCCATCTCCACCTCTTTTCTGTATCTGTGTAGGATGGTACCAGCATGGGTGACTGGAAGAATGATAATGTCATTTCTATTGATAGAAATAAGGGTGTCAGGAGGAGAAGCTGACTTGGGTGATAAGCTGATGAGTTTACATTTAGACATTTTTAACTTTAGGGTGCAAAGGGAACATCCAAGTAGAAATGTCCAGCAAGTTGTTGAAAATTTAAGGTCAGTGCTTGGGGTAAAGGTGAGAGAGAGAGAGAGAGAGAGAGAGAGAGAGAGAGAGAGAGAGAGAGAGAGAGAGAGAGAGAGAGAGAGAGAGAGTTAAGAATCATTCATATATAGTTCAAAGTTGAAGACATAGACATGGATAACACTGACAAGGGAGAAAGTCTAGCCAGAGAAGATGATTTAGAACAGAACCTTCTATTTAGCGCTTATGAGGAGATGTATGCCCAAGTGGAGTACAAAGTCCTTCAGAGAGCTTGAAGAGGATGCACACAAAGAAATGGGGATTGGGTTTGATGAATGAAGTCATCCTTGATCTCCCTTAATAGTACTTTCAACAAAGTGGTAAAGGTGGAAGCTTGATTGGGTGAGAAGATGGAAAATGAGAGATAAGAGCAAGAGATTACTTTTTCAAGGTAGTGAGAAGGAGAATTAGAGATAGGGAGGGAAAGGAGGAGTAAAAATACATTTTGTAGAAAACAGTGAAAAAGAAAGTTGAGAGAACTCATTTTTCACGGCCTCCATCTGATCTAAAGTAGGAGGCAAAGTCATCAAGGTAATGTAGATTTGAAAGAATGAGAAAAGTTTGGAACAGGTGCTATGGAGAATGGGAAAATGATTCAACTAAAGATGGATTGTTGAATGAGAACTTAGTCAAAGTTATTGTGAATATTCAATTTATTTTACAGTTGTTTGTAGTGGATATTTGATGGAACTCATTGATATGGTTATGTGACATTCTTTAGCAACATCAGTAGCCTTCATGTAACCACAGAGAATGAGATAGGTGAAGATGTTAGAGATGACTTGCCCAATAAGGAACTAGTATAATAGTATAAGGGGCAGCTAGGTGGCAAAGGCAGAGGGCATGCTCTGCAGTCAGTCAGTTCTGGCTTCAGACACTTATGAGCTGGGCAAATCACTTAACCATGTTTGCCCCAGTTCCTCATCTGTAAAATGATCTGAAGAAGTAAATGGCAAACCACTCTGGTGGCTTTGCCAAGAAAACCCCATATGGGGTCACAAAGAGTCAGACACAATTGAAACAGTAATAGCAGCAGGAAAATTCCTGAATAAAATAAAGAGCCTAGACTATAGCCATAAGAGTTTGAGTCCTCCCCCTCAGTCTCTGGAGGGGAAAGACATTTCAAAGGAGCCAAATCTTTCATTAGTACTGTTTTCTAATCAATTAAACTGAGGTGACCAGGATTTCACTTTATTGATACTATTAGAGCTTGAAGAAACATGTCTTTCCTTTCTCTGAGAACTGGGAAAATTACTTATGTCCCCTTAGCAGAAACCCACACCCCAACCCAGGATAGAGGATCACTAAACTGTAGTTATAGAATTGCTACCAGGGGACAGAGCCAAGATGGAGGAAGCAGAGACCTGCCTGAGCTCTCCCTCCAAACTCCTCAAAATGCCTGTAAAAAATGACTCTAAACAAATTCTAGAGCAGCAGAAGTTACAAAATGACAGGGTAAATCAGATTTCCAGTCCAAGACAATCTGGAAGGCTGACAGGGGGGGTTTATTGCACCAGGCTCAGAGTGGGGTGCAGCCTAGTGTGGACCTCACTGGCACAGACAGGACTGGAGCAGGCATCAAGGTACTGAATCACTGGCAGCTGTGGTGATTTCTAGACTTCTCAATCCACAAATGCCAAAGACAGCTTCAAAGGTCAGTGGGAAAGCTCTGTCACTTGGGTGGGAGAGGCATGTGGTCCAGCCCCAGGCCAAGCCCCAGGGCAGCAGCAGCCACTTCCCTGGTGGCAGCTACTTCTGGAGCTCTTGGCCTTCCAATGACTGGGGAATTGAACAGCTGATCTGGGTTGCAGTCCTGGGTGGTGGTCCTGGGGCAAGGAGGAGCGCTGCCACAACAGAACTGGTGACATCTGTGGAAAGGGAATCCACTCACAGTTCCAGGGCAGAAAAGAGTGCTTGTGGTTGCTCACAGACCAGAGTACAGGCCAGGAGAAGAGTAAACAGCTCTCCTTTGATCATACCACTTTGGAGGAACTGAGAGTTTACAGGTCTCTAGAGATATCTCTGCAAACAGCCACACAAAACCCCTGAAACTTGGGGTAGTACACCCTCTACTTAACAAAGAGTCAAATAATTGGCTGGGAAAATGACCAAAAATGGGGGAAAATAAGAGTATAGAAAGTTAGTTTCTTAATGAAAAGGTATTTTCTTATGATGAGGAAGATCAAAGGATACAAATAAAAGATCGAGACATACAACCAGAGGAAGACAGCAGGGTCAAGGCTCCTACATCCAAAGACTCCAAGAAAAATATGAAATGATCTCAGGTCATAGAAGAGCTCAAAAAGAATTTTGAAAATCAAGTAAGAGAAGTAGAGGAAAAATTGGGAAGAGAAATGAGCGATGCAGGAAAATCATGAAAAATGAGTCAGCTGCCTGCTAAAGATGATCCAAAAAAAAAGGATGCTAAATAAAATAACACCTTTAAAAAACAGACTAACCCAAATGGCAAAAGAGGTCCAAAAAGCAATGAGGAGAAGAATGCCTTAAAAAGCAGAATTGGCCAGATGTAAAAGGAGGTACAAAAGCTCAATGAAGAAAATAATTCCTTCAAAATTAGAATGGAGCAAATGGAAGCTTATGACTTCATGAGAAATCAAGAAATTATAAAAGAAAGCTAAAAGAATGAAAAAATAGACGACAATGTGAAATATCTCATTGGAAAAACAACTGACCTGGAAAATAGATCCAGGAGAGATAATTTAAAAATTTTTGGTCTACCTGAGAACCATGATTTAAAAAAGAGCCTAGACATCATCTTTCAAGAAATTATCCCAGAAAACTGCACTGACATTCTAGACCCAGAGGGTAAAATAGAAATGGAAAGAATCCACAGATTACCCCCTGAAAGAGATCCCAAAAGGAAAACTCCTAGGAATATTATAGTCAAATTCCAGAGTTTCCAGATCGAGGAGAAAATATTACACGCAGCCAGAATGAAACAATTGGATTTAGCAGCTTCTACGCTAAGGCATCAGAGGTCTTAGACTATGATATTCCAAAGGTCAAAGGAGCTAAGATTTAAACCAAAAATCAAGTACCCAGCAAAACTGAGTATAATACTTCAGGGGAAAAATGGAATTTCAATGAAATAGAGGATTTGCAAGCATTCTTGTTGAAAGACAAGAGCTGAATAGAAAATTTGACTTTCAAATACAAGAATCAAGAGAAATATGAAAAGGTAAATATGAAAGAGAAGCCATAAGGACTCATTACTGTTTATATTCCTTCATGGAAAGATGATATTTGTAAATCATGAGATCTTTCTTAGTATTAGGGTAGTTAGAGGGAATATGAATATATATATATATACATGCATGCATATGCATACATATATGTATGCCTACACACATATGTATGCAGACATATGTATGCATAGACATATGTATACATATGCATATATGTATGTGTACATATATACATATATGTATTGTGGGTATTTGTGCATGTTTGTATTATGTACATGTGTGTGTATACATGTATATGCATACATACACATGCATGCATATACACCTATATATGTGTGTATGTGGTTAGATAGATAGATAGATAGATAGATAGATAGATAGATAGATAGATAGATAGTAGGTGGCACAGGATGAGCTGAATATGAAGGGAGGATACCTAAAAAATAAAATTAAGTGTTGAGAGGAATGTACCAAGAGAAAGAGAAAAGATGAGGTAGAATGTAGTAAATCATCTCACATAAAAGAGGTAAGAAAGAATTTTTTACAATGGAAAGGAAGTGGGAGAGGTGAGAGGGAATAAGTGAGCCTTACTCTCATTGGATTTGGCTTAAGGAGGGAATAATACATTCAATTGGATATGGAAATCTACCTTATCCTGCAGGAAGGCAGGGAGGAAGTTGATAGGAGAGGGAAAATAATAGAAGGGACTACATATTGGGGGAAGGGGTAGTCAGAAGGAAACAGTACTATGGGGGGACAGGAAAAGGGAGAGAATGGAATAAATAAAGGGCAGGACAGGACAGAGAGAAATGTGGTTAGTCTTTCACAGCAGGACCGTCATGAAAGTGTTTTGCATGGCTACGCATTATTGAATTCCTTGCTTTCTCAATGAGGGTGGTGGAGAGTGAGGGAGAGAATGTGGAACTCAAAACTTTAAAAATGAGTGTTAAAAATTGTGTTTGTATGCAACTAGGAAATAAGCTGTACAGGCAAAGGGGTAAATCTATCTTGCCCTATAGGAAAATAGAGGGGAAAAGGATAGGAGAAGGGGACGGTGATAAAAGGGAGCGCAGACTGGGGAAAGGGATAGTTATGATTCTCCTTATCCTGGAATGGGAGGAGGGGAGAGATGGGGAGAAAATTTGGAATTCAAAATCTTCTGGACATGAATGTTGAAAACTGAAAATAAAAAAAAAATATATTTTATAACTGCTACCATTCTGAAGAACATTCAAAAAAGTCAGTTTCAAAATGGATTCCTCTACTCAAGGTTTTATACTAGTTGTTGTCATATCTCTTAGGCCAAGTATATCATCAGCAAAAATATGTAAAGAAGGTTGTCCTTCTGCCACTGACTCCAATAAACGTAACTTTTAATTAACCAGAGCCATGGAAGAAGAAAGATGTCAGATTTAAAGGAAGTCCTGCATCAGCCTCCTCTTCAAAGGAGTGACGGATAGAAATAGCTAATAGATTATAGGGAAATTAACAGCAGAAGCCTTACTCCCATCGTAGGGCATGTGATAGTGGGGAGGACTCACTTGAACTTCTCTAGATTACTGAAAATCCTTTTATAGGTTCTAAATTCTTTGCCAAATTAGATACATGTCTGTCATGATGGTCAAATAATATCACAGTGTGTCTTTGGTGGGAGGATAGTAGGTATTTCTTAGAGGTATTTTACCAGAGGAAGTAGACCTTTAAATAAAATTCTAAAGCTCTATAAATTTTAAATCTCTTTCAAATGAGATGGCGTTGGTGTCAGAGCGACCTCAGTCAGAGTCTTTTATTTAACACTTACTGGCTTTGTGACCCTGGACAAGTAAGTTAACTTCCCAGTGTTTTGGGAAACCCTTAAAGATTCCAAATCTCTGAGGTGTATTAAAAGAGGCACTCACTTCACAGGAAGTTGCCTATACCAATGAAATCACAGGTTTAAACAAAAAGCAAAAACCTCTGAAGCTGACCTTGAGGTTTAGAGTGACCCACAGTTTTCTTTCATGGAAAAGGTAAAATACACCAAGTTTTAATATCTTTATTTTTCTCTCTCTTAATTCCTCTGTCCCCAACTCAACTTCCACCTAAGTCATGTGCCTGACAATTAAAGCTTCTGCCTGAATAAAAATGTTCATTTGCTTTTCTAATTTACCATTTTAACACTGGAACTCTGGAAGAAGACATTCAAACTTTTATAGTAAACAATAAAAAAGGCCTCATAAAGCTTCTCACAATGCAACGCTTAATTCTTGTCTGAGGTTGAGATCTATTACTTATGGATGCCTTTGTTGTGATACTTGTGTGGCCATTATTTTAGAGAAGATTGTTGTTCTGACTCCATTTTCTGTTTCCTCAGTGTGTTTATTTTAGGGAACTTGTAAAGGACATATTTTTAAGAGGCTATAATCACTTCACACAGGCAACTGCCATCTTAGCAAGTAGCTATTAACAATACAGACAGAAATTTTCAATGTGATGGCTTTAGACATCATGAGATTTCTTGATGCTATTTTAATGCACTAGGAGTATAAACTAAATTTAGATCCTGCTGACTATTGTGGGAGATAAGTGAGCTTCTCTCATGCAGACTATACTAGATTTAGTCAGTGTGTATTTCTGTCAAGCAGTGAGTGCAGCTCACAGCTTACACTCCTTGGAAGGAGGCAGCATGGTGGTCGTTAATGAAGTACTGGATTTGAAATCTGAAGCCCTGGGTTTGACTATTGGTGCTATCATGTATTACCAGTGTCTCCTTGGGCAAATCACGTTGCTTTTTGGGGAGGGGGCGTGGGAGGGGGTCAGTTGCCTTCTCTGTAAAATGAGGACATTAAACTACTAGATTATCTCAGTGTTAGGAGGGATCTTAAAGGTGAGAAGGCATTTATAACTTTCATATTAATCGATATGATATGTGTAATGAATATACTCATAATTTAGCTTTCTCAAGAGCTGCCTCTCTGGCTCAGGAATCAGAGCTCACAATGCAGCTTAAACTAATCAAAACTCTGACATTGCTCACAAGCGCTGGAGTTTAAGTGAAATGAATGAAAGACTGTAGAACCTGCTCCCATCACAAAACTCTGGTTCTATACTGTAGGGGAGGTGGTCACGACCCCCAAAGACTTGAGGCCAGAATTGTTGTATTGTGGGATTTGTGGGTTTGTCGTGGGAAACCACTAAGTGATTGTTTGTATTCTACCTTCCCCCTCCTTCCCTACTTGTGATTTAAGTATATAACCTGTGTTTCTACTTCAGCTAAGAGAACATTCCTCACTCTGAAACTGATTAATCAAACTACTTGATTACTGGCACTCCCCTCTCTAGGTCTACTTTGTAAGGCTCCCAGCATTCTCAGGTTAGAGACTGGCTCAGTAAAAATCCTGTTAACAAAGGTTATCTAATAAAGCCCACATTTCAACAGCAACCCCCTTTACAAGGTTGTTGAAATCTTCCCATGAGAGGAAGAGGAGCAACAGGACAGAGGACAGCTCCCTTCAAGACAGGTCATTCAACTTTTTAGTTGCTGTAATTATTAGAAGTGCCCCGCCACTCCTCCCTGCCACATGAAACCAAAATTTGCTTCTGCATTTTCTGCTCATTGCTTCTTGTTCTTCCGAAGTAAAAACAAATCAAATTCCTTTCTCATGTGATTAACTTTTCAGATACTCCCTAAATCTTTTCTTCTTCAGATTAAATATTCCCACTTACTCTCCCATCTTAGCCTCCAGTCCCCTTACTGCACTAGTCATTCTATCTTGTCACTGTCTTTCTCTTCTCCAGAATATCACAATTTAAATGAAATAATGACAAGTCTGAGAACTTGGATTTAAAGGAACGCAGTGTTAAAGAAAGACCATGATAGAAGAAACCCTGAAAATCATCTAGTCCTCTATCTCCATTTTACTAATAAGAAAACTGAGACCTCCCCCCTAAATCAAAAGTGACTCATTCAAGATCAAACAGAACTTTTCTGCCATCAGATTGCTTTTCACTGATTATTGATGCATATCTGGGGCATTTCCTTTATGATCATCATAATTTATTTTCACAGAAAAGTAATGTATTTTTCTAAAAGGTTATCCAACATTCCATTGAAGTTTCCTCTATGATCAAAAAGAAGGTAAAAATATGAATAGAATTCTATCTTGTTGTATTCTAAGTATTTTCTGACCTTAAGTGAACTGGCAGTAATATAATATTTAGGTGATGTACGTATAGGTGTACGTTTATACATGTATGTGCATATGAGGAAGGGGACAGAAACAGAGACAGATCAGGAATGCACTACCACAGGCCCATAATTAGGAATTATTTCACCAGAGTCAAAATGAGTAGGTGTAAAGAAAATCTTGGTGAAGGGGAGGGAGGAAGGGATAGGAAAGGAAAGAGGAGCAGTAACACAGAGGACATTCTAGCTATGGGTACAGCTGAAGCATAGATGGAAAATCTCATCACCCAGAGAGTTTGATCTGCCCCCTCAGGGTTTGGGAAGGAAAGTGGGCCCCATGAGAAGGATGTCATGGCAACAGGACCCTGAGGGCCCTTATGTTGCTAGGTTGAGACCAAAGGAAGAAAAATAGGACTGCAGTCACCCTGGAGAGGAAGTATAGAGTGCAGAACAGGCTTCCCATTCTCCCCCTCAGAGCCCCTGAGACAAAGTCCTATGGGGCATTGGATACTTCCATCTCTAGAGTAGGATTAATACATAGCACTTGCTTCTTTTTAGAACATTCTGGCATTGCATTTTTCTCTTTATTAGATTCTACCTTGTGTCATGTTTATCTTTGTGGATAGACTGTATTTCTCTAGCAGATTGTGAGCTCCTTGAGAGATAATTGTTTTGCATCACTGTATTCCCATATCATAATGGTTAAACTAAAGAAAAGATGCCAGTCCAGGGTTTGGTTTTGTTTTAAGTGGGACAGGGAGAAATGAAGCATATATTATATACACATATAGCTCTTTATCTAAATAAAAGGACTTAAAACAATTAAATTCAACAAATATGTAGTAATGTATAGGTAGTGAGATTTTTTATTATTAATGTAGTAAAATAAATTTTTTCACATAAAACTAGAATCTTAACATTATCTTCTGGTTTTAAAAAATAATTTTTATCTAATTCCCTTACCTTTATTGGTGGCAGACAGTATGTAGCCAGAGGTGGTTTTAACATAGTGAGTTGTCAGTGTACATTCAACCTTGCAAAACACTCTGAAAGAGAGAAAAGCAGCCTGGGTCAAAAGGAGGTAGAAGACAAGAGTAAAGCTAGAAGGTCATGGGGAGACAGAAAAAGAGGAGTCCCATTACCTCTATTCTGACCCCCAAAATATTAAGTTTCCTTTACCTGTAAGAATTCCATGATAAAGAATTTACAGTGAGTCTGGAGGAGGCAGGATGGTTCCAACTTTAAAAATGCCTAACAGTCCATTTCTTTCTTTTTTTCCCCACCTCAACCTCCTCCCTTTTTGTTAGCCTCTCAGACCTTGCAAAGACTAGGGCTCTATGAATACATTGACAAAGCAGGGAAGGGTTTTTTGGTTGTTTTCTTAGTATTCATGTGATGCAGTAATAAGTGCTTTTCCTTCAATATGCAATCAGGATCAAGAGTGTGGGAACAATGAAGCCAGTCTTTTCTAAACTTAGGTTTCCTGATGTATATTGAGACGAAGTCATCCATAATAGAGTCCCAGCATTTTCATATGACTTGAAGGACACATGTCTTACTTGTAAACACTCTGTTATTTATCCTTGATCAGAATTGAAGGCTAGCTTCTCTCTAGAAGATTTAATCAAAATTCCCCATCCTTAAGCAAAGGTGAATTGCTGAAGAAAATCCTGTTACCTTCCCTACAGTCATAAAAACTGGCCAGCAGACCTGTTCACTGCAGCATCTTTCCTAAGATTATTTATTTAAATTCAATAGGAGGCTTTGCTTTGAAGAAGAAATCATTCTCAGAGATTGATATGACGCTTTTTTCAACCATGTTGGCATGCAATTACTCTCAGGATAGCCATATTATGGATAGCGTGTCCAAATTCTAATGTATGGTCCTCTGTATCAGAATTCAGTTAATGTTATGAATGTTTAATAGAAGCTCTTTACCTGTATCACCTGGGCATTTGTTGTAAAATCATCCCTAGACATAAAGACAAAAAGGTTATATGTTATCCTTGAAAGTTTAAAATGTCACTTACTTTCAAAGATAGCTAAAGGAGAATATTCAAAAGGTTCTTGCTTATATGAAAACTGAATCATTCATGCTACAAGTGAAGTCCATTTCCCGTTGACCTAAATGAGAGGAAGTAGAGACATTCTATTAGCATATGCTCTAAAAAAAATGATTCTATAATCTAAGGCCACCACTTCATAGCCTCTTTTCCATCTTCATTACCTAATTTTTTTCTATGCTCTCTAGCCATTTAATCATATTATAGTTTTCCCTTTCACCCTCTGATCTTTCAGTCTTTTAAGTGAGGGATCCCCAAATATTTTCCCAAGAAATGAATGAAAATATAAACTATATAATCCATAGGTGATGAGTGTCCCCAAACCATTTCTGTAATGTTTCTGAATTAAAACTCATCAGAGCCATTAGAACTGGGAGATGAATAATATCAACAACTGAAAAAAACCAACCTTCCAGTGTTTAGAGGGCAGAAGGCTCCTTTGAGTTGCTCTCTTGTAAATATGAGGTGGTAGCAGTGATTTTTTTTTTTTTTTTTGCAGCCCTTACTGTCAAACAGAGAAATACATAAAAAGCCAGTGGCTGTAGCTTAGATTACTGTGAGGCAAAGTGGACAAGTAAATACAGCAAAAAATATCTACTTTGGCTTAGCTATTGATGGTAGGAGATGGGGAGGGGAAAAGGTAAAGGGAAAAAACAATCTGATACCTTTTTTATTACAGCCTTGTCTTAGTGAAAACAGGTGGTAAATTACATGGGCTATAGACAATGTGTCATCTAGGGGCAAAATTTGTACTGGGGACTTACTCTCGAGGCCTTTACTGGTTGCATTCTGCCCCTTTCTCCCTAATGCTCAGCATTGCCAAGAGCATTTTTATTCTCATTGCAGTGAATCTGTGAATCTGCTTTATATTTCTATGTTTTAAAATCCAATTCAACAAATGTATGTTAAGTGCCAACTATATGTAAAGCCCTGTGCTAAATGCCAGGTTAATTACAAAGATGAAAATCATAGTTCCTGCCCACAAATCCTAAACTTTACTTAAATGCGTTTAAGAAAGCTATATTCTGATGTAAGCATGGGTTTATTTTAAAAGATGAAATACCCTGTTTAAATAAATCAGTTCCAGGGATATCCAGAAGTAGCAAAGAACATTGGAGAGAACACTGGACTTGGGAGTCAGAAACACTGGGTTCAAAACCTACCTCAGATACAATTATATGTGCCCCGGCTAAGTCATTTAACCTCTATTTGCCTCAATTACTTTGCTCATAAAATGACTTTAACTTTGAGGGCCAGAGTAGAGGCAATAGGGCTCCTCTTTTTTGTGTCTTCCCAGATAGTTTAAAATATCACTTACTTCTGAAGACTGCCCAAGGAGGATATACAAAAGGTATTTGCTTGTATAAAACCTGAATTATTCATTCTACGAATAAAGTCCATTTTCCCTTGTTCTCACCTAGAGGAGATCTCTAGAGCCCTTCTGGCCCTGTTGCAGTCTTCTACCTTTTCCAGGTTGCTTTTCTCTCTTCCATACTTTCTCCAGATTAAATATTCACTGACTCACCTCACTACATTAAAGCCAGAGCTCAATGACTTCTAAGGCCCCTTCTGTCTGAATCTCCAAATCTAGGAACTGTCTGCCTTGTCTTTCAACTAGAGGGGATTCCAATCTTTAGAAAGGATGCTTTGGCTTAGAATAACACCACAGTTTTAATAAAGACCATGTAATAAGGTGGTCATTGAATTGGAAACCTTGGCATCCATAGGTTAGAGCAATGTTGCCTTGATAGCCTAGGCCAACACTTGAGTTTCTTTAGCTTTAGCCTTGAAAATCATGTAGTCCATGCTCTTCCTTGTAATAGATGGGAAAACTGTGCCCCAAGGAGGTGAAATAATCAGATTGATTTTATATCATTTTTAATTGAGCCTGTTTAGAGTTAATTGATTTTTCCCCTGTAACTACCAAAGTCATCTTTCCTTACCTCTGAACTCAGTTCAGAAATTCAGCTGGCCTATAATGAGTTAAGTTTAGGAATCCAGTTTTCTTGTTAATCGCTGTTCTATTCTTGTGTCAAGGAGATCTGTTACCCTTGAAGGAGGCAGGTGGACACCAGGGAGTCTGCTCTAATATCTTTACACCACCAAGCTATCCTTCAAGGATGTCTGGTTTGTTTTCCAAAGAAGTCTGGTCCTTGAAGGTAGACTCAAAAATGAATGTTTCTTATTCACAGGAGGGAAGGAGAAGGTTGTTGGTACTCCCTCATTCCCAGTTTCTAACCATGTTGCCCACACCCCCATGATGCTCTCTGCTCTGTAACCAATCTCATTGTCTTCCCCACCTTCCCAACTCGGTATTCACCCAAAACTATGCTAAGGCTGGTGAACCCTACTTCAAGGGTCTTTGGTCAATGAAAGAGGCCAGTGACCTAAGTTACTGATTACTGCTTAGGCTAACTAATAAATTGATCATGCTCAGTCCATCATTTTTCAGTTTACCTTAATTTTAAAATGTACCAATTGGTGAAGGGACTGAGGAAGGAAGAACAGTCCTCTAGGGAAAAACTCTAAGAGCTCACTGGTAGAATTTATCACCTCAGGCTTTTCCCATGAGTGACTACAACCAGGGACCTGACCCTCCCGACCTCAATAAGGAACTTGGTTCGGAAAAAGTTACAATTTTGTCTGTCTGCATTCATCTTGGGGTGCTATTTTGTGTTCAGTGTAATAATTTGGAAATAAGTAGCAATATAAAATCTAGCATCCTCCCACTGTTAACCCCCCTTTGTTTGATACTTCTTTGGGGAAGTCATTAATAGGCCCCAGGTGACATTCTCTTCAAGGGGGAGTCCCCAGTTTTACAGCTAGAGGATGAGGTAGCCTGAAAAAAAAAACATTGGAAAACAGGATATAAAGGGGTAGGGGAAATTGGAGACTCAGACCTTTGAAGAATTTCCTCTCCAACAAAGGTACTCATAATATAGCTGAGAGGGGTACTCTTTCCTAGTTGAGAGGGGGCAAAACAAAAATTATACCAAAATTAATCAAAGAACTCCAAAAATTGACCTAAAGAGGGGGCTTTCATGTGTACTCTACAGTTCTATTTATCTATGCTTTTGTGTGGTGTAAAGAAAATTGTGTCCATGGAGATAAGAAGGAAAAACTTTGCTGGCGAGTGCTTAAGTCTTGTGTCTGTTTTGTGACTGTGGTCTGAGATAATTGGTATCTGAGATTTATAAATCATTTGAATTGCCTGTTTGGTTTTTTTAGTTTTTAAATATTATTTTATTTTTTTCTTCAGTTACATGTAAAGACAGTTTTTTAACATTCATTTTTTTAAAAATTTTGAATTCCAAATTTTCTCTCTCCCTCCTTCACTCTGCAAACCCCGCCCCAGACAATAAGCAATTTGATATAGGTTATCTATACATGTTCAGTCATGTAAAAAGTATTACCATATTAGCCATGTTGTTAAAGAAGACACAGACCTAAATACAGAAAGTGAAAATTAGTATGCTTAGACCTGTTTTCAGACTCCAGCAGTTCTTTCTCTGAATGTGGATAGTACTTTTCATCATGAGTCCTTTGGAGTTGTCTTAGATCACTGTATTGCAGAGAAGAGCTAAGTCATTCTTAATTGATCATCCATAGTATTGCTATTAGTAGGTACAATGTTCTTCTGGTTCTGCTCACTTCATTTTGCATCAGTTTATGTAAGTCTTTTCAAAGTTTTCTGAAATCTGCCTGCTCATCATTTCTTATAGCATATTAATATTCCATTATAAACATAAAATGTAACTTGGTAAGCTGTTCCTCAGTTGATAGATAGCTTTTCAATTTCTAATTCTTTGCCACTACAAAAAGAGCTGCTACATATTTTTGTACAGATATGTCCTTTCCCCTTTTCTAGATGTCTTTGGAATACAGACCTAGTAGTGGTATTGTTGGATCAAAGGGTATGCACAGTTTTATAGCCCTTTGGGTACAGTTTCAAATTGCTCTCCAGAATGGTTCAAATCAGGCATTAGAGACTTACTAGTGACCCTGAGCAAATCTCATAATCTCTTGCTCCCTCAGTTAGCTCAGCTGTAAAATGGGGACAGCAATAGTACCTACTTCCTAGGGTTATTGTGAGAATCAAATGAGATTATACGTGTAAAGTGCCCATCATGGTCCTGCCCAGATACAGTTCCCTCTTTCACCTAGAGCCTCCCCTGGGATTATAAATAGCAATTGCTTCTGTTTTGCGGGAAACCCAGAGGGTCTCCTCCTCCCAGATTGATTTTATTTTTACTGCATAAAAAGCTTGTTCTTTGCCTCACTTCTTACCTAGCCTTAATCACTGAATGGACCTTGCCTTAGTCAAACTGAGACCTGTGAAGGACCTTAGCTTAAAAAGACCAAGGTCTCCCACTGAATCCAGGGCCATTTCCAGTCATCTTGAGCAATATCTTGCCACTGGATCCAGATGTATCCAGAGTCCTCCCTCACTTAAATTCAACCCATTTGCTAGTCATGACCTTCTTTGAGAATGAAGGACAAACAACAACCCAGAATGGTTGGATAGTTCACAACTTCATCAACAGTGCATTGGTGTATCAAATTTCCCACATACTCTTCAACATTTGGTATTTTCCTTTTCTATCATATTAGCCAATTTGATAGGTGTAAGGTGGTACCTCACAGTTGTTTTAATTTGTATTTCTCTAATCAATAGTGATTTAGAGCATTTTTCTTTCATATGACCATAGATAGCTTTTATGTCTTCATTTCAAAACTGCCTGTTCGTATCCTTTGACCATTTATCAGTTGGGGAATGACTTACATTCTTACAAATTTGAATCAGTTCTCTACAACCAGGTCCCTGGTTGTATTTATTTTTATTTAATCATATTTATCTTATTTAAGAATATTTAAGAAATTAGACCTTTACCAGAGACATTTACTATAAAATTATTTTTCAGCTTTCTGCTTTCCTTCTAATCTTTTGGTCTAGCCTATTTTTCAGGTGTTATTTTCTTCAGTATTTCCAGGGTCTCCTTTAGCAAACTGTTGACTCATTTTTCATGATTTTCTTGCATCACTCTCATTTCTCTTCCCATTTTCCCCCAAGTTCTCATACTTGATTTTCAAAATCCTTTTTGAGTTCTTCCATGGCCTGTGACCAATTCATATTTTTCTTGGAGACTTTGGATGAAGGAACTTTGATTTTGTTGTCTTCTTCTGGTTATGTGTTTTGATCTTCCTTGTTACCAAAGTAAGATTCTATAGTCTGAGTTTTTTCCATGTTTGCTCATTTCCTCAGCCTGTTTCTTGACTTTTTAACTCTTTGTTAAGGCAGGACTCTGCTTCAAGTATGGAGGACATACTGTCTCCAGCTTCAGAGGGTTTTTGTAGTTGTTTTCAGAGATACTTCTAGGGATCTGTAAGTTTTCAGTTCTTCCAAGGCGGTATGATCTAAGGGGAGGTGTTTACTCCTCTCATGGCCTGTGGTCTTGTCTATGAGTGACCACAAGCACTCTTTTCTGCCCTGGAACTGTGAGGAGGGCTCCCTTTCCCTTTCTTTCTAATCTTGGTTGCATTGGTTTTGTTTGTGCAAAACCTTGTTAATTTAATATTTTACTTCTAGTAATGGTTTCAATCTCTTGTTTTTTTATAAATTATTTTCTTCTCCATAGATCTGACATGTTGCCTAACTTTTTTTTTTTTAGCCTGAGGAAAAGAAATGTTCACAGTATTTAAAATAATAGTCTTTTTCTCTACTTTTCTAACACTGGCCATGTTGGAGAATGTAGTGATAAAGACAGATAAGAATAGATTTTTTTCCCCTCTCTGACCACAGACATTTGAGGCATTATAAACCAATTAAAGATTAATTAGAGACTAAAATGTAATTTCCATCTTGTAGTATGAATGCCTTTATAAATGTTGAAATGTTTTAGTGAGCTTTAGGTTAACATTCTTTAGAATTTTTTTTAAGGAAATTAAGAACATAACTGTGAATATTACATGATAACTATAAAGTAGAGAAACAGAATCTGGATTCAATCCTGTTTTTTTTTTACTCTAAACCTAATGCTTTTTTTTTTTTTTTGGTTAGAGGTCTATACTTCCCCAGTATTCAGTGGTCTTATTTATGGTACCCACTGCTAGGGATTGAATACCTCCTTACCTCTCCACCAGGGTAGTTTGGCATCCTTTGTACCCTCTAAAGAGCAAGCTTCTTAAACCTATTATAAGGAGCCTTTCAACCTATTACAAGGAAGCAGAAGACTTACTCCAATGTCCCAGTTATGTAAGTATCATCCCACTAGCTATTCATACTTCCTGTGTTTAGATGATAAAACATGTCTGTATGTATTATTAGCATTACATTTCCCTACTTCACCTTCTTTGTTGTTTTTGTTGTTGTTCAGTCACATACAACTCTTTATGACTCCATTTGGGGTTTTCTTGGCAAAGATACTGAAGAAGTCTGACCTTCTCCAGCTCATTTTACAGATGAGGAAACTGAGACAAACAGGGTTAAGTGACTTGTCCAAGAACACAGCTAAGTGTTAAGACACTTCATATCTAAGGCTGGATTTGAACACAGTTCTTTTTGAATCCAGGCATGACATTCAATCACCTTCTCTCTACTGTAAATCAGGGGAATTGCAAAGTGCTTAGCACGGTACTTCACACACAGTAGTTACTTAGTGAATGCCTGTTTTCTTCCTGCCTTGAATATTGCCATATTATTCAGTTCCATGGAAAATACTTAAAATGTTCCTCATTTCTAAAGGATCAGAGATTGCTTCAATAAATTAGGCTATAATGAGACCTGTATTATAGAAAAAAAGTTGGATGAAAGTTTGAAGAGCTGAGTTCTAGTTTCAGCCTTGCTAACATGTCATTTCTCCCCTCTAAGGCTTTCTTTCTGGAAGGTAAAAGGTTTGACTAATGACTGCCAAAGTTTTCAGTTTCAGTGGCCTATTAGTCTTTACCTAACAAGTGTAAACAAATGTATAAAGTCCTTTGATGTCAAGATAGACAGGTTCAAAACACAGATGAAGAAACATGGTCTGGAATCATATATACATATACACACATATACTACACATATGTAGGTACATGTGTGTATGTATATGCATGTGTGTGTATTATTGATATATGTATGTAAGTATGTATTACATGTAGCACTAACTTTTAGGCAGAAGGTTTATAAACAATGACAACTAGGTGGCATAATAGACAGAGTTCGAGCTTGGAATCAGGAAGGCTCAATTTTCTGAGTTCAGATCTGACCTCAGACAATTACTAACTGTGTGGCCCCAGGCAAATAACTTGACCTTGTTTGCCTCAGTTTCCTCATCTGTAAAATGAAGTAAAAAATAAAATGGCAAACCATTCCAGTTATCTTTGCCAAGAAAACCCCAAATAGGGTCACACAAAGTCCAGCAGGACTGAAAAATGACCAAAGTGAACTTGATAAGCAAAATCATAAATTAAAGACTCAAGTAAGAAAAACTCTCCTGGAAATTAAAACTTGATTGCAGACTCTTTCAATGTCACTAGACAATGTGTTGATTTCTCTTAAATATTTTCCCCTGAATCTGTATATGGAAACTATGAAAACGGCACCAGGGATTAAGTTGAGCAGGAAGTGATACTTGGCATCCGTTCTATTGACACCTCTGGCTGCTCTCTTGCTGTGTCATGTCAGGCAGGTTACTTATCTCAATTTCCTTATGGATAAAAAGAAGAGATTAGACTAGAATGAGCCCTTTCAGTTCTAAATCCATGATCCTACAGTCCTGTAACTTTTGCCTCAGACTTACCCTGGCTGACACAAAGATGGAGCAATAGAATCCACAATCTCTTATTGTGTCTTGAAAACAAAGTTGTTATAGGAAAACCTGTGTGTGATTATTATGTAGTCTGTTGACCAAAGGTCAATATGAAAAGAATAGGAAGGGATTACAGTTATATTAAAATATATCAAAGTGTGGTCAGGTTGAAAAAATAGCAACTGCCCCCACACACACACACATGCATGAACGCACACATGCACACACTTACAAAGTCTTGATTGATTAGATAATTCAATTCAACAAATATTTATTAACTATGTTTAAAGAATTCCATTCATTCTATATTTATAAACTATGTTTAAGACACTGTGACACTGTGCTGAGTCTTATGGAAAGAAGGACAAAGATGTCATAGACTTTCCCTGCCCTAAAGGATGAGCTATTTTTCTTTGAGGAGAAGGGGAAGGGTATACATATAATGTATACAAAGAGAAGTAAATATAAAATAATTTCAGAAAGAATAGATAAGTATGAAGTGGAATGTTCAGGAAAGGTGAACCTTCTAGTAAAGTAAGGTTTCTAAGAGGTGAATAGGAGATGTGTCATAAAGGCATGGGGGTGGTAGTGGAAAAGACATCTACAAAGGCATGGAAATAGGAAATGACAAGTCAAATCTGGTGTACTGTTAATAGTCTAGTTTAGCTAGAATACAGAATTATTAAGTGGAATGACATGCAGTAAGTCTGTAAAGGTAGGTGGAGGTCAGATTATTTCAGATGTTAAATGACAAAGTCAAGAATTTATATCTTATCTTAGAGTCCGTATGAAACCATTGAAAGATTTTAGGTTGGAGAGTGAAATAGATAGACGTGTACATTGGGAACATCAGTTTAGCAGCTGTGAAGAGGAGGGATGAGTAAGTGAAGATACTAGAAGCCAGGAGACCAGACAAGAGACTGTTACAATATTCTGGGTGAGAGATGATGAAGGCTGTCTGAATGAGGGCGGTCACCAGTTTTGATTTGACTGCCTCCCTTCATCTAAACAGAGTCAAAAATATTTTTATATGTAGCAAAGCAGAAAAAAAATATCCTTCTAGATTGAATATATTACGGTTTTAACACCTAAAGTAATTTCTAGCTCTAACAATCTATGAATCTACATGTTTGAAGCTATAGCAGTCCTATAGAAGGCAAGTAGAAATGCCATAAAATGCTGCTACTTTTACCATGCCTACCTTGCTGCGTGTCCCGTGTATGCCATCTTATAATATATAGGACTCTTTGATATACATATCCCTTTGACTCTTTGATGTACATACTCCTTTAATCTGTGCATCTGTTTGGGACAGGTGAGATAGCTGTCATATACCCATCTGAGAGACCAGAAAACTGAAAACAGAAAGAAATAACTTACCTGATATCCCACAATTGGTCAACGGTAGCACCATCTAGATGGCATCTAATTTCATTCATTCAGCCATTTTCTATACAGCACTTACTATTCCCAAAGCATTATACTAAATGGTTAGCTTGTCTAGGGCCTATTTCATTGTACAATAAAACCAAACAACCTGTTTTGAATCTAGCAAATATAGAGCTGAAACTATAACTTTTTCTTCCCCTCAGAGCAAAAAAGATGAGCATGAAGGCAAAAGGAGTTGTCTGGCCCTTGCCTTCTCTGTCATTAAGCTGGAATGTGGTGGTTGGAGAGGTGGAAGCAGCTGCATCATTTGGCAGAGTAGGTTAGTGCAGGTATGTGGACAGTGGTCACTATGAGGAGGAACACAAGACCACCACCACCTCCATGTGGCCACCATGAGACAAATCCATGTTTACCCTGAGCTAGTATGAATGGTTAAACATTTCTTTTATAGAATGTTTTTCATGTTTTGAAATTCAGTCTCAAAAATCTGTTCTTGAAAGAAAACATAGTCAGTGAATTTTAAAAAAGAAAAATTTATATTTTATCAGAAGAGGGGGCTGGGAGTAGAAAGAGAAGACTAGATCTCCGATTTCATTGGTGTCCAGCACTTCTGCTGAGGAATTCCCACATCAAACAATACAGTTCAGTACTTTCTCAGCAATTTATAATCTTAGAAGAGCTATGAAAGAACCCAGATCTTCCTTGTGCCAAGGCCAGCTAGGATCCACTATGCAATGCTACCTATTGTATTAATTTAATTTATTTTCCCCAATTACATGTTAAAACTACTTTCTAACACTTGTTTTTTTTAAAGATTTGAGTTCCAAATTCTGTTCCTCTTTCCCTCCCCTCTTCGCTGAGATAGTAAGTAATCAAATACATATGCCTATTGTATTGTATTGTATATTAGTAGAGGATAAATCTTATTTTAAAAGGTCTATTTTTTGTTCCCAGAAGTATATACCAGAAGACTTGTGTCTGAAGAATATTCTCAGACTTAGAAATTGTCTGACTTGTCCATAGTTTTATAAGTCTTGTCCATATTTCTTCCAACATGCGCCTTGGGCAAACTGAAAGAAAAAAAGAGAGAGAGAGAGACAGAGAGAGAGAGAGAGAAGGAGAGGGAGAGGGAGAGAGAGGCAGAGGGAAAGGGAGAGGGAGAGGGAGAGGGAGAAAGGGAGGGAGAGATACATTCCTCCTCCCAGTCTACAGCCACTCATATACTATAAACAGTTACGAAGTATTCTGCTGCCCTAGGCAAACTTAGCCTGAGAGAGACTATGAGGGGCATGAGTAAAGATGAACAAAGTACCCTGGGTCTTTACTATGTAGGTGGAGAAAATCATTTTTTTAAAAGACAGTTTGAAATGATGGTGAGGAACAGTGACTCAAACTTAACCTCCCTGAATAATTGTTGTCACATCTGAGCATTTCTCTGGAGAGAACCCCCGCCACATTATTAGCACAGCTGCTACCCTGCAAGAGGGGAGCAGGTGCCCTGTCTGGTATCATCACTGATGACATAATGATTCTTTTGATGTGTCTAGGAGTGTAAAGATTTGATCTTTCTGGGAAAAGCGTTAATTGTATGGCACTGTGTTGCCATGGAAATTCTTATGACATCAACATTGAGTTAATAGGAGGAAAATCATTGTGAAAGGGTTGGACTACTTGCTAGAGAGCTCCCTTACCACCACCCCCCCCCCCATCATAAATTCTTACCTACTTAGAAATTGAACACCTGTGTAATCAATAACAATGAGCAGCATAGCCTGAGAGCCTAAGGTGTCTGAAAGAGTCAAGCTTTATCCATCTGTCTTGGAGATGTATTCATTTTAGTGGATGTGCAAACTTCATATATATGGATATAGAGACTAAAGGTGATGAGATTTCTTGCGAGAGCACTGGGGATTGATAATAGTTCTCATTTATATAGCACTCTGAAGTTTATACAGCATTATATAACTGTTTTGAAGCTTGCTATAAATACTGCATGGCTAGCACATTGATTCTCCTTTGTCTTGTTTATTTTGCCTTGCTTCTGGTATAGCAGTATAAGTCAGTGATCAATGGGAGCCCTCTTCCCATTTTGTTGGAAGACATGCAAAAGTCATTTATAAACATACTCTCTTCAGAATGAAAGAATCATCAAGGCAAAAGGGACCTTGAGAACTCTACTAGTCTATCATCCTGCTTCCAGGCATCACTTGTCCTACAAAAGGCATCTAAGTGGAAATTACCTTTCTCCACATCTAATAACCCTTTGTAATAAACATGTTTTCTTTTCTAACCTTTATGAACCCTCTCCATTTCAATTTTCACACTTTGTTCTTACTCTTCTGTGAAGTGTTTCGTGGCTCTTCATTCTATCAGTTGCCCATGATGATACATTCCAATAAAGGTTTCATTAGTTAAGCTATTTTATTTTCTTTAGATCTGTTTTCTTATCTGTGAAAAAAAAAAACTCCAGATGTGAAAATTTCTTCCACCTATACAGATCAGTAACTCATCTGTCACTTTAAGTCTTAGAAAGTTGCCTGGTGGAGCAAAAGGTTAAGTAATTTGTTCACAGTCATGCACATAATATGTATGTATCAAAGGCAAGACTTGAATACAGATCATCCTGATTCTAAGACTAGCCCAATGAGATTATTTCATAAGTTTTCTCAATCATCCAAAAAGTATATCCCTTGGGATAATATTAATAATGATAATGAATTGTAGCAACTAGCATTTCTAATACATTAAGATTTTCAAATGCTTTTATCCTAACAAAAACCCTGGGAGGTACATGTTATTTTTATGCCCATTTTACAAATGACAAAATAGGTAGAAAGAGTTTAACTGAGTTATCCAGGACTACGTAACACATAAGTGTCTGAGGCTGAATTCAAATTTGGGGTGCCTTAACTCCAACTAGCATGATATGCACTATGCCATCTCAGCTGCCTCAGAACTTTCTCAGAGAAAGTGATTAAATCTGAAATCTTTGCAAGTATGAGCCTAGTCCTGCCAGAGAAATCAATTCACAGGTTGTGCCAATTCCTTCCTCCATTTATGTCAAACCAATTAAATTTTCTTATTGATGTTTCTTTCATTTTCTGATATATACCTTTCCAACCTCCCAACCCTATTCATGTCTCAAACAGATAAGCAAAAACAGAGAGGAAGCCTGATAGCATATGGAAACATTTAGTACCCATATTCTATCATTCCATTACCAAAAGGAAAGAGATATGTTTCATTGCCAATTGTCTGGAACCAGTATTGATAATTACATTTAATCTGAGTACATCTGCCTTTTAGTTTCTTCATTTACATATGTGAATTCTGCATTTTTCTTCTCTTTGCATTAGTTCATACATGTTTTTACATTTTTCTCCGAATTCTTCATGTTCATGGTTTCTTATGGCTCAGTAGTTTTAAAAAAAAAAATGACAATCCCTCTCCTCAAGGAGCTTATGGTCTAATGGTAGAAGACAATAATACAAAACAAAACTGAAAAGGGGGGAGGGAGAAGAAAGTATCTGGCATAATAGATTCTAGTCCAAGGAGTGGAGCTGATAGAAAATGAAGAGTTAGAGGGTCCGTGAACCCTCTTAAATGGAGGTTTGGGGAAGCGTTCTTTTCTCCACTCCAGCCCTACAATCTGAGAGTATAGAAGTGTGAGTACCATACCAAAGTTGATATATTCTCCCAGGATGATGAGTTTACTGGTGAAGAGATTTTTCTGGGAATATGATGCCCCAATTCAAGGAGAGCAATTAGTGGGAAATGAATAAATAATTCTCTAATAGCCTGAATATTGGATTTATTGCAGATAGTAAATGTAAAATTTTATCCTTTGATAGTTTTTCTTCTAGTTGTATTGATTTTGTTCATTCTAAAGTCTTTTAATTTTTACCATTAAAGTTGTTTACTTTGCTTTTGTGTTCCTTTTTATGCTTCTTTGAGTTATGAATTTTTACCTTAACCATAATTCTGAAAGTGCATCCATCGATTCCCTCCTGGTTATTTTATGATGTGATCTTTTATATTTAGATTGCTTATCTACCTGTAAGATACTGTAGTGTATAGTGTAAGATGCTGATATAAAACTTTTTTTTTAACCATTTTGTGTCTTTCCCAGGAGTGTTTAAGAGACCTTCCTTTAATGCTTTATTTTTGTGAGTTTATTGAACACCTAGTTATTTTGTTCATCTCTGAATCTTGTTTGTCTAGTCTGTTTCACTGATCTATATTGATATTTTTAATCAGCGATGAATGGTTTTATTATTATTACTTTATGACAGTTTGAGATCTGGTAGTACTAGCCCTCCTTCATTACTTCTTTTTCCTCTTTTATTTCCCTAGAGATTGTGAACCAAGGATTCTTAACTTGTGGTCAATAAACTTAAAAAAAAATATTTAGATAACTGTATTTTGATATGATTGGCTTCTTTTGTGCTTCTAAGTATTTTATTTTATTTTATGTTTCTGTGAAAGGTCCATAGGCTTCAATAGATTGCCAAAAGGTTCTATAACACACAAAAGGTAAGCCACCTCATTCTAGATATTGTTTCTTCAAATAATGTTATCTGGTTCCATAAAGTGGGTGGATTTTAAAATTTTTAAAAATCCAATTCCATAATACTTCCCTTGGTAGTAATTTGATATAACACAAAATTAGTAAATAGATTTAAAGAGAACCATCTTTTTTTGTTTTATTGACATTGTCTATCCATGAACAATAAATGTCTGTCTAGTTATTCAAGTTTGTTTTTGGTTTTGCTTTGTTTTTGTAATTATTTTCCTCTATGTCTTAATTGCTTCTTGTTAGGTTGGCCTCCAGTATTTTGCATGTTTTAACTATTCTGAATGATATGTTTCTTATTTACTTCTGATGTTCCTTAGTAATATACATAAATATTGGGTTCTTTTTTTTGTATATCCCCCTACTTTATTGAAATTGTTACTTATGTCACTTTGTTTCTTAGCTAATTGGTGTTTTCAAGTTAAAGATTGTAACAAGTGTTATTGGAGATCATCTAAGTGCTTCTTTGCTGATCTTTTCCCCCTTAGTATCTCTCCCTTTTGTTGCTTAAAGCTAGCATTTATAGGGGCATGTCAAATAACCGTGGAGAACAGGGACTTATTTGTTTTATTCCTAAAACTAATTGAAAAAACTTCTTATTTGAAAAAGGTCTTTCCATGCCTATGCTTATTAGTTTTTAGTATAGATGAATGCTGTATGTTATTAAAGGGATTTATGCATCCATTGATATAATAATGCTTTTTATATAATTACTTATGCTAATTTTTGACTTTGAATAATCTTTGTACACCTAATATAGATCTTAGTCATAATGAAATTTGGAAGGTTATATTACTATAGGCTCTTTGAAAAATATTTTAAATAAAATTTTAGGTGGCATTTGATCTGAGTCTTAAAAAGAAATAAAGGATACCTAGAGGCAGAGATGAGGCAAGAGAGAATTACAGGGAAATATCAATCTAGGTTAGTTAGGCTGAAATGTAGAATGTGTAATAAGTAGTGGGGTGGAATGACTCTAGAAATATATATTGGAGTCAGATTGTCAAGGTTTTATTTGAATGCCAAATTGAGGAATTCATATTTTATCCTAGAACAAGATACTCATACACAAAGAGTATAAGAATGTCAGTATTCTGTCAGTGTAATAATGTCAATATTTACATAAAATGATTGTTTCTACTGGGTTTCTTACTAATGTGTGTATGTATGAATATTTTTTTTAAATCAGTCTATAATGGCCCTAACCCTTCTACCTCCACACATACTCCACATGCTCCTACTCTTTTCCTAGGTCTTGTCTGTAAAATTTGGTCTGTTTTCACAGAAAATAAAAGCTAGAAGGGGATAGTATTGTCTAGGTTCCAAGGTAGATAAGAATATTTGATCTCCTGAAAGCTCTCAAGGTGAAAGTTACTTTGTTAAGTAGAATTTCACAACTACAACTGATAAGGTATAAGGAAAGTGGGGTGAAGGGAAGAAAGTAGAAAGGGGAGATAGGTAAGAGAATTTAGTGTCACACTCTATATAGTGTAGATAGCTAGGTGACTCAGTGGATAGAGTGCTCAGCCTGGAGTCAGGAAAATCTGAGTTCAAATCCATCCCCTGATACTGGGCAAGTTACTTAATCTCTGTTTGCCTTAATCCATTGGAAAAAGAAATGGCAAACCATTCCAATATCTTTGTCTCCATGGACAGTATCGATGGGCTGTGGTCTATAGGGTCACAAAGAGTGGGACATGACTGAACTACTGCGCAATGACAAATGTATGGTGTGAAGATATCAAGCTCAGAGTTACTGTCTTGGAGTGGGAGACTGACTGAGTCAATAATTCCATTAGTGAGACAGTCTCACAGAAAGTTATTTCTCATTTCTCAGAGCTGTAGAGGAGTAAGTGTTGGACATCATTAGGAATCACACAATGATATATATTGCACCATTTTGATATGGTAAAACATTAATATACATGGTTGTCTAGAAGAAAGAACTGTTTGTCTTTCCATGTAAATATCATGCATAGGAGACACGTAACAATGTTCACAGTGGATCCTAACTGCCTCTATGCCACTAGTCAGTATGCTATCTCAATTAGGCCAGTTATACTTGAAGCATAATACATTTTGTCTCTTGCCTTCACTTTACTTTCTTATTATGTCTGTAAGTTCTTAAAATTACATGCAAAACATTGTGTTTTGTTTCCTTATCCATTCTTCCATTTTCTTTCATTTTATTTGGAACTTAATCCATTTATATTTAGAGTTATAATTAAAATTGTTTGTGGCTGGATGTGGTGGCAAATGCCTATAATCTCTATTACCAGGGAATTCTGAGACAGATAGATGACTTGAGCTAGGAGTTCAGAGCTGCAGTAGGACTATAGTCCATCAGGTGTATACACAAAAAGTCCAGCACCAATATGGCGAGCCCCGAGGGAACAGAGAGCTACCAGGCTGCCAAAGAAGGGTGAAACTACTCAGCTTGGAAACTGAACAGATCAAAACTTCCCAGGTGATCATCAGTGGAATGTGGTCCATGAGTGGCCAGCTACTGTACTTCCAGCGTGGGAGAGGTAGGGAGACCCAGTCTCTAAAATAAATAAGTATAAAGTTATTTGTGCATAGATATACATGCATGCACACGCATACACACACATACATAGATATATGTGTGCATATTCATATATTATTGCACATACAATGTCCACATATACATGTATGTGTATACATACATGTATATGTAGGTACATGCCACACATATTTATGTATTAATGCTATTCCTAATTTTCAAAAAAGGTACTTTTTTTCCTTTTGATTTATTTTGTATTGCCAAAGCCCTCAGCTCACCCAAGATATCATATCTTGGATTTATTTTTGTTATTAATCCTTCTCTCTCTTTTTTTGAAGTCCTTCCCTTTCCCAGGTTGATAAGAATACAGTATAGAATCTTCTGGCTCCCATTATTCCTCAGATCACTCACTTGACTAAATAATCTTTATTTCTGGCACCCTTTACAAGAGATGTTAAATGGATTCATTCCTTTTCCTTATTCCTTTTACCTTATAGTATGCTCTAAATAACAGTTCTCAAATTTTTTTTATTTCAAGACCCCTTTGCACTCTTCAATATTTGCTGTATATAAAATTAAAGTAGATAAATTTTAAAATATTACTTTATTTAAAATAATAGTAAAGTCATTTCATGTTAACATATCATCTTTACAAAAATAACTATATTTTAGAACAAAAACATTAATGAGGAGAGGTATTATTTTATATTTTTACAAATCTCTTTAATGTCTAAAGAAGACAGCTGGATTCTCATATCTGCTTCTGTATTCAGTATGTTGTGGCACATTTTTTAAAATTAAGGTATATGAAGAAGAACCTGTCAAACAAATATGGAATATTTTAACAAGCAAATAACTTCTTAGTATTATTCTGAAAACAGTTTTGGCCTCTTGGATCACACTTTGAGAACAGCTGCTCTAGGATTTTGTCTCCCATTATGTCAGTGTGATCTTTTGTCCCTCATGCAAGAAGGGGACAGAGAAAAAGAAGAAACAAGAAGGAAAACAAAATCATGACTGTCTTCTGTAAGTGTAATCATAGATTCTTCTCATTCATCCCTCTCTCAGATTGTCCTCTTTTTTTGGCAGGGGAGGGTGAGTGGTGATGAGGAGAATCATCTTAGAAGCCTTATCTTCAGAAATTTTTATTCATGGAAAATTTCTTCACTTACTTCAAATTTTCTACTCCCTTTTTGTATTGATTTCTTCTTGAAAATTTCAACTTTAATTTCCATCCTTTTTAAAAAAAATTTTTTGTTGCTTATCTGAACTATTTTGGAATTTCTTGCATCTGCTCCCAATGTCATTTCATGGGATGTACAAAGAGTTCTTTTCCCTTTCATCAGATATTTCCTTTCCTCTGAAGTATTTGTGCACTATACTGGCTTATTTTCTCGCTTGTTTCCTGATTCCTCCCCCACCCTCTTTTTTTTATCAGTCTGTTTATTTATCTGTGATTAGTTCTTTCTTTGTTGCTCATTAATATGCCTTTATTTTAGTTGTCACATTGCTTGCTATAGTATAATGATTGATTGGGGTGTTGGTCTTAATAGTTATTATTTATTCATCTAATTCAGGGGTGGGGAACCTTGTGGCCCTCTAGGTCCTCAAGTTTGGCCCTTTGATTGAATTGGAGGCCACATGAGGTCTCAAGGCCATAGGTTCCTCACCCCTGATTAAAAGTTTCCTTCTTTTCTCTTGTTATAATTTTATTGCTTTCTTCCCTTTTCATTGGTTTATCTGATGTCTTTTTAGCTGTTTTAACAACGAGAACCTCTCTTATTTTTTTCTTACAGGATTTAATTTGTATGGAGTTGTATGCCTTTTCTCCTTTCTTGTTTTTCATTACTTTTTGACTTTTTTTTGGCTGTTTGTTATTTTGAAAGGAGTATTAGGGGTATGTGTGGCATGAGGAGGGAGAACAAGGACCAAACATAACTTCTCACTCATTTGGCTACTAGAAGACTTTGGATTTTCACCAAAGTTCCAGATATTCATAGAATCATAAGAATAACCTTAGAGATCATCTTGAAAATGATTATTTAGCAAATAAGGATTTGGGGTTCAGAGAAATGAAGTGACTCGCTTATGGACAACAGATTGGTCAGCAGAAGAACTGACATTTTAGCCCCTGTATCCATCCTTTTGTAGCGCCAGTGTGATACTGGCAGCACCCACAGAGGCCATGAATATCCCAGCAGAATTCTGAATCACGAAATGCAACAGACCCATGGAAGACCGAACCAAAACATTTATTCAGACACCAGAGAGCCAAATCCACCACAGTAACAAAGACATCTATACACCAGCTCCAAGCCTTCCCCCTACTAGGCTTCCCACAAACCAGCTCTATTTAACAAATCACAAACAGGCTTGCCCTTCTCACACTCACAGCCAGCTGTGGGCTTGCCTGCATCCTTCAGTTCTGACTGCTTTCACACTAACTTCCCCTCCAGCTCTGCCTCTTCCTGTTCCACCCATTCAGCAAACAGGCTTCATGTGACTCAGGTCGGTCACATGGTCCTATTAATGAATGAGAGCTTTCCATTTTAAATTACCGTTTCACCTCTACCTCTAAATCCAATGCTTTGCCTACTACATGGTTAAACAAGAATAGAAGACCCCCTATGCTGGCAGAAAGTGACTTAATGGAGTGGTTCAATGCAAGAGCTCTTTTAGGTCACCTAATTCTCGTCAGCAATAAAGAAATGACTATTAAGAATTATTTTTGTTAATATTTGATACTTTGATGGACCCATGGCTTCATCTATGTAGTTTTCCCCTGTACTGACAAAGATTGTAGCACTTCTCCTATGACTCACACTGTGTAACTTTCATATCTTCCCATAAATGCTCCGCAGATTTGATTCTGGTTGCCTTTTTCTGGTTCTTTTGTTATCTTTTAAAAACCAGATAGAACAGAATTTAAGAATCCCTCAAGGACCCAAGCTGTGTCAATTGTCTCCATTTTTTTAAATCCATAAGGCAAAGAAAATAGAGCTGGTAGGATTAAAATTTTTATTTCAAAGTAGAAATATATGTACATATGTATATAGTATGTGTGCTATATGTATTTGGATCAATTGTTTCCTCTAGTCCTAATGTAGAAGAATAAACAGCTATTCACAAATTTGCTTCTAAACCAGTCTTGTCAAAAAAATAGAAATATGGAATGACTTTGATATGGAAAATGGGCATTAAGAAAAACACAATCTTGATGTTGCAAGGCTTTGTTCTGAATAATGACACAATTTCGCCATTTGATACATAGGTATCAAATGTTTATTGACTATTGACAAATGCTACTAGTTTATGAAGTGGGATTTAATGTTATTTAGAGTATATTTTTCTTTCCTGTTTAAAAAAATTGGCTAGATCTTAGCTGGTTGGTGATAAATAATGACTAGTTTGTCCAAAAGTCACAGTGGTCCACTAATAGATCATCATTCCAAAGGTCACCCTTCTCCCTAATCTATCACCACCCAGCTACCAGGAAGCAGGTTTCCTTAAGCTTCATCACCTCAAATCTGGGGCAGGCTCATTTTGGACCAGTGATGATTCTCGTCATACAAAAGCTCTTCATTTGTGATAGGTCATTCCTAAGTCTACGCTTAGGAAGTTTTCAGGTGGATCATCTTAAGGCAGTCCAGGAATAGAACAGCTGAATTTTGCCAGGCGGCTGTAGCAACAACTGTTCACTCTGGAAATGCTTTAGAAAAGGGTTTCTTCCCTTTTTGTTTTTTGTACCAGACCCCTTTGGAAATTTAGTGATATCTGGGTTTCTAAGAATAATGAAACCAATTACATGGAAATGAAATTATCTACCTATCTGTGTGTATTGTTGGTTTTTTTTTTGATTCACAGACCCCACATTAAAAATTCCTGTTTTACAAATTGTATTTCATAGTTGCTATAAAAGGAAATCTCTCAGAATGGTTAAAAAAAAATCTAACTCTGTATTTATGTTTCATTGGAGCAATCACCAATAAGAGCTAGAATTTGGGGCAATACTCTTAATCATAGTAAGCATTTTATAAATATTTGTTGAATTATTGGATAAATAAATAAAATACATGGCTTGGAATCATTTCTTTCCCAATAAATTTCTCCTTTGAAACTAACATAGGAATTAAGTAACTATTTATAAGGCTAAAAAAATGACATGGCAACCTACTGTAACAAAATAACCACCGTCATGCACTGATTTGTACAATCCTCTTCCATCAGTTGTTCCCAATGTAATTTGGGCTTGAGCAGTTAACATTTGTCTACTTGCTGAGTTTGGGGCCTTTTCCTACCTCCCCCTCTACTGTTGCCAGAGGTGCTTTCTCCAGCTGCTTGCCTGCTGTGCCTTTAATTAGATGCCTCCCTTATCATTTTCATTAGAATGTTCTCTATTCCCTATTTTAAGTAGGAGCATCCATTCTGCTTTTCCTCCCTTTTTCCCACTCAGCTCAACTTTAATTAGAAGCAGGAAGAGAACTGAATGCAGAAGCAAAAGTCCTCTGTTTGAGCTGTTTCTCACTTTGATACTTCTCACTGTGTGACCCTGGGCAAGTCATTTAACCTTTTAACTTCTTCAGGCTCCATTTTCCTCACCTATAAAAGGAGAATAATAGCCCTTGTGCTGCTAACCATAGGAGGTTATATTGAAGAAATGTATACATTTCATACACACTGTTCTTCTCTGTGTCAAAATAATGTTTGTGACTGCTGTGAGATTTATTATAATGACTGTCACCATGGATCAGTGGATGGAGCTGTGTAGTCAGGAAGGCTCAAGTTCAAATCCTGCTAAGGGCTAATTGCTTGATCTCTGTCAGCCTTAGTTTCCTTATCTGTAAAATGAGAATGTTAATAGCACCTACCTGCCAGGGTTGTTGTGAAGATAAAATGATGAAATAATTGTAAAGCGCTTAGTTAGAGCTAATAATAAATGCTACCTAGCTATGATTTTTTATAGCCTTAGAAAATGATGTCTTGCCATCTAAGGACTAACTCTTTAGATATAGCCACTAGAAAGACCTGGTTGTTGAAGTTCATGGGACCTTTTTATTAACTAAGTGGTATAAGGGTGTTTCCTTGTTTAGTAATCTCATGAACATGAGATTATTTAAATGTAAATTCCTTTAGGACAGGGATTTTGTCTTTTCCCTTAGTATCTCCTGCACTGAGGACAACGCCATGTAGTAAATGGAAAAGCATTATGGTGTGTTTGCCAAGAAAACTCCAGATGGAATCAGAGAGTCAGAAAATCACACAAAAAAAGGAACTCTGTGTCAGTAACAACTGGATAGTGTATATTCCCCTTTCCTGGAGGGCTTTTTCCAAATGCAGGATGGCCAAATTTGTCAGGGATGTTATAGGCCTTTCTGTTCAGCTATTGGCTGGATGAGATTATTCAGCTGCAATTCAACTGTGAGATTCTGGGACATGTCTTTGAATAACTTATATACCAGTGGACATACTTGAGGTCTCCAGTCTTGGGGTTAGTATGTCTTAAGTTCCTTGAAAATTTTTTGGATGACTCCAACCTTTTCACAAATTATTGCTCTGTACCATTATGGGTCCTCCTACAATACCAGTTAGTACCGCATTTCAGAGATTTACTTGTCAGATAGATAAGTGATATTTTCCTCCCCCTATTTCTAGAAAAGAAGGTATGTAGTAAACAAGGAATTAGAAAGTAAAACTGAATGAACTAGCCAGGTGGTAATGTTGCACTATACAGCAAATTACAATTTCTTTCATTTTATACTTTACCTCTTTTATTCTTTCCTTAAATTGTTTAATGTAACATTTGCAACAAGCACCAAACCAAATATGAAGCAAATTTCAAACCAAATTCCCCAATTTGCAACTTAATCAAATTGGAAAAAAAAAACCAAACCTTATCATGCATTTTAACAAAGTAAAATCCTGATCCCTTTTGTGTGTACCTATAAAGCTCTATTACATTTTGATTTTTTTCTTTTTTCCCTTAAAAATAATTATGGTCAATGTTTATGCTTTTCTGCTTCTACTAATTTGTGTTTGCTTTATTTCATATTATTCTGTATTTCCTTGTATCCTTTATAATGTCAGTCCTACAACATTTCATTGTTTATTCAGTCTTCTCCCATCATTCAATATGTAAATCAGTTTCTGTTTTGCTATTGCAAATAAGACAGCTTTGAATATTTTTTGCATAAATTAATCCTTCTCCCTACTTTCCCCCTTTTTCACTTTTTTTTTTTTCTGTATTAAGTCTCTAGGATGGAATCTCTGGGTCAAAAAGTATGATCAGTTTTCCCTTATTCACACTTTTGTGCCAAAATCATCTTGAGGTCATCTAGTGCCTTACTCATCTGTTTCCCTCAAACCTTTACACTAAGACCAAACCTCCATGTTCTTCTTCAGTTGAAGATCTTATAAAGGCTTTTGCAGCTTCTCACATAAATCTGGTTTTTTGTGTAGGAAAAATTGCCTTATTTTCTTTGACTCTCTACTAGGCAGTTCAGGCCTTTTTCTCCTGTGTCCTCCATTGGAGATGTAGCATATCTGGCTATTAGTTTATTTTGAAGACCATTATCGAATCGATATATTTTTTGTAAGGACTAGATTGTCCTTTTTTTCTTTTTCTTCTCAGACATACTATTATCTATCCTTTCAGTGTGTTGCTATGACTTTTTGCTGAATCCTTTCCCAAGTCCTTGTCATCCCTCTTTAGTTATGGACCTAAGAAATAAGCATAGAGTCCCAGAAAATGCCAGACCATTGTTGAATAATGTAAGTTGACTTTACAGTTTTGACATGTTTGCTCCTATTTATTCATCCCAGTATGATGATTACTATGTCAGGGTGACATTGTTGGTTTAGGGTCAACTTATTAGTCATCCATGGGCTCTATTTTTTTCCCTGTGCTTACACTGAGAAAACCTCAGTGTAAACCACACCTTTTATTTGTGCCATCCAAGTTTTACTCTCAGGGTATGACTTTGTATTTGCTCTTACTTAATTTTAAGCATTTAGGGAACAAACAGAACCAGAGATTTATTATGACTGAGTTGGAGCCAAGGATGTTGGACTCAGAGAAGTGTTACCCCTGGTGTTCCACACAAGAAGGTGCTTGCTATATTTGATTCAGAGGTATGCCAAAACCAGCTGAAGTCAGCTTATGAGAGAGAGAGAGCCTCTTGTTGAATTTTCAGTGTGAGCATTTACACTTCAGAAATGGGCAAACCAGGACTTGATTTGTCTTTTTGTTACCTGACTGGACTTAAAACAGAAGAGAAAATGTTAATAATGTGTATGAAACTAAAAAATGTGTCATGGGTACATTTAAAAAAGAAATTTCTTGGAGAGCCATTTTTAAATACGTACCAAAACAGCCCTGGCTATATCTCAACTATTTTCATTCTTTTTAAAGTGCTTTTACCTTTCAGATGAGAGAGTAGTTCAAGTGTGTCAGACACGGACCTCTACCTGAATCAGATTGAAATGTAATAACTAGGAAATATTTAACAAAATATATATAAATAAAAATAGTGGAAAACAAAGAATGTTAATATGTGGTTTTCAAAATCAATATGTGGTCTGCAGAGATCTTTATATAGACTTAAATGCCCTGTTTCAATTTGAGCTTGACACCACTGGGGTAGATTAGAAGAATGTCCTTTAGTGGCCAATGGAAAGATCATTTATTTACAAAAATGTAGTCTAGCCATGAATTATTTAGGTCTGCAAATAATACAAAACTTATCTTAAACATGTCAGGAAACTAGGTGATACAGTAGATAGAGTGCCAGTCCTGGAGAAAGGAAGACCCATGTTCAAATCCAGCCCCAGATACTTAGTAGCTATATGGCCTTGGACAAGTCACTTAATCTCTCTCTGCTTCAGTTTCCTCATTTATGAAATAGGCATAATAATGATTCTTACCTCCTAACACTGTTGCTCACAAATCAGATCTGTTGACATTATAACTGTAAAGTGGTTAATGTAGTACCTGGCACAAAGTACATGCTATAAAAATGTTAGTTATGATTAGTAGTATTCCAAGATTTAAAAAAAAGTCAGATGGTATAGAGTTGAAAAAGTTGAAGGGAACCTCCATTTAAAGTCCTCAAGCCAACCTTGCTGACTCTCAGCTCCTCTCAAACCATGGTTTTCTAGAGTATTTCTGATCTCTACCTTTCACCTTCCTTTTACAGGAAGCCTTCCCCATTAGAAGGAAAGCTTCTTGAAGACAGAGACTGTGTTGTTTTTTGCTTTTTTTTAAAAAATTGCTTTTATTTCTATTCTCAGTGTTTAGCACATTCTTAGCATCTCAATAAATATCTTTCATTTCCTTTCTAGTCTTCCTTTCTTCCTTCCTCTCCCACTTCCTTCCTTCCTTTCTTCTTCCCTCTCTCTTTTTTCTTCCTTCCTTCTCTCCCTCCCTCCTTTCTTCCTTCCTTTCTTTTCTTTCTTTTCTCTTTTTTCCCTTCTCTCTAGGTGTCAGTTTACATATCCATAAAATGAGAGAGTTGAACTAGATGACTGAGATCTCTTCCATCTTTCCTACTGTTTTCATTATTTCCTTCCCTTATCTTCCTCATCCCCTTCCCCCCACCCTCTTCCATCCTTTTTTCCTCTTCTCATGTCTCCTTGCCCTCTTTTCCCCTTCCTAATCCTTCTCCTTCCTCCCTACCTTTTCTCAACTTCCTTCCTTTTGTGTCTATTTCTATATCTATGTGCATGTCTCTTAATCTATGTTGCCATTTTTCTACCTTTGTCTCTGTTTGTCTCCATGTCTTTGACTCACTCTGCATTTCTGTCTCTCTGTGTTCCTATCTCTGTTTCATCATTATTTTGGTTTCCTCCCCCCCTCCTATCCTTCCTCTTCTTCCTCTTCCTCTTGCCTTTTCTTGGCTTTTTCTTCTTTAAGTTGCCTCCATGTGAATAAAACTACAAATAGAAAAACTCGTACTCCAAAACTACAAGGTACTCTTACCAGGGAAGCACAGCCTAACTTAGTAATTTCTGTGAGATTACTTAGAGGATTTGATCCTAGGGAATGGGAATTTAGTCCATGTTCTCTAATGAAAACAAAGTTGTGATATGCTCCAGAATGTTAAAAATACTAGAAATTATGTCTTATTTAAGCTTTCATTTTCAATTTTTTAAAAGCCTGCATTTCCTGTTTTTTAAAGTCTTCCTCAACTAAATCTGGCCTGTGCTATATCATTCTTTAGGTCCAAATCCAGGGAAGTATCATTTCTATTTGTTGTTCAGTCATTTTCAGTTTTATTTGACTCTTCGTGACCCCATTTAACTTTATCTTGGCAAAAATACTGGAGTGGTATGGCATTTCATTCTCCAATTCATTTTACAGATGAGGAAATTGAGGCAAACAGGGTTGAATTACTTGCCCAGGGCACATGTCTTGGGCTGCATTTGAACTCAGTCCTCCTGACTTCTGGACAGGCTCTCTATCCGCTGAACCACCTAATTGTTCCTAATTTTTTGTTTAGCTGCTAGTAAACATTGAAAAGGAAAATAGAAAGAAGTTCACTGTGTCATTTCTTTTTCTTTAAAAAGTATTTTAGAGTGATATCCATACTGTAACAATACAGTCAATCTACTGTATGACTGAATTTTCATTTTTTCAAATTCCTGCTGTCCTTGTATTTTATGCTGTTTCTGTAGATGATAACATTTTTCTACTTTTCTATTTTTTTAAACACATACATACTTCAGCACAGAGTTCATAACTTAAAAAGAAAAACTTTATAGGGAAGTTTAATTTAAAATTCTTAACCCACTTCCAACCCCAAAAAAAGGAAAAAATTAGAAAGTTTGGACACCAAAATATCTTATTTCTATTAGTTATTTATTTATTTCTTCCTTTAAAGAAATAGTATTACTTAGAATTTTGATGAAACAAGAAGATTGAATCAAAATTTACCTCTCAAATAGGAGTGAAATGACCTACTTTTTATAATTTTCTTTTGGCTCTTTTGGCCAAGGAGGCAACAGCTACTGACAGTCTCTGTATTGTTTGTGAGTTTCATGCTAGGTACACCAATGAGAGTGGAGGCCAGTACCTTAGCTGACTTAAGATACAAGGAAGACTTTATGAATGCTCATGCTTAATCTGTCATAAAATTTCTGCTAGATTCAAGCCCTTCTCAGGTTCTTAGTCATAAATTTGATTTGCACAAATTACAGTTTTGCCGAATCAACTGTTGATGAGAAACATGCTTCTAGGTAAGTAAAATAAAATGGAAATTGCTTTGGATTTTTGTTCTAAGGGTAGATTAGTTCTGAATTTATATTTAAAAAATAGTATTCAGTGAATTTGCTCATCTGAAATTCTCTAATGTTGGTTTTGTTTTTCTGTTTTTTAAATATGAGGAACTTTTCCAATACTGCATGGCTCTCTAGCTCCATGGGGTTTGGGTTTTTGAATTATCATGATATTTTGCCTTTTAAATGAATGTAGGGCTAAATGAAACTCTCTTAGCTGACACTCTAGCTTTCCTTTTTCTTCCTATAAAGGTTATCCTGACATTTGGGGTTTGCACCAATACATGCCAAAGTGAGTGACACAGCCATTAAACCCTATTTATAAAGATGTTAACCTTCTTTCATACTTAACTTTATTCATAGTTGAATTAGTCATAAAAGAGGCTTTTTTGTCACACTTTCATGTACAATATTGTTAAACAGTTCAGCTGCACAAAAAGAAATGGTTTCAAAAAGGGATATTTGTACGTGATCACTTTATTAATATTTTAAATGAATTTTAATGTCTAGATTCCCATGCCTTGAAAATTGGTTTCAAGTGGTGGAACACTGAAAGGGTGAAGTGTTAATGCATCACATAATTTATGGTAATGGTTGCAATTATACAAATGTGAAGTAAAACTTTCCAAAAGATATGCATGCCATGTTTGAAAATGATATTTAAGTACAGAAATCAGACAGAGGCTTTCATTGTTTTCAGAACTTCATATAATTCAATTTGTTCAACTGTACAAACTTGTATTGATCACCTGCCATATGGAAGGCACTTTTATAGTAAACAAGATGTGATGTAAGAAGCTGTTTTACTTTATAAAGCAGTATTAGAAGAGAGAGTTTCTTTAGAAGTTTCAGAAATGTCAATAAAAAACAGTAAATCAACTGTATAAGACATGCTCTGTTCCCTTGAATTATTTCTGATCATTGATCCAAGATTTTTCTGTAGACTTTAGGAAGCCTAAGAACATAGTCGTATAGAAACATACATTTTGATAACTTTGATGCCATTAACACATACACAGTAAACTGGAGAAAATCTGGAGTTATATAAGTCCTGTGTCGGAAATATTTAGGAAAGTGAGGTCAAAGTATTTAGCTCGAATTTGGGAGAATCTTTAAACCTATTATATTCATTTCACAAATGAAATTAACTCAGTATGTGTAACTATTTAGTGATATTTGACATCTGATTTTTGGATATGACACTGAAAATTATTCTCAGAATTTAAAACATAGAGTTATATTTTTAATTTGAATTGATTTACTCAATTATATAAATTATTCAAATATATAGGCAGCAAACATTGAAGTCATTATAATGTGAAATGTATTTGTATTGTTTGCTATTGCATTTTCAAGATGATCATTCTAATACTTTTCCATGTATCAGTTTTAATACACTTCCAAATCTGCAACATGTTGATTTTGGCAAGTGAGCTCTCGGGGGCTTAAGTTGGGATTGGCTCTACCTAGGTGGATAGTTAGGGTAGACGTAGACCTTTTTTAATTAAGGAAATTAATTATGCAATGTGAAGCATGACAAAACTTATTTTAAGTGTGGCATTCTCTAATTCTGTCTTTCTTATTTTTCATTATTCACTTATTCATTTTCTTCAGAAGCTCCCAAAAGATGGTAAGTAGTTCTCTGAAGAAATAAAGCATCTGCCATCCTTTTGTCTGGGTGCCACCTTCAGGCAATTGAGCTCAATGTCAATAGCAGTTCACCAGCCACAGGGTTTATGGGGATTTCAGATCACATCTAGACCTTTCATTAATGTGCCAGGCACTGTGCTAAGGGCTAAAGATACGAAGAGAGCCAAATAATTAGATGCTGCTCTTTAGGACCTTACTTTGTCAATTTATGAAACAAAATTGTACACCTTCTACTTAAAAATGTTCAAAGCAGCCCAATCTTACAAACCAGAAAGGTTATCCCAATAACTAGATATAGGCATGAATATGTGTGTATTTTTGTATATACATATATACATTGACATATGCATCTATCCCATCATATATGTGGATGTATATTATGTAAAAATAAAGTGATTCATTGATTAAGGAAAGAGCATTGTTAACCACTCCCATACACTCACTTGCTAGAGTTTATACATATTGGCCATGCCCACACTCTAAGATTTCTTTCTATGGTGTTTTACTAAGGGAAACCCTGCTAAATTCATTTTTTTAAAAATCCGATCACTACTATGTAATGTTTCATTGGACTTTCATATTCTGCTGGACTAGTAAAATGGTCTCACTCTTGTCATACTGTGCTGCAAGGTTTACTGGAAATGTATGACTTTGGGGAAATGATTTATTCCCATGTCCCAGTCTTTTTGAGTGAAAGATTTTCCTACAGGAATTGAGAATCAGCCTGGCCTGACTTGGGCTCTTTCACTGTGCTCTGTATAAGCAGTGGGCTATAATTATGCCAGTGGTTAAAGCTGTTTAGACCTTATGAGTGTGGGAGGGGAAGGTGGTGGTGGGTTTTTTTTTTAACTGTTCAGATGAAAGACGTGTTTGTGAATTCATCTCTGCCTTCTATTCATACCTGGGTTAAAACGAGCCATGATGTACAGCAGTTTTTTCTGGAACATTACATAAACTTTCTTGTTCTGAGCTCTGCAGCCGTTGGGAATATGCAGACAGGACTGAAAGGAAGCAAGCCTCAAATTCTCCACAGGCAGGAAGTCTAATATTTACACAATAATCAATAGGATAATGAACACTAAGGCAAAGGCTGTGACAGGGTTTTTTTCTATCATAGCTAATAAGAGGAGTATCTCCTTAAAAAAAAAAAAAGAAAAGAAAGGCAAGTCATCTAAAACTCCTTGCGCCTTAGTTTCCCCAATTGTAAAATGAAGGGGTTGGATCCTGTGATCTCTGAGATGACTCCAGTCACATTATTTTATTTTAATAGCCTCAGAAGGAGTAGTCTGAAGCAAAACAAGTAGGCAAACCTGTTTATAGCGATTCACTAATCCCAAGTCTAGTCTCTGTCTATAGGATATTCAATATTTCCTCATTTCTGGTGAGAGAAGGAAAGGGATGCTCCACTCCCAGGTTTACAGACCACTCATACCTACTTACCTCATTGTTGTTCACTTGTTTCACCCATGTCTGACCCACTGTGATACCATTTAGGATTTTCTTGGCAAAGAAACTGGAGTGGTTTGTCATTCCTTCTCCAATTCATTTTACAGATGAGAAAACTGAGGCAAATGGAGTTAAGTGACTGGGCCAGGGCTATATAGCTAGTAAGTGTCTGAAGTCAGACTTGAACTCAGAAAGATGAATCTTCTTGACTCCAGGCCCAGCACTCTATCTGCTATGTCACCTAGCTGTGTGTGTGTGTGTGTGTGCATGTATATGTGTGAGTATATATTTATATATGAACATATAAGTTGTATGGATGTGTATGTACACATGTGTGTGCATATATGTAAACATAAATATATAAACAAAGAAATATAAATAAGTCAAATTCACCAAATATTTAAAATATTTATTAAGTGCAAATATTTGTGCAATATATTGTGTTCATCCTTCATTGGTTTGTACAATATATTATGGCAACTCTGAAGATAGAAAGCCAAAAATGAAATAGTGCTTCTGGTCATGAAACCTGTGTTCTTTTTCATTTTTTTATATAAATTTATTGTTTATTTAATTCATTCTTTTTTAATTTTTAATTTCCAATTCTCTTTCTCCATCAATCCACTCCCCCATCCATTGAGAAGGAAGGAAATGTGATATCAATTACAGATGTGAAATTATGTAAAACATATTTCCATGCTGCAAAAAAAAATCAAGAAAAATAAAGTGAAAAAACTATGCTTCAATGTGCACTCAGATTTCTTCAGTTCTGTCTCTAAAGGTGGATAATATTTTTCATCATGAGTCCTTCAGAACTGTCTTAGAGCATTGTATGGATCAGAATACCTAAGTCATTCTCAGCTGATCATTGTACAATGTTGCTGTTACTGTGTACAACCTTCTCCTGGTTCTGCGCACTTTACTTTGGATCAGTTCATATAAGTCCTCTTAGGTTTTTTGGAAACCATCCCTTTTACTACTTCCTACAACACAGTCATGTTCTACTATATTCATTTTCCATAATTTGTCCAAATATTTCATAATTCATGGGCATCCCCTTGATTTCCAGTTCCTTGCTACCATACACACACACACACACACACACACACACACACACACACACGAAATGTTACAAACATTTTTGTACATGTAGGTCCTTTTAAAAAAAAAAAGTTCTTTGGAATAAATACCTACTAGTAGCATTGCTGGATTAGAGAGATGCACAAAGCCCTTTGGGCATAGTTCCAAATTATTCATGAAACCTGCATTCTATACAGTGGATTCATTCATCTACACAAGTTCTGTTCAAATTACAAAGTAATTTACAAATTACAAAGTAATTTAGAGGGAGAGAGTTCCCACCACTGAGTGAGTCAGGGAAGGCTTCGTGTAAGAGGCTCCATGACCTATGTTAAAAGGAAACTAGGGATTTTATGAAGTAGAGGTAAGGAAGGCTGTTTTCACACATAGGGCAATTAATTACTCATGGAGGCCAACAGAAAAATAATGAGATGTCTTGTCCAAGAATCAGCTAGCTGGATAGTTTAAGTGGAATGGAATATAAGAGGGAAGACATATTTTTTTAAACATATGTAAAAATAAGTTGGAGTTAGGTTGTAGGACTTTAAATGCTGGGTTGAGGATTTTTTCCTTTCACTAAAGGCAATAGGGAGTCACTGAATTTGAGCAAGGGTTTGTGTGCTGGTGGAGGAGGTTTGGAAGGGTCAGATCATGAATATTTGTGGATGATAACATATTCTTTGTTGGATATTGAATGATATTCTCTTCTGACTATAGTTCCATTAGATTGTTTAGATTTTTGTTTACTCCAGATGTGATATCTTGAATTATTTAAGGCCATACCTTATATTTCTTTCCCAGTTCACTGTTCAGAGAACCTCTTTTTACCTACTGGGTAGCCCACACATCTATAGCATTTCTCATATTTGACATGTCACCATTTTCCATACTTCTCTATAAGATGTTGCTTACTTTTAGATATCCCTGAGCATGCATGAAATTACTCACAATGGCAAAACCAATGGGAAGAACCACTGGGAACCAGCAGCTAGAATATTCTGTATGATAATTTGAATAGATTTAGATAGATTATCATAGGACTGTAATACCACGCTTGAGCCAATCCACTTGTGCCAAGTTGTATTGGAAGAAGCTGAATCCTAAGTTCTGCGCTCAACAAATCTCTTTTTTTAAGTTTTTTTTCTTTTCTGATTGACTAAGAATATCAATAATCAGAGTGGTAAAAATGAGTAATGTGATTTGCATTTGTGTAATGCTTTACATTTGCCAAAGAGCTATGAAATATATTTGATGCTCTCCATCACCCTGGAAATTTGATGGAGTAGGCATCATCCCTGTTTTACACATAACAATATGGAGTCTCAGAAATTGTCACTTGGCTGGCATCATAGGACCAAAAAGCAAACCCAGTTCTTCTGACTCCAAGTCTACTATCCCTTCCATTCCACAGCACCGGCCTGCTTAAAACTCTAACTTATTGATAAAGATTTAGAACTGAAAGAGGCCTTGATGGTAACTGAGGCCAAGTGCTTCTTTTTGCAAATAAAGAAACTGTGGCCTCAAGAGATTAAGTGAGTTGAACTGGGTCACCCAAGTAGTCAGCGTCTGAGTGGGTGTTTGAGCCATGGTTCTCTTTCCCATGTGAAGCCGTGCTTCCATAGTTAGATCATCTTGTTTCCAGTCCAGTGCTACCTTCTTAGTACATGTCGGGGAAATAGAAAAAAAGCATGTGATTCATTTTATTAACTTTTTCTTTCAATCTCACTTCTTATATGATTTTTTGGTTTGTTTCTCTGAAACTTTCTATTCCTTTTTTCCCCCACATTAAAGTTCTATGATAATAACAATAATGATGATGATGATAATCATAGTTTAAAGTTGGAAATTACTTTGCAAATGTTTTATCATTTGATCCTCACCATGATCCTGAGAAATAGGTGCTGCTACTATCCTCAATTTACAGATGAGGAAACTGAGATAGATAGAGGTTATGAGACTTGCTCAGGGTCGCACAACTAGCAGCTATCTGAATCTCCTTGACTACCAGCCCAGCATTCTAGCCACTCATTCACCTCCTGGCTGCTTTGGAATTCAGCTTACCAAACAGGTTCTGAGTACACCTCTCTATACAAGCGTGGTATGATAGCTCTTGGCTTTGCCTGTGTGAAATGTGTGGTTAATACTTTTTTTCCCTCAGATAAAATAGCCAATAACTACGGGGTTCAGAAAGCGAAGAGATTAAAATTCTATAAAGGCTCTTATGTTTGGGGAGGAGGGAATTACATGTAACAGGTAAGATCACTAAGCTTCTTCTATTTCAAGAACTTTAGAAAATTAAAAGTTCATCGAGCCCCATTCTTCCATGAGGTGTTTCTTAGACCTAACCCCATCCCCAATACACATATACACACTCACACTCACACACACACACACACACACAAACACACACATACAATCTGGGAACCTTAGTATATCCATCAAGGACTTGAATTTATCACTTAATCACATTCTTTTAGAGTCTGATCTTACTCTCCCTGCCCCACCCTATCCCTTTTCTTCTCTACCTTTTTTTCCCCAAGTTTTCTTGTTTTCTTTTTTATACTGTCACCTATACACTACTAGAGATAAGTTTAATGGGAAGTTCTTGTAGTAATGTCATGAGGCTTTTTGAGGAAAAAACTGCCAGATAGATGAGTTTAACATTGAAAGTTGCAGGACTGACATAGATTCAGGCATTCCCTTGTAATCTACGGAGTACTAATGATGGAAATGTTTCTAGAAGATCCTATTGAATTTCTCTGTGTACTAAATGGAGAATTATTATTCCCTCAAAATATTTTCATTAGCCATACTCTTATCTGTTGATGCAAAGTCTCTCATAGATGCTTAAAAGTCTAAATGCCTATATGGTCTCATCAAAGTGGGCATTTCCTCCCTTAGTTCAGATTGTGTTCTACCTCTGCCTTTTTGTCTGTGTCATCTCACAGATGCCAGTTTCATAAATAAACACAGAATCCTTTCTTCCTGTCCAATTCAGAACTTTCTTGAAATAAGGAATGGTGTGAGCAAAGATAGGGAGCTGGAAAATACTTGGAATATTTAGTGATCTGCAAAACCTACCTCCTTTATAATATATAACACTTCATGATTTGCAAAGCATTGTACATATATTATCTCCTTTGATTTATCTTTTTTTCAATTAATTTATTTTTAGTATTCAACATTCACTTCCACAAGATTTTGAGTTCCAAATTTTCTCCCCATCTCTGCTCTCCCCCCACCCCAAGACAGCAAGCATTGTGTTTACCTCTTCCCCCAATCTGCCCTCCCTTCTATCACACCCCCTTTCTCCTATCCCTATCCCCTCTATTTCCTTACAGAGCTAGATAGATTTCTATACCCCATTGCCTCTATGTCTTATTTCCCAGTTGCATGTAAAAACAATTTTTAATGTTTGTTTTTAAAACTTTGAGTTTCAAATTCTCTCCCTTCCTTCCTCCTCTCCCACCCCCATTGAGAAGGCAAGCAATTAGATATAGGTTATACATGTGTTGTCATACAAAATGCTTCCACAACAGTCATGTTGCAAAAGACTAACTATGTTTCCCTCCATCCTATCCTGGCCCCCATTAATTATGTTCTCTCTTTTGGCCCTGTCCTTCCTCAAAAGTGTTTACTTCTAATTACCCGCTTCTCCCATTTGCCCTCCCTTATCTGTAGGGTAATAGATTTTTCATACCCAATTAAATGTGCATGTTATTCCATCCTTAAGCCAAATCTAAGGAGAGTAGGATTCATGTGTTCCCTCTCACCTTCCCCCTCTTCCCCTCCATTGTAAAAGCTTTTTCTTGTCTCTTTTATGTGAGATAATTTACCCCATTCTATTTCTCCCTTTCTCCTTCTCCCAATATATTCCTCTCTTACCCTTTAATTTTATTTTTTCCTTCATATTAAACTCACCCTGTGCCTTCTGTGTGTGTGTGTGTGTGTGTGTGTGTGTGTGTGTGTGTGTTTGTATGTAAAATCCCTCCAACTACCCTAATACTGAGAAAAGTCTTAAGGGTTACAAATATTATCTTTCCATATAGGAATGTAAACAATTCAACTTTAGTAAGTCCCTCATGATTTCTCTTTCTTGTTTACCTTTCATGCTTCTCTTGATTCTTGTATTTGAAAGTCAAATTTTCTATTCAAGTCTGGTCTTTTCATCAAGAATGCTTGACAGTCCTCTATTTCATTGCATGTTCATTTTCCCCCAAAGTATTATACACAATTTTGCTGTGTAGGTGATTCTTGATTTTAATCCTAGTTCTTCTGCCTTCTGGAATAGCATATTCCAAGCCCTCTGATCCCTTTATGTAGAAGCTGCTAGATCTTGTGTTATCCTGGCTGCTTGCAATGTTTTCTCCTTGACCCCTGGGAACTCTGGAATTTGACTACAATATTTCTATGATTTTTCCTTTGGGGATCACTTTCAGGAGGTGATCAGTGGATTTTTTACATTTATATTTTACCCTCTCATCCTAGAATATCAAGGCAGTTTTCCTTGATAATTTCTTGAAAGATGATATCTAGGCTCTTTTTTTGATCATGGCTTGCAGGTAGTCCAATAATTTTTAAATTATCTCTCCTGGATCTATACTCCAGATCAGCTGTTTTTCCAGTGAAGTATTCCACATTGTATTCTCTCATTTCATTCTCTTGGTTTTGTTTTATAATTTCTTGATTTTTCATAAAGTCATTAGCTTCCATCTGCTGCATTCTAATTTTTAAGAAATTATTTTCCATTTGGCCAATTCTGCTTTTTAAGGCATTCTTCTCCTCATTGGTTTCTTTAGACCTCTTTTGCCATTTGAGTTAGTCTCTTTTTTAAGGTGGTATTCTTTTCAGCATTTTTTGAGTCCCCTTTAGCAAACAGTTGGCTCATTTTTCATGATTTTCTGGCATCACTCATTTCTCTTCCCAAGTTTTCTTCTCTTACTTGATTTTCAAAATCCTTTTTGAGCTCTTCCATGGCCTCAGACAAATTTGTATTTTTCTTGGAATCATTGCATGTAGGAGCTTTGACTTTGTTTTCTTCTTCTGATTGTATGTTTTCATCTTCCTTTTCACCAAGGATTCTATAGTCTGATTTTTTTTTCTGGTGTTTCCTCATTTTCCCAGGCTATTACTTGGTGTTTGAACTATTTGTTGAGGTAGCTCTCTACTTCCAATGGGAGTGGGAAATGTACTGTCAGCCACTTGATCCCCATACAATCTGTGGGCCTAGAACACCAGAAACAGCCACTGCCACTGCTGCTGCATCTGATGGGGGCTCCAACATCCTCTCCACCACCCTGGGACTGGGGCCAGACCACCCTCCTCTCACACACAGGTCCTACAGCCTTTTTCTACTGACCTTCCAAGTTGTTCTTAGCGTTTTGGTGTCAAGCAGTCTGAAAACTGCCACAGCTGCCAGTGATTCTGTCCCCTGAGGCCTGCTCAGGCCCTGTCTGTGCTGGCATGGCCCATGCTGGATTCTGCTCCACTCTCAGCCTGGCACAATAGACACTCCCTAGTGTCCCAATAGACATTTCCAGGTTGTCTTGGGCTGGAGATTTGCTTCACCCCATCATTCTGTGGGTTCTTCAGCTCCAGAATTTGTTTGGAGTCATTTTTTTATAAGCACTTGCCAGGGTTTTGGGGAGAGCTCAAGCAAGTCCCTGCTTTTATTCTACTATCTTGGCCCCACCCCCTTCAGTGTCTAAGTCTTTTTTGATTTGTTATATCTTGCAAACAGAAATAGTTTAAGGCTTAGACAGAGGGCATACTGCTGTGCCACACTTAAATCTGGATGTTCCTATAGAACCTGTTCCTATAGAAACTATTGTCACCACTAGCAATGCAAAGCATACATAAGAATTATAAATGTCATTCCAATATCATTTTTGAGTGACCTAATCACCTCAGAATTTTTGTAAGTTAATCTATATAGCCTATCCTGCCACTTTTCAGATAGATAAACTGAGGTAGAGTGATTTAAATGATGTATGGATATTAAAAGTAAAGATTTTTTTTACATCATATTTGCTATTAGTACTGATTTTCTGCCTGTTCTTATAGAGTCTGAACTCTGGAATATGCCTTTATTCTCAGACCTTAACTTGCACTCCAGATTTTTGTTTTTTGTTTTATTGTTGGGATAGTTAGTTAATCATCTCCTCCCACATATCTCATTTTCCCCAAGGAGGGTAGACATCAGAGTTGAGAGGTAGCATGTTATAGTGGAAAGAATGGAGAACCTGGGTTTACATCCTGTCCATACCTGAGAACTGTGCAAAAGGTTAAAATTTCTTAGCCCCAGATACCTTATCTGTAAAATGAAGGGGTTCAACTTAATGACTTTATAATGTCTCTTCTAGCTCAAATCCATTGTCCTTTGATTTTAATTTTCTGACTTACCAGGCAAGTATATTTAAAAAAAATTTAAATAACAAAAATCAATTTTCTCTCCCTCTTACTTCTCCGCTCCCCAGAATTCAAGTCCAGTCTAAGACACTTACTAGCTGTGTGACCCTGGGCAAATCTTACTTGCTTAGTTGCTTACTTACTTACCTCTGTCTGCCAGTTTCCCCGTCTGTAAAATAATAGCACCCACCTCCCAGGGTTGTTGTCAGATAATATTTGTAAAGCCTTTAGTTCAGTGACTGCCATTTAGTAGATGCTTAATAAATGCTTATTCTCTCCCTTCTCCTCCATGAAAATGAAAGAGAAGGAAGGGAGGAAAGGAGGAAGCCTTTGTGATAAATATGCATGGTCAAGAAAAATAAATTCCTAAATTGATCATATCCACTGCATTCATCAAAATTTTTAAGTCTTTCCCAATAGTTTGTCTTTATTGTGTTGATGTTATATAAATTGTTCTCATGATTCTCTTCTTTACTCTATTTCACTTCATATAAGTCTTCTCAGTTTTCTCTGAAATCATTCCTTCCATCACTTCTTACAGCACAGTTATAACCCATTACATTCATTTTCTATAATTAGTCCGACTATTCCCCAGTTGATGGGTACCTGCTTAATTTCTCATTCTTTTCCACTACAAAAAAAAGAACAACCATAATAAATATGTTTGTTGTACATATGAGTCCTTTTCCTCCTTATTTGATCTTTTGGGGATAGAGGTTCAATATAAGTATATACAATTCAGTAACTTTTGAGGACTAGTTCCAAATGCTTTCTTGAGTGACTACATCAATTTATACCTCTGCCAATAGCACAATAACGTGACAATTTTATTTGAAAAAATATTTGATGAATGTGTTTTGTTTTTAACTTTACAAACATTTACCAATTAGTTATATAACAACCTCATCTGAAAATGCATGCAACATTCTACCTCTTTAGCACCTCCCACTCTCCATTTTGTATTGTTTTTAAAGGAAATTTTTTCCTCCCTCCCATTCCACCCCCACCCTATTTAAAAGAACAGAAAATAAAAACAAGTTCCTTTTGACAAATATGCATAGTCAAGCAAAACAAATTCCCTCATTGGTTATATAAAAAATTATGCCTCCTTTTGCACCTTAAATCTATCACCTTTCTGTTGAGAGGTGAATAGCATATTTTATCTGGAATCATGAATAGTCATTGTATTGATCAGAGTTCTCACAGCTTTCAAGGTTCTTTTTCTTTACAATGTCATTTTTATTGTGTAAATAGTTCTCCTGGGTCTGTTCATTTCATTCTTCATCAGTTTATAAAAGGTTGAAAAATTATCTGTTTTTATAATGCCGATATAGCATGTCATTCTTATGGTTCTGCTCACTTCCCTCTAAATTGTTTCATATGTCTTTCCATGTCTGTTTGAAATCATTGGTTTCCTCATTTCTTTTCTTTTTTTAAAAAATTTATTTATTTGTTTTACATTTTCAACATTCATTTCCACAAAATTTTGAGTTCCAAATTTTCTCCCCATCTCTCCCCTCCCCCCACCCCAAAACACCGAGCATTCTAATTACCCCTATCACCAATCTGCCCTCCCTTCTAACATCCCTCCCTTCCCTTATCTCCATCTTCTTTTGTCCTGTAGGGCAACATAAATTTCTATACCCCTTTACCTGTATTTCTTATTTCCTAGTTTTATGCAAGAACAATACTCAACAGTTGTTCCTAAAACTTTGAGTTCCAACTTCTCTTCCTTCCTCCCTCCCCACTCATCTCCATTGAGAAGGCAAACAATTCAATATAGGCCATATATGTGTAGTTTTGCAAATGACTTCCATAATAGTCGTATTGTGTAAGACTAACTATATTTCCCTCCATTCTATCCTGCCCCCCATTACTTTTATTCTCTATTTTGACCTTGTCCCTGCCCAAGAGTGTTGACTTCTAATTACTCCCTCCTCCCATTGCTCTCTCTTCCATTATAACCCCCACCTTGTTTATCCCCTTCTCCTCCATTTTCCTGTATCATAAGATAGTTTTCTTACCAAAATGAGTGTGCATTTTATTCCTTCCTTGAGTCAAATGTGATGAGAGTAAGCATCATGTTTTTTCTCTCACCTCCCCTCTTTTTCCCTCCACTGAAAAGTCTTTTGCTTGCTTCTTTTATGAGAGATAATTTGCCCCATTCCATTTCTCCCTTTCTCCTCCCAATATATTCCTCTCTCACTCCTTAATTTCATTCTTTTAGATGTGATCCCACCTTATTCAACTCACCCTGTGCTCTCTGTCTCTCTATATGTATGTGTGTGTGTGTGTGTGTGTGTGTGTGTAATCCCGCCAGCTACCCAGATACTGAAAAAAGTTTCAAGAGTTATAAATATTGTCTTTCCGTGTAGAAATGTAAACGGTCCAACTTTAGTAAGTCCCTTATGTTTTCTCTATCTTGTTTACCTTTTCATGCTTCTCTTGATTCTTGTGTTTGAAAGACAAATTTTCTTTTCAGCTCTGGTCTTTTTATCAAGAATGATTGAAAGTCCTCTATTTCATTCAAAGACCATTTTTTTCCTCTGAAATATTATACTCAGTTTTTCTGGGTAGGTGATTCTTGGTTTTAGTCCTAGTTCTTTTGACTTCTGGAATATCATATTCCAGGCCCTTTGATCCCTTAATGTAGAAGTTTCCAGATCCTGTGTTATCCTGATTGTATTTTCACAATACTAGAATTGTATCTTTCTAGCTGCTTGCAATATTTTCTCCTTGACCTGGGAACTCTGAAATTTGGCTACAATATTCCTAAGAGTTTCTCTTTTGGGATCTCTTTTGGGAGGTGACTGGTGGATTCTTTCAATATTTATTTTGCCCCCTGGTTCTAGAATATCAGGGCAGTTTTCCTTGATAATTTCATGAAAGATGAGGTCTAGACTTTTTTTTTTCATCATGGCTTTCAGGTAGTCCCATAATTTTCAAATTGTCTCTCCTGGATCAATTTTCCAGGTCAGTTGTTTTTCCAATGAGATATTTCACATTATCTTCCATTTTTTCATTCTTTTGGTTTTGTTTTGTAATTTCTTGGGATCTCATAAAGTCATTAGCTTCCATCTGCTTCATTCTAATTTTTAAGAAATTATTTTCTTCAACTTTTGAACTTCCTTTTCCATTTGGCTAATTCTGCTTTTTAAAGCCTTCTTCTCCTCATTGACTCTTTGAACCTCTTTTGCCAGTTGAGTTAGCCTATTTTTTCAAGGTGTTATTTTCTTCAGCATTTTTGGGGTCTCCTTTAGCAAATTGTTGACTTGCTTTTCATGATTCTCTTGTATCTCTCTCATTTCTCTTCCCAGTTTTTCCTCCACCTCTCTTACTTGATTTTCAAAACCCTTTTTGAGTTCTTCCATGGCCTGAGACAATTGAATGTTCATTTTAGATGTTTGGGATACAGAAGCCTTGACTTTTATGTCTTTCCTTGATGGTAAGCATTGTTCTTCCTCATCTGAAAGGATGGGAGAAGATATCTGTTCACCAAGAAAGTAACCTTCTATAGTCTTATTTTTTTTCCCTTTTTTGGGCATTTTCCCAACCAGTTACTTGACTTTTGGGTCCTTTGTCAAGAGTAGGGTATACTCTGGGTATCTGTAAGATCTCAGTTCCTCCAAGGTGGCACAATCAAGTGTGTATACTGATCTGTGAGCAACCAGAAACTTTTATGCTCAGAATCTGAGTAGTAGTTTCCTCTCCACAGCCACCTAGCCTCCAGTTCCATCAAGCCAGCACTGAGGGCTGAGATTCAGAAAAGTTGTGGGGGCAGGGCTGCCATTCAGTGTGAGATAAAGATCAGCTGCTCAAATCCCCCAGGACTATTAGGTGGGGGGCAAGGCTGCTACATAGGGCTGAGGTAAGAATCAGCTGCTCAGTGCCCCCAGGTGTTTTACTATCCAAGAATGAATGTGGGCTGCTGTAGGGACTGCTGTGAGAGCTGCTGCCTCTCGCCCCATGAGGCCTCTGCTGCCCTCTGCCTGAGGTTGGAACTATGGGAAGGTCCTTCTCCCTTCTCAGCCTGCTGAAAAAACCCTCTCACTGATGTTGGCACCTGGCGGTTGAAGGAGCTGCAAACTGCTGCTACTGCCACTGAAGAGTCTACCCCTAAGGCCTACTTGCATCCTCCTCCTGGCACTGTGCCAGGGCCAAGGCTGGGCTGGCCTCTGCTCTGCATCCAGTGCAATAGACCTTTCCTGTTGGCCTTTCAGGTCAACCTGGACTGGAAATCTCCTCCACTCCATTGTTCTCTGGCTTCTGCTGCTCTAGAATTTGTTGAGAGTCTTTCTTTACAGGTATTTTATGGACTGTGTGCGAAGAGCTAGTGTATGTGAGTCTCTCTACTCTGCCATCTTGACTCCACCTCCTGTTTCTTCATTTCTTACAGCACAGCAATATTCTATCATAACCATATGCCACAACTTAACCATTCCTCAGATCATGGACATTCCTTTAGTTTTCAGTTTTTTGCCACCACAAAAAGAGCTGCCATAAATATTTTTTATACACATAGGACCTTTTCCTCTTTCTTTGACCTCTTTTGGGTATAAGCCTCACGGTAGCATGACTAGATCAAAGGGCATGCACTGTTGAGTAACTTTTTGTGAACCAATTCCAAATTGTTTTCCAGAATGTCTGCACCCATTCATAGGTCTACCAGCAATGCATCAGTGTACTTCTTTTCCTGCAGCCCCTCCTGCATGTTATTTTGCTTTTTTGTCAGCTTTGTCAATCTGGTACGTGTGATTCAAGATGCTTCAATCTGTATTCTTTTAGTTATTAAAATTGTCATGTGGCTATTGATAACTAGCATTTCTTCATTTGAAAACTGTCCAGGCAAGTAATTTCAAACTTTGATGTTTACATCTAGTAATATGGGTGGCTGTTTATTGGGGCTTTAGTATGGACCAACTTATGAAATCATTTCCTTCTTCAAATACATCTTTCAGTCCAAAACCACAAATTCTTTAGCCCTTCACACTGTGACTCCAGCCCACTTTTCTAGGCCGACTACACATTATCCCCCTCAAGCTCTCTATCCTTCAGCCAATATATCACATTACTATTTCCTGCACATGACATTCTGTCTTTTCACTCTGTGTCCAGGTACCGGCTGTCCTACATGCCTGGAATGTTTGCTCTCTGTGCCTGGAGTGATCTTCTTCTCACTCCCACCTCTTAAAATCCTTCAGTTCCCTTTGAAGCTCACCACAAGTGCCACCTACTTCAAAAACTTTTTTTTATCTACTCTCCCAACCTTATGGTTAATACTCACCCCCAAATCACTGGGTGTTTATTTTGTATATATCCTATATTTATTTACATGTGAATATATTGCAAGCCTCTACTGGAATGTAAGCTCTTTGAGAGAAAAAACTGTCTCATTTTTCTATTTGCATTTCTAGTGCCTGCCACATAGTAGATGCTCAATAAATAATTGTCGATTTTGCTAGTTGCCATGAAACTCTTGAATGCTCTCACTCCCAGGTCATGCAATTACAATTGTTTAGTGTGGAGGGTGGGATGGTTCAGAGAAAACCTCAGGGAAATGTTTAGAAGAAATTAATCATCTTAGTAGTTTTAGAAATCTTTGCTCTTATCCCTTGGACCCAAATAAATACTTCAGTTTATTACTCAGAAATAAATGTATTAGGTAGCTATTACAAGGTAGAACAGTGAAATCATAAAGTCCTGAATAATTTCATTTAAATAATTGGTGGAATCATATATATCATCTCCATTGTAAAATCCATACTGAGAGTGGCATGTAACCCATGACATTTTTATCTGTCCAGAAGGTCATAAGCACTGTCATTCTTTCCATTCTGCTGCAGTGTAAAGCTTTGTCTGTTCAGTTATCTGATCCTTTCACATGTTGTGAAGTAGGCTCATTAGCCTTGTTTTGTAATGTAGTTAGGTGAATAAATTTTCTTCCACTGATAAAATTTAGCTATGCTTACTGAGAATCATTCCACTTATCTATAGGGAGAAAACATATTTTTGTGGAATCTGTGGAATTCTGACTTTTTCCGATCATCTCATCCTGACATTTATATTGAGTTTAAAGAAAAATTACATCAATACAAGTTGATCCTGCTTTAATAGACTATAGTAATGGCATACAGGCTTTTTTCTATAGGTGATGACTTATTTTAATAAAAATGTACTATTCACATGTACCTCAGCTGATATACGTGGCCTAATGGCACCCAAGCTACTACACTACAATATTCCATTTCATTTTTGTTTTCCCATCTTATTTTCTATAAAATTCAGCCCTTTCTTTCACATTCTCATTCAAACAGTCCAAGCTCCATGGCAATTTAAGTACTAGTCTGATGTGCTTTTCTTCCCTTGGCCAGATTTTTTCAAGAAGAATGAAAGAGATCACAAGAAACTATCTCTTCTGTAGACCTTGAATTCAGAAATTACTTGAACAAGCTCTGTCCTTCCAATATATGGCAGTTAAAAGAATGCATTGCTTCGTGTGTCAATTGTGGAGTGTTTTCAGTGGCAAAGAATCATCAAAAGGCATTATTTCCCAGTGTTTGCCATTTTGATAGTAAAGATAGCCTGTTATGTTGTTTTGCCCTAATCAGGTCTTCTATTGTATCTGAGTATGACTAAATCAATTGTCTGATGATTTTATGCCACTTCGCTGCCTGGTAAGACAGAAAAAGGTTTTAGCTATCAGGCAGCCAACTCCTTTTGCTATGTCACATCAATTTCGGAATTCAAAAGAAATTCATAATGTTATATAGATAACTATACAGTACTTTTGTATCTTTAGGTTCGCTCAACTCCCTACCTTATTGATTTACTTTTCTTCTATCCCTGAGAAGAACAATCATGCATTTACATTGTGGAGAATAAATGTGAGTTATAGCTATAACCAGAGAGTTCTTTTAAGGTATAATGTCTCCTTTCTCCATCTGACAACTAGTTAAGGCTTTCCTATTTCAATAACAAAACATGCAGCCTTTGCACCCCATGTTTGCACAAAGGATATCATGATATCGGCTAAGCATTTAGTAATATCTATCACCTACACCTCTGTTTGTATTTAATCATTACCTATCTTGAATAATGTATGTAATCATCTTTGATATACCTGTTCATGATAATAGCACCTGAATACATAAATGCTATGAATGAACAAACATTCTTTGCTGACCAGTACACTAAACATTGGATCTGGGCACAATGCCAGGGTGGAGTTGAGGAGGAAATTAAATAAGAATTCATTCTTTTCCAGTTGAAAACAGAGAATTATCTGCTCTTGTGCCTAAGACTTTTACAGCGAGAGAGGTGTTCACTGTGTATGTCCAGGTAAAAATTGATGAAATGAAAATTGTCATGAGAAGAATTATATGAATTGATGCCAATGTGAAATAAGCAGAATCAGGAAAAGCAATGATTACAATAATGTAAATTAAAAGAACAACAATAAAACAATAGAGAACTGAACATTGTGAAATTATAAGACTGACTTCAAAGAAGAGACATGAGAAGGTATCTTCCCTCCCCCTATTTGTAGAGATGGAAGACTATAGATATGGAACATTTCTTAAACTTATTTTTTTTTTGGACATAGTGGTTGGTTACACTGGAATTTATTTTTCTCTTTTGCTCCTCATTATAGAAGATGGCTATCTGAGAAAGTAAAAGGTGAGAGGAATAGATGGAAAATGTAGGCAACAAAAAGCAAAAGATATCAATAAAACATTTTAACAAACAACTAAAAATGGAAAAAAAAACGCATTGATCTGTGTAGTCATTAAAAAAAGGAATCATGGTTGAACCCATTAGATTCAGGTATGGTGTCTAATGCAAGGTAGATAACAAGGAGGATGGCATCAAAATGAACCTACTCTATTTTTCTTTTCTGTTTGATTTTCATAAGAACGGCATATTCTTGGGACAACTATGCATTGTGTATATGTTACCAAAAGACAGCTCTACTGTCATTGCTTTGAAGGGACAATGTGGTGTAATGGAGACAAACTACTATAGGATTAAGAGCCTTGGGTTTGAAGCTGACTGACACTTCTGAGATTTGTGACTATCACTGAGTTTCAATTTCCTCACCTGTAAACTTGGGAGGTGGGGCTAAACATTTACACTACCTACCACACAGTACTATTTGAGGAAAAACCCTTGTAACCATTTATTCTTCTTAGAATGAGGGCTAAGTGTTAAAAGGAGAGGTGGACCTTGGAGAAGGCAAGTAATTTTCAGAAATTATTAAATCCATTAACATTGCTTACAGCAAACTAAATTTGCAAGTATCCAAAGCAAAATAACGTCTTGAGCAGCAGCCATTTTTTTTTAATCACCAAATTTACAAGAATTTCGTAGCTTCACTTCAAGTCTTACCTCTTACATGAAATTCTGGCTGGGAGTTCCAGGCTATGTTGGTCTACTCCTTTCCTGAACAGTAGATCTGTATCTTGATTTCTATTATATATTTTAAATTTGCTTTCAGGTTATTCTTGATTTTGGAATAACCTATACATCCACTCATAGCTATAATTCTTCCTTTCAATTTAAGTCTCTAAAATACCTGTACCTGTCCTTTCACCTCCTACATAATCAAGGTTCAGTTTTTGTTGTTATTTCAATTTGTTTTTCAGGGGACTCTTTAAAACACAAACACTGAACCACCTCTTTGACTCCAGAACAGGTTTCAGAAAGACTAAAACTTACACATCATTTGACAGTGAACTGGTCCTATCCCCAAGCATAGGGTGCAGCAATGGGTTGGATAGAGAGCCATCTGGAAAAACTAAAGGACAAATTATGTTCTTCCAAATCAGAGCTTCCTGAGATAGCTGTGCACTCCATTTGAAGTTAATTCTCTAAGCACCAAACAAATGTAAGCCATTATTGTATTAGCTATCATTTTGGATTATCTCCTCTCCCATTTGAATTATCTTCCCTTTGGCAGAAACAAATTGCTCTAGGCTGATGTTATTCTAGATGTCCAGTTTGCTCTAACCTCACTTTTCTTTTACTCAAGTGATTGAAATGTTTTTTTATCCTGTTATTGCCAAAATATAGTTTATGAAAAACAGTGCCAGATGAAGAGTGAGGAGTCCTGGCTTCTCATACTAGCATAGTTATTTAAAAGCCATAAGGAATCATGGGATCATAGATATAGGGCTGTGGGAGTCATTTGACCCAACCCCTTCATTTTACCCATGAGAGAATTGAGACCTAGAAGGTTGAAGTAAGTGACCTCAGGGAACAACACAAGGAACAAATGCCAGACCTACAAGCATTCCTCTGACTCCATGTCCATATTATCAAATAAGATGATATTTGTAACCCACTTAGTACAATATCTGACACATAGCAGGTATTTAATAAATGCTTGTTCTTTTCCCCCTTCCCCTACACTTTCTACTACATCGCTGAAGTGACCTTGAGCAAGTCATTTAGCCATGTATAAAACAATATGATCAGACCAAATGTTCCCCAAGGGCCTCTACAGATCTTAAAATCTATTTACATACACACACACACACACACACACACACACACACACACATTTTATCCTGAACTCAGACTCTTTAAACTTTAGTTGATCAGATTATTCTCTACTGTGTTAGGTAATACATCATAGAAAATCCAACAGTTTCCCATACTTTGGGGTATAGATATAAAATTATAAGGAGACTTCAGAGGCCATATAGTACAACCCCCTTATTTTACAGATGAGGAAACTGAGGTTCAGGGACATCAAGTAGCTTACCCAAGGTCACACAGGTCCTCTGATACCAGAGCCAGTGTTCTGTCTAAGGCTTTATGCACTGTCTTTTCTATTTGGATCTTTTTCTTCTGTCTTCTTTTCCCATGCTCAACCTTGCTGCTCCACCCCAAGGTAGGGGCACTTCTTTGCAAGAGTTCTCAAACTCAGAAAAAGTAGAAAAGGAAGGAAGGAAGGAAGGAAGGAAGGAAGGAAGGAAGGAAGGAAGGAAGGAAGGAAGGAAGGGAGGGAGGGAGGAAGAAAGATAATACCAGGGCACAGGAATTAAGGAGTAATAACTAGATAATAGCTACTTAGATGCAGATAGGTTAGCATATCTGCCCTGTAGCATTGTGAACCCATCCCTCCTAATAGTAAATGCTTGTCCTTTTCTCACCCAGTATCAAATAATAACTTTAAAAATACTCAATGGAAAATAACTTACCTCTTCTATAGAACCACAGCTCTACTTCTGGAGTCAATCAGTCCTCCTTTCCCATCTCCTTTGTGTTTCTAATAAAGTGAAGGGTTTTACTGACCCTGTGAGTGAACTCATAGTAAGACTTTTCATTAACTTTCCAGGTATTACAGTTCTAATGCCTGGTTCTCATAACAGTGGAAGATGACAGCACTTCAGCATGAATCCATTTTCATAACAATACATCATAATGGAAAGTGTTTAGTTTTGTTTTTTTTTTTATTTTAAAGCATGGTACAGTTTTATTGTAAACTTCAGTATCGTGTGACCTATATTAAACGTAGCAGAATATGTGGAAAGGAGGCTTAAGGACACAGACGTTTGTTCTGTTGTAGGCACAGGGCCATGGAAGAATTGCCAAAAGGATGGTCTTTCAAGGAATGGAACTGACAGTTTAATATCTGAAGTTGTTGAATGGGGGTTGCTTAATCCTATGATTAAGAAAAGATTTATAGAGTTTCCTTGTCTGTTTGCCCACACTTTAACGGAATCAACTTCAGCCTAGTCGCAGTAGTAAGCTAACAATCTTACCCTGGAAACAGCTGTTCTCATTTGGGATAGAAGTTTCACCTGAATTTACCAAATGAGCAAAGGTTAATGTTCCAAGAGTGTAGAGGATAAAAGATGGGGCTATGCTCATAATTAACTTTTCTTGCTCTAGATCCCATATGTATATTAGGTTAAAACATCCATTTATACCCATGCATTCAGTAAAGGGTAAGCAGCTACCAGTGACAAAAAGATAAAGGAGACTTGGCCATACTCCTCTTAAGAATATTACACCATGAGATGGAGTTTGACCACCAATGTTGGAAAAAATCATTTTATGAACTGAACAATCATTCACAAAGATAAACATTTCAAATATCATTAGCCTCTTTCTTAAATTCCCCCAGCTGCTGGTATCTTCCCTACAGCTTACAAGTGTCACCAACTTTCCCTTGGGCATCCTTCAAAAAAAAGAAAAGCTTCTCAGGATTCTCCCATCTCCATGAGGGATTATCCTACATATCTCCTCCCCTTCTCAGCTAAATTTTCTTTTATCTTCACAGCTCTCACATCCATACCCTTCTCTACACTCACACTCACCACTGAAGTTGAGGCCTGAGCAGCTCTCACCTGGACTGTTAAAATCGCCTCCTCCTTTAATTGGTCTGCTTGCCTCAAGGCTATGTCATTTCCCTGATCAGTAAACCCCATTGGTTCTCTGTTCCCTCTGGGATTTTTAAAGCTCATCAGCTCTCATTGACAAGTCATACTGTTCCACCATGCTGACCCACTTGGTCTTCTTCACATAGTGTTCTATCTGCTTTGTTCTTACTTTTAGACGCAGAATTCTTCCATGCCTGGAATGCTTTCCCCCTTCATCCCTACTACCTAAAATCTCTAGCTTAAGAATAAGCTCAAGTCATCCACATCCAAAAAAAGAATTATGGAATCAGGACGCAGAACGAAGCCGACTATTTTCTCTTGTGTTATGTTTTGTTTTGGTTTGGGTTTTCTCATGGTTTCTTCCATTTGTTTTAATTCTTCTATTCAACATGACTAATGTGAAAATATGTTTAACAACAATGTATGTATGGAACCCATATAAGATTTCATGCCGTTGTGGGGAGGGAGGAAGAGAAAATTAAGACTTATGGAAGTGATCGTTGAAAACTGAAAATTAATTAACTAAAAAATAAAACAAAAAAAGAACAAGCTCAAGCATCCTGCACTCCTCCTAAGTGCTAGTGCCTTACCCTCTAAGGTTATATCATATCTGTTTTTTACTTATCTGTACATACAAACATATGCACATACATATTTGTCTATACGTATATATGCATGTGTGTTTATACACGCGCACACACACACACACACACACACACAGGTTGTTTCCTTCATTATAAGTTCCTTGAGAGCAGAGAAATTTTCAATTTTCACTTATTTCTCCAGCACTTAGCACAGTTCTTGGCACATTTGATTTTCATGTACAAAGAACAGGAAGAATATATTTTTAAAAAACTGGAAACTTCTGAAAGTATAGGATTTCTCCCAAGTAGATGTTAAATTGAACAAGGTAGTAACATAATTTCTTAATTTGTTTGTGAGCCCTTCTTCACTTCTTTTGGCTTTCTCTGTATAGTGGTTTTTTGTTTTTAATGTTTTCATTGTTCTCTTCTCTTTTTCTTGCATTTTATCTCCTTTTTGTCTCCATTTTATCTCCTTAATAGAATCCCTTCCTTCTCATAAAAAAAGTACAGGGGGGAAAAAACCACAATGAATCAACACATAGGCAATGTCAGAAATCCTAAATCTCATTTATACCTCTAGGCTTTCAACTGCCTTCCAAGAGGTGGATAACATGCTTCAACAATCTTCTGATCTGAAGTCTTTCAGATTTGTTTTCTTTTTCATTATTGTACTTTCTTGTACATTATTGTACATTGTCTTTCCAATTCTGCTCATTTCACTCTGCATTGGTTCATACTTGTCTTCCTGTGTTTCTTTGAACTTGCCATATTCATCATTATTATGTAACAGTATTCCATTCATTTGCATGCATAAACCTAAGGCTGAGAAAGGGGAAGGACCCACATACACAAAAATACTTATAGTAATGCATATTGTAGGAAAGAATTGGAATTACATTTAAAGAGATTCATTCCTCATTTTTGCAGTATTCAAGAAGATAATGGTTTTCTTCATTGTATAGATGGGAATACTGAGGAATAAAACTATCCCTCTTGTCACATTCTTAGAAGCAGAGCTAGTGGTAGAATGAAGAATTCCAAGTTTGCTGCCAAATAACCTGTTAACTATCTCTTGATGCCCCTAATATAACTTTGAATACTAAGTTCTTATGAAAATAGTCACTATATGCAAAGCACAGTGCTATATTTTGCAAAGAGATATAAAGTATAGATAAGGTAAACACATCTAGGTAACACTAATAGTCTTACCTGAGAAGAGCTTAGAGAGTACCATAATATTAAATAATCTATAATAATAATAATATTGAGTAATATATAACATGCTATAATATAATATAGTATAATTTATTAGATAATGTAGAATATAATATATAGCATATATACTATATTGTAATATAAATATATTATGTCTAATATGTTATATAATAATATGATATAAATATATAATATTTAATTTTATGGTGCTCTCTAAGCACTTATCAGTAATTGTATTAGTGTTACCTGGATATACATATAAACACACACACACATATGCATTTATCTGTCTTCTGCATACATGCATATATACACATACATAGTTTGAGAGGGAAGGTTGCGATTCATATGGAGTGAAGGTAGGGGGAATCATGCAAGGTTCCATGGAGAAGGTACAACCATTTGAAATGGACTCTAGAAAACAGTACTATGAAAAGAGAAAAGAAGGATATCCTAGTTCTAGAAAACTCAGTAAACAGAGGCACAAAGCTGGAAAAGTGCCTCTCCAGTTAGCCCAGTCTTTGGTTTCTGAAAAAAACATGCCAGATGATCTTCACTATGCTTTCCACTCTTAACATTCTATGATTCGAATTCTCTAGTTAAATTTTAATTTAACACTGTATCTGGTTCTGCACATTTACAGTGAATTTATTTGTAATTTACTTTAGATTATGTCTATCTTGATTCAGAGAAGAGCAACCACAGGTTCTATGGAGGAAAATTAAGGGAATTTTATTTCTCAGTCTAGAGAAGTCTATCTCGTAACTTACTTTTCAAGTCCCTGAGAAGGATGATAATCAATTATTCTCCATTTCAATGACACAAGAGAATTTTGTAACTATTAGAATGATTAATCACCAAAAATGGCCAGCAAGAAAAGCTGTGAAAAATTCCTTATCCCTAGAAATCTCGAAAGATGTGAACCAGAAAAAAATTCTTGACTTTAATGTTTATTGGCCATGTAATCACATAGATGTAACCTAACTTCCCCAGGCCTTGTTTTGCCAATCTGTAAAATGAGGAATAACATAAGGTGAATATAATAGGAATTGCAAAATGGGGAAAAATAAGTAAATAAAAGGTGGTAATGTAACAGATAAGGAAGGTGCACACTACCTCTTGTACCTATCCCATAGGGTCATTGCAAGGCTTGAACGAGTTAATACTTATGATGCTCTTTGAAAATGTTAAAATTTAAAGCACTGTGTAAATGCCAATTATTATTCTTATCTTCAAGATGAGACTTCTGATGGAGTACTTTTAGTTCTAGTATGAATTTAACAATCATTATGACTTCAACAATTTTGATTTTATTTTCATCAAATCACTTCCATGTACAAAGAACAATAAAAAGGACCACTTATCTATAGATTTTCTTTGTATCATATGTAGTTTTATAATTTTTGCCATTTTTCACTGTTCCTCAGAAGACAGTTTCCCTAAGAGATAAGAACAGAGCAAATATTCCATTCCTGGAAGACAGTCCTGTTGGGGAGCCTCACTACCTACAGATTAGCAGCCGATGAAACTGATGTCAACGATGGCATTGTGCCAGTTACCATTACTGTGGTTGTTCAGTTAATCAGCAAGCATTTATTAAGTACCTGTTGTGTACCAGGAACTATGCTAATTGATGATGACCCAGAAAAAAGCAAATAATTCTTTCCCTCAAGGAGCATAGTAAGTATCTAAGACCAGATTTGAACTCAGGTGTTCTGACTCCAGGGCCAGCAGTCTATCTACTGTACTACCTAGCTTCCCCTTGTAGCTTTCTTTAAAGCTCAGTTTAAATTCTATCTCTTTTATGAATCCTCTCCTGATCACTTTAACTACCTATGCCTACCTACCCTACTCAAAAGTACCTTGGAAATATATATGATACATGTGTGTATGTATGTATGTATATATCTTTTGTGTTTGTATTGCTTAGATTTCCTCCTGTATCCTCCCCTATAACAAACAAAAAGAAGACAAAATTCAGTAAAAACTAATCAGTATATTAAAACACACACACATACACACACACAAACACACACACACACTGTCATTATATGCAATGTCCTGAATTATGTCACCACCTCACCATAAAGAATTAAAAAATTAGAGGAGGTATCTTCTAATAATTTTTTTCTTTTGTTCTTAATAATTTTTCAACATTGATTTTTGGCTCTGTTTTAGATTGCTGTTTTCCCCATTTTACGTTGTTATAGTCATTGTGTATTCTGTTTTCCTTCCTTTGGTTATTGCACTTTGTATCAGTTCATGCAAATCATGCAAATCAGTTCATGCTTCTCCATGTTCACCTTGTGTGTCATGTCTTACATTACAATAAGAAAGTTATGGATTCTAGGAAATGGAAGTGAGGTACAAGTGCATTCTAGGCATGGCATTAGAATGTGAAAGGGCTCAGAGATGAGAGATTCAACAAATAGACCAGTTTAACTGAACCATAAATCAAGAGGAGTGATGTCCATTAGGAGACAGGAAAGGTAGGTGGGAGTCAGATTGTGAAGGGCCTTAAATGATGGAGGATTTTATTCTGATGGCAATAGGGAGACCCTGGAGTTTTTTTGAACAGAGGGGTAATCTGGTCAGACTTGACCTTTTAAAATATTGTTTTGGCAGCTGTGTGAAGGATGGATTGGAGAGAAGAGAGAGACATGAAACAGGGATATCAGTTAGGAAGTTATCACACTAGTCCACGTAAGAGATCATGACAACTTCGAAAAATAGAAAGGTGGCTATGTGAATTGAGAAAAGGGATAGGAGAGTTGTGGAGGCAAAGATAAGACTTGGTAATTCATTGCACATGGGAGGTGAGTTAGAGTGAGCAGTGTGAGATGATACTGAGATTGCAAGCATGTATGACCAGAAAGATGACTCCAGGGCACCAAATAAAAATAAGGGCATTTAGAAAAGGACTTCCTGGAGGTTTGCTGGGGGCCACAAGAATTTAAGGTGGCATACACTTTTTTCCCTGCTCAGGAAACATGGTTCACAGTGCATGCTTTACAGTAAAGCTCTTGCTTGTCAGTTATAAATTGATGATGACAGCCAATATCTTTTCCCCTGCCTTCTAGAGACATCCTTCTTTTATAAATAACCCATTCATTCACCCAGTTTCAGTAGATTAGAACTTGGAACTCTAATTAAATTTTGGAAAATGTAAATTCAGGACAGATTTTTAAAAAACCAACTCAAAACAGTAGTATAAACTGCAGTTAAAAATAGGTTCAAGAAGGGTTTAAATAAATTTTTGTAAAGTAGATACAGAATGAAAAAGTAGAGAGAAGTAGGGGGTTTTGCATGTTTTTTGAGCCTGAACTCAGGGAAAGCAACTGTGCCCCCACCTCCAACGTGGTGTCCTTCAGGAATGGCATGGTGGAATAGATGACTTGTGATTTTGACCCATGATGGTAATTTTGCTGTCTTTTGGCTCACTCAGAACAAGCTAAAATTTAAATTTCAGTCAGATCAAAACTAAAACCTTGCCATTTAAATGTCAAGATACTTAAATGTTAGATTGTTAGCTCAATGTAAAATAAGGAATCTGTGCATTATGGAGTTCATAACAGTACCTCCACGTATAGTGGTTTGGCTGTTCAACTGTCAGAAACCAAACCATCCAACAGGAAGAAAACCCAAATAAATTCCTCTCTTATTGATGACAGAAGACCACATTTTTTTTTTTTTTACTAGAATCCCAGATCTTCTAGATCAACAGTGACTTGGATGAAACCATACAAACAAAACAAACACACAGGCTATTGTAGAGTGGTTGGTTATCTACCATGAAATTGCTATGGAGTAGAGGTTCCCAAAGTGGGTGATACTACCCCCTGCAGGACACTGGAATAATGCGGAGCAGTAGTAGCCTTGGAAACAGTTGGGGGAGTTGAATAAAAATAAAGGGGTGGTGGAAGAATAAAAAAAAGAAGAGAAGAAAATTTTGCAAAACCATTCATACATGTTTCATCTTTTGTGTAACAGAGTTAAAGACATAGTGATTACGTTATTTTCCAAATAAACACACACAATGCAAGTTGTAAACTGTTGGTGGTTGTCTGCCAGCAGTTCCTAATAAGCAGGTGTTGGCAGGTAGGCTTATCTTGCATTGTTGGGAAGTCCAGCATGCATTGGGAGGAATATGTGCATGTAATGACTTGTTTACAATACAGTTTTATACAGTTATGTGATGCAATCTTGTGTCTTCAAAATTTCAATGCAAGAAATAACCCACAAATTTGCAATAAATTATTAAATTTATGATGCATTTTTTTTAAATTATATTTTTCTGAAATGACACAAATTTCAAAAGAAACTAAAGGGTTAAATAAAGATTTCCAGAAGGATGCTGAGTAATTTAAAAAAAGGTAAAATATGTTCAGGAACCTCTGCTATAGGGTGAGCAATTTTTTTGGAGGGGGGGAATAGAGGGAAGACAATGTTGTAGCGGAAGAAGTTAGGAGTTGTATTTTTCTTTTCCCTGAAACTTTGAGGAACAAGAAACTCTGATGTTTTCAGAGGAATCTGAAAATAGACACAAAAATTACTCAAGAAAAACTGTAGTCTGTTAATGTTGCTAGTACCAGGAGAAGGGTGTCTGTGGTTTGAGATGCCACACGTTGCTGCTACAGCAACCACCTTGGTGTGTGCCAAAACATCTCATGGCTGAAAACTAGATAGGAAATTCTATATTATTTCTAAAAATAGACCTGGAAAATTTCCTGAAAACGATCACTGGCAACTCCCAGATTTGAGAGGCGGCAACATACTGTAACTGAAGAAAATAGATTGCTTATACCATCACCAATGAGATTACCACAGTGCTATCAAATTAATAGCCAGAAATCAGAATTGAATATGCTTTCTTCTTTTGTCAAAAGTAGTATTCATGGAGGTGCATAGACAGATATTTATGGAGCTTCCCTGTATTTTGGACCTGTGTTGTATACATGTCTTTATATATTTGCAACATATATATATATAATATGAAAAAAAGATATAGCACAAGATGTTATTACTATTAGCTATTACTTTGAAAGCAATAACATGTAAGGGATGGTAATAATGTCATTTTAAAAATCATTTTATAATTATGAAACTTAATTTTGCCTCATAGTTGCACTATAGTACATCTGATAGTCCTACAAAGATCTGGTTCTCTAATATATAGGGCATATTAAACAGCTGGAGCCTCCCATAAAGATAGTAGGGCAAGCAAAAGAACTGGAAAATGAAATGTTGAAGAAATTTAGAAAGACTTCAAAAGAACGTAGTAGAGAACATGAAGACTGAACAATGAGATAACTAACCCTACATACAGAGCAAGTTTGTGACAATCTTTGGACATCAGGAAGAGAAAATCAGGAGAGGATTAAAGTTTATTTGCACATGGAGAAATAGTTCATGTTCTAATGACTGAGTTTCAGTTGTTAAATTATTGGTTGTCATTTTTTTTCCTTTTATTGCAAGGCAGTTGTGAGAAATAAGACTTTCAACTGCTTTCTATCCAGTACCTCGAACGATGCTATGAATCCTCTAAATAGCTCTCTGGAAGATAAAAATAGAGAAAATGGGCTTAAATTGCAAATAAGAGGTATATAGCAGACTGACTTACCCAGAATCATGGCCAGATATATACAGTAATAGACAAGTGAAAAGGAAAAAATAACTTTTAAAGATGTTACAGAGGGAATTTTATTTCCTGGAAACCTCTCAGAAGGGAAACATTTATATATGGAGAGACTCAAGGAGATAGAAATACCTCAAAATTGGGAACAGGAATTTACAGATCATCTTTTAGAAGCCCTTCCTACCTAACAATTCTATAATTGGGCCAGGTACCTAGAAGAGATTGACTAGGTATTCATTTAGTTGACTGTTAATTATTAAGGGCTAGACATGACTGTGACAGAAGTGGGTGTGGCCACCATGGGACTATCTGGAAAAGGCCCAGGGAGCCTCCTGGCTCATGTCATTTGGCACTGTCAAATACTGCAAATAATAAGAACAACTCATGTTTGTATGGTTTGAAAGGTCTTTGCATCCATGATCCCAGTTAAATCTAAATACTAAGTATTATTTCCCTGCTCACATGAGAAGATTCCTGTAACTCCTTTGGGCAAGGGTGTATGCCTACCTAGGGTTCCATTTGGCAAACTAGAATTATTCCCATTTATAGCTCATTTCTTACCTGGAGCTGGGTCATTGAGAAGAGTGCCATTTTACTTTCCAATTCCTGCATTTTAAGTAGAATGATCACTAAATAGCAGCATCAGTTGGTGAAAGCGATTCTTCCTCCTCTCCCCCCTTCATCTCCCAGCTAGAAGACTAAGATTGAACTCGTCATTAAGAACTAACAAGGATGTGCTTTTCAAATGTGCTAAATTAGGCAAAGAACAGTCTTAATATTTTTAAAGTTAATTATGCCCAAGTTCAGAGAAACAGTTAGTTTGCTATCTCTCTAAGAAAGCTTTTCATTGAAAACTGGCAACAAAATTATCTGACTTTATAACCCATGATACTGATATGAAGGAATCCAAAATTTTATTTATGTATCTGACTTGGTGTGCTCCCACTGTGAGTACAAACTTAGAGATGTATTTTTCTCTCTGTGTGAGGGCGAGTTACATGAATCATAAATCTGCACATTTTGGATCTATTCAGACATTTAGAAATAACGAGGGAATATACTTGACCATCTATCTGAAAGTTTGTCTTGTGATTTTTTTTAATCCTGAATTCCTTTTTTTCAATAAAGTGACCATTTTCCCATTGGAAACTGGGACAACTTTGTCCTTCAGAATATGCATTGAAAATCATATAAAGGTATTGGAAGAGTCCGACATCATACTGTCAAGAGTTTATATTGTGTGTGTGTGTGTGTGTGTGTGTGTGTGTGTGTGTGTAGGAGAGAAAAAGAGAGAGAGAGAGAGAGAGAGAGAGAGAGAGAGCGCATCATATGCTTCAATTAAAAAACCAGTTGAGGATGAAACTCCTTTTAACAACATCCATCCTGGGTACTGGATAGCATGGGAGGAATTCCTGTCCTTCATCACTTAGGTCAGTGTTGACAGCAGTGGCTGTAAAGTGGTTGCCTATAATGTTGTCTCAAGTGTGAACCACTTATCTGCAAAGCTGCAAGATAACTGAAGCCATGTATGTGTAGCCAACCCTTCACTTGACAGACAACTGTTCCCCAAAAGATAAGAACATCTCCCACACAAGCTAAGAGAACTGAAAACCCTTTGCTCACTTTGCCTGGAGGGGAAGAGGATGAAGGGTGCCCAATTTTTGTGGAGTAGGAAATTCAAGTCCTCAAATATTCTCCTTTGCCTCCCATGTTATTTCTGCCTCTGGTGATGGATTTTCTGACAAAAGTATTGCTGGAATATCTTCATTACTTCCCAGAAACTTTATAGCAGACAATCTTTCTTAATATTTTTTGAGTCATAGACCTCTTTAGAATTCTGTGAAGGAGAAGAGAAGGAAACAAACATTTATTAAGCTCCTATTCTGTTCCAGGCACTGTGTGCTTCTGCTTTACAAAGAGTGTTTTATTTGATTGTCACAGTAGCCTTATGAGGTAGGTGCTGTCACCATCCACATTTGTTGCTATCATTCAGTCTTTTGAGTTGTGTTTTACTCTTTGTGATCCCATTTGGGGTTTTCTTGGTGAAGATAATGGAATGGTTTGTCATTTCCATCTCCAGCTCTTTTTGCGGATAAGGAAACTAAGGCAAACAGAGTTAAGGGACTTGCCCAAGATCACACAGCTAGGAAGTATCTGAGGCCAAGAAGATGAGTATTCCTGTCTCTAGGCCCAGCACTCTATCCACTAAACCACCTAACTGCCCATCTCCATTTTGCATTTGAGGAAACTGAAGCCGACTGAAGTTATTCATCAAGAGTCACATAGCTAGTATGTCTCTGAGACAAGATTTGAACCCAGTACTTATTGACTTCAGGTCTAGTGTTCTATTCACTTTTCAAAATCCTATGATTTTTTTTTCCTCAATGCATAAAATACAATACATAAGATTATGAAAGAAACCAATTATATAGGAATACAGTTATCAAATATATTAAAAAAAAAGTTCATGAACGCCAGGTTAAAAATTTCTGATTTAAAAGAAAGAGCAATTTAACATTTGACAAGTAATCCTATATATTTAACAAAGTACAGAACAGAAGAAGTTTGACTTAGAAGTCTGGGAAATAGGATAATGGGTTCTAATCCTGATCCCATTTTACTAATTGGAGGAAATAATTGGAATACCACTTCCATGGGAGAGGTTCCTTCCAAATGTAAGACTGTGGAATTCTGTCACTTTCCCCTTGAATGACTCAGTTTCATTCTCTGCAAAACAAGGGAAATAGCAGCTGCCCCCCTCAATTCACCAGGGTGTCTCTATAGGAAATGGTAATATATGAGTGCAAGTGCTGTGTTCCTTGACTCTTGAAACCCAACTCAACATTAGAATAAATGAGTTTTCTCTGTTTCACTTGGCTTCTTGACTGACCAGAACAGAATTAGGGTAATCTTCCTTTCCCATCTTGACTAAGCAGCTGTAATAGTTTCCTTGCCAGAGTATAAGTACAAAGGAAGTGAAAAGATTCATCTTTTTCCTCTAAATGTCTTCATTCTACATCCACAACCAGATCGGAAGGCTCTTTAGGGTAGGGTCCAAGTCCCCAGCCCCTAGCAAGTTGCCCAATATATCATTAATACATAATTGGTGGTAGTGATAATTACACTGCTTTTCTTCATATAATCTGAGTGATTTAAGGGTTTAAACCCATTCAATTTCAAAGTAGTTTCAGACTGTGCCAGTAAATACCATTTTTTCTTTCTTTTCCTTCTTCTAATACTCTTCCTTCCTAAGTACGTCAAGTACCTCCTTAGTGTTTACCCCTTGTTTTCAGGAATAATATAGTCAGAGCTGATGTTCAACTATTGTTTGGGGAGGGGTGACGCAGAAGAGAGCTACTTGGTCAGGAGGCCACCTTTATCCTCCAGAATCAGTAAATTAGTTAGCAACACTTGTTGCATGATGGATATAGGTCAACAAAGAGAATGTCTGAGTAGATTGGGAAGCGCTGTAGGAAAGATCAAGGGAGGAAGCATTGTTGGAAAGCAGGAGAATCTGTGTTTCTGTGATGGGGAGGGAGACAGAAAGGAAAAGATAGGCAGACATAGATGGACAGACAGTAATGAGAGTGGTTGCACAGGGGAAAAACTGATAAATGAAGGCCAAGAGACAGCAATAAATCACAGAGAGAAAGGGTGACCAGAGAGGATGATGAGAAGAGGCACAAGGAACATGGTTTTTTTGTATATGTTTCTTGAGATGGGATAAAATGGGTCATGGGAATGGTAAAGAAGGTGAGGACAGTGAAGAAGGAGGAAGACTGAAGTGGTGGTGGCTAATCCAGATGAACAGGACTTGGTAATTTCAAAAGAAAATGAGTCCACTACAGAGATTTTGCAATTTATAGATTGTCATTTCTTAATGTTGCTTGTGAGGCTCCATTCAGAAAGAAAACCAATACCTTAATGCAAAAATAAAAGACAACACCTTATATTTAATATATGATGAACTTAAGTATATGATAAAAATCAGTTTAATTTTCAGTCATTTGCAATGAAAACTTGTACTGCAATGACTCAATAGATCCATGCTTTCATGGATGTGGGCAGTCTCTCCAACACTGTGTAGACCTTATCCATTTCTTCCCATTAATCTTTCAGAGAAGATTTATGCAACATCCTAGCAGCTCTTCTCCAGGCTTTTAAGTGCTCTGCATCTACTAGGGCAACCCTTCAGTATTTCTCCTGCCCATCTGTTCTCCGTTCCTCTCTCTCCATGAATACCACCACTTTCTCTGATTGTATATTTCCCGGATGATATCTTTAATTCCACTTCTAGTAATGCAGATCATCACTGTCAATAGGTCACCAGCTACTCACATCAACTGTATGTCTCTCCAGTGAACTTGCAGTTTTGAATCTTTGGATGTTACGGTGCTGCATGATTCACAGTCAGACAAATTTACTGCATGATTTTGTTGTTGTTCAGCCATTTCAGTTGTATCTGACTCTTTATGACCCATTTGGGGTTTCCTTGACAAAGATACTGGAGTGATTGGCCATTTCTTTCTCCAGCTCATTTTACAGATGAGGAAACTGAGGCAAACACGGTTAAGTGACTTGTCCAGGGTCACATAGCTAGTAAGTGTCTGAGGCCAGATTTGAACTCAAGAAGATGAGTCTTCCTGACTCCAGGCCCAGCAATCTATCCTCTGTGCCACCTACCTGTCCTGGAGAACATTGATGTTAAAGATGGAGGTTTCGTTTTAATATGTGTTTGGTTTTTTGTTTGTTTTTCAGTGACAGAGTTAAGGCCTGTACAATTTCTCAAATACAATCCAGCCTATTTTCTTCCTCCCATTCAGCTTTTGACCAGGCTCATTGTCCATCTGTCTATGCAAGTTATTGATTAAATAAGTCAATGCACTGCTCATTTAACTTCATGTCCTAGTGTGGACATAGTCACCTATCGCAGAAGTAAGCAAACTATGGTCCTCAGGTCAAATCCTGAAAGCCACACATGTGAGCTAGGCAATGGTTTTTACATTTTAAGATAAAGTTTAACCATTCTTAGCTCAAGCGCTGCATGAAAATAGACAACAGTCTACACAGTGTTGGAGAGAGTGCCCACATCCATGAAAGCATGGATTTGGTCCATAGGGCTGTAGTTTGCTGATGCTTGATTTATCTGATCTTTCTTAAATGAATTGCTAGACATCTTTTTCATGCCTATCAAACTTTTTCAATGAGATCCACTGTATTCTGGTGCTTGATGCAATTAGTTTAATGATAACTGTATGGAAGAACATCGGAGGACTTCACCCTCACAAGCTATTTCATACATCTCTGTGTTTTATGCCTATTTGATGTTGATAATTAAAGAATCATTGGACAAAATGATCTGTGGCAGAATCTGTCAATGAATCTTAAATGACTTTACATTTTCATAGGAGATACCATGTTGGGGAAGGACTTTTTAAGGCTTAATTTTACTCTAAAGAATCAACTGGTTTTAAAAAATTAACAATAAACCCACTAGCATCTTGTACTCCCTTTACTTTTCAGTCAATTTTGTAACTTGAGAAGATATGTTCTTTTGTGGAAAATAATTTGCAAAAGCCTTCCTGCCCTCTTCTTTTCCTTGATATATACATAGATCATTTTTATAAAAGATGTTATAAAGACAAATGAATCAGTAGCTACTAATGTGCTCCCTATTCACTGCCTCATTTTAGGGAGTAGGCAATTTACTATTTTTTTCCAGTGATCTGGTATATTCCTTTCATTCACGTCTTAAAAATCAATCCATCAATGCCATGGAAATTCCCTTCTCTCTTGAAGATTTTTTTCTACAAATACTTAGTCTGGTTCTTGATTTTCTTGATATTTCCTTATAGCAAATCAGGTACATAAGTGTTAGTGTCCAAATGTCACACTGTCATCTAGGATAAGAATACATTTCTAGAGAAAGAATGGCAAGTCAGATCTATTTTTTAAAATGTTTGTTCTCCCTACAGTTTCACCTTGATGATCCTAGGTAGGAGATCAAACCTTCTCCTTATGGTGATTGCTTCATATCATTTTAATTTCTGCAAAAAAAAAGAGCCTGGATAATTAGGATAAATTCTATTTTATCCATTTCCTGTTTGGGAACACTAATAGCTTGTTTGAATGGGTTAACTCATAGGCATTGTAATTAACCAAATATAGTCCATAGTTATCTTTTAATTTGATTTTTACCTTTGTAAAACTAACTAGTTGTTAATAGTACTGCCCACAGACAGAAATTACCCCCAGTTATTAACCAGTCATTTTCTGTCTGTTAATATATGGTCTATTTTATTTTTTGTGAAGTCATTAGATGTAATTAATCCCTTCCAAATCTCATCTCAGAAAAAAAAATACAATAGGAGTGAGGCTGCTAAATAGTATAAAAATATATTTTTGACCTCTTTCATTTCTTAAATCTAAACCATATTTTGTATCCTTCCCTCCTTCTTTCCTTTTTTCTTTTCTTCCTTTTTGGCTTCCCCTACTGGGCCATCTTCACTTTGACTTCATAGAGTATCAATATATATTTTATTTGATTTAGGAAATCTTGCCAAAGTCTTTGTACCTTTCTTTTCTCTGCAACAGCCATTGGTACATAATTTAAAATTATCTTAATCTTTTAGGTGGGGGTTCCCTGATTGTGAATACTACAAATGAAGATGATCACCTATCCCACAAAATTATGTTTATAACATATTTTTAAGCTCATGATGAAACCAATTCTGCGAACTTTTTTTTTACCTCTCACAGGAGAACCTGAGCCATTCTACCATTTAGCTGCCACTTCCTTATGTCTTCTGGATTCATTTATAGCAATCATGAATAATGATGACTTGGATCATCCACCTATACATTATCTCATTGGTCATTAGACAAAAACAATTATAGTGAATATACATAGTTAAATTCATGTTTTTGGTCATCTAAACACTGCAATTCTTAACCTTTTTTAAAAAATCTCTGTTCTAGTATCTTGCCACCATCACAGAAATGTAAGAGTCACAGAAATATGGAGGACCATTTTATATTTTTTGTTCATTTCATGGATTTCTGCAACCAAAGAATTCATTACCTAATGTCTAACCTACTGCTGATGAGTCTATGTATTTAGTTAGGCTAATTCTTGAATAATAGTTTATGTGAGAATTATAATCAAAGCCTTTCCTACTTTTTTGGTACACTGGACTCCACTGCAAAACTTTGAAAAGTTAGACTCCTTTCCATAGGACCACAAGGTATTAGAATAGGATTACTATGAAGGGAATGAAATCTTCCATTTGTACAGGACATTCTTGGTTAATATCACTTACTGATTGATTGGTTAACTGGTTGTGATTATAACCTCAAATCTAAAAACAGTTTAGAAAAAGGCTTTCCATGGAATCATAATTCTGAAAGAGAATGTCTTCTTCCCCATATTTCTGCCCTTGATTATGAAGACAGGAGGCACTTGGGAGCCATACTCTGGAAAAAGTCTACTTAACCTAATTTGGAAACTTGTTCTCATTAGTCACTGTCATCCCTCGCAAGTCCATCCACCAACTTCACAACATGGCATAATAGAAAGAACATCAAACTTGAGGTTAGAGTCCAGGCCCTCCACAGACATTACTTCCTGCATGCCTACGGATGAGTCAATCTCTCTGAACTTTAGTTGCCTCATCTGTACATAATACAGATATAATATGGACATAATACCCATAGTATCTAAGGTAAGTACCTCTAAGGATTATAGTGAGGATCAAAGAAAATAATGTCTATTAAAGCACTTTGTAAACTTTAAAATGGTATATGAAATGACTTATTGAAACCAGAGGTCACACTGGTATATTGAGTTACGTCCCAAGTTCAAGGTTCAAGTCAGTTCCTGACACACATACTAGCTGTCTATCAATGGGAAAGTCATTTAACCTCTCCATGCCTCTGGCAGCTCTCAGAACCATGAGTAACAAAGGATTGCCACTTGTTCCTTTGAAAAGAAAATTTCCCCTTTGAGAGCTCCCCACATCGATGCAAATACGGGTCCAGAAAAAAAAAACAGTGTTACTGTCACTTATAGAGAGATAAAGACAAAGACTAGACACATTTGCTATGTGTCCCTGCTTTTCCAACAACACAAGATCGAAACATGTCAGCCTTATACCATCTTAGAAGGGGCTGACCCAAAGGTGGACACAGACTCCAATACATGGCCATTTAAGGGAGGGATCTCAGATTCAGGAGGCACAGAATTCTCTAGAATATGAAGTGTCATAGAGGTATATAAAGTATGAAATTGCTTAGGATAGTACTCTGCACTAACTTCTTAGGAAGCTGAATAAGGAGGTTTTTTCATATCACCACTATTGGAGTCTCTGATGTCTGTCAGTCAACTAGCATTTATTAAGCGCTTACTATTTACGTATATTTTCCAGCATTTATTATGTGCATACATACACATACACACACATATTTTTTCCAGGCAGTGTAGCAAATAAATACTAGTGACTCAAAGACAAAAGCAAGGTTCTGGCCCCTCAAGGAACTCAATCTAAAGGGCGAGACTACATGTAAATAGTAAGCATGTACACGATATATACATAATGAATGAATGAAAGTCTTAGAGGGAAGTCACCAGCAGCTAGAGATGATGAAAAAGGCTTCTTGCAGAAGGTAGGATTTGAGCTGAATCTTGAAGCCAGGAGACAGAGGTAAGGGAGAGCATTCCAGGTAGGAGGGACAACCAGTGTGAAGGACATAGATGGAAAGATGTAGCCCAGTGTAAATGGATCATAAAACGAATAAGATTGGAAAAGTAGGAAGGGAGCCAAGTTATGACAAGTTTTAAATGTTAGAGACCTTTTTATTTGATTCTGGAGGTTATAGAGAATCCCTGGAATTTGCCAGGGGGGAGGGGCAGAGGGATGTATAGTAATGTGGTCTTTAGGAAAATCTCGTTTGGCAGCTGGATGAAGGAAGAATGAGTGGCCAGAACCTTGCAGCACACTAATCAATTAGAAGGCTATTGCAATTGTCTAGGTGAGAGGCAATGAGAGCCTGGATTAAGGTACCTTCTGTGTAGATGGGGAGAGGTATTGCCAAGGTAGAAATGATAAGACTTGGCAGCTGATTGTGTAAGTGAGATGAGTGAGTGTCAGGCCTGGGTGATGAGGAGAATGATAGCACCCTAAGGGACAGCAATAGGAGAGTTTCATCTCCAGCAAGGACGGCATTAACTAATGAGAACATGGCTCTCATGGTTCCACCTTCATGGATGTTTTCCCCTTGCAACTCATCAATTGCCTAACTCCCTCTTGGCTCCTGTGTTGTAAAAAGTGGCTCCATTGAGCAGGATTGTAGGCTGGGCATATCTTTAGCAGAGCGCATAAGAGTTTGTTTGTGTCTTGTCCAGAGCTTGTATTCTGGAGTCCCAGAGCATTTTCTTGTCAGTGACAATGAGTGGTGACTGCTGATTGCTATTCTGTTGTAGCCGAAATGGTGAGAATGTAAGCTCGACAGAGCTGGTGCCAAACTGCAGATTCAAAATAACCTTCCCCCAAAATGCATTAGAACTTAATGCTAAACTCCAAACACTGTGAATTCTGCCAGTCACTCAAAAAACTGCATTCTGCTGTTTGTGCTAACATTAAAAATGAACTCATTTGAAAATATATCCAAATATTTAAGGTTTTTTTTTTTTTAATATATATATAAAGTGTGTGGGTATTTTTAGGGCTTATAATGATAGCGATGTGAGAAAATGGTAATGGAAGAAACTGGCCCGGTGAAAGCTCCAGCTGTCCAGGAGGGTTCTTCTTCTTCCCAGCTGATGTCTCTGTGTAGTGTACCTCAGCTCTCTCCTATCACCATTACTGTTCCAATTGACTGTTCCAGCCTTTAGTCTCTTGTGAGGAGATACTGCCAGGTCTGCAGAATAATGCCAAATCATGTTCTGATGTGGTGATCTGTGGAATAGGAAATTGGAAAAGCCTCTTAAACTAGTTTTAGTAAAATATTTACTTATACGTAGTTTGAAATGGAACAAAGAACTTAAGACTTCTGGAACAGACTGACATTGGCTCATTGAGCTACATGCACTCCTTCTCTCTAATGTACATGAAGAATCTGAAAATTCTTTAGGACTTTCCCTGGTGTGTTTCCTTCCTTTCCTTGGCCCAGCATGGTGCTTGGAAAATAAAATTTATTTTTGGCTTTCTAGGTTTTCCAAGATGTTCTAGGAAGTTTTGCCTGGAGAGTTTTCCTGTGTCACCAAATCCCATTGGTGAAGTATATGCTTTATAAAGCAGAACCTGCCACAGAAATAGTCTTGAAGTTAAATTCAGAAACTCTATTATGTTTGTGCAGTCTGTACCTTAAAGACATCAGAACAATGAAGCATCTGATAGTGGCAGTCTTCAGGAATTGTAATGGTGCAAGGGGTGCTATTTTCTATTTTTATTAATGATTTGACATTGTAACCCGGTATATTTTCAAACGTGAACATATGGGAGGGAGTCTTAATAATCTGCACAATTGTTCTGAACCATGCTATTTTTGTTTGTTTGTTTCATTATGTTTTATGCTAAAGTGGCAAGTGCAAACCAGCCTTTGGTAAACAATTGCTGTGTGGGTCTGGCAAGTAAAAGTATTGCCATTGTTAGGAGAAATCACTTCCCAGGAACCATTGAAAGAAAAAAACTTTAAAAAGCCTTGTTCTCTAATTTTATTTTTCCTAATCATTTATTTTAATGTTTCTGTAAGGCTCGAGGAAACAAGTTTTCTCCCTCCTTCCTTAAATCAGTTGGGCAGTGGGCGTTGAGCTACAATGAAATCATCCTTTTACAAAGCAATCCCAGTATCTAGAGTCAGAAGGACTAAGGCTAAAATCCTGCCTCTAGAAACCTGCAAATTATGTGGTTGTGGGCAAGTCACTTAACACATGGAAGCCTCAGTTTTTTTATAAAAAGAATGAGTTGTACTAGATGGGTTCTTGGGTCCCTTGCAGTTCCAAGTCTGTGATACTATGACTATAAACTATTTAGGGTTAGTAGGTACGTTTTTTCTATTAAGAAGTAAACCATCATAGTTAGCCTATTTATTCAAACCATTTAAATTAGTCTGGCTTTTCATTGGTTTCGCTTTTCATTCACTGTCATTCCTAGATTTCATTAATTCTAAATAGGCACCAGTGTTTGGTTGTATAATCCATGTCATCAAAGAGTATGAAATATCCATGGCATCTTGATGAGTGTGGTGTAGCAGATTTGTTTTAGTTTACACTTGCAGTGGGTATGAACTGGTAAATATGGGGATCATTTTTTATGCAGTAGCTCTTCATCTGAAGTGATTTTCCAAACCGAGCCCTCCTCTATGATAGACTGAAGAATTTATAAAGACAACTTTAAAAGTCTGAACTACTCAAATGCGCAAAAGACACCAAATTCCAGGTTGTCATGGGACATCATGCATGATACCACAATTTCTACTAATGCCATGAGTTCCTTCTACTTTTAATTTTATTCCCATGTGTGTCTTTTGTAGCCCATTTTTAGTCAGAAGATTAAATTTAGAGAGACTAGCCTTCAAAGAAAAAAGTCTTAATCTTTAAGCATCATACTATTAGTGAACAGGCAAGGTTTTTCCTTTAGACCACTCTAAAGAGCATGCCTCTCACCTCATAAATATCTTTCAAGTTAGTGGAGAGCAAAGATATGGTCTGAAGAAACAGATCCCAGTGCCTTGACACTTAGAATGATGGTTCTTGATATAAGCTAGCAAGATATGTTCCATTATGATCAGATAAATTCTCTCTGTTTTATTAAAACCAATGCACACATTCATCACTTAAAAGTGTTCCTATTACCTCAGCTGAGACCTCAGGAGTATAGGAGTTTATTCATCAGCAGACTTTGTAGGTATCTGCTCTATTTTTCATATTCACAGCAATGGAATATTGGAATATACCTGTTGAGAATATGTCATTTTGACTATTATAAATACCAAAATTAACTATAAAAAACAGATGAAGAAAGATGCTGTTTGCATCCAGAGAAAAACTGATAAATAGAAGGATATATAGAATAATTTTACATATACATATATATACATACATATATATGTCTAAGGGTAGCCATCTCTAGGTGGAAAGAAAAAAAGAAATATAAACAGTACCTTTATATTTAAAAGGAATAGCAACTTGTACATAATAAATTTGCAGTTTCTTGTGCAATCATCTTTTTTATTATACTAGGTTATAGAAATGCTTGTTTTATTCCATAAATTTAAAAAAATTAAAATGATTATTTTAAAATACATACCTGGACAACGTTGAGGCCCAATAGGGAAGTTTAATCTGACTAATCCTAAAGTATCTGGCATCTATTCAGAACTCAAACTATTACAGCAATGGTGAGGCTGATCATTTGTGATTAGGTTCTGTCCCAGGCCTATTCATTTGCTTTTTTTTTTTTTTTTTCTGTATCGTGTTTTACTCATAGAATTGTGACGATAAATAGGATAAGCCAGGTGCTGCTCTATATAGTAGTAGTTACATGATTAGACCCTTTGTGTATATGAGAGGCAAAACATAAGCTACCATATTTCTCCCTAGCTTGCAGCCTTCAACGTACCAGTTGGATCTCTTGTGCCATTGTCTGGGTAGGGTTAGCTTGGGGAAATGGGACATGGAGGATGCCCAGGGCTCAAAGTGACATTCATCTTGGCTTTGGGACCTCTAAATTAAAAGGAAGTGAACCATGGCTCAAGTACTGTCTTTTCTACATATAAAATTTGCTGATGTCTTTCATTCTTTATATCAGTTACTTCTGAATGTTAGCCCTGTCTGATATCAAAGAAAAGCAGTTCTTCAAAAGCAATTGATAACAGTGACTATGCTTGATAATGCATACAACACTCTACACCTTCCCACTCACCCCCCAGTCCCACAGTCTCTACCTTTCTCCTAAGAAGAGGGAATCATATGTAATTATCTGTTCTTCTGGGCCAAGACTGACTTTTGCACATAAAGTTTAGATTTTTCCCATTGTTTTCAATTAGATTATTGTAGTTGCTTGTATCCTTCAGATTCTGCTTAATTTCTTCTACATCCATTCATAACATCTTTCTCTAAATTTTTCATATTTGATATCCAGTAATAGTCCATTAACATTCTCACAGTTATTTGTTGAGCCATACTAATTTAGTTTCTTATAATTTCTTGATCATCCAATCATGGTCCATTTGAAAACTCCTGAAAACCCTTCCTTGTTATCAAGTTAGAATTAGTTTTTAAATATAACTTGCCTATGATTACACATCTTTTATTGTTAGAGTTTGAAGTGCCAATACAAATGGAAAAAGACAGATGTCCAAGTTATTTCCCCATGATTTCTTGGAATGGAAAAAAAGAAAAGAAGAAAGAAAAGAGTTTCAGATCCAGGGTATAAAGTTGATAGTAACTAATGTTTTGGTGGAAAGGAACAATAGCCGTTCATTTATTCTTAATTAGAGAAAAGAAATGGAAGGGCATTCTTAGCTGGAGAAATTGCAAAGAGGTGGAAATGAATCAAGGAATTTTAGAGATAGAGGGAGGCAAGATGGACCACCAGGACTGAAGCTGATACTTTGACTACTAGTGATTCATCTTGTTGTAAAATTATGATCAGTAACAATGGCTTAAATGGATATGACCAATGAAAAGGGGTTTAGGTAGAAGCAGGCTTCTTGTTCTTCCTAAATTCTCCCTTTTCATTGTTCTTTCAGTTTTCTTGTTTAAATTTGGGAGAAACAACCCTGGGTGCTAATGGTTTTTAACCATTAATCTTTTAACCATAATCTTCCTTTGAGCAAGAAAGGTAAATCCCTAGCTATTGGTAGCAAATGGAAGCAATAATTTCCATTTTAGATTTGGGACTAGGACTAGGGCTAAAATTGCATCAAAAACAGATCCAGGAGCAAGATTAGGCATTATTCAATCAAAAAATCAGTCTGAAATTTACTAGTGTCTATTATGAGCTAGCTACTGGAGAAAGAAAGACAAAAATGAAATGTTTTTGCCTTCAAGAAGCTTATACTCTGAGGTGAGAAAATATGTAAATGGATATAGATACATACAAAACATATAAGGTAATTGGGGGAAGGGGGATACACTAGCTGCTGGAGATATCAGGAAAAACCTCATGTAGAAGGTATAACTTGAGCTGAGCTTTAAGGAAAGCTGAAAAATCATAGGAGGCAGAGGTGAGGAAGTTGTGTATCTCAGGTATGGGAAGCAGCCTGGGCAAAAGCGCAGAGACTGGAGATGGATGTGAGGAGGAACTGAAAGGAGTAGATTGGAGCCAGGTTATAAAGGGTTTTACATGCCAAAGAGAGGATTTGTATTTCATCCTACAAGTATTAGGGAGGTACTTGTTTTAGCTTCTTTACACAGATCACTTTGGCATCTGTATGGAAGGTGGATGGGAGAGAGGATAACATAAGGCAGGAACAACAAATAGAAAGTCATTGAAGTGGCCCACTGGAATGAGAAAGAGGACCTGAACTAGGCTGGTAGCCACAGAGTAGAGAGAAGGGGTCAGATGCAAGAGAAGTTGTGAAGTTGGAACCAACAAGATTTGGTGATTTATGGGTTACATGGGGTGAGAATGAGGAATTGAGAGCAGCTCAGAACTGGGAATAACTAAATTGATAGTAATATCTTAGACAGAAAGAGGGAAATCAATAAGAGAGTTGAGGTTTTGGAGTCTAGAAGTGAAAGTTAATTCTGTTTTGGATATATTCAGATTGAGTTGTATGTCTAGAAGATGTCTAATTTCTCAATATCCATAGGTGAAATAGGGCTGGAACTCAGGAGAATCCCCAGGAATGAATATGTGTGTGTGTGTGTGTGTACATGTATATATGTATATGTATACACACACACGGAAACACACACAAAGCACATATAGATAGTTCTCACATTACAGAAATTTACATTATGAAAATTCAGCTCTAGACTGGTGGCAGGACCTTATGCCTGCCTGGGCTGCTGTTCTGGTAGCCCCCTGAGGGGAGGGGGAAGTGTAAGCAGTAGTTAAAAGAAAACTATCTATCTAACACACACACACACACACACACACACACACACACACACAATCCTTTGCATTAAGAAGAAAAATTAGCAATTCAAAGCTGTCCAACCCAAATCTTAGAATCAGGAAGATTTCTCATATTTGACAGTGCCATAGTAGCTAACAGGGGAGATTATATTGAGGAAAGAAAGGCTGACTGATGTTGAATAGTTATTGGATATAATCAGATATGAAAATATTAATATTAATAATAGCTAACATTTATACAGCACTTAAATATTTGAAGAGTACCTTTCATGTTTGAATCTCATGATTCATTTGAAAAAAGACTAAAGACATTTGAACCATGAGCACTTTGCAAATTAGATAAAGTGAAGAAGATAGAATCCAGGTGTGAGGGTGTTGGTGGGACCAAGTAGAAAAGTGAAACCATTAGATAGCTGGATGAAAAGCTAGTACCATACAAAGGTTTGTTTTTTTGCTTTGTGTGTATGGACTCTATGGAGGGTGGAGAGAGACCGAGACAGACACAGAGACAGACACAGAGACAGAGGCAGACACAGAGAGAGAGAGAGAGAGAGAGAGAGAGAGAGAGAGAGAGAGAGAGAGAGAGAGAGAGAGAGAGAGAGAGAGAGAGAGAGAGAGAGAGAGAGACAGACACAGAGACAGACAGAGAGAGAAAAAGAGAGAGAGAGAGAGAGAGAGAGAGAGAGAGAGAGAGAGAGAGAGAGAGAGAGAATGTTGTGGCAGTTGCTTTAAGAACCATCATACTTGAAAGATTTTTTAAAATTCTGCATTACTTAAATAATTAATATCCCTGACCCCCACCCTGAAACTGTTTTGGGTGAGATACCAAGAAACCTAGGAGTAGCACTTCTATTACTATTTAGAAATTCTTTAAAATTGAACTGTAAGAGATTGACCTTGATGCAGCCACCATTTAGAAGTAAATTCAGTGACGTGTTAGTGATATGACTAGCATTATCCCTCCTTGAGGATGCACATTTCTCTTACATGAAAACTATTCAGCTGTTTCTGTGTCTCCCCGACAACAACAACAACAAAAATGACAGGAAAAGTTGCTGTGGTCAGCTAAAAAATATCTTAACTGTCTGAGTGATGAGGGACCCCAGAGAAAGGCCAGTTACATCCAATAACGGGCACATTCCCTATCGTGGGGGTATCATCATGGTATTTCTCAAGTAGGACAAATACCAGAAGATGATGTTGATGCCACTGGCAATGTTTTATGAATTATACATGATACGTTATTCTTAAATTCAGTTGAAAACTGCCATTTGCCTGCTGAATGAAAGGTAGGATGTGAAAAGTGAAATGTTGGGTGAGTAAATATTAGATGCTCCCAATATGATGGATCTTAAGTACACTTCTCTCTACTGTCCAGTAATGATGGAAGACTTAAAAAAAAAAAAAAAAGCAGGACCAGTCTTTAAAATGAGATGATAGTCTGCCAAAGCCTAGCTATTCAGCACAGTCATATCGTATCAAAAAAATGAAACAACAAAAACTCTTTTGAAATGTGACTTTGCTATTTGCTTTTAGAGCTTTGTTTTTAGTTTCTCAGAGGTGCAGTTTGCATATATTAATTCAATTCCAGTGGCCTCCAAAAGAGGGGCTAGGGAATGACTAAGCATGGGGAAGGTAGACAGGACATATCATCTCCTCCCCAGGAAAGCCAGTAGTGGGCTTGTCTCCAACAAGACCACACCACTGCTTTTAGTTTTCCCCCACTCCACCCTCTTCCACCTCATGCTTTCCATGCCTTCACCATATGTGAACTCTTCAGTGCAGTTATAAACCTGGCTGGACACAGGTACCTCCAGTCATGGGACTGTAGACTTAAAGTTGGAAGGCACCTTACAGATTCAGTCCAACACTCATTTTACAAATAAGAAAAACTGAGTCCCAGAGAGGCTGAAAATCTTACCTAAAGATAAACATGTCAGAAGAGGCAGAAGAGGGTAGCTTTTATAAGCTCTGATATTTGCTCATACAGCATCTCCGCTTATGGACTCTGTGTGAGCACAAAATATATCAGACTAACCATTGTGTCACAGGCCATGATTTTCTAGACATGTATCTTTTCTATTAGAAAAACTGGATGATTCAAGGTAATGTAGTTGAATTTTGAAAGGCAATAAACAAGAAATGTGAAACAGTTTGTGAGCATATTTTTAGGTTTGGACCCACCAGGGTATATTTCTGGAATTCTACAGGTAGATTTTCTGAGAACAAAACTCCTTGGGATAGAACCCTTGGGAGTTTATAACATCCTATATCAAAGTGATGGAGAAGAAAATGATACTCCGCTATCCCGTGTGCCCCACTATTCACTTGGGCGGGGGAGGGGCAGGAAGAAAAAGTTTGAATTAGAGCTCAGAATTTTCAGGCTGCAAAGACTCTTATCATTCTATCCCCTTCATTTTACAGATGGTAAAAATTGAGGCCTGGAGAAGTAACATAATTGGCCTGTGATCACACAGCCTATATTGTCAGAGTTTGAACTAACAATCAGATTTCCTGAGGCCCAATGCAATTTTCTTAGGATACAGGGCCTAGAGTCAGGAAGGCTGTGAGTTCAAACTTGGCTTTAGGCACTTCCTAGCTATGTGACCTTGAGCAAGTCACTTCATACTGTTTGCCTCATATTTCTCATATGTACAATGAACTGGAGAAGGAAATGGCAAACCAGTATCTTTGCCAAAAAAACCTAAATGGGGTCATGAAGGGTCAGACACCACTGAAAAATTACTCATATAGCAATTACTCCATGAGCTGCCAAATAATTCCATTCCCCTCCTCTATGAGGAGATTGGGATTGGGATAGAGGACAAGTGTCAGTAATTATAAGTAATTAACATGCCCAGAGGGAGCAAATGAAACTAATGAGGTAGGGAGAAGAGGGTGTAAGTTCAACTGTACATTGAAAAAGGAAAGAGAATTTGGGTTGAGTTCAAATACCAAAAGAGTTTTTAGTTTTAAAGAGTCCAGAAGGTTAGCAGAATGGTAAAACAAAGTCACCAACAGCAATTTTATGTCCACAGCTAGCATGGAGAAAACTCACAAAAGCACCATGAAGGAAGAAGCGTGGGGTATCAGTGAATGACAATTCATATCTCTCTGATGTTCAGGATCAAATAGTGCCTTTCTCTTCTGCTGATAGGCTAAGCATTCCCAGCTGTGTACGGGCATATCAGGCTTGGGGGACGGTCAATGCAAACGCACAGAGATGGGCAGTGTTGTATCCTGGAGGAACAGAGGAACAGAGAGAAGACCACTTTAGTTGTTATGGAGTGCAGGAATATTTAATGAGGGTAAAAAGATGCATTGGCCCCTTAGAGCACAAAAGCTATAGAGTAACCACTTAAACCGATGAACTTCTTTAAAAAACAATCTATTGACCTGAGAAAGCTTTCGAGGTCAACCCTGCATTCTAAGAGACTCCTTCAGGATTCTAACGTGGTAACAGTCCAAACTATCATGAGACCGTTTCCTTTTTCTTGAGTTCATTGCTTATTTGAATTCCATTTCCAAATTTTGTTTCAATCCATATAGAGAGCACATTAAAATAGTCCCTTCTATTTGAATGCATAAGTTGTAAATCATGTTGTCAGTTCAGTGTGCTGCTACTTATCTCTTCCAGTCTTAGATGGTGACGGAATACTGATGGAAATGATTGTTGCCATTGTTGCTTTTTCTGTTCAATTGTTGAGTGCCTGATACATGGTATAGTATAAAAGAGACACAATTGTTACCCTTGGGCTTAAAAATTAATTACTTAGAATTATTCATCCTTGGTTATAAATAATGCTAGAACACACTAGAATGAAAAGAATCTCATCACATATATTTAATATTCACTCTCCTCCCCCAAGGTTTTAGATCAAACGTACTGAGAAAAGTGAGACATATCACTGTCACTTCTGTGGCCCTATTTTGAGGGTGGAGGGGGCAGACTTAAGGCTTCTTGACTATTTGGTTTTACCAAATAACCTAAAGATTTCACTTGAGAACACCTCATTTAAGAACACAAAATAAGAGTAACTTTAGGCATTCTTATAATGGTTGGACAAACAACATAACATAATGGATAGAGTACTCGCTTCAGAGACAGAAAGACTTGGGTTCAATGTATTATTTGCACATACTAGCTATGTGACTCTGGGTAAGTTACCTTCAGCTCTTTGGATTCTTGGAAATTCACTGAGACTATAAGTTTCAGAGAAAGTGCTGACCTACATTGGTGGAAGGAGTTTTCTTATCTGAGTTTCTCCTTCCACTGAAATTATGGGTTCAGTTCCTAGCCCTATAGTAGTTCAAACATTAAATTAATTTTATACACACACACACATACATGTGTGTATATACACACATGCTACATAAATGTCAGTATATACACATATAGACATATTCATATCTATGTGTATACACTTATCTATGCACATATACACATACACACATATACATGTATGCACACGTACACATACATATGCACACACATATACACATATACATATACATGCACACATATGGCAAATTAGGCAACTAGGTGGCATAGTGGATACTTGAGTGATGAACCCGGAGTCAGGAAGACTCCTCTTGATGAGTTCAAATTCTGCCTCAGACACTTACCAGCTGTGTGACCCTGGGCAAGTCACTTAACTCTGTTTGCCTCAGTTCCTCATCTGCAAAATGAGCTGGAGAAGGAAATGGTAAACTAGTCCAGTATCTTTGCCAAAAAACAAACCCCAAATGTGGGTTTCAAAGGGTCAGGAATGACTGAAAAACAACTGAAGGACAAAAACATTGCAAAGAGTCCACACAAGATATAGGAGAGTACTTTTTGTCCTGCTCCTAAGTATGTTGTCTATAAATATAATTGTCTATCATCCCATGCACATTACAAGTGTTGTGACCTCTTGCTGGGAACCTTTTAAACAGTGAAATATGGTATTTGCTTTACTGATGTGTAATGGATGTCTGGTACTGAATCGCCAAGTCCCACCTTCAAAACTGTCTTGAGGCACAATAGTAAAACAATAGTTTTTACCATGGACCAACTGATCTTCCAATATTTTGAACTTTTCCATCTACCTCCTGCAGTCTTTCTCTCCCCCCCACCTTTAAGAATTAGAGATCTTAAAAAGTTCTCAGTTGTATATTTAGAAAATAACACTTGATACTCATATGTAAATATATTTGTTGTCTCCTGAGCAGAGGCATAGTTGAAAAGTTTAGAAAACAGGAGGACACGGTATTGTGTCTTCATCAGAAAGCAGGTGGTATCACAAGGTTTTCCTCAGTGCATAACAAGTCCATCAGAGCAGATTGAGTAAAAGAGCAGATGGGGGAAATGAAATGTTATGAGCTAATTGTGCTTTGCCAAGACTTGAAAATTATATCACCTATTAACGTCTAATAGGTTAAAGGAAAGTATAACCTGTCTGTCTAAATTATTCTCTATGTTCCAGTCATACCTCACCAAGACTTTCTCGATCCTTGAGATGAGGTCCATGTGTTTTCATTTATTGTATTATGGGTAGAGTACATTATATTAGTGTGTATGGTGTTACTAGCATCATAAAATTATACAAGTACTTCTTAAAATATGCATTATGTAAAATAAATTACTTTGCTAATTACCTACTCTGCTAGAAAAGAAAATGCTTACTGTTCCCTTGGGCTACTGAATATAAAATATTTTTGGAATTATGCACAAAGTATAGTTAGGTACAGTGAAAGGTTTGCATTTTGAAATGGTGCAATGCTTATCTGAAATATAATATGACCTAACTCTCTGGATACTGTGTTTGACAAAAATTGGTATTTGCCCTAATGGGCAAAAAAGTTTCCCGAAAAATAACTTAGCTGGTTTGACTTGGAAACAAATAAAAGAATTTGGACAACATATAGTTATAGCTATATATAATGTACAATGCAGATTAATTTGTAGTCACTAAAAGGTACAAAAATGTGAATATGTCAAAAAGATCATCAATGTACTAAGGAACCTAATTTTATTTCTATAAATGCTATCTGTAACAAACTAGATCTGAGAAAGCTTATAGACATTAAGTTTTATAAGCAGGGTGAGTGGGACAACCTACTGTAGTTACCTTTGATTAAATGACTCAGATGCCTTAGAAGTATCAAAATAAAGAATGATTCACCAGAGCAGAGATCTTTACATATTTTCTCTTCAATTTTCTTCCTAATGGAAATGGTGACTATACTGAACTTCTCTAAACACTCATAATGCTTTCTTGTCTCTTAGATTGTATTTCAGGTTTGTATTCTTTATAATCTCCACTTGTTCTCTACTTTGTGAGTCCTTTTCCCTTCTTTTGGACATCTTTGGCAGATGATCCAATTCTGATTCTACAAAAGTTATTAGACACAGACTTTCCAAGAATGGCGAGCCACTCCAGTATCTTTGCCAAGAAAACCCCAAATGGGGTCACAAAGAGTTGGACCCAACTGAAAAATGACTGAACTGAATCCAAGTGTTGAATTTTGTTTTTGTTTGTTTGGTTTGGTTTTTGCTAAATGGTCATTTGTGTCCAACTTCCATTAAAGATAACTGGTGTAGGGGAAAAAACGTTTGTACAATATTTCCCCTTTCAATTATTTTTCTCATCCTATTTCATTTCCCTGATGATACATCAGAAACCATAAAACAATGTTTATTCCAAAGCCATAAAAGGCATATTTGTTTTGAATAATTAAAATGCCCTTTTAAATTTCTCTGTCAGATTCCCAAGGTAGTAGCACATCATCCTAGTTTGGTGACTAAAGCTGTACCCATACATAATTAGCCTCTGAACCAGATTACAATATAACCAGTCCATACATTTGGGCTAACATAGTGATAATGTCAGTAGTCATGATAGTATTGATATCGTGGTTGGCCTTCTTGCATCAGTAAGATAGCTAAAATTATCTGTGGTTGCTTTTGCTGATATTCTATGGTTATTATTTATCAGCCAGTTCCCAAATAATTTGGGAATCATTTTGAATCCTAGAGAAAAATTCAGATTTTAAAAACTTCCCAAAATAAGTTCTCTAAAAGTGCAGAGAACTTATAAAAAATACAATCTTATCAAAAAGAGAATCTGCTCTATTAAATTTATCTGTGGCAAAGAATAACCTTTTAAAACAGTCCATAAAAAAGCATATTAAGATTTTGACCCTCTTAACTTCACATTCTTGACTTCTGAGGTCTTTCCCAATTGAACTATCATGAGACAGAGATTTTATCATATGTTAGAAAACACCCCATATAACTGTGTCTCTCTAAACTCCACAGTTGTATCCATTGCAATTGGATAGCTGGAGTTGAGCTGGAAAAGGGCAGAAACTAGTTCAGTAGTTGCACTGTCCAGAGAGATAATCTTCTGGATGCTATCAAAATTAATAAATATAGATTGAATTTAGCACTCTCAGGTGATGTGAATATAGTGTTTAGCTGCAGACAGATGCAATGCTGAAGCGCAGGGTAGGGTATGGGGGCTAAGACCTAGGTTGAAATCTTGCCTCTTTGGCCATAATGTAACCTCATAACCATTTTCAAGTTACTTCTCAATGTCCCCCAGGCAACTCCCTGAGACTTAAAGTTATAAAAGAGTTGCCAACTTGCTTTGGTGAAGAAAGTTTTCAAACTAGTTCTCTCAACTATGAAATTATAGGTCTAGACAGGGAGGGGAAAGGAAAGGAAATGCGAGCCCTGGTCAGTGTATTTTTATTAATGAGAATCTGAAATTGCCAATGTGCAGTGCCCTAAAAATAAATCTGTTTTTAAAAGTCTTAATGCATGCTATATTTTTAATCAGTGAACAGTGCTCATCATTGTTCAGAGGCCTTCTTGGAATACTTTCTAATGAAGTCTCCAACAGTTTATAAAATTAGATGAACTACTTTCAGATGTGGTTGAGGTTACAAATCAGGAAATGAGTAATCATGGTCCCCCAGACTGCATACCATCATCCCTTGGGCCCACAGCACATAGGAGGCCAAATGCATTTGGATGCCAGTTGCTAGTGACCTTACATTCATCTTCAAACAATGGCAAAAAGAGAAGTCAGTCACTACATGGGGTAAAGAAAATAGCAGTTTGTTTGTTTGCTCAGAAAGAGAAGCCAGTCTTTTATGTTACTTAAAATCTGGTAGCATTTACAAGTGTAATAAACCATGACTACTTACTTTTAAAGAAAAAACACAAATAGGGCAGGAATCCTGGCATAGAGCCTAGAGTTCTGGCCTTGGAGTCAAGAAGACCTGGGTTCCAGACAGTCCTCTGTCAAATATTTACCATACGTCCATACCTAAATCACTTAACCTTTCAGCATCCCCAGAATACTCTCTAAAACAAAGTTACAAAGCAATTGCTGGGATGTATCAGTGGAAAGAATTTCCACACTGTAAGTCTCCTATGGCAAATAAAATCACAAGTCCATATTTTAAAAATCATATTTTTAAAAAGTAAATAATACGTTGGAAGGAGAGAAAGGGACTGTTGTATTCTTATCTTGGGCATCATATATTATAATGCATTTTAATACAACAATATATTTGGCACAATAAAAAAAGAAAAGAAAATGGAACCTTGTAATTCTTGCCTCAAGGCATTACTTTATAGTGGATGTGTTACAATGAATACAAATAATTCAAACTTGATTTTGTAATTCATCTAAGATAATTGAGTTGCAAAATGCCTTTCTAAGAAATAATGAAGTACTTGGGAATGTACAGTTAATTCTGCATCTAAAATTTAGATAGCACTTTTTTTCATTACCCTCTCTCCTCAACTTATTGCAATCCAGCTTCCATACATACTGCTCTCTGAAAGGTCACCACTGATCTCCTACTTGCCAAATCTCCTAACCGCAGTTTAGGTCTTGCACAACATCTTGCACAACCTCTCTCTACCTTTTGACATCCCACTAACACCAGAAGAATACTTCTTTTATTGAAGAGACACTAACTTTCCTGCTTGTCTTCCTACCTCACTAACTGAGGAGAGGCTAGCTAATATCTCCTTTGAAAACAATCTGGCAGTTTTAATGGTCTGTTAGTTAAATTAGTCAGTTGCAACATGACAACTCCTCCCCAAAAAATTAAAACCAATATGATCTTAGACCAATTAAGAAAGTTGCAATGACTAGAATAGGATAAAGGAAAAGAGAGGTTGCAGGGGATGTTATACATTGAAATGGAGGAGGAATGAGGAGACCTGCTTCCTAGTTCCAACTCTGCCATCATCTATGTGACTTTTGGTCATCATTATACTGTATAAAATGAGGGAATGAGATTAGAAAATCTCCAAAATCCTATTCAGCAACAAAATTATTCATCTGCAAGAACGACTTAGAAAGTAAACTGCCAGTCCCAGGCTGCTGCTTCCAAGACTCAGTGAGTACAGGTTGTGTGGTGGTACCAGAAGCCACTTGGCCATCAAGAGCTTGGAGCAAGTGCATGTGTTACTCTGATGAAGGAAGATTAGAGGGACAGCAAGATGGTGGATGTTACCAATAATCCTGGCAAAGGCACCAGCCACTCTCTCACTCTAAGGCTGCTAAAAATAACTTAAGCAGCCCAGGGCTCTGGTCTGAAATTTGACTGTTCCTTAGGTTATGATTATAAACATCATTGGGCTAGAAAGAATAAGAGCAAAAGCAACAGGTGAAATCTTTATGGCAAAACAGTAAGGCTCTGAGGTGCGTAGTTATCTGAATGACTTCTTTTGGGTATCTGAACTTGTAGCACTGTGAAAGTGACTAGTGAAAGTCTTATATATTGGGCTTTGCTGGAAGCTGCCTGAGGTCTTAGGAACAGAGTATACCAAAGTGTCTCTCCTCTTTATTCTCTCTGTCTCTTTTCTTTCTGAACTTGATCCCCTTATTTTAATTTTTTAAATTGAGATCTTTTGTTTTTATATCACCTTCATTTCTAAATATAGCCTTCTTTCTTTCCGTCTCCTCCCAGAGAGCTATCCTTTGTTTCAAAGATTTTTTTCCTTTTAATGAAAGAGAAAGATGGAGGAGGAGGAGGTTAGTGAAACTAAGCAAAACATCAACCAAGTCTGAGAGTACATGCAAGTTCCTACTTCTTTAAAAAAAGGGAAAAAAGTATATTTTCTTACCTCTTTGGGGCTGAACCTTTTCCTCATGTCTCCTCTTAATATTATCTTTCAAAAAAAAATCCTTCATAAAGTATCTCCAAACTTGCGGTAGTGTTTCTAGGTCTTTTAATATTTACGATTACAATGCCTGGGCTCTCCATTTGTTATCCATCATTCTTGGCATCTGTGACCCACCTCCTTTTTTCATCATCCACCTCTTTTTCTACATCTCATTGAAAAAGTCTCTTTTTTGCCACTTCTTCTACATGTCACTATTGACAAAATGCTAGAGCCCAGTTATGTTTTTTATACATCTTTATTCTTTAATAGTCCCAAATATGCAAAGCTACTGGTATGTTGAGAAGCAGTATAGTTATTAGTATATTTAGTATAGTGTATGAATAGATATAGATTTATTGATATAGTTAATATAGTATAGTATAGTATACATGGTATTAGTGTAATTAGTATATATCGGTAACTAGGTGGTTCAGTGGATAGCATGCTGGACCAGGAGTGAGGAAGACTCATGTTCTTGAGTTCAAATCTAGCCTCAGACACATACTAGCAATGTGGCCCTGAGCAAGTCACTTAACCCTGTTTGCCTCAGTTTCTTCACATGTAAAATGAGCTGCAGAAGGAAATGGCAAATCACTCCATTACCTTTACCAAGAAAACCTCAAATAGGGCCATGAGGAGTCAGACATGACTGAAATGACTAAACCAATAATAATCATAATAAGTAGAATTATTTCCTGTGGCAAGAAACAGGAATTATCACATCAATTTAAAACTGGGAAGTTTCTATTTAAAGTTAATATTCTATAATAAGTTTTACAAGTATACTAGTATGCTTAGAAAAGTTTTTTCCCTCTAATCTTTGCCATCTCAAATGCCTTATGTTCTCTCTCTCTCTTTCTCCTTCCCTCTGCCTTTCCCTCCCTCTTCTCTCACACAGACACACACACACACACAGACACACACACACACACACACACTTTTTTTCCCCTTGATGACTATCAGATCAACTGACAGTGTGACAAAAATAACCTTCTCTATAATTGTATAAACTTAAATTATGGGCCTTCAAACTGAATTTGTTGAAATGATCCAGCATCTGGCATGTCACTTAAAGTCTCATCACACCATTAGGTTTCTTAAGAGTCCACAAGAGGTTTTGTTCCTCTCTTGATTGTTTCTTTGTTTTGGGTTTTCTATGTAATATGACTTGTACTTTGTGCCCACAGTCTGGCTTTATTTTTTTCTGGTATTTTTTTCTGTTTTATTTCCTGCTTTTCTACCTTCACATAGTCTTGGCCTTGGTCGCGCTAGATCACTCTGGGCAAGTGAAAGATCTGGCATCAGTAAACTTCAGTCTAAAACCTAACTGTGCTGAATAATTACAACCTATTTGACCTTGGGCAACTCAGAACCTCAGTTTTCACACCTGTAAAGAGAGGGTGTTGGAGTAGTTGGATGTTCTCTAAGGTACCTTCTAGCTCTAAGTGCTAATTCTATCAGCATCATCCCTCGAACCCATGCCATGATTTCCCACCTCTTCGTCTTTACTTATACTGTTCCCAGTACTCAGAATTCTCTTTACAGTCTGATTGTTGACATCCTACCCAACCTTCAAGTCCTCAATTCAAATGATACTTGCTCTGTTAAAAACTGTCCTTATTTTTACACATACCCTCCCATCCTGAAGATGGAGATACAGTCTCTCATCCAGTCTCATGGTACATTTTACTCCAGGCATCTATAAGACAAAATAGATAGAGCAGTAGGTCTAAAATCTGGAAAAGCTGAGTTCTCATGCAATTTCTGACTCTTACTAGCTGTGTGGCCCTGGGCAATTCCCTTAACCTCTTTTGGCCTCAATTTCCTCAGCTGTAAAATTTGGATAACAGTGTTATGAGGATCAAATGAGATAATACTTGTAAAGCACTTAAAATGGTTCCTGACACATAGTAGATGCCTAATAAACACTTAATCCTTTCCGCTTCTATTCTTAAGCACTTATAATAAACTCCAGTAAGTGGAGATTGTTACGTTTATTGTGTTTATATTCTAAATGCAGAGCCAAATTCCTGGCATTTATTAGGCCCTTAATAAACATTTGTTTATTCTAATTTGTTTATATCTTACATCCTTTTTAGATTTTAAGCACCTTTAATACAAAAACTTATGTTAACAGTTAAATCCTCATGTGTATAATATTGTTTCACACTTAGTAGAAATTCAAATGAAGGTAATAATATTGATAAGTAATAATTAATATTTATGATTATTAATACAGTTTTCAAAGCACTTGATGACATTTGGTCTTCACAGTAAGGTAAACACTATAGGTATTATCCCCATTTTAAGATGAGGAAATTAGCCCCCCAAGAGGTTAGAGAATTAACATATTGACACAGTCATGGAGTGCCTGAGGCACGATCCAGACCTACATCTCTCTTGACTCCCAGTCTGTTGCCTTTCTTTTATCTAACATTCTGCCTCTCTAATGTACCAAATAAATGGGTTTGGGAAAGATAATTTCTTGGGTTTTCTTGGCAAATGAGGGTTTTCTGAAAGCCATGCATTGGACACATGCAGATATTGTCCACTGTATTGCTTTGAGACTAAGGATAATTATCCTTCACTACTGCCAAGTCAATGTTTAATTAGAATCACAGAATATTCAAATTGCAAAGGATCTTAGAGGTTGACAAGTTCAATTAGTAAGGCCACTCTTTGATTCGTAGCTTTAACTTCTCTTTGCAAGAACATGAATGGTTCCCTTTACATTATGAGATGCACTTAATTTTTGGTTCTAAATGAAATGTTCTTTTTACATCTTTGCAGTCAATGCTGTACCTATGGCTTCAACTGGGCCTCATCATTTCCTTGTGTCGTTTCCTCTGCTTTCTTTTCTTGGGATCATTCTGTTTCTGATATCATTAGAGCAGTAAAATTGTATAAGTTGCATCACCATGGGTATGTCACTTAATCTCTTGGAGCCTCAGCTTCCACCTTTGTAAAATGGAAAGAAAAAAAAAATTTCTTACTTCAGAAGGTTGTGAAGATTAATGTCAGTTATTATCATTATTATAATTTCATTCATTCAAACCAAGATCTCTCTTGATTCTATTTTAGATACTCTTCCTACTATACCATATTTCTGCAGTAATATATGAGATGAATGTATTTTGTGGGGCAAAGGTATAAGCTGAATATAATTTGTTAAACACACACACACACACACACACACACACACACACACACACACACACACACACACACACACACACACGACAAGACAGGTACTTACCAGAGCTCAGGTAATTAGAGCAGCTGTAGTGAAGTCAGAATTGAAAAGGCTTTCTTAGTGGAAGAGTCTTACTTTTTGACATCATCGTCATCATCACTAACATTTATGCAGTACTTTCTTTATTCCAGGCACTATGCTATGTACTTTAGAATTATTATCTCATTTGATCCTCACAACAATCCATTTTACAGAGAAGAAACTGAGGCAAACAGGGGTTCAGTGCCTTGCCCAGGATTACCTGGCTAGTAAGTGTCTAAGACCAGATTTGAACTCTGATCTTCCTGACTCCAGGCCAGGTACTCAATGTGCTAGCTAGATGCCTCTTCAGTATTCATATGAAGTATCAAAGCTTTCAGGTGGGCCTAAGGAAAACTAGTGGGGCCTCTCATCCATTGAGGAATACATGTGTTTTTTGTCCTAGCATATTCAAAAGAAAGCTGCTGACTGTATTCTCCATAGTTGTGGATGTAACAGGAAACATTATTTTCTTCCACTTAAATTAAGAAATGAAACAAATGGGTATATTGAAATATCAGTTTCATAGTTTGCCTTTTCTTTCCCTCTCCGTCATATATATCCAAAGCTTTCGAGGACAAGATATGTCCTAACGTTCTGCTTCCCACTGGTAGTCTGAATGCTGCTATTATGTGAGGAAACTTAGAGCTGGAAAAATAGAATTTTCCCCATATAGAGTTTATCTTTTCACATTTCCATTGCTGTACTACAGATACTTCAATTTTGTTAAGCAATTTAACGTTAGTAGCTTTCAACTTCTAGAAAAAAAGCTAAAAATATTGCACTAATAGTCACTTTAGCACCTACATCTGCAGACTTTTGTAAGAGATAGAAAATTAAAATATAAGGTATGGCTCTAACAAGACTTATTTTTTAAAGTAAAGGTAACTAAATATATTCAAATAAGTGTTTTCCACTTTCAAACAGAATGCAATCATAATTGAAAGTATTTTTGTAGCCCTGAGTAAAAACTACATTCAGAGTCAATTTTTTGAGTCACAGGAGGAATTGTCTCGTTATTTTAAGAACTGAAATCTAAGTCTCTACATATATATTAAGGAGTGTCTAATGGAAAGGACTGAGCTTAGCTTGACATGGAGGTGCCTGCCAAGTTTCCAGTATGCTAGAATATTTACTTGTATTAACCATTACCAGATCCCATGTTGGGCATGTGAGTTCTAAAACATAATTGTTGTGATAGCAAGCTTTCAGTAAACAGCAGGAATGGGTCGGAATTGAGCTTTTTTTTGAGCAGCTGTGAAAAGTGCTTGAGGGCAGTGAGGTTTCTTGAGACTATTGACTCTTCTCTGTGATGGGAACCATTCTTGGTTGACTCTTTTGGTGGATGGAGTTACCAACGCGCATGCTTATTTTCTGAAACACCCATGAATCTGGTTTTTACATACTGTTATTATTACCCTTTATGGCATGCCCACTGTGTACAAAGCCCTGCCCTGTCATCCAGTGCCATAGAGCTGAAATGACAGACATTGCTGCAGGAGGTCAACTACTGAAAAGATCTTTACAAGCAAAATGTCTTATGATGTAAATACTTTGGTATAGAGCCCTAGAATGGAGCTAACATTTGAGCTGGCATATGGCCACATGTTAAATGAAATCTCAGAAGGGTTTCTTGGGATTTGCAGATAAATGGAGACTATGACTGGAGTAGGAGTTAGAGGTCAGGCTGGGGAGGGGCTTTCTTGGGTCAGGCTGCATGTCTGAGCTGGAAGAAAGGGTGTCCCTTTGGGTTGAGTTGTTAATGTTGAGCTTTTCTCGCAAATAGTTTGGAAAAGGCTACTAAGTCTACTGCAGTCTAGGGATGTTATCTACAAATATTATCAGGTTTAAAAGTATATTCAGAATCTGTGATGACTGAGTGGCCACTGTGTGCAAAATACATTTTATGCATAGTTCTTATTGAAAAGAAAGTTGAAATGGAATATGTGAATTTAATTCTATAAGCATTTTAAAGTACCTACTATGTGCAAGGTCTGATACTAGGCTGTAAAAGATACAAAGACAAAAATCAATAATCCCTGACCTGAAGAATCTTCTATTTTCTTTGGAGTAAGTATTCTTTTCTCCTCCTAGAAGTTCAATAGAGGCAAACAGGTCATGTTGGCACATAAGAAAACAGGTCATATGTATACGCCAATCCCCAAATCTCTTTTTCTCTTGCCCTTGAAGAAACTTCTTGCCATAAGATTAAGGAAAAGAAGAGAGGGAGAGAAAGAGATATACATTGCACACAAATATGCTCAGACTGACATTTTTGGAAGATAGCTCCTGCTATAGTAGAGGGCCCATTCCTCTAACAGTGGCACAACTTTCCAAATAATTTCATGCCATTGGGAGAAGAGCTGGACAGCTATGGTGGGGACAAACCATTACCGATGGTCACTTGGTCCTTGCTGCTGCTAAGCTACTGCATCCTAAACTGGGACCAATAAAGGAAGAGCTTGACAGATCTTGGAGAGTTGTGATGACAGAGGTGGTGACACAGGTGCTAGAATAAGACCAAGACCTTAAAGTGGTAGAGTGGATTAACGACCAAAAGCAGGAATGGAATTGGACTAGCCTTACAACTGCTACATTACAAAGACGAGAGCAAGGCATGAGCAGGGTCAGAACCAATATTGCTACTATAGCACCTCTATTATCACCTGGGACGTCTTTCAAATAAATATGAGGTCCCTGGATTACTGCCACACCTTCATGACACATCATTAGGAATTCTAGAAGGATTTTGTGATTTGTCATTTTATTACAGTTTATTTTTCTTTATTTGTACCTTGGTTTACAACACATGTAGCATTTATAATTAATTAAATTGCATTTATTTAAACTATTCTATAAATCAAACATGTTTTCTTTATTCCAACTCAGTGAAGTCTTACTGTACATGCATTTTTCTATCAGTCTTCATAATTACAGTATTGTTGAGCTATTAATAAATTGTACTGAGGGGTCTCTTTTTTGTCATTTATAATTGCCTAACATTGGTGTCAAACCTTGGAAGGCTATCAAGTTATTATTGTAACTTGAATGTGATTCCATGATTCATATGATCACATTGATTTTTTTATATGTTGCAGTGAAATCTATGTATTAAAAGGAGAAGGACATGGAAGCAGATCTAAGGCTGAAGCTTTCTTCCCTTCTACCGGATTCTCAATTCCCAAAAGCTACAACACAATAGTAGCTGCTTCATTTGATGACTCATTATAATAAAATAAGCAATCGTTCCTTTTGCAGAATATTGCTATGGTTCAAATGTATTTAAATGCTTTTGTAATTACTAAATTATGAATTTGCTTAATAGAAAAAAATATGAAAAGTGTCAAAGATACTTCTGTGAGTCTCTCATTAATGTGTGTAAAGAAAAAAAACACTAACAGGCCTCAGATAGGACAAATATCTTTTAGAAAAGAAGTTTCTGGTCTATTGAATTTTGATTAAGTGGGCTCCACCACTGATAAGAGAATACAGTAAATGAAGGCTATGTGTGTTCACAACACTAGACATTTGGATATTTTGTAAATTTCAAAGCAATTGAAACACTCAGTTATTTCTCAACTCAAGTATCTCTTTTTACAGATAAGGAAACTGAGGCTCTAAGCCATTAAGTTTCTTGTCCATAGTCAATCAGTAAATAGTTATTAAGTACCTACTGAGTGCTAGGCACTATGCCAACTGCTGGTCACACAAAAAATTCTGCTTGTGGCTATACCAGTATCTGTTGCACTGAGATATTTTACGTAGAATAAGGTCATGTCAACACAAAAAGTCTCTCATATATTCTGCAGAATGTTCTTTTTATTCAGCAGCTAAAATTCAAAATGGATTATCTCAAGGTTCTAGCATTTGTTTCCTTTGGTATGACCCTATTTGTATATTCCAAGATTCTCTAGGATGCAATGGTGCACCTGCAGCAGCTGGTGTGTGTGTGTGTGTGTGTATGTGTATGTGTGTAGTGTGATATAATCCTTTCATCAGGGGTCTCACCATGTCAGTCCAGGTCAGCCCCAGGTATGCTTCTCTCAAGTCATCTCCTCATCAGAGAGGACCAGAGACCATGCCCTGGAAGATGCTTTGTTAGTCATTTCAGTTGTGTCTGACTCTTGGTGTTTTCTTGGCAAAGATACTGGAGTAGTTTGGCATTTCCTTCTATAGGTCATTTTACAGATAAGGAAACTGAGGCAAATAGGGTTAAGTGACTTGCCCAGGACCACACAGCTAGTAAGTGGCTGAGGCCAGATTTGAAATCAGGAAGACAAATCTTCCTGACTTCAGGCCTGAAGCTCTATGCACTAAGGAGCCACATAATTGCCCTCTGAGACTTAATCCTTGCAATAATGGAATTTGCCGTTTGGGGCTTTACTGTCCCGATCCAGTTCTCCCTATCAAATAAGCCTGACTCTGGTCATGCTTAACTTTATTCCCAACTTCCTTGCCACCATAGGTATACCCTGATCTCTTTCCCATTCTAGGAGCATAATCAAATCAATATCGCCATCACTACTGGAAAGTTGTCAGTCTTCTCCCCATTGGGCTCCACTCATCATTAGGATAACTTTCCAGACTGAAGCACCCCTCCCTGGCTACCACTCCCCTTTTTTCTCTTTGTCTCTCCCTATTAGAATGTGGCTTCCTTGAGAGCAGAGACTTTCTTCATTTTTGTATTTGAATCCTCAGTGTGTGGCTTAAGCCCTGAAGAAATGCTTTTTTTCATTTATATGAAAGTCTGCTCATCCTTTGCCATATAAAGTTCCTGTTTACTTCTTATTACTTCTTAAGTAAGTAATTAAGTAATTACTTACTTAATTCTTATACACATTTCAGTGTAATCAAAACACCCTGACATATGCCTAGGCTCTTTCTTGAACACATCCTAGGGTACAGGGAACTGTAAGTATGTTTTGATAGTATAGCATAGTTACATCCCCTGTTTCTCATGGCATCTTTGTGCCATGGAGATGACCCTGATTTCTTAAGAGCTAGCATTCATGTAGCTCTTTAAGTATTGTCTCCTTTGATCTTCACAACAATCCTGTGAGATTGACGCTATTATTATTCCCATCTTTCAGATGAGGAAACTGAGGCAGGCTTCTACAGCTTGTTAAATTGCTTAGGCTGAATTTGAACTCAGATCTTCCTGACTCCAGGTCCAGCACTCTTTTCAGTGGGGATACACATTGTAACACCAAAGCAATGATCCATGTAGGAACATAAGAAAACCCTCCTCTCAGTGCTGTCCTACATATCAAAAACTGAATTCCAGTTATGGAACAAAACAAAACAAACTCATTGCCATGAAGACACGGTCCCTAGAACATAGATGCAATTTAAAAATCTGTTCTTGGTGGGAGCTCCCTTCCTTCCTACCTCCCTGGTCACTGCCCTCAGCTTTGACTGTCTGATATCTGCCAACCTGCCCTGCTCCTCCTCTACCAACGTCCATTGCTATATATTAAAGTTCGGTACTTCCTATCTGCTAAGCTGCTGAAGCCTGAACTGGGACCAGTGAAAATTGCTATTCTGCTCATAGCCATGGCAGTGCACCACAAAAGAGAGGGACTGGAACATCATTTTGGAGCTGGGTCCATACCCCACAGCACATCCCCAACATAGGCTCAAGAGGCAGCTGTGGTGAATGGAATCCAGACTTCTGCAATCTGGGAGAGGAACTCAGAACTGCCTTTTAATTGTCTGCAGTCAAGTCTAGTGTATTTTCTAAGATATTAGTAGAAGGGACTTTTCAGATTTATTATCATTATCAATATTATTATTTTGTAGTTAATAATACTTTGTATTTACAGAGTGTCTTTCATCCCAAAGAAGCAAATCTCAAGGTACTTTAGTGAATACACACTGTAATTTCCAGTGGTGAACATCATAGTTACCATGACAACCATATTCTTAATCTCTCTTTTTGCAGACTCATAACTTTTTCCCCCAAATGTCTTTCCTTTCAACCAAAATTTTCTATACTTGAACTTTTGCAAATTTTGGCTTTTTAAAATTTATTTCTTCACAATGTATAAGGTTGAATTCATCTGTTTCAGATAACTTTGTGTTGTGGTCTGAGTTTTTGTTATAATTCATATTGTCACATTTCATTTTGAAACTTCAAGCTTATCTGAACCAAGATGAAATCTTATTATCCAGCCTTCTTTTAGGCTGTGACACTTGAACCTGAAATATATGTTACATCCAACCCTTGAAAAGTTTCATTGTCTCAGGATCACATTAAGAGGCCATATAGGATGGTACTAGGACAAGCCATCTATTAATAAGGTATATAGATTAATGATATAATAAAGAGATAATAATAACAATAGCTAACATTTATGTAGCATAATGATAAAAACAGCTAGCATTTTTATAGACATTGAAGTTTGGAAAGTACTTCAAAAATACTAACTCATTTTATCCTGACAACCATCTTGGGAGGTAGGTGCTATTACTATTCTCATTTTTACAGATGAGGAAACTAAGGCAAACAGAACTTAAGTGATTTGCCCAGGATGACACAGCTAGTAAGTTTCTGAAGCTGGATTTGAACTCAGGTCAGGGAATAAAGTTAAGCATGACCAGAGCCAACATGACCTGATATACAAGGTCCCATGAGACACCCAGCAATAAGCAAAAATCTCTATCCACCAAACCACTTAGCTGCAGAGATAAGAGTGCAAGGGGAATTTGGACTTGGAACTTAGTGGGACCATCCTTTAAAAGAACTAAGTAAGCTGTAAATCCAATCCCACTTCTCTTCTCAGAAACAGAAGTGGTAAAGGGGGTAAAGAGAATTTTTCCATGTTCTTGCTATACCTTTACAGTAAATATGCCTTTATAAAAATCTAATCTAAATGTTAAGAGGTTAAATGGGACTAAGGTGTAGGAGAAGACTAAAATTTGGAGAATATTGTTGTTGGGGGCTTGAGCCGATGACAGAGAGACTAAATACCTGCAGACCCCCATGAACATAACAGAAAACTCTCAGGGTGGAGCCAAGGTGGTAGAGAAGAGAGACACACATACACAGGGTCTTCCCACACAGCCCATAAAATACCTGTAGAGAGGGACTCTCAACAAATTTTGGAGCAGCAGAAGTGGAGAACAACAGAGTAGAGGAGATTTCTAGCCCAGGGTGACCTGAAAGGACCCCAGGAAATCAGTTGCACCTGACACTGAGCAGAGCCCAGCCCAGCCTTGGCCAGATGTTGCGACTCTGGGAGGAAGACACCTCAGGGGCGGAATCTCCAGTCACAGCAGCAGCAGGTCCGCAGATCCCTCAACCCACAGGTACCAAAGGTCAGTGATGGGGTTTTTTCACCTGGCCAGGAAGGGAGAAGGACCTTTCCATAGCTCTGGCCTCAGACAGCTGCCCACAGAGGCCACATTGGGCAGGCAGCAACAGTTCTCACTGCAGTCCCTATAGCAGCCTGCATCCACTGTTGGATTGTAAAAACCCCTGGGGGCACTGAGGAGCTGAATACTACCTCAGCCCTGTGTAGGGGCCTTGAGGGAGCTGATCTTTGTCTCACACTGAATGGCAGCCCTGCCCATCCAGCTTATCTGAAAATCAGCCCCCAGTGCTGACTTGGTGGAACTGGAGGCCAGGTGGCTGTGGAGAAGAAATTGCTAAGATTCTGAACACAAAAATCTCTACCTCCTTCCAGATCAGTAGATGCTTGATTGTGCCACCTTGGAGGCATAATCTTACAGATCTTACAGATTCCCAGAGTATACCCTACTCTTGACAAAGGACCCAAAAGTCAAGTAACTGGTTGGGAAAATGCCCAAAAAGAAGGGGGGAAAATAAGACTATAGAAGGTTACTTTCTTGGTGAACAGATATCTTCTCCCATCATTTCAGATGAGGAAGAACAATGCTTACCATCAGGGAAAGACACAGAAGTCAAGGCTTCTGTATCCCAAACATCCAAAATAAATATTTAATGGTCTCAGGCCATTGAAGAGCTCAAAAAGGATTGTGAAAATCAAGTTAGAGAGGTGGAGGAAAACCTGGGAAGAGAAATGAGAGAGATGCAAGAAAAGCATGAAAAGCGGGTCAACACCTTGCTAAAGGAGACCCAAAAATATGCTGAAGAAAATAACACCTTGAAAAATAGGCTAACTCAATTGGCAAAAGAGGTTCAGAAAGCCAATGAGGAGAAGAATGCTTTAAAAAGCAGAATTAGCCAAATGGAAAAGGAGGTTCAAAAGCTCACTGAAGAAAATAGTTCTTTCAAAATGAGAATGGAACAGATGGAGGCTAATGACTTTATGAGAAACCAAGAAATCACAAAACAAAACCAAAAGAATGAAAAAATGGAAGATAATGTGAAATATCTCATTGGAAAAACAACTGACCTGGAAAATAGATCCAGAGACACAATTTAAAAATTAGGGGACTACCTGAAAGCCATGATCAAAAAAAGAGCCTAGACATCATCTTTCATGAAATTATCAAGGAAAACTGCCCTGATATTCTAGAACCAGGGGGCAAAATAAATATTGAAAGAATCCACCAATCACCTCCTGAAAGAGATCCAAAAAAGAGAAACTCCTAGGAACATTGTGCCCAAATTCCAGAGTTCCTAGGTCAAGGAGAAAATATTGCAAGCAGCTAGAAAGAAACAATTCAAGTGTGGTGGAAATACAATCAGGATAACATAAGATCTAGCAGCCTCTACATTAAGGGACTGAAGGGCATGGAATATGATATTTCCAGAAGTCAAAGGAACTAGGACTAAAACCAAGAATCACCTACCCAGCAAAACTGAGTATAATACTTCAGGGGGAAAAAGTTGTCTCTCAATGAAATAGAGGACTTTCAAGCATTCTTGATTAAAAGATGATAGCTGAAAAGAAAATTCGACTTTCAAACACAAGAATCAAGAGAAGCATGAAAAGGTAAACAGTAAAGAGAAATCATAAATTACTAAAGTGGAACTATTTACATTCCTACATGGAAAGACAATATTTGTAACTCTTGAACTTTTTTCAGTATCTGGGTAGTTGGTGGGATTACACACACACACACAGACACACACACACTCATACATGCACAGAGAGAGAGAGAGAGAGAGAGCACAGGGTGAATAGAATAGGATGGGATCATATCTTTAAAAAATGAAATTAAGCAGTGAGAGAGAAATATATTGGGAGGAGAAAGGGAGAAATGGAATGGGGCAAATTATCTCTCATAAAAGAGGCAAGTAAATGACTTTTCAGTGGAGGGACAAAGTGGGGAGGTGAGAGAAAAAACATGAAGTTTATTCTCATCACATTCGACTAAAAGAAGGAATAAAATGCACATTCATTTTGGTATGAAAACCTATCTTACAATACAGGAAAGTGGAGGAGAAGGGGATAAGCAGGGTGGGGGGGATGATGGAAGGGAGGGCAATGGGAGGAGCAAGCAATTAAAAGTCAACACTCTTGGGGTGGGACAGGGTCAAAAGAGAATAGAATAAATGGGGGGCAGGACAGGATGGAGGGAAAAATAGTTAGTCTTACACAACGTGATTATTATGGAAGTCATTTGCAAAATTTCACAGATATGGCCTATATTGAATTGGTTGCCTTCCCAGTGGGGATGGGTGGGGAGGAAGGGATGAAGAGAAGTTGGAACTCAAAGTTTTAGGAACAACTGTTGAGTATTGTTCTTGCATACAACTAGGAAATAAGAAATACAGGTAATGGGGTATAGAAAGTTATCTTGCCCTACAGGACAAAAGAGAAGATGGGGATAAGGGAGGGGAGGGATGTTAGAAGAGAGGGCAGATTGGTGATAGGGGCAATTAGAATGCTTGGCGTTTTGGGGTGAGGGAAGGGGAGAAATGGGGAGAAAATTTGGAACCCAAAATTTTGTGGAAATGAATGTTGAAAACTTAAATAAATAAATTTAAAAAGAATTTTAAAAAGAGATTGACCCCTCTCCTAGAGCGGGCTAAGCTCCAAGAGGAGCCAACAACTTCAGAGAAAGCAAGATGGATTTTTATAGGGGAAAGATGCAATTGCATAACAGAAATTTACATAGAATATAGGAATATGATTAATATTAAAAAGGCAGGAGGAGTTTGTTAAGGGATTAGGTGGTGGAGGAGGGGTCCTAGTCACAGTGGAACTGCACATGTGATTACCTACAATGCATACAGAGAAACCCATGTGAGGGGGTATGTATATATGATAATCATATCATAATAAGCCTCTTTATGTCATAAGTTCACTCTAGGTGAGTTTTTGACTAGTACTGTATAGGTGCCTACCTAGGGAAAGTCCCTTCTATTGTTTTGTGGTCCACATCCTGCTTAGACATCCTGGTGCTGCTGTTTTCTGATTGGCTGAGTATTGTGGTCCTGTCTAGGACTAGATGGACGTGGCTGTGGTTGATGCATTGACACATCTGCTATTTCTGAGGGAAATATGAGGACTAGGTCTCAGGGCAGTGGCTGGGTTCCCATCACATGGATATGTCTGCTGCTTCTGTGAGAACTATGAGTTTCAGGGACACATCTCTTTTTCCAGTGAGGTATATATCAAGAAGTCAGGATGTTACCAGAGGGCTCTACATAGGTACAGTAGGCCTATAATGAAGTTAGACTATTGGTTCTGGGGGCAGCTCTATTAGGACTCCCTCATTCCCCCCTCAGAGGGCTGGGACCCAAATTTATTTGGGATGAAAGCCTTTGCTTCAGAAGCTTCTTCAGGCTCTAAAGGGTCATAGAGCTGCCCCTGCTCAGTGGGTCCCAAGGAGGAGGTTGACTGGAACTTAGGATAGGTCACATCCAGGGGATGATGAGTGAATATGGACTGGCATCCACTGTTTGCTGCCAGTTGTAGGTGAATTGACCTGTAGTCTGAGAGACCACCAATTTCAATATGCAGAGCCCCAGATATAAGGAGAAAGAAAGATATATCTAGTAACAGGCAGTTGGTTAGACCCAATACCCACTTGCTGAATTATTTAGGGTGTGGAAAGGAAAATAATTTTAGGCTGAATAGCTTAGATCTAACAAACATTTTAGTAACTCAGATGTATCCCAGCCTTAGTATATAGGATAATGATTAACATCGTGTTTGTCTTTTATCTCATAAACTTCTTTTTTCACTTGACTTTGCAGGCAAGCAGATGACAAACCCAAGTACTAATTTACCCAGTTGTTTGGAATATGGAATGACTACACATTCATATTGAAAACAGCAAGATTTCACATATTTACATTGTACTGACATCTTTTACTGACCACTTGCTCTAATTAGAGAAATTTGCTATGATAGGAAAAAGCAGGGACATGCCAGATATGACAGGATAAAACATCCTTAGCTCTGTGTGAATTCAGAGAAGAGTCACTTTAATTCCATCTCACAGCAGACTCAGGAATATCCAGGTGGGAAGCATTCCTTTTCAAAGGAAAACAATGGGGAATCTGAGCCACAAGGGTCCTATTTTAGATTGAGGCTAAAATTGCCCTCTTGGCTTTTCCCAGAAGCAAATCTTCACCTGTAGCAGGATCATATTCCTTCTTAGTACCTTGGGGCATTTCTCTTAGACGCTGATTTACAGGAAACAACTATATCTAAATTCAAACTCAAAATAAAATTATTTGTAGTTCCAAGGGCTTTTATCTCAAATGGTAAGTCTCACCAATCACAGCTTAGGCCTACAATTGTTTTATTCATATGGAGTTGCAATAAGCAATAAAAATTTACCATGACTTACATACATAAGAGATTTCATTTCTCAGTAAGCCAAGTTCATTGAGAAGTTCATTGTTTTGGAGCTCCATAACCCAAACAAGCTCTTTTTTTTCCCCTTGGGGCTGATGACCTTGCCCACAGATGGTTTCTGGGGATCTGACAAGTTTGCAAATAAGGAGAAATTGATAGGGACCCTAAAGAAGTGGCTGATCTGCCTGTCCACTCTATGATATTGTTCCTCTGAACTGGTGAAAGCCACAAACTTTCTGCACGACAAGTCCCCTGCTTTCAATCTCAATTTAATTTGTTTTCCCCTGACTGATTTTTCTTTTTCTTTGCCAGGATATCTTTCAGAGTTTCCATATTTTACTTTTAGGATCCCAATATATGGTAGCTGGCACATGTGGCCTCCAATCACCCACTATGGCAACCTTGAAGGCAACTTTGGCCATCTTCCTAAGGGAGGGAGAAAGGAGTGTCTACCCTGTCTACCCTTAGAACTGTTGTAGGATCAATTTTAGGTTTTAACATTGTAACAATAATCCCAAATAACTTAGTTAGCAATCTTACAATTTTCATAAGTAAGAGCCAACTTGTTTTAACTGTAAGACAGTGTTAGCAGGGTTTAATAAAATAACATAACTGGTTTTAAACCTTTCTTTTTCACTGTCTTTTAGTTTCAGAAAATTCAGTTTAAAAGTTGCTTTGTCTAACACCATTTGTAACTCATAATGGTCACTCAAGTTTTACAATATACGAATTTTACTACAATTTAGAAGTACAGTAATAACACAAATAGTAAACTTCAGATGACATTAATTGCACATCCAAATCATCACATGTAAAAATTATTGATAGAAGATTGGGCTTACCAAGTATAGAGTCTGGTTGACTGACTGGTTTCTAACCCCATTTCCCTTCTCCTTTCCCTCTCTCCCCACAGTTACAGCTCCTAATTGTGGGAGTGTTCAATGCGGAAAGGAGGAAGAAAGAGGGTACCATAGGAGGGACTAACTACCAGGGAGTGCTGGGAGGTTATAAAGTCCAGCACCTGAATTAAAGGCCCAGGGGCAATTGAGGACAGGGATTTGGTAGATAAGGAGGAGGGTCCCTGAGGAACCTATAAACTTCCTAAAAGGGGTTGCTCAGATTCAGGGAACTTGGAACAGAAGCTCCTGTTCTGGTGGTGTGGGAGCAAAAACTTGGGGGTCTGAGAGGAGAGATTCATCTGCTTGCCTAGAGATGGGCTTCTGGGTGCCCAGGGACATAGGGCTGTTGCCAGTGGGAACCCCACTGTAGCTGCTGTGCCTCCCTCCTTGTTCCTTTTGCCAGGTGGGGGAGGTTAACTCAAATTCCCTACCATTCTTCTAACTTTTCCACTACAGTCAGGCAGCTAGGTAGTGCAGTGGATAGAGCACCAGTGCAGGAGTCAGGAGGACCTGAGTTCAAATCTCACCTCAGACACTTGACACTCACTAGCTGTGTGACCTTGGGCAAGTCACTTAACCCCAACTGCCTCATCCTGGATCGTTTCCAGTCATCCTGATGAATATCTGGTCACTGGATTCAGATGGCTCTGGAGGAGAAGTGAGGCTGGTTAGTCAAATGCAAGTCATGTCATTATTTCTCAGATGGCATGGTCTTCTTTGGCAATGAAGGACGAACAGGCACACACTGCAGCTATAGTTCTGTCAGAGCCAGGATGACAGGGTGAAGGATATTCATGGTTCTAACCTTTCACTGTATCCTCAGATTAATCAGAGTCAACATGCCAGGAAGAAGATACTGTAGTCCTAGCCTGGCAAGAGCTAGGACCATGGGAGGAGAAATCTTAATGGTTCTAATTTTTCACTATGGTCCAGTCTGGTCAGAGCTGGACCATAGAAGGCTTCATGGCAATAACCTCATCAGAGGTGGGACCATGGGGAAGAGAAAATCTTAGTGGGTTTGGGGGGCTTTTACTTAAATAAAATTCACCTCAGTGTCCACTGTTTAAAACTTCTTTGAAAATGAGAGCTTTGAACAGGCCAGTTAAGGTGAGTGAGACTCTGGAAAAGATCCAGTGGTGCCTAGTCCCCTCTTCCCCACACTGGAAAGCTCAAAGTTTCATCTGTGAGGTGTCTCTTTTTCAGTTCTATGCATTTTCCCAATTTATCTTAGTGCCAAATAGTAACCAGAATGAATTCAATTACCTGGATCTATATTCCAAATGACATTACAAGTTCTCTTTCTGTGACCCAGGAAGTGACCCTTAAGTGCTAGCCCTATTCCAAAGTGCAGTTTTGAAACCTGCCTCTTTTTCATCAATGAAGTACCCCTTTTCTCTTAGATAGATAGATAGAAGTTTCCCCTTTCCTCTTTTTTCTGTCTATCCTCCCCCTGCTTCTAGAACTTGGCCAAAGTCCAAGGAGAGAGAAAGATAGAAAGAGAGAGGGGGAGGGAGGAAAAGAGGGAGAGTGAGAGAGAGAGAGAGAGAGAGAGAGAGAGAGAGAAAATTGTGGGAGAGAGAGAATTTTGGTTTTTTGCCAACTACCTTTCTTTCCATCAATCTTTCCAGTCCAAGTACAGGTTTTTGGTTTGTTTTTTTGTTTTCATTTGTTTTTCCTGGGTGGCTGCATTTTAAATCTTACAAGGTGGCAGACTCAGAGATTTTTACACACAGAGCAAACAAATACAAACAGAAAACACAGATAGTGATAACTTTTCTTGGTCTTCCAGATTATACAGAGAGCAGGATCTATTACAATTTAGTAGTCCCATAGGATGGGAGTTGGAACTGAATGCCAGTAAGCCTAAGGAAATCCCCACTATAGTCATATTCATCTCTTCAGTGGTGTCCCACTGAAGGATGAAGGAAAAAAAAGAAAAAAATTTGAGATTCCTAAATAGAGTATCCTCTCTCTAGAAGGACTTTTGCTGACCACAATGACCTTGGGCATTAGGGCCCAAGAAATCCAGTCAAGCTTTCCTAAGTGCTTAAAGGACTTCCCAGCTAAGAGCATACATCTTTGGATTAGAGGGGGTCTGATTCTGAGACTCTTTTCCATATTGTATTGATAATGCATTTTTTTGTTTTAGTATGATCAAGTACCTCTGATTGAATAATGTGATTAAAGATCTTCCCCACCCATTAATGGGCCTGGGAAGATTTGTAGGAAGGCCCACACCTTTTGTTAATGAGGCACTGGTTCTCAAGGGTTGTGATGCCCTCTGGCTCTGAAAAAATGTATAAGTACTCTGAGGTGAAATTTTACTTTGGTGCTTAGTTTTTGGAAGAAGGTTTGTGTGCCCCCCCTTTGAAAACCCAGATGTTGGTGCCTCTCTCTCTGGTAACTATGTATGAATGCATTAATCTGACGGTTGTTGATCTCTGATGTATGTGTTGCTTATGTTAGACAGTTGGAAGCCATGTCTATTGATTTTGATTTCTTGGTGTTTTCTCTGAAGTTAGGGGGCTGACTTTTTCCCCTGAACTAAGTGAATGATACATGTGCTCTATTAAAGTCATTGTTGACCCCTCAAAAGTTGCTTTGCTTTTAGAAAAGCAGATGGAAGAACATGTGATAATGATGGGGTGCTTGGGTACATGTGCTTGGACCCCAGTTCTAAAATCACCTTTCTCTTTAAAAATCACATTTCTCCCTAGCCTCAAAATACTATCCCAGGCATTTTCTCCCCAGCCCAAGGACACAGCGAGCCCCAATAGGAACCATTATCTCCCTTTCTGATACAACAGTCAGCTGTACTTATAGAACTTATTCTATAAGTCAATCCTGACCACTTGTTGACTTAGTGATGTTTCAGGCCTAAAATCACACCTCCAGGAGGTCCCCCCTTGGGCTATTTCCTGATGAACTTTGGGTAAAATACCTGTACAGTAGATACCAAAAGTGTATGTTCCTTTAATAACTGACCACTCCTTAACCACTTCCTAATCTCACCCCAAAACACCTAGTTAGCATATTTGGCACATGTTTCCTATAGAATATTCTATATAAATTTTACCTGTACCCCTCTAAGGTTGCAGGTTCCCTAAGAACTCTTTCCTACTGAAAAGTGTAATAAATATTTACTCGGACTTCAACAATGCTTGAGTCCATGAATTCTTTCCAGTTGACGTGCCTCTGGTACCCCAGTCTTTGTGGGGGTCTCACTCCCTCCCCTCCAGCCCTCATCAATAGCAGGCCCTCCCCCGTATGTAGGGGTCCTTGCTTTTACACATGAGTCGGGGGAGGTCAGAGTCTGAGCCTCAGACCCACCTAGTGATGCTAAAAACTGTTGAGGTTTAAACTCTGGGATGCTGAAAAACTGTTGAAGTTTCATGATGTGTTGTGGTGGAACTGTCTCAAAGAATTTAGAGTCAGACCACCTCTAATCCAAGTATCAGTATTTATTGAAATTGACACCTCTCATGAAGTGGACTTAGTTCTAAGAGGAACCAGCAACTTCAGAGAAAGCAAGATGGATTTTTATAGGATAAAGATGCAATTACATGAATGGATTAAAATGTTGAGAAGACTAGATAATATACCCTGCATGATTGATTGAGGAACCTGTAAATGTTTATCATGAGGAAGGAAAAATGTGCCACAAAGCACTGCCTAAAAAGTCTTCAAGGATTGTCATTGGACTTTCTGCTCAGCCCCAGAAAACAGAACTAGGAGCAATTGGTAGACTTTTTAGATGTAGACTTGTTAGAAATTTTTTCCTTACATCAGTTAGAGCTGTCCCAAGGTAAAGTAGGCTACCCCAGGACGTGGATTAATGGATTCCCCATTAATGGAGATCTTCAAGCAGAGGCTGGATACCCACTTTTTGAGGAATGTTATGGAAAGGATTGATAGACTGGTTGCAGTCTAGTTACCTGTGAGGTCCATCAAGACTCTGAGATTCTGAATCTTCCAAATCCCTATCTTTAACCTCAATTTCTCCACTGAGATTCAGGTTGATATTGCCTCTGTCAGCCAAATAGAGGTGTCTCACTGGCACCTCCAACCCAACTTATCCAAAATTATCATCTTTTCCATAAATCCCTAAATCTTCTCTTGTCTCTGGATTAGATCATGAAGGCTCATAGATTTGAGCTAAAAGCTACCTTAGATTTGTTATTGTGTATTCCCCTCATGTTACAGTAAAAGGAAATGGCAAACCACTCCAGTATCTTTGCCAAGAAAACTCTAGATGCGGTCACTAAAATAACCAAACAATGTCATTATAGAACACTGGATATATAATCATTATATAAAAGCACCACTTCTTACATGAAGACTTTCCTGATGCCATGCCCTCCACAAAATCACTTTGCATCTGTTCTGTACATACATGCATATGTCCATGTTGTCTTTCTTGCTAGCACTTATGTAATATTTTAAAGTTTGCAAAACACTGTATGTATGCCATCTGCTTTGATCTTCACAGTGACTCTTTCAGGTATGTGCTTTGTGCTCTTTCTTACCCATAACAGAACTGAGTCTGATAGACTTTATGTCTTGCCTAGGGTCACACCTTGTACGTAAAAAGGTGGGATTTGAACTTGGGTCTTCCTGACTCTTAAATCCTGCAGGATTACCCACTGTACCTACTATGAATATTAGCTCCTTGAGGAGATTGACTGTTTCCACTTATCTTTTTGTCTTCAGCACAAAGTAGGGAGCCCACCACATGGTTGACATTTAATTAATGCTTCTTGATTGATTTTATTAGCATCTGATCCTTCTCTTTCTGGTAGCTTAGTCTCATAAAGGTATCCTATCGTAATTTTTTTTCTCCTCTAGCTCCTAGTACAGGGCTCTGTACCCAAAAATTCTTAATAAATATTTTTTGAAGGAATGAATGAACTCAGCATGGGCCACATTGAGTTTAAGGTGTTAGAAGGGCAGATGAGTGGGAGCTTTCAACATGCAGTTGGAAACAGCTCAATTCCTTTCTCTGCTTGTCCTATGCCAGTTGTTTGAAATATCTCCTTGTACCCTTCCATTGTATCCTTTTATCCTTTTTCCTGTCACCCAATTTCTACACATTTTAATACTACTTGTCCTTCAAGGACCATTTAAAATATTTTCTTTTCCACAGACCCTTCTCTCTGTTCATGCATACTGGCCCCATTCTCCCACTGCTGAACCAGAAATGTTCTCTGCCTCCTCTACACCCCCACAGAAGTCTACCAGTCCTTCATCACTTCTCATTATCTACCTTATAGCTTTTTGTGCATGTTTTCTGACCACTTGTACTTGATTGTAAGCTCCTGAAGGGAAGGAACTATGTTTCATTTCTCTTTGAATTTTTCCTAGGGCTAAACACATGGTAAGTATTCAATAAACAAGTATTAAAAATGGAAAATTTCCTATGTCAAATGACACTGAAGAATCTGCAATGGTAAATTTCACTTGGGGACATTTTGTTTTCTTAAGTGTAACATTTCCCACATAATAGGAGCATTCAGTCTTCCAATGGAATGGAGAATGAATGATGTAGCCCAAGGGAGTGGCTCACCCTCAGAATATTTAGCAATACATGTGGAAAGAAGGGACAAAATGGTCACACTGGCATTCACAAAGTTCTCACTTGGATGAAAGACTTTTATTAGAAATGGAAGTGATGGGTGAAGGATGAAAGGAAGCTGTATGCTCAAATATGGTCAGAGATAGTCAAAAATAGAGGACAAAGGGTAAAATAAAAAGAAAAACAGTAAGGAATCTCAAAAACTGAAAAGAAGTTGCATATTGAAGAGGAAAGGATATAGTAGATTCCGAGGAGCTAAGTCTAAATCTTGACTTTGCTACTCACTATTTGTATAACCTTGGCCTAGTCACCTCAACTTTGGGGATTGGACCACAAAACCTCTGGGATTCCCTTCAACTGTGTCTCTTTAGTCTGTGAAATCTCCCTCCACCATTAAACTCTATTTGAATGAAGAAGCAGCAGCACCAAAAAACTTTGTTATGGTAGAGATTAGGAAAAGGCACAACATCAAAGATACATCATGCAAGCAATGAAAATCCATCTGCATACATAGCAGTGCGGCATGCTGCTAGAGAGTAGAGGGAGGGTTTCTCTGACTTCAAGCCCAGCTAAAATTGCACCTTCCACAGAAGCCTTTGCCAATCCCTCTTAATTTTAGAGCCCACCTTCTATTGATTATTTCTAATTTATCTTGTCTATATCTTATTTGTACGTAGCTATTTTGATGTCTCCCCTATTAGACTGTGTGCTCCTTGAGGGCAAGAACTATTCTTTTGTATCTTCAGGAACTTAGCACAACACATAGTAGGCGCTTCATTAATGCTTATTGATTGAGTAAATGACCCCCAGATGCCCAGAGTTATGGTTTCTATTTGGTCCTCCTTCCTCAGTACCTATTTTATAAAAATTTTAAGGGAGAAAAACATTTTATGAATGATGTTATATGAATGAGGCTTTAAAAATCATGGTTATATCCTTCCTTGTTTTTCATTTAACTTAGTATAGTCTCCTAGGACTCCAAAGTGTTCCCTAAGCTTAACTCTAATTCTAACCCAAACTCTTATACATTTCTTCACCTGCACATAGAGTCTACCCTCACATCATCCATGGAACAGGGCTTGTAACCTGGTCTGGCCAAGATAATGTAGTCCCATTTAATGGCCCTTGGAAAAGAGCCTTGCTTTGTTACAGCCCACCTATCAGCATGAGGTGACTTTGAACCATGTATTTCTTCTGCTAGTTCCAAAACTACTCAGGTCACAGATAACATCAGCTTACAATGGGCTGTGGTGGTGACAGCAATCTGTTTTAGTAACTGAGTCAACCTTAGGCTGTGTGCCATTTGCTGGCTCATGTCATTTGTGAAGGTATTATTTTCCCTGCCCTGGACACAGAACATAGAGGCTTAGATTTACAAAGCTATAGAGACAATCCGAAATGAGGAGTGTGGAGTGTTTTCTGCCCTGGCGTCACAGAAAAGACCAGGTATTCTAGTGGCTTTGAGCAAAGATGAGTTGATGATAACTGTATTAGCATGATTTCTGTTTGGCAGCATTGGGTTCTTTAGGACACTGGGAGTACTGTCTATAAGTGTGTTTTGATGGAATTATTGTATCATTATTGAAATAATTATCTAGGGTCATTTGGGTTATTGCCAGCAGCGCTTACTTACTTGTTTATAGCTAACCTTCAGGTGTTTAATAACAGTAGCATTATTGAACAAAAGATGCAATTTAGTATAAACCTGTATGCCCAGAATTTAAAAGAAGGAGGAAAGCAGACCTAAAGAAAAAAAACCCAACAACATCTGGGGGGTGAGGTTGGCAGTGGGGAGGCGGGGGAGGTGGGAGCAGAAAGCACTAAGGATTTTCACAAGCACTATCTATCTCCCTGTTCTTCCCAACCTTAAACCTGGCTCCCTGATTTCAATTTCTTCCTTCCTTTTGAGGGATCTTTTTCTCCTCAAAAAAATTATCATTTTCAAAACTATCTTGTAAAATCATTTCCTTCTATCTTCTTTTCTTACTCCTTTTTCATTATTGTTTTCTCCTGTTTCCAATGGAAATTGGTGCCTTGTGGAATACTTCATCAAAGGCATAACCTAATGAATCCTCTCAACCCTTTGATGAGAGGAACCTTCTAGAGGAATGGAGATGAGCAGGAAAAGGTAATGAGTGGGAAAGTGAGAAGGATTGGGAACATTTTCTACCGGCAGGTGAGCTTTTTGATGAAAGATCTATTTACTTTAATGACTCTCCTAACTTTATCCCTGTGGTAACTTTGCCTTCTCTCTGCTACAGTGTTTGTCATTCTTTTCACTTTATATAGCTCAGAGATATAGTTATTAGATTTTAAACACTATCCAAATTCCAGTTGCCATACATTTGAAAAGGAATAAATTATATGGATCATTATTGGGGGGTTTTCTGATGATTTGGGGAAGAAAAGCCATCCTTATAAGGAAAATATAAATAATAACATAAAAATAATATAAATAAAAATTAATGATGAAGATGTAATATAATAAGTATAAATAATCCATTCCTACTTTGAAATGCAATGGTCACACAGTGACAGTCAGGATTCCTGTAGCAGCACCAAAGGTATTTTAATTTTTTTTTAATGTAGTTTCTTCCATTCAGGTTCTAACCCTGCTCATCTTCTGAGATACCCTTAAATCAAGCATGTTTCAGGAGACAGGAACATAGCTTCTATAGTGTATGAAGATAAATCTCCCAAGTTCTATTTCATATATAAAATATATTATTCATATAATAGCTTGAGAAAGTAGCGTTTCACAGACCAGAATTTTTCCTCATATCAACAGGACATACAATTGTCCATAGGAAATAATTCCACTTCTTCATAATTGAAAAACCCTTTTAATTTTACAAAAGAACTTGATTGAACCCAAAAGCAGCTATTTACTTTGTTTTCCTTTCTAACAGTAACCCTTTGTGGTCAGTTGTGTAAATAAAGCTCATTGAAAAAAATGGATTTTAGAATCCCCAGGTAGTTTGTAATAGACAGAAATCCCATATGAAAATTCATAATGCTTCTTCTATAATGTTTGATATAAGACTGTAATGATTTTGAGGAGCCATTAGACTCCACTGTCAATAAGAGAGACACCAAGGAGCTAAGTATACTATGACTAGAGTCACTAAATCCTACTATAAGCAGTTTAGATATGAAGCTTTCAATTAAACTTAACATATTTTCAGTTTAATATGTTATCTTGTTAATAATTCACATAATGAAGCCTCCCCACCTGGGCTGTGTAACTCTGTAGATATCTTTTAAATGGTTCATTTTGCCCATAAAAAAAAACAACATAGTCCAAAGACTTTGTAATATGCTGTTATGCTCTTTTTTTCCCAATCATTGCATATTACTGATTGTAGTATAGTGAAATCAGCTGGGGAGTTTCACTTGTAGTGTCTTGGCTTTCCAAGAAAGACTCAATAGAAAGTAAGCTCGCAGGAAGCAGAGACTGTTTCATTTTTTTGTCATCATATTTCCAGTTCCTGGCACTGAGTCTGCCACATTGTCATTCAATATAAATTTGTTGATCAATTGTCCCCTAAGGACATAAGGGCGTAGAACCTCTTTTTTAGTTCAATCTAGGGCAGAGGTCTCAACCCTAGAAGCCCATAGAGAACAAATAGGAAGCAACACCGCCCTCCTCCCTGCCCTGCATCCCCACCCACCTTTTCAGAACTCTATGCAGCAATCACAACCAGTATTGTGGTAGCTCCAATCTGCTCTGGCAAGGACATCACCACTGGCTGCAGCATTCCCGGGATGCTGGCTGGGAAATATTATAATAAAATAATTCCAGATCTCGAATAACCATAGGTTATATGAGAAAAAAAGCCATAAGAAGCTTAAGAGCTATGGCCTCAGCACAGCTGTGGAGATGCAATTGTGAATTTTTATCCTATAATATATTAAAGGTATATGATAGGCTTTCCAGTAATCATATGCAAATCCATGCCTTACAATTTACTAAGCTATGTTTCTTCTGTTCTCTTTAACATTCATATCAAAATGTGATTGTGCTCACTTGGGGTGGGGGAGGTTCCTAAATACTGATTAATCATTTCAATATAAATTCACATTTATTTCTATCAGTTTAGGTTTAAGTACAATTTGACATATTTTCATGAACATCACAAGATGTATTGTATTTTACTTTATTATCTGCATTAGAGGTGGATATAGTATAGGACACAGGGAATCCTGGATCTGATACCATTTGTGACTTTGAGCAAACAGCTTCACTCCTTTGTAACCTCACTTTTTGTTTTATCTGTCAAAAGTGGGTTGGATTAAAACTCCAGGATCCCTTCCAGCCCTAAGATATAATAGTGTTGAGGTTCGGGGTGCTGGGGACCCCAAAATACCGACACGCCAGGAGGGAGGTTCCTGGAGTCTGAACCCCATCTTCTCAGATTTCATCTTCTCATTCTAAACCAGTTGTGTGATTACAGAATCACACAGATATATGGGGACTCAGACGCTTTCAAATTCAAACCGCATCTGAACAAGAAAACTCTCATCCAGCTTGAAGTCTTCTACTTGGGGGGAGGGGAGAGGGTATTGCCTCCCAAAACTACCTTGCATATTAATTTCTGGGGAAAAGACATTTTGTGCAAAAGTAGAATGGTTTTTGAAAGAAAAGAATTTTTCAGGTGCCCAATTTATTTAAAATATTTACTTATAGTGGTCATGACTATGCTTGCAGTATGTTAGTTATTTGGAGAAATTCCTTTTTAAATTGGATATTCCCTCTATTTATTTCTTTTTTTTTCCAGAAAAATTATTGGAGTAGGAGACCTCTTATCTTTATCCTTGCTGAAAATATTCCTGTTCTGACCAGAAGAACTTTATGAATCTGTCATAACCTATAATGTATTTGTAAATACCTGATTTGTGGGAAATAGATTTATTTTAAATTGTTGATCATGCTGAAGATATTTTTGCATCCCCATTTGGGATGACTTTAATAGTTTGGAGCTATGGTGTGATTATTCCTTCTGGTGATGGCATTTTCCTCATACACCATCAAAACCTACTCATTCTATGTGTTTCTGCCATTAGCACACAGTGTTCCCTGTATGTATCTTGATGTTGTATGGATGCCAGTGGAACCCTCCAGATATCCATCCCTGGTTCTGGGAAAGGGATACCCTTTCCCTGAACCAGGGAAAGGGTATTCCCTTGAATTTCTTTGATGACATCCTTGATTTTGCTTCTTCTATACAAATCATCATTCAAAATATAGGGTTGCCCCCTTACAGTCACCATGTGCCTCTCTATCTTTGCCCTCAATCTTCTTTCTGTGAAGAGTGATATTCCATGAATCACAGACATACCCAAAGATAATGAAGGCACAAATGATAGGTCTCTCTTTCTAGGAGCCATGCTGACTGGAAACCACCTAATCATATTCTGGTTATGACACCAAGTAGTTGAATATCCTCATTTAGGTTGCTTATGTGTATGCTGGGCCTTCGTTTTACCTTAGGAAGAAATAAAAGCTGATACTAAATAAAAGCTGATCACAGGACTGGAAGGTTAGCTTAAAGGAAGTTGGATTTTGGCAACTCACTTAATGGATGTGTTCTTCTATTTCTCCATTGACTTAAAATAGAGGTAACTCCTCTAGATCTGCCTCTCAAAGATATTGAGGGCCATGATAGAACATCTAAAAACTCTTAAAAAGAAGTACATCTTTATTAGGAATACCACCTATCTCTAGGTAGGACTGTGTATAAAACATCTGGGAAAATAAGTACAACAAGCATTTAGTCCTCCTTATTTGCCAGGTGCCAGGAATACAAAGGCAGATGAGACAGACTCTGCCTTCCAGGAGTTTATGATTGAGTATCCCCTTTCCCACTGGTTTTTCTCCAGTATGCATACCTGAATATGTATTTAGTCAGATATTCCTTACAGTTTGAGAGAAGTTCCCAAATAGGTTCTTGTTTCCCAGATTTCCTTCCTCTATTTGTTCTATATTCCAATAAGCACCTTTATTGCTGGTAAGTGAGAACAAATGAGATAATATTTCTCTTAGGTAAAATGAGAAAATATTTATTTAAAAAGAGCTTAGCACAGAGCCTGGCACATAGTAGGCACCATATGAATGCTTATTCTCTTCCTTCCTCCCTTCCCCTGGGCAATGAATTCTTCTGAGTGAATGATGTGATAGGGAAGATCTAGTATTTCCTCTTAAAGAGAGTATAAATATTCATTTGGTACAATGGCACATTTCATTTTGGGGTACGGTTAGGAAAAAATTTACAAAATCACTAAGTTGTGAAAACTAGTGCTTTTAGTTTAGGAAAATAGTAGAAAACATACCAAGAAGGAATCAGTTAGAATTTCAGATCTTAGCAAGAAAATTTTATGACAAAATTTTACAAGAATATTTGTCAGTACCCCATTGGAATTGAAAAGTAATCCTTTTGCCTCAGTAAGTCATCATTTTTAATTCTCCAAAGAGATAAGAATGGAGATATTTTGAAGGGGAAATTGTGGTAGTCAGAAACCATTTGGGTGGAATTGAGCATGAGATATCAGGCAGTGATCCTCCAAAGGATAATTTGGACTCAATTTGTAATTTCTGTCTTTGGTGGTGTCTGTTTAATGAACATCAAATTTAATTTCTGTCCATAATTAGATGTGCTTTGAAGTTGAGGGAGGGGGTAAGGTAAGATAGTGAGGGTGCGGAGAGAGAGAGCAGCAGACTAGCACTAGTATTGCTGGATAGTACCATAAACATCACAGTAAAGTGCTACACATTTCCTGATAGGGGAGTTGCAGAAGGTCAGTCTTATTCCCCTCTTTTCTCAAATTCTGCCGTCTTTTTTTTTTTTTTAATCGCTCTGTCTTAGAAACATGCTACCTTTCATAATTGCACAGCATTTTTTCTCCAGGCAAATTTGGTGTTAATGAGATTTGTCACATTGACAGACTCCAGATTACTCATAAGTGAGTAAAGCATTAAAACCCATTTACTCGCTGGTAAAAATATAATTTCCAGGCTCCTACACCAGCTTTTTTTGTGGGGTCCCTTATTTGTAGGGTCAAAGAACATAGCTAAGCAGCCAACATTACTGCTTCTGCTTGGTAGGGAAAGGCATATGGTTATGTTTGCAAAAGAAGCGTCTTGCTGTCATTAATCCAGTTACCTGCTAAAAACTGATGTCTAATCCTATCCCCCACCTCCAAACCTCACTGGGTTTAAATGAGTAATAATAGCTAAAATTTATTTTGTGCTCTTGCTCCAGATACATTGTTATTTTATGTCTGAAACAAGTGTTGTTGCTGTTATTATTGCCATTTTACATATAAAGAAACTAAGGCTCAGAGATTAAGTGACTTACCCAGGGTCACACAGCTTAATGAGAGCATGATTTGAACCTAGTTTCAACTTATGTTAACTTAAGTCTATCATTATTTCTTCTCCACCAAAGGTGATGTGCTTGGTGTGTCTGAGTGAATTTGGTGATGGCATTTTGAAAATATGCTAACCTCACTGTTTCCCAACCAGCCCTGGTTCTTAGCTAAAGCTATTGTACCTCTGGTCTATTCAGTCTTGTTTCTCCTTTTCTTCTCCCTCTTCCTTCCCACCAAATCCCCAGTCCCCAGTGGAACATGTGCAAAGAAATTGCCCTACCTTTCGATGAAAATCTGATTTGATTGAATCACCATATTAGCAAGGAGTTGGGCCAGTCACTGCTTGCTCTCTGCTGAGATTGCTGAAATGTGTGCTAGATACAAGCATCCACAGGGAACGAGTCCCTGGCTAATTTCTTCTGTGTCATTGAGAAGCCATCAGATAGTAATGACAGTTTCTGTTCTCTCTCGGCTTTAAGTCTGAGAGCCAAACTAACAAAGAACAAGAAAATTCCAAATTAAAGCTGACAGTCCTCCCTTAATTCTTCCCAGGGTGCTCAGGTATGATGATTATTTAATGTTTGTGTCACTGCAAATATACAGCCCTCTGTTCGATACATGAAATTGTGCCAGATGGGGTAAATAGAAGGAGCCAGGTTGGGAAACAGGACAAGACAGGAGTTCTGCCTAGTCCTCAAGTGGTCTAGGGGGCATTTAAGTGGAGTACATTGCAATAGAGGAAACCCCAGCTGCAAGCAAGGAGAGAAAGCTTTCTGGGGTGCCCTTTTGTACCTCAGGATTATCACTAGAGAGTTTGTACCATCTTAACATCTCTCCTATGAGTATAGGTGCCTGGATGTTTGAGATTTTGCTTCCAAGAGACTCCTCCTTGCTGATGGTGGCCAAGCTCAGTGACGGCACCTTTATAGATAAAGCATAGCATATCACTGTCCTTTGTTGAGAAAAAAGAGGAGCTCTTCAGTGACTAAGCAGATTGGTTGTCCATGCCAAGAAATGTCTACACTACCCCAGACAAGCACTCCACCAGGGAAGGAGATAAGTGGCTGTTTTAAATGACCTCAGACTTGTAGGGCAGAAAGAAACTAGGTTCATAGTTGATAGGTTGATTAGAATGTGGGTGAGCCTGTCAAACCTCAAACACCATAGACCAGACCATAACTTGCAAGGAGCCCTGCTAAGGTTGGGCAGTGACTAGAAGGCTGTTGAATGGAAATGCGCTAGAGCTCATCCTTTCTCATGGCTTTCTCCTCTTTTAAAAGAAAGCCTTTAAGTCAGAACACTGTTGAATACCCAGCATCCCAGCAGAAACTAGAAGAAACAAGGCTAGGATTAGGGGAGTAATGATAGATACGCCATTTACAGAAGGAAGGAAGGAAAGAAAGGAAGAAGGAAAGGAAGGAAGGAAGGAAGGAAGGAAGGAAGGAAGGAAGGAAGGAAGGAAGGAAGGAAGGAAGGAAGGAAGGAAGGAAGGAAAAAAGAAAGAAGGGAGGAGGGTTGTGGTTTGTTCTTCATTCTCAAAGAGGACCATGACATCAGGAAGGTGATGCCATGATTTGCAAGTGAATTGGATTACAATAAGGCAGGGCTGTACAAAGTCACCAGCCTCACTTTCTCCTCTGGAGCCATCTGGGTCCAGTGGCAAGATATAGATCAGGACAACTGGTGATGGTCCAGGATATAGTAGGAGACCTCAGTCCTTTTAAGCTACTAGGCCCAAAAAGTAACTATTAAGTGGTGCTTGGGCAGGAACCTATTGTTGGTCAATCAGTGAGAGCTAGAGTGAACTGGGTTTCTGGCATGGTCTTTAAGAAAGAAATCTAGCCAGCAAACCCTATGATATCAAAGTAAGCTTGAGCCATCAAAATTTATTTTCATTTGGGCAGAGTACCCTCAGGTAAGGACATGACACCGCATGTAAAGAGAGGAGAAGAGAGGAGGGGAGGAAGGGAAGGAGAGAGGAAAGAAGGTAGAAAAGAAGAGAAGAAAGAAAGGAGGGAGGGGAGGGAACAAGAAAGAACTTATTAATTATCTACTATGTACCAGGCACTATGTTACTTATTTTACAAATATTATCTCATTTGATTCTCACAACAACCCTAGGAAGTAGGTGCTATTATTGTCCCCATTTTGTAGCTGAGAAAACTGAGGCAGAAAAAGGTTAGTCACACAACTAGTCAATGTCAGATGCCTGGTTTGAACTCCAGTCTTCTTGACTCCAAACTAACTTTATCTACTAAGTGAGCCAACTGCCTCAAAGAGTTTATAATGGCTCCACCTCCTCCTACCATTGCCCTGTTCAGACACATACAGCTCCCTCCTTCATCTAGACCGAGGCTGTCTTGTCTTTTGGAAGGGACCTGAAAATAGGGATTTGGGGCTAACTCAATAGATTAAAAAAGTGAAATTTGTTGTCAGAAGGGATAGAAATTGAATATTCATTAGTATTTCCTATCTTACTAAAAAAACTGTGAGGCTTGAAAGAAAGCTGCATTTGGGGAGGAAATTTTAATCTTTGTGTATTTATGTGTATGTTAATGGGGGGGAGAGACTTTAACTTCTATCCATGTGGATCATATCTGCATTTTAAAACTAATTTCATTTATAAGCCCCAATTCTCTTTTATGAAATCATTTGGAGCTTGTTTGTGTTGCCTAACAGAAGTCATTGGCTCCTTAAGACTTATTAAAATGCAGACTGTTGATCATACAGCCCTATTGGATTGTGTAGAAGCTTTATATATTAAGATCACATATTGGAGAGTTATATGCACCAAATTATATGCATACTATATGGACCAAATTAAACATTTTCAGTAGCTAAGTACTTAGCACTATCTGCGGTCATGAACAAATGGATCCACTAAATTTCTTCACGCTTATTTGATTACTCTTCATGATTATTATCTGATACTAAATGATTCGGTCACACTTCCCTCTGGTGAAAGATAAGATTACCTTTAATCTCCATTTACAGACGAGGTAACTGAGAATTATAACCACTAAATCAGACCAGGAAAAGAAAATAGTTTTGTATTTTCCATCTTATGTTCCAGTTACTAAAAGAACTAAAAAGTCATCATAGTACAACCAGCTCTATAAGCTTTTGTCTGGCTTATATTCATTAAGTTGTTAATCCTTTGCCTGTTTTTCTTTCTGCCAACTATCATGATTTGTTTTCATTTTACCATGTCCTCATATGATGTATGCCCAAGGAATTGAAACTCATTTTAATATTAACTAATCAACACCTAACATGGAAAGTCAGTCATTGATGCATAGCCCTCCTCTCCCAAGCCAAAAAAAAGGAAAATGAAAAGAAAAGAAAGGAGAGGGGGAAAAAATAAAAGAAATGAACAATACATTCCAAATCCAAAAAAGAAATTATTTTGTTTTAAATAGTGATACCACTTTCACCTATAAGCATGAATAACAAATCTATGATATTAAAATATTAATGAAATATATAATAGTAAAAATATGTTTATCCAAGTCACACCATAGACATTGAACTCTCTGTGTTACTCATTTTTAGAAATTTAGGAGTTGCTGTGGTGCAGAAGAAATAGCACTAGATTGAAAGTCAAAACAACTGAGTTCTGGTTTCAACTGTTCCACTAAGTGACTGTGTGACCCTGGGGCATAAATACCTATTTAGTACCTCCAATGTACTGTGATAAGCAATGGAGAAAATTAAAAGATAAATGAGACTTGGTCCCTCTTCTGAAAATGCTTAGAGAATGTACTAGGGTTATGAACAGATAAATACTTTACAAATTAAGCTATGATGAGTGTTGAAAAGGATTACATTGTGTTCTAAAATAATGCTGGGCTTCATTTAGAGTAGCTAGGTGATGCAGTAGATAGAGTGTTGTGCCTGAAGTCAGGAGAACCCAGGTTCAAATCCAGCCTCAGACACTTGCTGGCCATGTGACCCTGGGCAAGTCACTTAATCCTGTTTTCCTCAGTTTCTTCATCTGTAAAATGAGCTGGGAAAGGAAATGGCAAACTAGTCCAGTATTTTTGCCAAGGAAAACCCAAATTGGGTCACAAATAGACATGACTCAATAAACAACAACAAATGTTTCATTTTCTCCACCACAGCACTGTAGTGGATAGAGCACTGGAACTGAGGCCAAGAAGACCTGAGTTTAAATCCTGTCCCAAATATTTATCATTTAGCCTCTCTGAGACTCAGTTTTCTTATCTGCAAAATGACAATATGACAGAACCTACCCAATAGGATTGTTGTGAGAGTCAAATATAACCACTTAGCAAACCTTAAAGTTCTGTATAAATGCCATCACTTTTTATTTGTAAAATCAGGAGATTGGACAATATCATCTTCATCTTCCCTTCCAGCTTTTCACATTCTATGACTTTTGTGGTTTTAAGGACACCCTCCTGGGAAATTATCATAGGATCACAGATTTAGAGCTTCAGCATCCTTTCATAGATGAGGAAACATGAACCCACAAAAGTTATATGATTTATTCAAGGTCACACAGGTGGTAGGTCACAGACTTACCATTCAAACTTAGGTCCTGAGACTCCAAATGCAATAGTCTTTTCATTCCAGCAGGCAGGGAATATGTAGATTAAACTAAAAAAAAAAAAGTGGTGCATCTGTTTATCTTTTTTTAACCACTTTTCTTTTGTGACTTCTTTTCCATCATCTTTTTTTAGAGGGGGGGGCAGGGAGAGGGGGACTGTTCCTTGCTAAAATCCTTTAAAAGCAAATAGGTATTGAGTACTGTTCTCTGTGCCACAGATGCATGTTGGTTCTGAAGTTTAACCATACCAAGCTCCTGAGAAAAGTGCTCTGAGTGGCTATGTATGTTTCCAATCAAATCAGGCTCTCTTTTGACTGTACCATCCTGAAACCTTTCCATCTCCTAAAGAAATTTTCTTAAAATATATTTCATAGACATTTTCTTTTGGGGCTTAGAGTTTTAAATCCTTGCATTTAAATTCTGAGAATTGGTGTGTATGTGAGAGTGTGTGTGTGTGTGTGTGTGTGTGTGTGTGTGTGTGTGTGTGTGTGTGTGTGTGTGTGTGTGTGTGTGTATGCTTAAAAGAGGTCAGTAATGTCCAGGTGGGATGAGTCATTTGTTAAAAGCAGTCTTTTATTCAGAGGCTAACCAGAGACAAGTAAATAGGTACTGGGGAATAGAATCTGAGCTCATTGTGGTTTACCAGGAAAGAGACAACAGCAAGTAAGTTGTGTTAATGGGCAGCAGTCTGATGAGGTGATTCAATTTAAACTCCCCCAAGGCTCAAGGAGAAGACTGGAAGCAGAAACAGACTGCAGACAGGAATAACAACTGTTAAAAGCCTCCTTGTATATGTAAGTCACCTCTCCTGACCTTGGTTTGCCCTTTGGTAGGTGTTTTTCCTTTATAGCACAGAAAATGTCACCAAATAGAAGGATATTTTCTGGTTCCTGTCTAGAGAAAGTTCAGATCTTGGTGTCATGGACCAAAATGAACTAGTAACCATAACTAGTTTGAATACTGGTTCTGATACTTCCTAGGTGAGCTTAAGCAAGTCCTTTGATGGGCTTAGTCCTTCAGCTTCCCACTTGAACAGGGATCCCTTCTTTCATATATCCACAAGAAAAGGCATCCACGTTCCACTTGAGGCTCAAGATGGTTTGGCTCCACTTCTAGGTGGCTGTAATTAGGAGTGTACTACTTCTTCTGGGTCACTTGCCACCTTGTACAGGTTAGGTTAGGTCTGAGACAGTGAAGCTGCTACTTTCTGTTGTCGTTGTTCAGTTTTTGAGGTTGTGTCTGACTCTTCATTTGGGGTTTTCTTGGCAAAGATGCTGGAGTGGTTTGCCATTTCCTTCTCCAGCTCATTTTACAGATGAGGAAACTGAGGCAAACAGGATTAAGAGACTTGCCCAAGGTCACACAGCTATTAAGTGTTTGAGGCCAGATTTGAACTCAGAAAGATGAGTCTTCCTGACTCTAGGCTTGGCACTCTTGGCACTATCCACTATGATGATCCCTATATGTCTTTTTTTTAACCCATGTGATTGTCTTGAAATATAGTGCTTGAAAACAACTATCATCCTCCCTTTGTCCGCCCCCTCCACTTCATCCCTCAAATCTTCTCTTTTCCAGGCTGAACATAATTTTTGCTTTTAACTAATCCTTACAAAGAAGCCCAAAATAGCTCTTATTCTATGGAAACTCACAGTCTAGTTGGAGTACTAGGTGTAAACATGTAAAAAGTAATATTACATATTCGAAACAAATAATGATTAAGTATAGCAGGGATTTAATATATAGGCTAGCATACATTTAACATTTTAAAGATATTATCATACTATCCTCACAACAATTCTGTGTCATTGGTGCTATTATTATCCCAGTTTAGCAGATGACAGAAATGACACATTATAAAGCATAATACAGCTACCTACAGAGACCATCTCTAGCAATAATTCAGTTTTTTAATATGGACATATATTGTTTGGGGCAGGAAGGTGGCACAGTGGGTAGAGTCAGGAAGATTCACCTTTTTTATTTTAAATCTGGTATCAGACATTTAATAGCTGTGTGACCCTAGCCAAGTCACTTACTCTTGTTTGCTCAGTTTTCTCATCTGCAAAATGAAGTGGAGAAGAAAATCGCAAAACCACTCCAATATTTTTGCCAAGAAAACTCCAAATGGGATCATGAAAAATTAGAAACGACCTAAACAACTAAAAAACATATATTGTTTAGCATTCCAAAGAATTTCTGTCTTGTGTTTTCCTTTCTTAGTCATCGACAGGATAGCTGTTCTTTGAGCCATGCCTCAATACACCTATAGTAATTCCATCAACTGCTTTATCTATAAATTTAAAGGACTTTGATGTGTATACAAGTTGAAATTACTTATTTCATATCTGGTCTTATTGAACCATGCCATGTAGGCTTTATTTTTTTTTTTTTTTATAATCTGAATCTATGAGGAATTCTCTTACAAAAGATTCTTCTACCACTTAGTATCAGCAGTTCCTTTGGAATTTAAGGCCTTAGAGAGGTTCATTGGACTCTGAAAGACTGTGATTTGCCCATAGTCATATAGTTAATATGTGGTAGGGACAGGACCTGAATGAATGAAAGTGTTCCTGATACTACAATCAATCTCTCATTCTCCCTCCCCCCTCCCCTCCTCTTCTTTCTCTCTGTCTCTGTCTCTCTGTCTCTCTCTCTGTCTCTCCAATAGGCCATTTTCCCTTACAAAAATTTTTATAGACTTTGGAAGTATTCAGCTAATTATTTACTATTCTTTCAAAAACATCTGAAAAAATCAAGATGCCTTTTATGCCATTTACTAATGGATACATATTAAAAGAGACTTCCTTGAGTAAAAGATAGAGAACTGATCTTGCACTATGGAAAAATCTGGGTTCTAGTCCTGCCTGTGATATGTACTAGCTAACACATACCTCTGGTGAATTGCTTGACCATTCAGCCCCCCCAGAAAACTCTCTTAAGACTCTATCAAAGTTGGAGACCAGGTGCCAGTCTGCATTGGTGGAAGGAGTTTTCTTATCAGAATTTCCCAGCACCAAGGAAATCATAGGTCCAGCCCAAAAAAAGTATTAAAAATATCATTTAACTTTTCCTAACTCTTCCACTGTGTTCATATCACACGTGTGTTATGTTAGAGCATGTTAGTCTTTTGAAAAGAAACCAAAGTGTTGATGATATGTTAAACAAACACTTATTGAGTGCCCACTGTTGCCAGGTGCTGTGCTAACTCAAGTACTTCTAAATTAGGTGTTAATTGAAGTAATATCACACAAGGACAAAATGAATATGGAAAACCATGTAGACTTGTTTTGGATTATTACCCATTAGTAGGAAGAGCCTAGTGTAGTAGAAAGGGCTTGGGACCCAGGAGATCTCAGTTTGAAGTCCTGGCCCTGGACTTCATTCCATATGCAACTTTAGGAGAGTCACTGAAACTCTGAGTCTGGGTTTCCTCACATATAAAATGGAAATAATAATAAAGCTACCTACCTCATATGATTTCTGTGCGTACACCAAAGAGCTTTGTAAATTGTAAAGTGCTTTGAGGATCCAAACAAATGTCTTCTTTAGGATTTTTCGGGCATATCACTCAGAACATGTTAACACTTTATATCTCGAGTTCATTTCACATCCTCAAGGAACTACTACATTCCTTCCCCCATTACCGAGAACCACCTTACCACCAAGAACATGTTAACATTTCATATCTTGAGCTTATTTCACATTCTCAAGGAACCATTACATTCCTTTCCCCACCCACACCATTAGCTAAATGGAATTTTGGAAAAGGACTAGACATCTTAGAGAAGGGAAATTAAAAACAAACAAAAAACAACCTACCTATTTTGTGACCCTTGTAGTCGCTCCTGAAGAACAGCTTTATCAGATTGCTAGGTCACTAGGATTTCCCTTTAGCATTGAGAGTTATTCTTTGCTTCTAAAAGATTGACAGATTTAGAGTTTAGATGCTTCTATTTATATTCTTCTTAGGCTTAGGTTCCTGGGGGGCAGACGATGAAGGAAGAAGATGGACAAAGAGTTTCACCTGCTGGGGCTGACAACTCTAATGCAAATAAAATGTTTTCAAAAATTTAGGCTAGGCACCCTGGGGAGCTGTTTAATCCTGATTTTTAAAGCTCTATCTTCTCATAGCCTCAAATGCCATGCCTAAACAGTAAGAAGTAGATTTGTTTTAAGGGAAGCACCAAAGGAAAAGAAAAAACCTCAGGAGTCATTTTTAAAAGGTAAATCTCACACACACACACACACACACACACACACATATATTTGTTTATATGTAACCATATAACATAGCTTCCTAATAAAGCTAAGAAATTATAAAGAAACTGAATCAGAAGAAGCTATGCCTTGAAATAAAGTGGAATATAATATCTGGATATTTTACATAAAATATTTTGTTTGTCCTTTTCTAGTGGTTCTGCCTTTAGCCATAAGCATGGAATTATGACTCCCCATACTCAAACCGTTAAGAAATAATCTATCCTTTTAGCTATGAGGATGTACTCACATCAGCCTTACCCATCTGTTTAATGTGCATTTCCCTTTCTCCTTCCCCCAACTCCTAGTCTTTGGAGTCCTTTTACACCTAACCATGCTCCAATATCCCATACTTAACAGTTCACAACGCGACTCCTGTTTCACAGAGAGGAAGGTCCCCAAATCATAAATCTAGAGCTAGAAAGGACCTCAGAAGGCTTTTAATAACTTCGGAAGTCTGATCAGGACAATGACCTATCATGACTCCAGAGGACTAATAAGGAAACATTTCACCCACCTCCTGACAGAGGGATATTCAACATACTGCTTTTGAAAATGCCAAACGTGTGGCTTTGCTTTGTTTGACTATTCCTATTTGTTACAAGAATTGTGATGTTCTCTTTTTTTGGAGGGGAACAATGTTTAGGAGAGACAAGGGGAGCTAGAGATAAAATTTCAAAGAAAAGAAGCATTATTTTATTAAATAGCATTATTTTTAAATGCACAGAAGAGAACTAAAGGAATTTCAGAAGGAAACAGACGCAAGACAGTTTTGAAAGTTTTATATATATATGTATATAACATATACATATATATATGACTTATTATGTACTTTTAAAAATGCAATTTGTATGTGATAAAGATTTGAAATTTTATGTTGTACTGTGTATATGGGTATGGGGTTTGTTTGGGGGGGTTTTTTCAGTGTTTTTTAAATTCAAATTTTTTTTAAAAGTCTTTGCAGTAGAAAGGAAGTATCATCCTTCCCTTAAATAGAAAACATCTGGAGACACCTTAAATTATTTTCCTCAGTGAATACAGGGGATAGAAAGCTCACAAAAATAAAGAGATGAAGAGAGGTTTTTGGTTTTGTTTTTGATGTAATGGAGGTCTGACACTTGTACAGAGCTCCTTTAATGGCATCTCCCCATGTGGAAACGCCAGGGAGCTTGCTTCTTAGAGAGCTGAGATAACATGAAATGCAAGTGTATTGGCAGCTGGGAATGGTTCATATACCCGTAATCCCTGCAATTCCTGCTGCTGGGGAGGCTGAGGTTGGTGGATCACTTAAGTTCTGGAGTTCTGAGCTACAGTAAGTTAAGGCAATTGAATGTCCTCCATAAGTCCGACACCAATGGATTATGCTCAGGACAAGGGGGCCGCATAGCAGCCTTTTTTTTGTTGTTGCTCAGTTGTTTCAGCCCTGTCAGACTCTTATGACCCCATTTAGGGCTTTCTTGGCAAAGATATGGGATTGATTTGCCATTTCCTTTTCTAGCTCATTTTACAGAGGAGGAAACTGAGGCAAACAGTGACTTGCCCAGGGTCACACAGCTGGGCTGTGTCTGAGGCTGGATTTTAACTCAGGTCTTTCTGACTCCAGGCCCAGCACTTTATACACTGTGCCACCTAGTTGGCCCAGGGAGGGAATGGGCCAGCTGATTTGTCAATTAGGAGTGGGATTAGGACTGTGTATAGCCACTGCACTTCTAGGCTAGACAAGATAAGATGACTCAGTCTTCCAAAAAAACCCCAAATAAACAAAAAACCACTTTACGGAGACTGTGGAGTATATGTAGACATTCTGTACCTGTGGCTAACCAAAAGATGAACAGGAAGCCTTTGGATTGACTGCAGAATTCATTTCCTCTGTGCCTCAGAAGTCTTAGGAGATCCAGTGATTCATTTTCCAATTCATGGCAACTGATGGAATAGAGGCAATGTTGTCATGAATTCAAAAGGTCCCCTGGGAAAGGAGTTGGGGGGAGTCTTGGCATCCCAGCATTCCAGAGTTCAGGTTTGTCACAAGCACAACAGTAATGTGCTGAGGATCAAGAAGTAGTCTTGAGGACTCCAGCCCAGCAGTAGCTGAGATAATAACAGTGATGCTGCCTCTGGATGTAAACTTGGTGGGACTAGTGCCCTGTAGGAACTGAGCCACATTGAGCCTACTTGGTGGAGGAGATGGGCCTTGAGGAGACAAATTTCAACATAGATGTAGAGAGTTGTATTCTTCTTTATAAGAGGTGGAAAACTAGCGTTACAGGAGCAGGGGAGGGTAGAGCAAGATGAAAAAATAACTGATGGTCCATTTCAACATGGAGAATACATGAAAGTGAAGATGAAGTGAAATCAGGATGGAAATGGAATTTAGAGCCAAATTGTGATGAACTTTATATGCCAGACTAAGGAATTTGTATCCCATAAGGATGAAACAACTGAAAATTTTAGAAGGGAAAGACATCATGATATGTATACATTAAGAAACATTGTTTAATGAACATATGCTCAGAAAATTTTAGTAGCTAAGTATAACTTCAGTGCCTTTGCCAAGAAAACCTCAAATGGTCTTTAGAAGATTCTGAACAACTGAACAACAAGCAATTGAACTATTACCTTTAGGGACATCTAAATGGCACTGTGGATAGGATGCCAAGCCTAGTCAGGAAGTCTCCTCTTCCCAAGTTCAAATCTGGCCTCAGATATTTACTGTGTGACCTTGGGCAAGTTAGTTAACCCTGTTTGCCTCAGTTTCCTCAACTGTAAAATGAGCTGGAGAAAGAAATGGCACACCACTTCAATATCTTTGCCAAGAAAATCTCTAACGGTGTCATGAAGTGTCAGACACAACTGAACAACAATAATTGTCTAGGATGAATTATAAACTCCTCTATTTGCCATTTAAATTTCTGCATAGTCAGGCCCCTTCCTACCTTTTAGTCTTCTTCTCCATTACATCCCTCCACATACTGGTCTCCTTGCTGTCTTCCCTCATGATAATCCACCTTTAGTCTTCATACCTTTGGACTGGTTTCTCCTTAGGCTTGGAATGCACTCCTTCCTCGCCTCTACCCCTCAGAAGCCTTAGTTTCCCTTAAGACTTAGGTCAAGCATCATCTTCTCTATGAAACTTCCTGATCTCTCCTATGCCCTAATGGTTACTGCATTCCCTCCTTAAACTACCTTATATTCATTTTGTAAATCTTATGTCTATATTTATATAAGTATATGCTATCTTCCCCTGGAACATACTAGTAATTTAATAAATGTTTGCTGATATGAATTAGACTACATAAAGAGTAGGAAGAAAAACCATGTCAGAGCAGGATCATAGAGGTTGATAGGGGTCGGCTATGTGGAGTGTTACCAAAAAGAAGTTAAGAAGGATAGAGCCTGAGAACGGGCATTTAGGTAGGAGAATGTGGTTCATTAGAATGTGAACTCCTTGAGGGAAGGGACTGTTTTAAACATTTTATATCCTTTTTGCCTAGTACTTAGCAAGCACTTAGGCAATGCTTGTTAGCTGATTTGACTGATTGGAGAAAAAAAGTCTTGCCAGTTGATACAGAGGCTACATTATTAATGAGTACATGGTGAAAAAGTATAGGCAGAGAATAGAGACTATTTTTTTTCTAGAGTTTAATACTAAAAACAAAAGCAAACAAGGGACAGGGTGATTTCAAGGAAATGGCAAGGTCAAGAGAAGGATATGTAGGATATGTAGGATAGAAGGATATGTAGGATAAGAAAGATCCAAGTATGTTCATAGCCAGCAATGAAGAAGCCTCTAGAAAGAGGTAGGTTGAAGATGAGAGGGAATGATCTGCAGAGGAAAGTCCTAGAGGAGGCAGGAAGGCAAGAGGTCAAAGGTATAGGCAGCAGGATTAGCCTTAGCAAGAAAAGGGGATACTTCATCCTGTAAGACCAAAAGGATGGTGAATACAAAGAGATTCTGAGTTCAGGAGAAGAGGAGATATAAAAGCAAGGACCTCCCAACATACACAGGAGGGCCTGCTATCACAGATTCTTTGATCTGGTTTTCTAAAAGGAAAGGCAACTTTTGAGGGGTCAACAATCATTTTAATCAAGCACATATATCATTCACTTAGTTCAGGGGAAAAAGTCAGCACCCTGAACTTCAGAGAAAATATAGAGAAATACAGATCAACAGATGGATGCAACTGTCTGACCATTACATACATAGTTACCAAAGGGAGAATCACCAGCATCTGAATTTTCAAAGCCAGAGGGGCTCCTTAGTGGCTGCCCAGAGTCCAAACAAACACTTCCAATCAATAAGCCTCAAAGTAAAATCTCACCTTAGAGTTTTTATACACTTTTCACAGCCAGAGGGCCTCACAACCCTTGAGAACCAGTGCTTCATTAGAAAATTAACAAAAGGTGTGGGCCTTCCTACAAATCTTCCCTAATCAAGCTCTCTTTAATGGGCAGGCCCATTAATTGGTGGGGAAGATCTCTTTAAGAAGCAAAATTATATTAACAATAAGCAAAAATGCATTATCAATACAGGAGATGAGGCTACTCATGACAGACAAGTGAGGAGTGAAAAAATCCACTCTGGGCATACCAAGGGTAAAGCTAGAGACTTCAAAAGGTTTAGAACAACTACTATAAAGAGTATGATGAGACAGATAGAATTGCTGTACATTTGTGAAAGGGAACATTTGATATTAGCATTTTTTTTTTTTTTTAGTGGATATAGATCAGGATAGTTTTGTGAATTCTGTCAGCAGTGTTTTGCAGTGTGAGAATAAGAATGGATAAATGAGACCTCTGGTCCACTTGATCCAGGGGTGGAGATTGGTAGGAAGAGAATAGTAGAAAAAAAGGAACAGTGGATTACAAAGTACAAAGCCTTTGAATACATTCATTCTAGCATCAAGATTGTGAAGGAGGGAGATGACACCATAATAAGAATGTTAATTCTGAAGAACAAAAAGCTAACAAGACACCAGATGTCATGATAAGGAAGAGGAACAGCTACAGTGCAGTGAAAGAATTAGAATGAATGGGAGAAATCATAACACAAACCAAAACGTAATACAAAAGAAAATGATCTACTGCATTCTGTGATTGAATTCCATAGTTCTTTCTCTGGACATGGAGGGCATTTTGCCTTAAGAGACCACTGGGAATTTTTTAAGTCCTTGCATTGCAATGTAGTTCTGAGTCTACCAGAAAAAAATCCTCGCACACTGTGGTCGTTGCTGTGTACAGATTTTTCCTGGTTCTGCTCCTTTCACTCAACATCAGTTCATATAAGTCTTTCCAGGCCTCTCTGAAGTCTTCCTGTCCATCATTTCTTATAGCACAATAGTACTCCATTACAGTCATATACCACAATTTATTCAGCCATTCCCCAATTGATGGGCATCCCCTTGATTTCCAGTTTTGGGCCACCACAAAGATTTTGGCCACCACAAAATATTTTTGTACATGTGGAACCCTTTCCCATTTTTATGATCTCTTGGGGATACAGTCCTAGAAACGATATTGCTGGGTCAAAGGGTATGCACATTTTTGTAGTCCTTTAGGTATAGTTCTAAATTGCTCTCCAGAGTGGTTGAATCAGCTTACAACTCCACCAACAATGAATTGGTATTCCAACTCTCCTACATCTTCTCCAACATTTATCATCCTCTTGTTTTGTCATGTTAACCAGTCTGATAGGTTTGATGTGGTATCTCAGAGCTGTTTTGATTTGCATCTCTTAATCAATAGTGATTTAGAGCATTTTTTCATATGACTACAGATAGCTTTAATTTCTTACTCTGAAAACTCCCTATTCATATCCTTTGACCATTTATCAATTGGGGAATGACTTGTATTCTTGTATATTTGACTCAGTTCTCTATATATTTTAGAAATGAGGCCTTTTATCACAGACATTAGTTGCAAAAATTCTTTCCCAGTTTTCTGCTTCCTTCCTAATCTTGGGTTAGGTATGTTTGTGCAAAAGCTTTTCAATTTAATGTAATCAAAATTATCCATTTTGCACTTCATAATGTTTTCTGTCTCTTGTTTAGTCAAAAATTCTTCCCTTTTCCATAGACCTGATAAACACACTATTCCTTGCTCCACTAATTTGTTTATAGTAATAATCTTTATACCTCGATCATGTACCCATTTGGACTTTATTCTTGTGTACGAAGTCAGGCCTATGCCTAGTTTCTGCCACACTGTTATCCAGTTCTGCCAGCAATTTTGTCAAACAGTGAGTTCTTATCACAGAAGCTGGTGTCCTTGAGTTTATCAAACAGTAGATTGCTATATTCATTGACTTCTGTGTCTTGGGTACCTAAACTATTCCACTGTTTCTTCTGTTTCTTAACCGGTACCAAGTGCTTTTGATAATCGCTGCTTTGTAATACAATTGGAGATCTGGTACAGCTAGGCTATCTCCCTAGCATTTCTTTTCATTAATTCCCTTGATATTCTAGACCTTTTGTTCTTCCAGATGAATTTTGATATTATTTTTTGTAGAACTACAAAATAATCCTCTGATAGTTTGATTGGTATGGCACTGAATAAGCAAATTAATTTAGGTAGAATTGTCATTTTTATTATATTGGCTTGGCCCACCTACAAACAACTGATGTTTTTCCACTTACTTAGATCTGACTTTATTTGTGTGAAAAGTGTTTTGTAATTCTGTTCATATAGTCCCTGGGTTTGCTTTAGCAGGTAGACTCCCAAATATTTTATAATGTCCACTGTAGCTTTAAATGGGATTTCTCTTTCTATCTCTTGCAGTTGGGCTTTGTTAGTAATATATAAAAATGCAGAAGATTTGTGTGAGTTTATTTTGTAACCTGCAACTTTGCCAAAGTTGTTTATTATTTCAAATAGATTTTTACTTTATTTTCTGGGATTCTCTAAGTATATCACCTGCAAAGAGTGATAACTTAGTTTCTTCTTTGCCTATTCTAATTCCTTCAATTTCGTTTTCTTCTCTTATTGCTACAGCTAACATTTCTAGTACCGTATTGTATTATAGTGGTGATGATGGACATCCTTGTTTCACCCCTGATCTTATTGGAAATGCATCTAGCTTATCCCCATTACCCATAATGCTTGCTGAAGGTTTTAGATAGATACTGCTTATTATTTTATGGAAATTCCATTTATTCCTATGTTCTCCAGTATTTTCAATAGGAATGGGTGTTATATTTTGTCAAAAGCTTTTTCTGCATCTATTGAGATAATCATTTGGTTTCTATTAGTTTTGTTGTTGAGATGATCAATAATGTTAATAGTTTTCCTAATACTCAACCAGCCATGCATTCCTGGTATAAGTCCTACCTGATCATAATGTATTATTCTTGTGATAAGTTGCAGTATTCTTTTTGCTAAAATCTTATTTAAAATTTTTGCATCTATATTCTTTAGAGAAATTGGTCTATAATTTTCTTTCCCTGTTTTGGCTCCTCCTGGTTTAGGTATCAAAATCATAATTGTATCATAAAAAGAATTTGGAAAGACTCCTTCTTCCCCAGTTTTCCCAAATAGTCTATATAGTATTGAAATTAACTGTTCTTTAAATGTCTGATAGAATTCACTTGTGAATCCATCTGGTCCTGGAGATTTTTTCTAAGGAGTTCATTGATTACTTGTTCAATTTCTTTTTCTGAGATCTGATTATTTAAGTATTCAAATTCCTCTCCTATTAGTCTGGGCAATTTATATCTTTTAAAATAATCATGCATCTCATTTAGATTGTCGAATTTATGGGCATACAGTTGGGCAAAGTAATTTCTTATTATTGTTTTAATTTCCTCCTCATTGGAGGTGAGTTCACACTTTACGTTTTTGATATTGGTAATTTGGTTTTCTTCTTTCTTTTTTAAATCAAATTGACCAAAGGTTTATCAATTTTATTGGTTTTTTATAAAACCAACTCCTAGTTCTACTTATTAGTTCAATAGTTTTCTTAATTTCAATTATATTAATCTCACCTTTGGTTTTCAGTATTTCTAATTTGGTATTTATTTGGGAATTTTCAGTTTGTTCTTTTTTGAACTTTTTCAGCTGCATACCCAATTCATTGATCTCCTCTTTCTCTATTTTATTCATATAGGCACTCAAAGATATAAAACTTACCCTAAGAACTGCTTTTGCAGTATGCCATAAAATTTGGTAGGGTTGTCTCATTATTGTCATTCTCTTGAATGAAGTTGTTGATTGTTTCTATAATTTGTTGTTTAACCCACTCGTTCTTTAGGATTACACTGTTTAGTTTCCAATTAGTTTTTGATTTATGTTTCCATAGCCTTTCATTACATATAAGTTCCTTGGCACTTTGATCTGAGAAGGATGTGATGATTATCTCTGCCTTTCTGCACTGGATTGTGAGGTTTTTATGGCTTAGTGCATGGTCAGTTTTTCTATATGCCATGTACCACTGAGAAAAAAGGTATAGTCCTTTCTATCCCATTCAATTTTCTCCAGAGATCTATCATATCTACCTTATCTCTATTCACCTCCTTAATTTCTTTCTTGTTTATTTTGAGGTTAGATTTATCAGGGGCAGAGAGGGGGAGGTTGAGGCCCCTACTAGTATAGTTTTGCTGTCTATTTCTTCCTCTTACTCCCTTAACTTCTCTAAGAATTTGGATGCTATACCACTTGGAGCATATATGTTTAGTAATGAAATTGCTTCATTGTCTATGGTTCTTTTTACCAGGATATACTTTCCTTTCTTATCTCTTTTAATTAGATCTATTTCTGTTTTTGCTTTGTCTGAGATTAAGATTGCTGTCACTACATTTTTTATATCAGCTGAAGAACAAAATATTCTGCTCCAAACTTTTGCCTTTACCCTGTGTGTATGCCCCTGTTTCAAATGTGTTTCTGGTAAGCAACATATTGTTGGATTATGGTTTTTAATCTATTCTGCTATCCATCTCCATTTTATTAGAGAGTTCATCACATTCACATTCATAGTAATGATTACTATCTAGGTCTTTTCCTCCATCCCCTTTCCCCTTGTTTATGCATTTAGTTCTCCCTTCTCCCTTGCCCTCCACAATAGAGTTTTAATTTTTGACCACAGCCTCTCTCAGTCTTCCTTCCCTTCTTTCAGCCCCCCTCCCTTTGAATCTCCTTTTCCCTTACTACTTCTTCCCTCCCTTTTAGCCTTCTCTTCCTTTTCTTTCCCCCTTCTCCTCCTACTGCCTATAGAGCTAATTGTATTTCTATACTTAACTGAGTTTGTTATACCCTCCTTGAATCCAATCAGATAAAAGTATCTCTCAAACAATGCTCATCTCCACCCCCCCCCCACTTTTTTTTCCCTCTTCTGTAATATGTTTTTGTGCCTCTTCCTGTGATGGAATTTATTTTTTCTTCCTGCTCCTTTTCACATCTCCCATTACAATCCCTTCACACCCTTAAATCACATTTGTTATCACCGCATCATTTAATTTATACCCACTTCCTCTATCTATGTATATCACTTTTACATTTCATAATCAATATACAATTCTCAAGATAAACAAGCATCATCTTCCCTTATGGGGATGTAAACAGTTTGCCCATATTAAGTAACAAGTTTTTTTTTTCCCTGCTTACCTTTTTATGCTTCTCTTGAGACCTGCATTTGAAGACCAGATTTTCTATTGAGTTCTGGCTTATTCATCAGGAAGGTCTGGAAATCCCTTATTTCATTGAATGCCCATCTCCTTGTCTGGAATATTATGTTTACCTTTGCTAGGTAATTAATCCTTGGTTGTAGTCCCAGCTCCTTTGCCTTATGGAATATCATATTCCAATTCCTTTGGTCTTTTAATGTAGAAGATGCAAAGTCCTGTGTGATCCTGACTGTAGCTCCTCAATATTTGAATGGTTTCTTTCTGGCTGCCTGCAGTATTTTCTCCTTCAATTGATAGTTCTGGAAATTTGCCAGCGATATTCCTTGGTGTTTTTAGTTTGGGGTCCCTTTCAGGAGGTGAACAGTGGATTCTTTCAATGACTATTTTTCCCTCTGAGTCTAGGCCTTCTGGGCAATTTTACTTGATGATTTCTTGGATGATATTGTCCAGGCTCTTTTTTCATCATGGCTTTCTGGTAGAACAATAATCCTTAGATTTTCTCTCCTGGATCTATTTTCCAGGTCAGTTGTTTTTCCAATTAAATATTTTACATTTTCTTCTATCTTTTCATTCTTTAGATTCCATTTGACTCATTCTTGATGTCTCATAGATTCATTAGCTTCTACTTGCCCAATTCTATTTTTTATCAAAGTGTTTTCTTCAGTTAACTTTTGCATCTCCTTTTCCATCTGTCCAATTGTTCCTTTTAAGGAGTTATTTTCACCAGTTAGGTTTTGTACTTTCTTTTCCGTTTGTCCAATTTTCCTTTCTAATGAGCTGTTCTCTTCAGTGAAATCTTAGTCCATGTTTTTAAAATCATTGACCAGTTTTTCTTCTATTTCTCTAATTTGGGTCTTAAAATCCTTCCAGAGCTCTTCCCAGAAGGCTCTTTGTGCTTCAGACCAGTTCATATTCCCTTCTGAAGTTTCAGATGGAGTACAGTCTCAATGCTAACCTCTTTGGTATTTGTGTTTTGGTCCTTGTCCCCATAGTAAGATTCTATGGTCTTTTTTTTCTGCTTTGCTTCTTACTCATGATGATAACCCTTCTCCTGGCTTTTAAAGTAGATCTATGTATCTGTGGCACAGGGAGCTCTGTCTCACAGTTCTTGTGCCTAAAACTTGAGGTTTTATGTGTTGTTGCCTCTGGTTCTTTCAACTAGAAACTAAAATGCTGCAGCTTACCTGGTACTGAACTGGCTGGTATTTGAAAGCAAAGGTTAGGTGAGGTCTTTTTGGGTTTTCCCCACAGTTATCATGGAGCTAGCTCATTAAGTGTGGGGGAGGAGTGATTTGGACTCAGGAGGCTCCTTTCCTGAGCTGGAGCATAGGCAAGCTCATCTGTCTACACTAGTATCTTCTTGATTCCACTGGGGTGCCAAGGCATGCCTGGAGTCCTGGTGTTGGCAGTTGCTGGCTTCACCTCTCTGGGGTTCAAGATCTTCTCCCAGTCTCTTGAGGTAGGGCTGTCTGGGACAGCTCAGATCCTGCACTGGTTGCCTTTAGCCACAGCAAGAGGAACCCTCCTTATCAATCTTTCTAGCCTCATGGGCTGAGAGTCTGTTTAGCCCTTCTGCTGCTCCCACTATTCCAGGGTTTTTCCTGGGGATATATTCTCTGGACTTGTCAAGGTCAATAAGGGGAAAGAGAGAGCAATTACTGTTCACTCCATCATCTTGGCTCCTGGAACAGGAAATCAAACCTGGTCATTCTTGTATCAGACAGTCAGAATTTATGTTTTGGTTCCATGTATGTACCTGCTCACAAGTTTTATGTGTGTGTATGTGTGTGTGTGTGTGTGTATGTATATAGTATATATGTATATACATATACATATAAACATACATACATACACATACACACATAACCATATATATGTATACAATAATAGAATTCATACATTTGATTATTGTTCTTTACTACTATTATATAATAGCCAGGATCTGTACTTGTAACCCTAAATAAGAGTATACTGATAAAATGTTTAACAACTGGCTCTCTGAAGAAAAAATTTATCCAGGACACACATTTTAAAGTTTAATCTATGTTATCAACATTTTCTCCATCACTTTTTAAAATCCAGTCATCAAACATAAACCAAGGTTTGATCTGTAGTAAGTGAAGATGTTCATGCTGAAAATTTAACAATTAGCTCCCAGCCATCCTTGCAACAAGGCATTTTTAGCCATCAGTCTCATCATCTTACCAACAAATCAGACTGACATGAGCCTTTACCAGACAACCCACTTGGACATTTCAGGGTTTTCCTGAATAAGTTGATAAAATGCACTTTAAATTCATTTTGCATCAAACAAGATTCAAGTGAATTATGGATATAACTATAAAACTATAAAATGTGAAACTGTTGAATTGCTATTATTTTATTCAGTCCTGCTTCTGATGAGAAGGTACTTCCTTATTTGTCATGTAATCTGCATGAATCCACATTAATTTGTAGATAGGCATTCCTATCTACTACATTCAAGTCTGATCAGAGTAAAGAATCATTCAAATCCAAGTGTCAAAACCAAGCATTCAAAAAAGGGCTATTTGCAATGCAAATGTCATTACTTGTGATTGTGATAAGCAGAATAAAGAAAACAATAAAAGACTAGAAGGCACTTGTTAGACATTTAGACAGTTTTAAGAATTTTCCTTAGATGATTTCAAAAAGCAAGAACTATTATTGCCCACTTGGTCATGGGTTTTTGTTATTATCATCATATGTAGGAATTAATAATATTGATGGCTCATAATGAACTCCATGTTCTCAGCATTCCAGCATGAAAGCTCAGTGGGCATATAACACTTGCCTATCTAGAAGTTAGATAACTTAGGTAACATGTAAAGTGCTTTGCAAACAAAATCCTATATAAAGGCTAGATTTGACAATAATTATCATTCTTGGGGAAAGGGACTAGTGTCTAAGGAACCATTGAAATTTTAGGAATGTTTGCTTATATTCTATATTACAACTTGAAGAACGACTATGTTGTCATTTAAGAAATGTCATGAAGAGGGGACAGAGCCAAGAGGGTGGAGTAGAAAGATGCACATATCTAGTTCTTCCCTCACAGTCCATAAAATACCTGTAAAAAATGACTCTCAACAAATTCTTGAGCAGCAGAAGCCACAGCATGACAGAGTGAAAGAGATTTCCTGCCAAAGGTAACCTGGAAGGCTGACAAGAAAGGTCTATCCCATGGGACACTGAGCAGAGTGGTGCCCAGCCCTGGCCATGGCAACAGGAGGAATAGGACTGGAACAGGCCTCCGGGGCAGAATCCCCGGCAGGGAGTGTCTCAGATTCCTCAACCAACAAACGCCAAAGAAAGCTTCAAAGGTCAGTGAGAGGGCTTTCCTAGCTGAGTGAAAGGGGGAGCAGTTTGCCCCCCAGCACTGGCCCCAGGAGGCAGCAGCAGTAGCAGTAGCTGTGGTGTCCATCTGTGAAGCACTTGGCCTAAAGTCCCTGGCGGAATTGAGGAGCTGATCTCAACCTCACCCCTGAGTGGCAGCCCCACACCCTGTCTAAAGCCCCTGGGGGACTTGAGCAGCTGATCTGAATCTCAGTCCAGAGCATAGTCCTGTGGTGAGGAGGAACACTAGGTCAGACCCTCCTCTTGACAAAGGATTCAGAAGTCAAGTAATTCAATGGAAAAATGCCCCCAAAAGGGGAAAAAAATTAGACTATAGAAGGTTACTTTCTTGGTGAACAAGTATTTTCTTCCATCCTTTTGGATGAGGAAGAATGATGCATACTGTCAGAGGAAGTCAAGGCTTCTGCATCCAGTACCTCCAAAATGAATATACAATGGGCTGAGCCATGGAAGATCTTGAAAAACAAGTCAACAGCTTGCCAAAGGAGACCTCACAAAAAAATGCTGAAGAAAATAACACCTTTAAAACTAGGCTAACTCAATTGGAAAAAGAGGTCAAAAAAGCCAATGAGGAGGAGAGAGCTTTAAAAAACAGAATTAGTCAAATGGAAAAGGAGGTTCAAAAGCTCACTGAAGAAAATAGTTTTTTAAAAATGAAAGTGGAGTGGAAGGAAGCTAATGACTTTATGATAAACCAAGAAATTACAAAACAAAACCAAAAGAATGAAAAAATAGAAGATAATGTGAAATATCTCATTGGAAAAAAAACTGACCTGGAAAATAGATCCAGAAGAGACAATTTAAAAATTATAGGACTACCTGAAAGCCATGATCAAAAAAAGAGCCCAGACATTATCTATCATGAAATTATCAAGGAAAACTGTTCTGATATTCTAGAACCAGAGGGCAAAATAAATGTTGAAAGAATCCACCAATCACCTCCTGAAAGAGATCCAAAAAGAGAAACTCCTAGGAATATTGTAGCCAAATTTCAGTATTCCCAAGTCAAGGAGAAAATATTGCAAGCAGCTAGAAAGAAACAATTTGAATACTGTGGAAATACAATCAGGATAACACAGGATCTGGCAGCTTCTACATTAAAGGATCAAAGGGCTTGGAATATGATATTCCAGAAGTCAAAGGAACTGGGATTAAAACCAAGAAATCACTCAGTAAAACTGAGTATAATACTTCAGGGGGGAAAATGGTCATTCAATGATATAGAGGACTTTAAAGCATTCTTGATGAAAAGACCAGAACTGAAGAGAAAATTTGACTTTGAAACACAAGAATCAAGAAAAACATGAAAAGGTAAACAGCAAAGAGAAATCATAAAGGACTTTCTGAAGTTGAACTGTTTACATACCTATATAGAAAGATAATATTTGTAACTCTTGAGACTTTTCTAAGTATTTGGGTAGGTGGAGGGATTATACACACACACAGACACACAGACACACACACATATACACAGAGCACAGGTTGAGTTGAATCAAAAGGGATGATATCTATAAAAAAAATAAAATTAAGGGATGAGAGAAGAATATATTGGGAGGAGAAAGGGAAAAATGGAATAGGTCAAATTATCACTCATAAAAGAGATAAGAAAAATCTTTTTCAATGGAGAAGAAAAGGGAGGAGGTGAGAGGGGAAAAGTGAAGCTTACTCTCTTCACATATGGCTTAAGGAGGGAATAACATGCTCACTCAATTTGTATGAAAATCTATCTTACACTACAGAAAAGTAGGGGAGAAGGGGACAAGTGGGGTGAGGGGGATTATAGAAGGGAGGGCAAATGGGAGAAGGGAGTAATTAGAAGTAAACATTTTTGGGAAGGGATTAGGTCAAATGAGAAAATAGAATAAATGGGGGGGACAGGATAGGTTGGAGGGAAATATAGTTAGTCTTACACAACATGACTATTATGGAAGTCTTTTGCAAAATGACACATATGTATCCTGTATTGAATTGCTTGCCTTCTCAGTGGGGATGGGTGGAGAGGGAGGAAGGGAGAGAAGCTAGAATTCAAAGTATTAGAAATAAATGTTGAGAATTGTTATTGCATATAACTGGGAAATAAGAAATACAGGTAATGGGGTATAGAAATCTATCTTGCCCTACAAGAAAAGAGAGAAGATGGGGATAAGGGAAGGATGGGGTATGATAGAAGGGAAGGGACATTGAGGGAAGGGATAAACAGAATGCAAAGTGTTATGGGGTGGGGGAAGGGAAGAGATGGAGAGTAAATTTGGAAGTCAAAATTTTGTGGAAATGAATGTCCTAATCTAAAAATAAATAAATTTAAAAATTTTAAAAAAAGAAATGTCATAAAGTTAATGGGCATTGGCACAAGAGAGTATTTGATTGCACTGAGGTTCTTGATGTAAAATGCAAGACTTGTAGAAATCCAAACGGATTTAGTCCTGGTCATTTACTCCTGGTCAGTAATGGAGTTATATGAAGGCAAGCTGCATAGTTAAATCATTCATTTTTACATTTGATTTTTAACCCAGCTCTTAGAAAATGAATTGGTTAATTGTTCTTCTCTGATGTGGACATTAACCAGTATTCATCTTTAGCCAGAAAGATAACATTTTTAAAAAATTACTTATTTCTGCTTAGAATTCCTGCTAAGAATATTGAAATATAATTATCTAAGCTCAAAAAAAAAATTTAAATTGCAGTACCTTCTCTTTCTCTAAAGAATAAGATGTTATTCAGTTTATGGGTGCTGCTTTAATAAAACCTTAAATTAGCCTGACATTTTTTTTTCTAAGACTAGCAATTATAACAGAACTCAGGTCCAGTCACCACCTTTTTCTACCAGAAATATACTGACATACACAGTCAGTGGTACTATTTAAAGTACATGTCAATTCTATATGGTAAAACAATCACAGTAATAATTATTGTATCTAAGAGGAAACTTTTTTGGAGTTTTTTTTTAGGTTTTGAAAAAACTATCTTTTTTACCATGATTATGCATATTATATATGTCACATAATATATGATATATATAATATATCTATATATAGATGTTTATATAATATACACACATATCCATGGGGCAGGTAACTGGTACAATGGATAGAGCACCAGGCCTGGGGTCAGGAAGACCTGAATTCATATCAGGCCTCAGACACTTCCTAGCAGGGTGACCCTAGCCAAGTCACTTAACCCAGTTTTCCTCAGTTTCCTCAACTGTAAAATGAGCTGGAGAAGGAAATGGCAAATGACTCCAGTGTCTTTGCCAAGAAGACCCAATTTAGGGGGACATGATTAGAAGAACTGGACATGACAAATGACTGAACAACAACAAAATATTTATATCGATAGCAATATCTGTAGCTATATGGGGCAGCTACATGGCCCGGTGGACTGAGTGCTAGGCTTAGAGTCAGGAAGACCTGAGTTCAAATTCAACCTCAGACACTTAATGTGTGTGTGTGTGTGTGTGTGTGTGTGTGTGTGAGACCCTGGACAAATAACTTAATCTCTGCTTAATCCACTAAAGAAGGAATGGCAAACTACTCCAATATCTGTACCAAGAAAACCCCGTGGACAGTATTGGTGAGCTATGGTCCTTGGGGTCACAAAGGTTTGTACACAACCTAATAACTGAACAACAATATATATGTATATGTGTGTGTAATATATATGTACATATATATGTGTGTGTGTGTGTGTATAGTATATACACATATAATGTCTACATAGGTAGATATATACATCTTTTATATATACACATACTTTTACATATATACTCATGCATATATACACATGCATATCTTTTTATATACACACATCTATCTACATATTAATGTCTATATACTCACACATATCTAGATAGATTATATAAATATGTATACTTATATATAAAGAAATATTTATACATACATATCTATATAGATATGCATACATAGATATCTATATGGAGAATATGTTTGTATAATATAGATATCAATGTCTATATATATCTATATGTAATTTATATGTATGGGTATACATTTATACATAATCAACTCATTATTTGTATTCATAAAAACCAGAAATATAATCAAGAGAAATCCATAAAAATTCAAAAACACCATTCTGGCCAATAACTTTAACTTTTTCCCCCAACTTTAGCAACAACTTAATAATTAAGTTGAATTATTGTGTTTAAGTAGACAAACTTTGAGTTTCATTTTCATGTGGTGGATTTCCTAACAAGCAGGGATATGGTTCTAAATACTGGCAAGAGAAGGGAAAGAACCATCAAGAAACTAAAATAATCCACAACCTGGAGAATCAGTCCCTGAAAAATTGAGATTGCCATATAATCAGCTCTCAATTTTATGCACTAATGGAGAGGAGCAGAAGTATGAATAATCCTGATATAATTACTTTGTAGTTGGAGAAAATGCAATGATTTTTAAATAGCGTATTTACCTTACTTATGTTTGGGTTAGATATTAAAATTCATTATAAATACATTAAATTAGTGTGTGTATCACCTGAGCCTATATGAAGAGAGCAGATGTATGCTGAGGTGGTAAGGGGAAAGACATCCATTCATTGATAATTTATAATGTGAATTTTGATTTGTGGAGAGAATACTACTTTTACCCTCACTTTTTGGAGGGTTAAGATCATGAGATCCTTAGAGGCATCAGGGCACTAGATTAAATTCCTTAGACAACCTTCTGGAATCCCAGGAATCACTGGTACAAGTCGATACCATATCAGAGCTAGAAAAGACCTTAAAGATGGTTTAGTACAACACTTGTACTCCATAGAGGAGGCAATGGCAGCCCAGAATGAAGCGACTTACCTAAGGTCACACAGTGAATTAGTAGCAAAATCAGGACTATAGCACCTGAGTCTCTGAACCCTCAGCCCAATGTTTTTGCCCTGCTACGTCGTGTGGGAACTGCTTGTCCAGCAATATCTCATTTCAATTATTACCTCAGACCCATATGACCCTAGGGGGAGTTAATTAACTTTCTGTATAACTCAATTTTTTCACCTGTAAAATGGGAATAATAATGGTGCCTTACTTCCCAGAGTTGTGAGGATAAAATGCTAGTGGTTGTCTTTATCATTATTATCTTACTTCAGATATCCAAATCTTCAGCTCCAACCTCTCATCCCAGCTCTCTGTATTGGCTGCTGGTGTGTCATCTGCATTTGGCAATCTCAGTGGCACCTGACTCTCAAGATGTGTAAAACCACACATAGCTTTCCCCTTGTCCTTCAGAGACTACCCCTCATCCAGAGGCATTTGCTATTTACAAACTTTTACAATCTATTTACAGACCTGGTTAGAACACTTTTACTGTCTCTCCTCTAAGCAGAACCAGCTACTGTTAGTCAACAAACATTTGTTAAACACTTACTTAAGTGTCAGGCATTGAGCAGCAGGGATACAAAGACAGAAAAAGAAAAAAAACAATCCCTGCCTTCAAGGAGCACAAATTCTAATGAGATTCTAAATCAGAAAAGAAACCAAGCAAATTAAAACATGTCTTGAGTAAGGGTAAAGAGCAAGTGGGTGATTTGTTTTGTTCTGCCAGGAGGAAGGGCATAGATATCTAAGCTAAGGTACTTCCCCCTCTGTCCTTGGATTGGTGCTATAGGAGAATCTGACTTTCCATCTCTCTCTCTGGAAAAGGAAGTTAGGATCAATGTAGATGGTTCTTATTTCCCAAGTGGCAAAATATCCTAATGTTTTACTAATCTCTTAATACCAAACTTCCATACCTTAAAGCTTTTTTCCCTTTTGTAATCTAGTCAACCTTAGCTTTAGAGTGATTATCAATAGTAATTGTTGCTGTTTCCCTCCCAGCCTGAGGTCTTTCTTTTTCTTTGCTTCAATAAAGGGGCCATGCCCTGGCTACTTCTTAAACAGACCTTTTCAATGAATGGGTGTTGCCTCACCCTAAGTGAGTACCTGCAAAGACCTTGCCTAAAGGACCTAAGGTCTTCCAGTGCATCCTGGGTCTTCTCCAGTCATCCTGATGAATATGTGGTCATTGGATTCAGATGGCTCTGGAGAAGTGAGGCTGGTGACCCGCGCAGTCCTCCCTCACTCAAAACAAAGTCAAGTGCAAATCATGTCATCATTTCTCTGATGGCATGGTCTTCTTCGGCAACAAAGCAGAAACACAATCTAGTCAGTCATCGAACTCTGTAAAAACCTCCTTCATAAAGTCACTTGGATTCTTCCCTTCTATTTAATTTCTACTGCTAACATCTTAATCTAAGTTCTCATTATTTCATACCTAAATTATCTCCTGCTTTCATTTTCTTCCTCCAATCCATCTTAGTTTTGTATTTCATTAGCAAAAATTTATTTTCTCTCCCTCCCACCTTCCTTTCCTCTTTAGGAAAAAAAAATCCTGTCTAACAAATATGCATGATTAAGCAAAATAAATTTCTGCCTTAGTCATATCCAAAAAATATATGCCTCATTCTGTATCCTGAAGCCATTATCTCTCTGAAATTGTGGTTAATCATTGCATTGTGTCTTTCAGTTCTCATATCTTTCAAAGATATTTGTCTTTACAATGTTTTCATTGCACCAATTGTTTTCCTAGTTTTACTTCGTTCCACATTAACTCATAGAAATCTTCCCAGGGTTCTCTAAAACAGTCTTTTTCCTCATTTCTTATGATCCAATAGTATTCCATTTCATTCCTCTACTATAATTTGTTGCACCATTCCCCATCTGATGTACCCACCTTTAGCTTCCAGTTCTTTGCCACCACAAAAAGATTCTATACTTATTTTTGTATGGATGGATCCTTTTTTCTTCTTTCTTTTTTCTCTTTGGGGTATAGACCAAGTAGTGGAATTGTCTTATCAAATGTCAGGCAAGAATTAGCAATGGAGGGGGAGGGGGGAGAGAAAGTTACTTCCAAATCATTTAACTGCATGGTTGGACCAATTCACAGCTCCAACAAAAGTGCATTGCACATGTTTTCCTGAAGCACCTACAAAATTTAACCTTTTCCCTTTTTGTCAGTTTTGCTAATCTGATGGGTGTGAGGAAGAGACAGAACCTCAGAGCTGCTTTAATTTATATTTCTCTAAGCATGATGTGGAATATTTTTTTCATATGACTATTCATAGTTCAGATTTCTTCCTCAAAAAATGTCCATTTATATCCTTTAACCATTTATCATTTCTTCCATTTCATTGTGCAAACTGCTATTGAGCAGCCTTAAAACATGGATTTTAACCTGCCGTTCCCCTGCTCAGAAACAGTATCATTATCCTATGAAAAAATAATAAAAAGAGCAAAGTAGCTCCCATTTGTATGGTACTTTGAGATTTACAATGTACTTTCCTCACCATAACCATATAAAAACAGATAGTAAAGGAGTATTATCCCCATTTAACAGATGAGAAACCTGAAGATCAGAGAGGCTGTATCTTACTATATGGCAATGAGGTCATGCATATAGATAGATGGATGGATAGATAGATAGATAGATAGATAGATAGATAGATAGATAGATAGATAGATAGATAGATAGAAAGTGGTATATCAAGGTCTATCCTAGATCTTCCAAATCCTAGTCTAAGACTGTCTTGATTATGTTATTTTCCTTTTAGAAGCATGTTGAGAATCTGGTACTTAGTCTGGAACTCAAAGCTTTATCTTAGCTGATCCCCACCTTATACATTATTATGTTAATATTGAACCCCAACATGTATTTCTTTATCTCATCAGCTTTCCCACATATAAACCATGCTCATTTCATTCAAAATTCACTTGATAGAAAAAATGAAAACAGCACATATCTTTCCAGTTATTACTCATGACTAAAAAAATGTCTACAAGTATATGCAGAGTTCCTTATAGGGTTTGTGTTCCCATGTGAATCAGCAGAAGTAGTTAAGTCACTGAGTTTGATCCTTGGTAAAAATTTCATTATATGTTTCATATTTACTGTAAAAGGACAATCCATCTCATTAGGCAGGTCAGGTCAACAAATGGCCATCTCCATATCCTTCAGTGAGGCCTCACCAACCACCAGAACATATCACTTCCTGTAGACTATGATAGCATTATCCTTATGTCTCTTACTGTTCTAAAGAGTAAGGATGTACATTCTGTTTAGAAAGTCTGGAATCAGTGGAAAACCTGATATAAAATGTCAGTGGCATAGAGGTCTGTCTTCTCTTTCACCACTCTATTAAATATGTTTGTTCAGATACCTCTTGATACTGGTTTAGCTTTTGACACTGCTTTGAAATCTTCTAATTTCTCATTCCTTCCTGAATTTGTTTCTTTCTCCTATCTGGAGATTATTCATTTTTTAATAAGCTGGAATATAGCAAAATTTCTCAAATCTTATTCTTGTTCCTAGCAGGTAGACAAAAAGTAATTTGTACTCCTTGCAAAACTGGTGACTACCTCAGGCAGGAAGGTAACTGTTACACCCTGGAGAGGACAGAACATAGAAACCATGAGAATGAGTAATACATCCCCAATCAGCTGAATTTATGGTTTTCACAATCTCTTGGTATCTCATAGTTCTTATGTGGTAATACACATTAGGGTACCCAGATCTTCTGACTGACTATTCCAGTAAGGGTATGTTGCATGGTATGCCCCTATGGTATCTGCATCCCTTAGCCACCAATTTATCCAAAAATCATTGTCAATTCTTCTACTGCTATACTCTCCTTTGTTTTTCTACCTGACTTTTTCTTGTTGATTTGCCATTTATGAATTCTTTCCATTCCTCCATAATTATGCTTGCCCCCAAGGGAAGGATGGTACTCTTATTCACAGTTGTTATAAATGCTAATGATTTATGCCAAATAAAAAATATTTCCTCCATATGCATCTATATCATACATGCACTAAGAAGACTGTCTTCTTTTAGTGTAGCTTGTATCTAACTTATTTATAGTGTGTGTCTCTTTCTAATGGTCCTTTCCTAGTAAATACCTACAATTAATTTGACTAGAATACAAGTGTTTCAATATTCGTGATTTTGGCAGCTAATGAGAAGATTTTACGTATGTTTACTCTGGTATTTTTCTTTTTTAGCCTACCAGGCTCTGCGCTCAGCGGAAAAGCCGATAAAAAGTGTGCCCAGAACTGAACAGAAATAGATTAGATTTTGCTCCCACAAAGTTTGTTACACCGCTGCAGCAAGAATTCTGCTCATTCTGAAAGGGATAACTGTTGTTCAGGGTTCTAAGAGAGGACAGTGCTGTATGTCTGATTGGTATCAGTTCTGGTGGATATTGTAGCCTCAAAAATGTACAAAGCTATTTCCTCCAAAATAGAATGTGGTTTAGCTACATTTGCTTTCTGTAAAACAGCAATTTATTTTGTTTTATGTACTTCTTAAGGGCCCAAACCCCTTAATCCATGGACAATGCTTCCATTAAAATTTGCTTAGCCTGGTACGTTATTTTACAATTCCTAGCAAAAGAAATGCTCTTATTCATCTTAGAGAACATTACAGTAAAGGGACCATTAAAAAAAATCAATCCACTGAGTTCAAGGACAGATAGGCCTGCATCAAGAAAATTCAGATTGCTTGCTTCCAATAATAACTAGGCATTTTTTACTTAGTAGAACCCAAAGTTCATTACAAACATTATTATCCCTGGCACTTCAATGCAGTTGTTATGATTTTACTTCTTTTATACATGAAGAAACTGAGAATAAAGAAATTGAGTGATTTGATACAAAGCCACAGAGCTTTTCAGTCTTAAGTATAACCCAGAATCTCTGAAAGTGCTGCCTTTTGCTACTTAGAAATAAATCTTTGCTGTTGAAGGGACCTTTTAAAGGCTTCTCACCCATTTTCTCTTTGGCTTCTTTTCCCCCATATATAGTATTGATTTCTAGATGTTTTTTTTTTTAACTTTAAAAAATCCCATTTCATAACAGCTGGTGAAAAAAAGAGCAGAAAGTCAGATTCTTATATTTATTAAAGTCTTCAGTAGAAAATTTCTTATTTCTTTTTAACCATAAAACCAAAGCTTTGCCAGATTGAAGCATACTATATTTGTTACAGTTAATGTCCATTATGAGCTAATATCCGATAACATTGACAAATCAATAGATGATACCTCTGATACTTCCGTTTTTGAAAATAAAACAAAAAAAGTTTACTAAATTGAACAAACACATGTTTAAAAGTGATTGTGTTCAAAAATGTATTTTGCTAGGCACTGGAGATGTTGTGGAGATGAGAAGGTACAGGATTTTACAATCTGATTAGGGGAGATAAAATTTTTTTTATATTCCATGAGGTTTTTGACCTTTTGTTTCTCCAGATGCATTTTATCATTTTTATAGCTCTAAAAAGGAAGCCTTTGCTAGCTTGATTGGTCTGGCATTGAACAAGAAAATCAATTGAAGTAGTATTCTCATGACATAGCCCAACCACAAACAATGAACAAGTCTCCAATAAATTAAGTCCGTCTCTATTTCCTTAAAGAGTTTTGTAGTTTGGGTCATAAGGGTCTTGTGTGTGTCATAGTTTGTGGACTCCCAAATATTTTATACAAGCCATTGTGATTTTGAATGGAATTTAAGGTGTTGTGGAGTGCTTAGAACTTGGTTAGACACTGAAGATGCCAAGGTCATCCACTGAATCTTGAACCATCACTTGAACATCTTGACTGTGTTCAGTTTACTGGACTGTGATGACTCTGCAGGAGAGAGAGAGAGACTGACAACTTCATGTAACTCTGCCTCACTTCAATCCAGTTTAAGTATGAATCAAAAGACATCAAAAAAGAAAAAATATAATTTTATCTCTCCCTTCTGGGCTTTGTTGGTTTACATACAAAGTACAAGGAGAACCATTTTTTTTTCAGATGCTCCTTAAGACAGTATTGTTCTGTGTTGAACCAGTATAGCCAACTCATACAATTAAGTTGAATCAAGGTAGAATTCCATCGCTCTAGAGCTATTACTATTATAATGATAACCCAAGTGACAATATACTAGCATTTTATACCCTCTGTCCTAGTACTATATATTACACTTTACTAGTATAGTGCTGTATACACAATCACTGTAGAGAGTATAGCCTCAGTCAGTCAACAACCTTATTTTAGGCACTCTGTATTAGGCATTGTGTTGGGCCCTTGGGTTACAGAGGTATACAACGAAACAAGTTCCTGCTCTCAGTGAGCTTACATTCTCTCTATGGAAAGCATCCCATGATATCTGTCTTTGCAAAATGTCAAAACAATAATAGTTAAAGAAAGTTGTTTTCCTTAAAATAGAAAACAAGCATCTGTCTTTATTATGAAAACCAGAAATGCAGGAAAATGCTAATGAATCAAGACAGAATTCTTTGCAAAGTCTTAGTTCTCAAAAGCTTTGGAAAAATGTCATGTGGTGCACCTGTCTACCCAGGAACACCTTGATGGTGTTTTGTATAAAGGCTTTTCAGTGAAAGGATCAGAGTGTATCCATCTTGGACAACAATGCTAATTGTGAAGGCACAACCTTTTTACTAGCAAATTTAAACTGAATGAACAGCATAGAAACATGGGTGTTTGGGAGAGCAGTTTATCATTTCAAAATGAGACAGAGGAAATAGAAAGCCACATATTGCTGAAGAAAATACGATACAGTGTAAAAATTTGTGGTATTTTCAGAATATGTATTTCTGTTCCCAGCCAAGGTCCTGAATAGTTTTCTAGTACTTATGGAACTGCTTTATATCGTGGATACTTGTCAGTTTCTACACTGGATCATGCCAGTGAGTTTACCTAAAGTAAGAAAAAGTTGACTATTACATGTGCCTTGATGCTTTTGGTGCCTTTTTATAAAGCAACCCTTTAATAATCTGGAAATTTTCCCCCACCACCCAAAAGAAAAAGTCATATATTTCATTACTGCTTGCAGAATGAAAAGTAATTCATGGATGGACAAACAATTTCTGATTGCCTTTTTTGTCTGAACCTTTAGTGAAAGATCATTTTAGAACCATAGGAAACCTTAGGAAAACAAAGTTATTCACATAGCAGGCATTTTTTTTAAAGCTTCCTGCACACCACTATTGCTTTTTGTTGTTCAGTCATTTCAGTGATGTCTGACTCTGTGAGTTTTCTTGGAAAAAATACTGCAGTGATTTACCATTTCCTTTTCCAGCCCATTTTACAGATAAGGAACTGAGGCAAGCAGGGGTAAGTGACTTGCCCAGGGTCACACAGCTAGTAAGTGTCTGAGACCAGATTTGAACTCAGGAAGATCACTCTGGGCCCAGCAATCTATCTGTTCTGCCACCCAGCTGCTCTTACTGTTATTATCCTGCTTCATGCTGTGGACTGGGGTGTAACTTAGAATATTGAAATTTTATTATAAAAGACTCCTTGAGAAAACTCTCCATTGCACAGACAAGAACCTGGAGAAAATCCAGTTTAGCCCAGAGAACTTACTGAGCAGACCACTGTGCTAGGCATGAGGGGAGACATAAAGTTGATATAAACTCCCTCAAGGAGCTTATATCCTAGCTAGGGGGATAAGATAAGGCATAGTGTAGGACAACCTGGGTGCCCTAGAGGGATTAAAAACAGTGGTGTGTGAAGTGTGAGGAGGAAGGTTCTTACTAAGAGTGGGGATCAAGGAACACTTCATGGAAGAGATGGCCTTTAGGTTAGCTTTTCAAGGCTGGGTGTGATTAAACAAGCAAAGTTGGAGAAGGAGGATTTTCCAAATAGCATCTTGAACAAAGTCACAGAGGCAAACAGTAACTGAATGTATGTAGGTATTAGAGAGTAGTCCACATTAGATGGATGACATGGAGAAAGGTGGTGTGTGTGTAGCAAGGTTTGAGATATAGGATGGTAGCAAATTGTGGAAGATTCTGAATGCCAAAGAATTATTAGTGTCACTTAGGCAGGATGGAGCCACTGAAGATTTTAAAGCAGAGTAGTGGTATGATCAGATCTATCAAAAAGAATAGCTGACAGAAGTATGAAGGTTAGAGTCATTCATTCAAAAACATCTGTTTTATTTTGGATTGATGAGGGGAAAGAACAGAGGTGGTGACACCAGTTGGAGAGAGTTTGTAATAGTTTAGGTTGTTGATAAGAATCCACACTAGGGAGAGGCAGCACAGAGATAGCATAGACACTGAACTTGGAGTCGGAAGACCTACGTCCAAATCCCACCTTCACCACTTACCGGCTATATGCCTGTGGGCAAGTCACTTAACCTTGTCTGAGGTCCAGTATTATTATGTAAAATGAAGGGGGCGGGAGATGCATTCCATAGCCTCCAAGTTCTCTTCCATCTCTAAATCAATGATCTTACAGTTGTCATGAAGTCAGACTGGGAAAACATTAACAGCTAGGCATCAAAGAAGCCTCCAAAGGGGAGTTAGCCTTTACATTGAGCCTTGAAGGATAAGAAGGCTGTCAGCAAGCAAATGGAGTTGGAGAGAGAGGGCATTCCAGGTGCTGGGAATAGAATGAGTCATTTCAGAGGCAAGAAAACATGGAAGATGTTCAAGAGTAAGTGATTAGTTAGTGGTTGCCTTATTGAAATGATAGCTGCTTGTTCAAGCAAAAGTTGTTAGCACATCAAATGGTGCCTGTTTAGCCCAGAAAAACAAAAATCGTACTTGCGTTTACTGCCTGCTCTCAAAGGCTAATTGTTTTCTTTGAAAGTATACTGTGTGCTAATGGTCCCTAATAATAGAGCAAAGAAACCACAGCAGAGCTATTGCAGTAGGTATAAATGTACTTACTGTTTTCTTCTTTGCTAAGAGGCATTAACCAATTGATTGACAATAACATTAATAACATATATTGATGTGAATATATGTGAGGATGGGGGAGGTTCTATACTTTCCTTCTTCACTTTAGTCACAGAATGTCAAAACACTTCATGGGAGGGGGTTGCAGAATCAACATGCCAAAAAATGTATTTATAAAGTGGCTATTAGAGAACTTCCTACAATCCCCCCAAAATATGTAAATGTCTGTAATCAACTTGGAAGGACTGTAGAATCTACAGGAATTATCTTGTAACTGGTTGAGAATTGGTCATCCCCCTTGAACTTGTGTATAAAAACAGTAAATGTGTAAGAGAGTGCACCTGTCCAGTGGTGGGAGAGCTCCAGTACAGAGTTCTATTAGCACAAGAGTTGGTGGCAGAAGCGGCAGCAGAACTAGGCCCCTGAAAGAAAATTCTGTTATAGCAGGCAAAGCAGAAGAGCAGATTTTTGGACTTCTTTCCTTCTCCCCTCTTCCTATAAAGTTGACCATATCTTTGAAGAGACCTGAGAAATAGAACTTATAGATCCAGTCAGGACTAGAAAGCCAAACAGAGGACAGGTACAGAAAGAGAGAGAAAGCAGCTTCAAGGAGAATGACTCTTTTCACCAGAGGAGAATGTCAACTTTGAACTTGAGAGCGAGGATATCCAAGCCATAAAATAACAGGAATTGTGAGTTAGCCATGACCACACATGAATCCAACCCATGCACCTCATTATCATTGCACTCTAAGTTTGAACTCATTCTTCTAATGAATGTATGTTTATTTGGGGGACAGTCAGCCCCAGACTTTTGGGTGCAATGCTATAAATCAACTCTTCTTTCTGTACCATCTAGATAAATTATTTTGCTAAAAAGCAATTACATCTACTGGTTAATTAGGAATAGGAAGAAGTACACTGGTAGGGATTCACGAACAATAATATTAGAGGTATAGTCCTACAGGGTTGTATGTAGACCCCAAGAGTACTACTGAGTCCTCTAGGGACTCAACCTGAGAGTAAGTGTATGAGTAGGAATTGAAAGAGTACCTCAGAGGGAGTGTTAAATACATACATATATTTGGGGACATATTTATCTCTGTACACACACACACACACACACACACACACATATGTACACAAACATATACACATTTATTTATTACTGCTAGTGTTTAAACTTTAAACTTTACTAGATTCTGAGGATTACTACAATGCTATTATAGGATGTTGAAAGTGGAAGGAACTTAGAGACCTACTGTAATCCAAACCCTTTGTTTCAAAAGTGAGGAAATCCTGCCCCAGAGAGGGTCATTGACTTGCTCAGAGTCGAATATTAATCAACTATAAACATTTTACTGTGAAAGAAAAACACTTATTAGGTTAATGAAGAACCTGTAACTTGATTACAGGTGTGTTACGTGCCCCCAAAATATGGTCTGATTTTGGGCCCTACTTTGATGTGGTCCATGTATAACATGGATGCTGAAAAAAACAGTTACAGAAATCCAGAAATGGCATCATTTCCTGATAGATAGTAATGAATTTGATAGTAAGACATTGTTGTAAATAGTATTTTGTTTGTTAGCCCAGGAAGAACTAGTAAACAAATAAATAGTTCATTCATACCCAAAAACTTGCCAAAAGTTGAACAGAGGCTAGTATGTTATATTGTGATCTTTAAACTAAAACCAAACATTAATTGAAAAGAAGTGAATGCCCCACAAATTCAAATGCACTTTCTTCTTTATTCCACCTTATCAGAAAATGTCTCTCATCTCCTACCCATCCCCTACCCTTGCCCCATTTCTGTCAGCATTAAGCATATAAAATTCATATGATATTTGAGTTCAGTTATGTGGCAGTACTTTGTACATTGTCCCTTTAAAGTTTAGTTTTGTCCTGAATTTTACCGTGTTGTTTAATTAATCATTGAACTGTGAAACAACACACAGATCATCTTTTTTGACCCCTAAGATAATTTAAAATAAATTATATGTTCAAAAAATAGACAAAAGAATCTGTCTCACTTTGAATAAATGCTAAAACAACATCTCCTGGATGTGTAATTATACCCTGAGTTTTGATTATCAGTTTTCCAAGTCTAGTTATAGTTTCTAACTAAAGGGGAAAATTTATATTATGTTCCTACATTGGATAGATTTTTATGCTATGATGGACATTAGACTATTATTGAAAATTAGATATGGTGTGATATGCTAGTCTACTCTCTCTTAAGCAAAATCCTACATAAGAAAACCTAAGCATACTACAAAAAATATATTAAAAATAACCTGGGGACATTCATTCACTTTTCTGTCATTTTGTTGCTCCCAATCCCCTATGACTCAACGTCCCCCCAATTGCACTAGCTTTTGATCGCAGTAAAAAGGACAGTAACGCAAATATCAAGATAGGATTGTAGATAATCAAAAGTGAGAGTCCAAGATTTGTCCAGTCTAGATTAGATGATATCTAAACTTAATGAGTTAATCTTAAGTTAAACTTCTCCAAACACAGATATTCCCATGATTCCCTTGGTCTGCAACATTCTTAACTACCAAATGAGGATAGTGTTTATCTCTTAACCCCAAATTCTTCTTCCTTGTTGCTGGTTTAGAATTGAAAAAACTTGATAAAATGATTCATCATTGGATTATTTAAGTGCTAATACTTCTAGTATTTGATTTGTGAAAATTCAGTTGACTAACAGATTTTGAGAAATCTTTTGACAGTTTAAAGCAATGTGAACTTGTGTGTGATAGGAAAATCCTTGACCTAAATGGAGCCTGTTCAGTTTTAATACACATTTCTTCATCTAGAACCCCTTGAAAATGTTATGTGTTGAATGAATGCCCTGCATTTACTTTACTACTGTCCTATGGTCACCAACATTTTTGTAAGATAATTTGCATTCTGAGCCCCAGTCATGCTTTCTTCACTAGGTCACATCATCTCAGAAGCAAAACCTTCTAGTTAGTTTCAACTCCAGCCAGACTTGGACCCTCTTCCTCTTCTGACTCAGTCCCATCTAATTGGAGGCTGGGTCATGAGAATAACAAATTACAGTGGGAGTGTGGGGGCTGGGAGAGGATGAATATTCTCCTCTGAACATTATTCAAAAGTTCTGAGCTGCTCCAGGCCCCAGCAGAAGTTTCCAGTTGATATCTATGTAACAGAGTTGTCTGTGAAAGAGCAGACAAGTGGCCTCTCAGGCTAGAAACTTGCCTTCTATGACAGCTCTCTGTTATGAGAAAAGTAAAGACAGGTCCCATTTGGAAAAGAAGAAAGATGAAAGCAAATATGGGAGGTCCATATTTGTCCTGTGTTCACTAGACTTTGAACTCTGCCTCAATCAATTGTCATGCACTAGTTACTAATCTCCTCCCAGAAGGGGGGAGGGGGGGAGGCAGTTCTGGGAATTTGGTGTTCCTGCTTCAGAACAAAAATACCCCAAATCTTCCAAACGGTTGAAGGTGAATTATTTTGAAATTTTGTTCCAGTTTGGTTTAATGCCTTCCTTCTCTCTCTCCCCCCTTCCCCCCCTCCCCCCGAAAACAGATTAAACTGCTTTGTAGCCATGAAGGGGGCAGTTTTGTTGTTGCTTAATTATTTCAATCATGTTCAACTCTCCATGACCCCTTTTGGGATTTTCTTGGCAAAGATACTATACTGGTTTGCCATTTCCTTCTCCAGCTCATTTTATAGATGAGGAAACTGAGGCAAACAGGGTTAAGTGACTTGCCCAAGGTCACACAGCTAATGAGTTTCTGGGGTCATATTTGAATCCAGGTCTTCCAAACACCAGGTCTGGCGCTCTGTCACTGTGCCACCTAGATGGAGCTCTCTCTCTTTGTGTTTGATACCTGTAAGTGGATGATTAAAGAATTAAATGATTAAAAGGTTTTTTAGAAGTACCCTTAAAGTATGGCATACCCTTTCTGATGTCAGAGGATTGCCTAGAGCAGGGGTGGGGAATTATTGAATTCAGTCAAAGGGCTGCACCTGAGGACCTAGAGGGCTGCTTGTGGCCTTGAGGTCGCAGGTTCCCCGCCCCTAGCCTAGAGAATCCCCTTAATTTCATAATGATATTAAAGGTGAAATGAAGTTTGATCTAAACATTCCTTAGGAATTTCCTATAAGAAATAAAAATATTTTGATATTGGGTACAGTAAGGAGGCACTTGCAATTAAATATTTCAGTCCTTTATCTGACAGTATTAATTTAAAACAGATTTGAGAAGCTTTTAGGCATTGAGTCACGTAGGTTTGGCAGCTGCTGACATCTTCTATTTAACTTTTAACTGTTCTCATATGGAAGGTGCTATACTATTCATATGAGAGTGATTGTATACCATCTCCATAGGAGAGAAAAGATGTCCTAGATAGACCCCATTTCATGGTTGTTTGTTTTCGTCTTGTATTTTAAAGCAAGGTAGGGATAGGGATCTGCTTTCTAAGACTATCCAGTGTACTATATGAACTCATAATATCGGGACAGAACTCAAAAGAGATTGGATGCAGCAAGAGTATTTAAGCTTCGAATATTTACAAGATAAGGCAAGATTCATTTCCCAGTGTGTCCTTCTCTCCTCTCTTTTGCAGCAAATTCTGGTCCTTGACTTATTGGCATCTGACTTCTCTAGAACTGTAGCAATCATTTATGTAAATAGTTAATCTACTTATATAGGCAAGAAACAGAACAGAAGGCCAATAGTATGCCATTACTGACAGATTGATAGGCAGGAAACCAAATGAATAGCCTTATGAATCAGTCAGAACAATGAGTTTTTATTAAACCCCTCCTTTGTGGCAAACACTTTGCCAAGAGTTGGAAATTCAAAAAAGGGCAGAAAACAATTCCCTGCCCTCGAGGAGCTCATGCATAATGGGGGAAGACAGAATGAATGAACATATAATGTATGTGTGTATATACATACATAAGATTTAAAACCATGTGGTTTTATGTATGTATATGATTTTAAACCATGTATGTCTATATATACATGCATATACACATTATATAATTTAAAACAAATGAGACAAAAGCTGAGGTAAAAGGGACAGGTTTCATTTTTATGCTAGGAAGTAATCACTAAAACCACCAAGAAATTCTTGGCCTGGAAAGAGTTGTGTCCTCCCCTCAAAGGAGGGTTTTCTCAGACTTTTCTTAGAAGGGAGTAACTCGTAATCCTCTAAGCTGCAATTGAGCAGAGAGGCTGTTGTCTTGAAGGGGTACCCTGATCCTCCCAAGAGTTGTCCAGTGGGGTGATTCTTACCTACTTCTGGGGATTCATATAGGTACAAATGAAAGATGTCTTCATCTATTACCTTTATTTCCTCTACTCTCTCCCTCTTCTGAATCTTCTACATGAGGTTGTGTTTTTTTCCCCGATTCTGATCCTACCAGTTGATAGTGTCATCCTCTCAAAATCACCTTGTATCTTTTTATATGTAATTGTCTATAGCTAGATATAGATGTAGCTTCTTGAAGGTAGGATCCATTTTCTCTGTATCCCCCCAAACTGGCAAAGAGCCTGGCCCATTGTGGAGATTTAATAAATACTGACTGACTGACTCTTTGAGGAATCAAGAAAGCACTTGCTAAGATTTTAAAAGCTTTGGGCAAGAAACTGTAGAGTTGAGGAATATAGGTACTCTTTTTCATCACTGCTTCCAGTTGAAGATGGGGATTTCAGAAGAGAGAGGCAGATTTTCAAAATGAATAGCTAATTAAGAGATAGTATCTGATAAAAGGATTTGTATTTCTGCATTTTTTAAAAGATAATTTATTTTACATCTATTATCTTATCTTACCATCTCCTTTCTCCAACTGAACAATATTAAAAATAAAACCCTACTCTGCATCGTGTCTTAAAATGCAGGAATTACGTAGGCTGTAGGGCAGTGTTGAAGCAGGAATTACATAGGCTGTAGGGCAGTGTTGAAGCATACCTGACAAGGAGTGGCCAAATATATCTATCTGCCTTATGCTTTATGAATATAATTTATTTTTTATTTTTCATATTATTACTTTATTCATGTGCTATTTTATTACCTCTCTGTATACCTATTGAATATGAAAGAGAAAAGAAGGCTAAAATAAGGATAATGTTTTTGTTGTCACCATGGAAATAGATGTTAGCCAGTTTTCATGAGCAAAATCCCAGTACACAAGTAACACCAACCTGTTTATGGACTTGGGAGCTTCCCTGGTCAACCTCTGAGTAAGATTTTTGTAAGACATTGGCTGCTGAACAACCTCATGGTTCCTCTTCAAGATGTGGTTTAACGGTTGGAAAAAATGAAGGAAATAGGCAAAGAGTCCAGTTATAGTGACTGCTTAAAAAAAGATGGGAAAAGCATACCCCGTGAGGGAGCCGAAACAGTCCAAGGCAATTGAGCCCCTCCAAAGGGACAAGAGCAATGCCAACAATTTGCAGAGGAATGAAAATGAACATATGAATGACTGTAGTAAACACAGTGCTGATCCTGGCTTGTAATCTCTCAAACTGGTCACTGGCAGTCCATAGAAGTGATCAACACCATGATTTAAAGGGTGGTGACAAGTTATCTCTGCTGTTACAGTTTATCCCAAGGTGCCACTTTCCTATCAGGACTGCAGAGTAGTCATGGTTCTTTAAAAGCTTGGCCAAAGTGATTTCATTTGCAGGCAGTCCACCTGAAGAAGATAAAAATAGGAACGCTCCAACTTAGAGTGTGAAGTCATCCTTGATGGTACAGCCTGTCAGGAAGGCTGCTCTACTTGGGGTACACAGTGGAGATGCAGCTAAGTGCTGAGTGAATTCCACTCAACCTTTGGCTATCCTTTCAATATTAAGAGTTCTTAGTGTTGAGTTTCCATAGCATCCAAGATCTACAATGCCAAGGTCATCTGTCATTGCCATAATAATGTTGGGCTTTGAAACTGCATCCCTGTTGACACAGCCATAGAATAACATGAGAAGAGCACCTTCATCTTCCCTCCTTTTTGTCCTGCTGCTCTTTACCTTCAAGAATCAAATGATTGGTTTCATAAGTTGAATATCCATAATACCCCTGAATTTCCCAGGTGATCCTTTACAGGTTTCCTCTCTCGCTCATCTCCATAGAGCTTACTTCAGAGGATCTTTTCCAAGGAGATACATCTACCTGACAACTGCCTCCTGCTAAACGGGAGAGTCAGATCATGGTCAGAGCCCTAACAGAGACTCTCCAAATGGAACCAACTGAGGGGAACTTCTTGTTAAGAAGCAAGAATGAAAGGCTCTGATCCCTTCACTGTTAGCCATAACTGTGATGTTTAAAAAGGTTTGAGACACATAGTTTCTGGGTAATTTAATCATTTTATTAATAAGGCTAACAGGTTATTATTGATGGTCATTTGGCCATCTCTCTTAGACCAGACCTATGAATATAATTTAAAGGGTTGTAAACTGAAAAAGAAAGAGAAAAAGCAAACTACCAGCATAAATCCACAAGGTTAGAGTATAGAGAAGCTTCCATATAGGAAGAAGAGAGAGATGCCCAGAAATTCACAGGAGACAAAATCCTAGAATGGAGTCAACAATAAAAACTTACAGCTTCAAATATTACCTATAGTACACATGCGTGCACATACACACACACACACACACGCACGCACACACACACACATACCACTAGATATTTTTCCAAAAAAAAAGTGTAGTGTGTGGTCTATAAAATGTATGACAGTGAAATGATTTTTATTGCTAGCAAACACTCTAGAATGTATGAATAAAGAGATGGCCATTGGCCCATTTAGAAAAAGAAGTTTTAAGAATGAGGAGACAGTATGGCTTTATCACAAATAGATCGTACCAGTCTCATCTCATTATCTTTTTCTAGCACGGTTGCTATACTTCTAGAATTTTATTCTCTGATATACTAAAGAACTTATAGGTGTGGTTCCTTATAAATTAGCACTTAATTACATGCTTTTGTATTTTTTTCCTCTAATTATTTCTTGTGTGATGAGATTTCAGTTATCTAACTAGGGTAGGGACTAAATCTTACTACTCTGATATCCATCCAGAGGGTCCAGCCCTCTGACAGACAGACTCCTCATACCAGGAGTCCTGCCTTAACCATTTTGAAGTATATCATTTAGCCTTTTGTCAATCTTATGAAGCATTCAGATCCCTTTTGAGAAGAATATTTTGAAAAAAATCATAATATAAGGAAATGCTAAAATTCAGAGAAAAGTTAGTGAAAATAAAGATACACACACATATGTATATATATATATATACATATATATATATGTATATACTTATCCAAATTCACAGACCCTCAAAAATCTATCCACAGACCCTTTGGTCCATGAACTTCAAGTTAATAGCCCCTGCTCTTGTACAAAAGAGGTACAAAGGGAGATTTAGAGAAGTGGAGTAATAATACCTACCTAGACCTTGTGGAAGATGCTTTAAGGAAGAAGCTAATTGAACTAATTTTTAAGGATTTAAACATCTCATAAAAATTCTGTAATTCTGAGTCTATAAGAATACAGGCAATTTATTACTATATTCAAGGCACTGAGGAGAAAAAGACTGGGAAAAAAGTCTCCAACTTCAAGGAATTTAGAATCTTTGAACTGAAGGTGGGTCAGATTCAAGAATATAAAAGTGAGATGATAAGGTCTGTACAAGAGGCTTTGCTCTGGGGTTTGAAGGGAAGACACAGCACTTATTAGAGAGACTGTGGGAGACCGAAGGTTTCGTCAGCCTTTTGAATGTGGGGAGACATGGAGCCTGAGGAGTCCAAGGTGATTTATCATGCTCAGATCACATCAGCAAAGCTTTTTAAAAATTCAAATAAAAGAGATTGAATTAAGCAACATTTACCTTGTACAATTTCACGTGGTTGCAAGATAATCAGACCAACATACCAGTGGGATGGAAAGATAGGAAGGCATTGAACAGAGAAATGGTACAAAGATAATGTTTGGGAATTGAGAGTATCAAGAAAATCCTGTAAAGGAAACAGTATAAGGAAATGGCAAGCCTAGATCATCTCTTTAGTTATAGGATTGCCCGTAAAAAAGTCAGAGACTTGTGAATAATTAAATTTACAAATCAGATAAATGGAGTGGGGTGTTCTTTCTTATTATGAAAGTATTGTTCACTTGACTAAAAGATTAATATAAGGGCATCTTCAGGCAGTGAGCCCCAGCTCCAACTACCATCCCTCCACCCAGGTAAATGTTTGTTTAAAGATCATTGAGCAACAGAGATTGGAGTGGGGGAAAATGTAAAGTGACAATGCAAGGAGCCACTGTCAATTTACAATTAGAGATGAAATTGAAATATATCTGAAATTAAGTACAAGTAGATTTGAAAATATTCTTTGATTTACAGTGTTTACATCCATATAATGTAGTAAGAAAAACCCTGGATTCAGGACCAGAAGAATTAAATTTGAAGCTTGGCTCCTTACTATGTTTATCTTAGCAAATCCCTCAATCTTGGAAAAGTCTCAGTTTCCTTAACAGTTAATAACAAAAGTAAAGAAACACCCCACATGGTTATCCTAAGACCAGATAAGATGATATATGACTTTCATGAAACAGAGGATTAGGAAGACCTGTGCTGAGAATGCTGGAGGAGAAATATTCCCTAAATCCTTGCATTCCCTTCTCACTGGCTACTGGGCAAGAATAGAGGAAAGAATTGTGATCTTAATTTCTCACATGTTTATGTTAATAACTCAATTAGAACTACTTTAAAAATACTTTTTAAGTGTCGCTATTAGTGTGTCTCTAATTCCAGTATAAGTACTATTGAACTGTTATTACTATGATATTATTGCTACAATTGTAAGACTACAATGGCTAATATTATGGTTCAATTGTAAAATGTAGACTAGCCTAGAAGCCTTAGAATGTTTCTATGGGAAAATGCCAAATGAGTTCCAAGCAACTGAAAAATGAACTTTTGGAACATATTCCATTTGCACATTGCAAACTACTTGTACTTGATTATCCAACACAGGAGCTATTTATTTCTTGGCAAAACTAATGGTTATCAAATTAATCCATCAGTAAGCATGTATATGTGTAACATTGTATTAGACTGAATAATAGATTTTTATTGTAATTAGAGGCCAATATGTGACCAGGGATCCATGTGGGACTAAGGGCTCTCTCCCTGCCCCCTATGGTCATCCGCTCCCCTACTATGAGGTGTCCACAGGGAGGCAGAATAAATATCTGTAGCCTCTTTCTCCCCTTTCAAACATTGTCCAAGGGAGGCTTTAATTTCTGCAAGAAGGGGAAGCAGAAGGTTGGGAATAGAAGCCATTCTGCTCTCCTCAAATAGAGGTATTATTGAGCTAGAATTATATCTATCTGCTCCCTTAATTACTGTTTGTCTAGGGCATATGATTAGGTTCAATCTAACTTCTGACAACTTTGTTTCATTATTAGGGGCACAGGAGATCCCATTCTCTATACCTAGGTTTTGACCCCTTACCCACCAAACACTAGTTCCACATGACAAATACCAAAGAAACCCACTTATCCATATCATAGCAAAACAGAAATGAGAGAAGATATACATGGGAAGATATATACTAGAAAATATAGAATGAAGTTCTCTCATTGGGAAGCAAGTAACTCAGTTCAACCAAGAACCCAAAGGGAAACTCCCCAACATCACTAGTGTAGCAAGCTGGGCACATGCACATGATGGCTACTGGCTCTTCCCAGAGTCTTTTCCTGAAATGGGGATGTCCTCTTTCATCTTCCCTCTCAAAGCCGGAAGCCAAAAGCCACTAGACTCTTGAAGAGTCAGCCTTTCCCCTCTTGCCAAGTGCAACCCACCCATCATGCAAGGCAGTCTTCATCTCCATCAATGAAAAAAGAGAGAGACTTTGGGACAGGATCTACACTTAGAGTTTTCTTTCCTCCCCACCCCCTACTCAATAGTCTCATAGTCTCATGGTGAGAGAATAGAGCTTTTTATACAACTTCTCCCTTTTTGCTCTAAGTCGAATAGTTGCCAAGCCTCTTCAGAAGTGATTGCCCTTATGCTCTGTGGCTATGAAGAAGTTTATACAGATAGGGTGTAGAAGCAGAATACTGTTGGGAGGGGAAGGGGACAACCTTATCTTTCTCTACTATATCATAAGCTGTCTCTTCATCTTTTTAAAAAATTTCTGTTGCCCTTCATCAGCTTTTCCTTCACTTGTGTGTTTTAGGTAATAGTGCACCATGATAGCTTTCTACAGGTCTTGAAGTTTTTCCTAATGTATCTCCCAAATACTCTTTCTTTTCCCCATATAAATGGCAGATTGATTGTATGTAAGTGGTTATATGTGGCTTTAATTTTCTTGTGCATTAAATGCTATGGTATGCAGCGTTAATTTAGGGGGCTTGCCCTGAACCTCTGTGTTTTTGCATTCCCCTCCCCTTGATCTCATAAGCAGAACAAGTAGGTATGGGCCAGGGAGTGAAAGGGAGAATGCACAAGTAGAGAAAGAAGGGAGAAGGATACGGAACTTGTTCTTTCTCTTCCCTGGGGTGTTGGAAAAGAAGACTATACAAAAGTGGGGGAAAGGTAGGGGGGTGGGCAACCAGTGTGCATACTGAAATAGACAAGAAATAGTTGAACAAACATACATGAAGAGTTTACTGTAGAAATTCAATAGGAAAATGAGGGGATGGAGGATACAGACTTTCTGATCTTGAAGAGAGAATTAAAAGGGGAAAGCAAAGAATTAGAATCCAAGGGCACGTCATATTACCTAAGATATTTAGGGAATACTTGAACAAATTGTGACATGAATTGAATGAAATATTATCACTGCATAAGAAATGATGAGACAACTTCAGAAAATCATGAGCCAAAGCAGTGAGGTGAGCAGGATCAGGAGAGAATACTTTATTCGTTGACTAACATTGTAAAGAAAACCAATTTTGAACAAACTTAACAATTCTGATGAAAGCAATGACCAGCTATGTCTCCAGGAGACATATTACCCAATTCCTAATGGGGTGGCAGTGGGCACCAAGTACAAAAAAGACAGACATACATTTTTTGCAGATACCCACTGTATGAGTTCATTTTGTTTGTTTTTACGTATTTGTTACTGGGGTGTTTTTTGTTTTGTTTTTGCTCCCCCCTTGCTTTATTTCTCTGATTTTTTTAATTAAGGGGGGACACTCAAGGGTTATCAGAAGATTTGAAGTTTCAAACTGAATTCTCTTATGGTCAGGTGTGTGTGTAGAAATGCTCTTTACACTAGTCTTTAAATTCATTATATAGTTTTTAAAAACCTGTGATGTTAATGTAAAATGGCTTTGTGCTCTTCAAATCCTTAATAATTATTCACAAATTGATTGAGCTTATTTAGACTAGACAGAGAAACCCTCATGCAAGGGCTACTTTATGTAATGAGCATGTTGACTGCTCTATCTCATTAATCACTACAGGCTTACCTGTCCTTGAAAGTGACCCAGTGAAACCAGACAGAAACAGACTGCCAGATCTCTGAGTTTGTGTTGGTGGAATGAATTCTCTTTGGCATGCCAGTGCCTTGGTAGTTCACTTCAGTTATTATTGGCCCTGACTGGCACACAAGCAAGAGGGCCATGCCAAAGGTGCAATATTCTTTCTGACATTTGGAAGCATCAGTCACTTCATGTCTTTTTCCTTCAATGAAGTATCCCTTAAGTCAACTCATCAGTATCAATGACACACAGCTTACCATAAGTAAAGCAATGGTCTGTTTATTGGTTCCATTGCAACTTGAGTGTATAAACACAAAGATTAAAGATGTTCTGATTATGTGGGCAGATGTCACTATGTAAGGAGTAAAAATGCTTACAGATACATGTGTGTGAATAATTTATCATCATCTTCATTTGCTGTTTTTAGGAGTGCTTTAAGGAAAATTCTTCAGTTAGCTTTTTATGCCATAAAGATCACTGGACTTGGAATCAGAAAGTTTGAATGTGAATCTTAGCTCTTTTAGCTCCTAACCTGGGTAAGCTTGGCCAAATACTTATTTGTTTAAAAAAAAATACTTATTTGTAAAATAACCTTTTTTGGCGGGTGAGAGTAAGGACTGGACCTGTGATTTCATTGGTATAGGGAACTCCCAGTAAGGAAATTTGATCTACTGATAAGAATGGCAACCACTTTGTAACTTTAAGAGGTTAAGAGATTTGCCCAAATTTGTGTTAGAGATGGGACTTGAAACTAAATCTCCCTTACTGAAGCTTTCTACCTACTATACTCCATTGCCTCTCCTTAGGAATAACAGTACTTGTATTACCTTCTTATGAAAGTCAAATGAGGAGAGTGATATATGCAAAGTATTTTTGTAGGCCTAATGTAAATGTAATCTGCTATTATCTTTCTTATTCATGAATATTAGTATTCAATAGGAAGAAGCTTCTGTGAGATAGTGGATAAGAGGACATGCCTTGGAATTCAGAAGGCCTGCATTTAAGTTCTTCCTCTGTGACCCCCTAAGAAAGTTATTTAATTTCTCTCTGATCAAGCCAACTCTGTAAGGATATAGATGGCAAAGTCCCTGACTTGCATTTGCAGGGATCTTCCAAATATATATTTCTCATACTTATCACATCAAGGCAAAGGCCAAAACAAAAACAAATCATCCTCCAAAACCAAATTAATTTCAATCATTTTGAATACAAAATTTATTTAGAGTTAAAAGTCATCTGAATTTTTTAAAGCCATTTACTCACCTAATTAGTGAGATAATATTTTCCCCTTAAAATCTTGACTTTTAGAATTCTACCATGATAAAACAGATTTAGGTTAATTTTTTAAAACACAAAAACTGGATTGCCGTAAAAATAAAATTTTCCTTGCTTCCATTTTTTTTTTGTTAACAATGATTCTATAACAGGTCCCTGGTAGTCTGAAAAATACTTAGAAAACTGATATGCAATAAAACAAGTGTCAGTCTTTTACTTTCTGTTTGGTTGGGTGTCGTCCGTAAGTAAACTGCCCTCCCTCTGGAATCAAGTTGCAAACACAATCCTCCATAGTAATTAGAGCTAAGCACCAATTACAGTACGTCTGATTTGTTCAGACTTAGTGCCTGCCAGTCCGCTGTTTCCTAGCACCACGTATCACAGAAGCACCAGGTTAAAATGATGGAATTATTCATCTCTAGATGCAATAATACCTCATAGAGTGTTGGAATAGAGAAGTGACTGGTCTGCAAACATTAAAACTAAGGTAAGCATTTCTGATTGACCAGTATTTGCACCTCCATGAAGTAAGAGAGAGAACATGAGAGAACTGAGGATGGAAAGAGAACACTGAAAATTAATTTATGGAGAAGTGAGGATGTTTAGAGCTAAAGTAAATATTAGGTTTGTTGGTATCGCTCCTTCCTCCATCCAAAAATGTATCCTATTCTTCTCCCTCTAAGCTTTTATGAAATTACAAGGTAGATATCAAGTCAGGTCTTGCTGATTTTCTATGCAGGCTGAAAATATCGCCAGGTTCTAGAATTTCTTTTGTTCTTTGCAGTATCTTAGTTTATTGCGTTTCTTTAAGTTTGTGGTGTATCGCACCCACAAATCAGTTCAGGCAAGGACTCAGTGGTTTGGATATTTTTCGTATTTCTTTGATAGAGAAATCTGTCTGGAAACCAGGTGAGCTGAGGTCTCTGAAGGGGTATTTCCTAGGCTGAAGTTGGACTCATGTTTACAGGTATATAAGGCAGAGTTTTCATATCCTGGCTTTTCCCTCTGCTTTGTCCCGTGGCTTCTATGCCCAGAGGCCCTTCTTTCCTCAGTTTTGCCATTTGTGAAACATTGGATAGATGTTGTTTGTTTGGAAAAGACACTCAAGGTGCGAGTTGTTTTGAAGGTGTTGTCGTTTTGAAAAATCTCTGGAGGGAGGGGTTTCTGATGACTTCAAAGTATTGAGAAAGCCTTTGGGTTTTTTTTTGCCTTCTTTGTGGATCAGAGGTACAAATATTGCAGTTTCAATGGATTGTTGCCAAAAGGAGTAACTGAAACTAATATATGTTGATCTTTACTTGTAAGTAACTTAAGCCGCAAATCTGTAGCTAAAGTGATTAGCTTTAGATGAGTAGGATAATTCAGTGGGCTTATCAAAAGACAGGTGACTTGGAACTGGAAGGCCAAACTTTAATGCTGGCTCCACATTAGGGGGGGTATCGGTGTGTGTGGGTGTCTGTATGCATGTGTGCTCACGCACGTGATATCAAATAATTCTTTTTCTGAATCTGTTTCATGTTCTTAGAATGAAGATAATACTGATATATTTGACAAGCTTGTAGTAACAGCTAACAAATAATGTAAAACATGTGAAAGTAGTTTTGGACTCTTTGGAGAAAAAGTACCTAGTACTTTATAAATCCAAGGAATCATCACAGTTATAGCCTAAAAATGAATTGCTATAAAAAATTTTTTATTGTTACTGTGCATCCAACTTAAGTTCCTATCTGTCACACTGTATCACACAAAGTACAAGTACCATATTCTTCCCCCATAGAAAAGCAATCCTCAGGTGCTGCAGCTGGTCTAGCTACATTAGATTTAGCTAGAGATATGTTCTGATTTAATTGTTTGATTTGTTCACAGGGCCAGTTCTAATAATAATATCCTGAAAATAGCATATTTCTTGCTTTTGCCTTTTGATTTGTGGAGACAAGTATTGGGGGTGGGAAGAAATGTAACAGTAAAGATAAAGGTAACCCCCTTCTACACACTTATGTGTACACACACACACACACACACACACACACACACACATATCCATTGGGCACTTTTTATTTCCTGCTTTTTAATAACATGTTACTCAAAGTTTAGAAAAAAATGGCTGCTTACAACTCCAAATATAAAGAGCATACAATTTGGGGACCTTGGGTTTCTGTATTTTTAACTTAAACCAAAACATCCTTCCCCAACATGAATTTGTTGAGCACTTGACACACTTTTATGTAATATTTAATTTTAATATGTGTTATAAAGAAAAGGGAGTTTCCAAATGATGTTTGAGACAGAAGAAAGGGGGAGGAGGGAAAGAACAACATACAAACTGACCATAGCAGTTAAAAGTGACAATTCCAGGAACAAATTCATTTTAGACACAGACTAAAAGTCAAAAAGAATGAGTAAAGCAAGGGTGATGTGGTCCTCTATTCAAATCAATTTATGGGTTTCCAGGAGTAGATCAGTGATCAGTAAATAACAGAAGTTACAGTTGCATGTAAAATGGTGTACAGCACCTGTCTTGCTTTTTCTTTGTTTCCCCTTATTTTATTTTCCTATATTTTATTCATATGTGAAAGAGGAACATTAACGATATAAAATGTTTCTCCTGGAAATACCTGCCCATTCCTTTATCCTCCAAAACAAGTTACTGACAAATGCTTACTACCATGTATTAGTCCATACTAGTATGGACCACTTACCTATGTAGTACTACGTCTAATCTATCTATCGGGGCCTTTTGCTAGTCTCTGGAAGATAAGAAAATAAAAAATGGCATGCAGTCATTATAGAAACATATAAATAAATATAATCCATCGGCCAAAATCTTTGCAGGATGGTCTAATGCAGGTCTTATGGAAAGAGGGCTGTGTTTAGAGTACTAAAGTTTTCATCTCAGTTCTGTAGTGAGCTTGGGAAAGTCCTTTAACCTCTAAACTGCAGTATTTTCGTATGCCAGGTGAGGACTTTAGACTAGCTGATGTCTAACAACCTATCTATGCCTAAATCTCTGGTCTATAATGAGTCTCATAAAAAGATACAGATGACTGAAATGTCTGATGGTATTTTGAATATCACCAGTACCCTAAGGTCTGGTTGAGAAAAAAATAACAAATGGTGTTCATTTTCACATTTTCAGGATCCTGGTTTGAATATGGAAGAGCAAATCATGGGGAGGGCCCATTTTGCCATGTGAAGTGGAATTCCATTTGGACCAAGTGTCCACCCCATAAAGGGTACAAAGCTTTTTTTTCTCCATTATTCCTCTTAAGTCTCCCAACAATCCTAGGAGAAAAGTAGTTCAGTGTTTCTTAGGAAATGAAGGCAGTCGATTACCAGGAGCTGCTGTTTCCCTGCTTTGTCCAAGAGGGACCAGAAGCCCCATCTAACTTAGCCACTATTCCAATTGAATTTATTCCTAGCCAGGTAGAGTTTTACCTTTCTGGCCATTTATGATGTCTTCCTTTTGCCATCTGTGTCACTTGTGCTAGTAAATAAAGTCCTATAGCGTAAACATTAAGTTTTAAAAAATAAAAGGAGCATCCTTTTTAATGTTGAAATCTCTAGCAGTTCCTCTGCTAACATTTTCTGTTATCACTGGCTGCTGATCAACCTCCCCAGGTCACTTGCTTACCTCTGCTTTCTCTCTGCTATATGTAGGTGATTCCCCACACCACACACATCACCTTTACTAAGGATGGTAAGAGGTGGAGTCAGGGTGATGTGCAGTCCACAGTTACTGGAAGCTATTAACAGACAGTTACTGCTGCTTAATAACAAAGATGACTTCTCTCCAAGTGAAGTTTTTCCCAGTGGCTTTTTCTAACTTTCTTGGCCACTAAGATTTCCCCCCAAATCCTCCAACTCTAGCCTTTGAGGCTTCTGGACAACAACAGAAAAGGATTTTGCAAAGCACCAAAAATGAGTATTATTTAAAGAGGATGCCACACACCTTGTAATCACAAAAGTTTATAGTGTAGTGTGATTTCCTTTGGTGTGGGCAGGCATTTGTTAATGGCTTGGAAAGTTTTGGTTAATACTTAAACAGAAGAAGCTTCCTCCCTCCAGCAAAGGTGGGATTAAAAAGTAGTTACAGAGTAAACATTAACTGTTTCTTTAAACTGAACAGTCATTCCATGGTATCCTTTTTTTTCTGATTAAAAAAAAAGCAAGAAAAAAGAAAATGAATTGTATTCATGTAGCTTTTGAATGCAGAACACCTACATTCATTCCAATAACTTAAAATTTGATTTATCAAATAAAAGAAAACAAAATGTGTAGCCTAAATTGAAGTTTATCCTGGTGGCTTTGTATGCTGACCTCCACAGCTGCTGTGTTCCAGCCTCCTTCAGTCAGGACCACTTGTGTGAATTATAGAGGAGAGGACTCAGAGCTGAGGCAGCAAGGAGGATCAAATGGTAGGGCTGCTTTAATTGGCTGTAATGGAAAATCAGTTGCCATTTCTTAGATAAAAGTGCCTTTTTCAATACTTGTGACTTCCATCAATATAAAAACTGCCAGCAGGAATTCACTGACAAATGCAGGTTTTCTTTGAAGTGCTCTAAATTCCTTTCACTGACTCAACCAGAATGGTTAAAAGGATATTTTAATAGACTTGGTTCCGTTTTCCTGTTCAGAACTTTTATAAAGTGATACAAAATGGTGCATTGTATGGCCTGAGTCTTCTCTGATTTATTAAATTTTAATCAACTAACATGTTTATATTTGTAAAGACCTGTACTAAGATTATCTCATTTGAGTCTCACAATATGCCTATCAGGTAGGTACTATAGGTATTAGTTGACCCATCTTTATAGGTGAGGAAACTGAGGCTTTCATAGGCTGTTACTTGCCTATGTTCACATAGCTGTTAATTTTCTTTTCTTTTATTTGGTAAATCACATTTTAAGGTATTGTAACACATGTAAGTGTTCTGCATTCAAAAGCTACATGAATACAATTCATTATCTCTTTTCTTGTTTTTTTTTTAAATCAGAAAAAAAGGGATACCATAGAATGACTGTTCAGTTTAAAGAAACTGTTAATGTTTACTTTATAACTACTTTTTAATCGCACCTTTGCTGGAGGGAGGAAGCTTCCTCTGTTTAAGTATTAACCATAGCTGTTCACATACGGAAGCGGGATTCCATCCCAGGTCCACCTGACTCCAAGGATGTTACTCTCCATACATTGCACTAGATTATTTATGAACAAAGCAAAGATGACTAATTTCCCATTAGACTATCTCCCCCTGAAATAATGGACTAAGAACTGCTGTTCTCAAATTCACAAAGAAAAAAAATGGTCAAATAAAAATCTTTTTTACTTTCCCAGGGTTATTATAAAAAAATTTAAATTGATTTTTATAGAACTTAGATTGTGCAAACTTGAATCATGTAATCTGATTTTTTCTCCCTGGCAGATCAGTGGGTTATATAACCTTGCCACTAACAAGCTATAGGACTGGGGCAAGTCCTTAACCTTTCAGGATCAATAGCTTCTATATCTTTAAGATGATGGCATTAGAAAGTTAGCTTGGGGTTCTCTAAATCAGAGTTTACAAGATCCTTAAAACCAAGGGTAGGACTCCTGAATTGTACAAGAAACTTCTGAGATCTTCCTAAAAATTTCCTATAAGAGACTAAAACTAAATTTCCAATTAAATTTCCAAATAGTCCTGAAACATTTAGTTAAGTGAGGGCTAGATCACAAAATGTTACAGATAGAAGGGACTTGAGTCCTTTCAGAAAAACAGCATCCACATGTTCAAAATGATGGCAATAGAGAGGCTGATCTTTAATGTCCCTTCCCTGAGCTTTAGGGGTCTTATAGACCCTGATCAGAGAACCCCAAGTAGTCCTGACAGTGCTTTCCTGTTTTGGAAGAATAACTCTTAAACCCTTTGAAAACACTTTAACTCACAGAGCTGTTTTTACTGGGATGTCCAGATCAACTCACATTTTTTTAAACTGAGGAATTTTATCCTCTGAATGAGTTTCACATTCATCCACTAGGCTAGATAATTATAATATGTTGCTATCTGAAGAAACACCTTAATTAGTTACCTTCTTGAAATCATTCCCTTCCTGTGACTCTGAAATCAACATAGGATTCATGAAATTGTCACTTCCAAATAAGGATTAAATGGGGAGCATTTAAAACCCTTTGAAGGACTTGAGGATTGATTTGAATACCCTCTCTTCCTTTTTCAGTGAACTTCATATCATAGTTCTCTATGTTGTTTTGTTTCTAGATGGAAACCTCAGCAAAGGTTATTCTCAGGGGATCTGAGCTCATCTCAGAGAAGGAAGTTAAGTCTTCATTAATTATAAACCCAAAGTTCCTTATGAAAAGTCATCTGTAGAATTTGAATAAAACCATGCTCCAGAAATTCTTAGAGCTCTACAAAAAAACAACAAAAACTCAAAGGGTCACATTCAAACAATAGTTTGCATGTACATATGTGCTTTGTGACTTCCAAAGTACTTCAATGTGGCAAAAAGCATACATAGTGTAGGGATTCCCCACATTTGGAAATGAAGAAACCAAGATTCAGTGTGACTTGCCCAAAGTCACCGAACCAGTAAGTATGAGGCCTAGTAGGTTCTAATTAGAACCTTAAGTAGTCCTTGTAAGACCTTTCTCTATTAGAGAACCTTGGACTTGAAGCCAGGTTTCATAGCTCTCAAATTATACCGCACTGTCTCTCTTGATGCCTGAATTTATAAGAGCCTTGGAGGCTGGCTGATCCAGGGTGGAGTTGGCGATACTAACGGATCCCGTGCTAATATTTCAAATGCCTTGCATACTACATCAATTTTCTTTAAAAGTAAAATAAAATAAAAGCTATAAAGGTAGGGGGCTTGGTGCAACTTTACAATTTCCAGCCATCAAGGAGACACCCCCTACTGTCTGGTTTATGTTAGATGGACATAACATCTGAAATGCTGCTGCATCCCAAATGAAAGGGATTTTTTTTATAAACTCTTTTTATAAACTCTGGTGTGGTGCCACTCAACTCAAAGTAGATCATGACTTAAAATTTGCCATGTGGCCTCATTGCTATTTTTTGATGCATTTGACTTGGTTATTACTTGTAAACTTCAGTGGTGATGCTCCAGAGTTATTTTTAAAAGGAAGATGCTTTGCCAGGCTGCTACTGCTGTTCCTCCCCAGAGGACACTTTGAATTGCCACAGGGGAGACTCAAGAACAGGACTGAGCTTGAAAGTCTCTCTTGGTAAGCCTTTTGTTAGACTGAGCACCAGAGACACACATTGGTCTGATACTGTCTCTAGCATCACTGGATTGGCTGCTGCTCTCTGCTCACTTTCCTCCTAAAAATCCGTGTTCCAGGGAGCTTTTATTTCTTCACAAATCATTTTGAGCAAAGTCATCTTGACAGGAGACAAAATAAAGGGACATTTGCTCCAGAGATAGAGAAACTCTTCAGTTTTTGAAAGCTTATCTTTCCTTCATATCTGAATGAAGGTTGTACCTTGATTGAACCAATCACAAAGCACTGAGAGTTTAGTCTAATTATATTTGGGCTAGACGAAATACCAAGTGCTACTCAGAATTCAGAGAAAACACCATTCCTGACCATGAGAACCCCAGCCTAAATGGTGGGCCTAGATAGAACTTTTAGAAACATTGCTTCTTCATCTAAGATCTTAATAAATGTGAAATTTTCTTTGTAGGGAATTAGGATATTTAGTAAAACCTTATCAGAGAGGGAGAGACAGATCATATGTATACATATGTGTGTATGTAAGTACATATATATATATATGTATCTTACAAAGGATTACAGAGGATACTGGCTTTTAGTCACATATACTTTTTAAAATAATATTTTATTTTCCTCCATTACATCTAAAAACAATTTTTCGCAGTTTTTAAAGTTATAAGCTCCAAATTATATCCCTTCCAACCTCCCCTCCACCTTCATGAGACTGTAAGCATTCTGATATAGGTGATACAAGTCACACATACTTTTAAAACGGACAAAAATGGACCCTTTATAATAATGAAAATTTTCTTTGAAAACTTTTTGATTTGGCTTTATAAGGCAAATGTTTCCCATTGTCCTATTTTAAGTAAAAATGTTACGTTCTCCCATGGATGTCTTTTGCTTTGTACTAAAATTGAATTTTATCTGTTGCTGAGGCGGGCACGTGCTGAAGTGGCTCTGACAGCATTGAAGATATCCAGTGGTGAATTAGCACAATGAAATAAGATCACCAAAGTTCTTTGAAAAATACATGTTCACTTTATGCTGAAGTTTTAAAGAAAGAAAGAAACATTTTAATAACTTCTATTTCTCTTGAAGATTTCAGAGCCCAAAGATATGAGAATGTTGAAATAGCAGTTTCAGTGAGGAAAAGGACACTCCTGCATTGCATCATAAAACAAATCTGTCTTCTCGTGGTCTTCCAAACATTCATTTTTCAAAGCCTCACCAACCATATTTTAAAGTTATTTAAAGGCCAGATTGGAGGGAAGAGTTATCCAGGACCCTATAAAGAGCAAAGCCTAAATATGTTATGTGTAATTGATGAATGGTCCCATTACGGTTTTTTTTCCCACTTGTGAGGATACTGTCTATGAAGGTATTGCAGGTTGATCATTCCTTTGAAAGCATCTAAAAAGCCACAAACTCATACAATTGTCACTTCCATGTAACTAGGTGGGCCAGTGAATAGCATGATTGACTTGGAGTCAGGAAGACCTGCCTCAAACATTTACTAGGTGGGTGACCTTGGGCAAATCACTTTCCTCAGTTTCATGTTCCTCTTCTGTTAAATGAGGATAAAAATAACAATAATATCTACCTCAAAGAACTTCATGACATTTAAGATGATAGGAGCAAGACAATATATGTAAAGGGGTCTGCAGACCCTGTCACACGATAGAAGTCCTTGCTGTTATTATTTTCCATGGTATATATGTTTTATATATATTTATGTATAATATTTATATATCATATTTATAATTGTTGTTCAGTTATTTCATTTGTGTCTGACTCTTTGTGACCCCCCCTTGGGGTTTTCTTGGCAGAGATTGCCTTCTCATTTTACAGATGAGGAAACTGAGGCAAACAGAGTTAAGTGACTTGCCCAGGATCACACTGCTAGTAAGTGTCTGAGAGCAGATTTGAACTCAGGAAGGTGAGTCTTCCTGACTCCAGGCCCAGAACTCTATCCACTATGCCACCTACATGCCCAATATATATGAAATACTAAAATATTAATAAAAACCCCTTTCTGTTTTTCTCAGTTCAGATTATACTTTAGGTTGATGTCTTTGAAGTCCCCTCAATATCCCCTTAGGAGAATGAGGCTAAGCAATCGACAGAAATTGTACCAACAGGGTTTGGAGTTTGCAGTATTTCATAGTGTGCTCACCATGTGCATCAGTGAGCAAATGTGCAGGTGTGTGTGTTTATTTTTTGTGGGCAGCCTTGTCAACAGAAGAAAGCTGGCTGTGGCTAACTGTCCCCCTTGCTGCTCCTCCATTGCTCTCACCTCCAGCAGTCATGATGGATGGTACCTGACAGGAGCTGTTTTTTCTACAGTCGGCTCACATGTCAGGCCGAGGGAATCAGGATCTGAAAAAGGAAGGGTCAGGATGTTAAGAAGCTAGCTAAGGTACACAAAGTGTTTGGGGGTGTGAGGAAGGAAAGAACTAGAAAGAAAACAGAAGTACAAGTGTCTGGAGGCGATGGGAGATGAAAACAGCAATTTAGGCTCATCTTACATTTTTTTTTAATTTAAGAAGTTTTTGGTTCTGTAACTGGTACAACAGTAATAATGGCCTCTCTTCCTCCCTCTCTCTGTTCTCCTGTCTTCCTTTTGTGTTTCCTAGTTATACTTAGAATCACAACTGAAAGAAGATTAAGAATGTGAAGTGCTGTGAGTGGAGATAGGAACCCTCCCCTCCAAACACTATCACAGGATTAGGGCTAATGGAAGAACCAGACAAGTAGAGATGAGAGTTTGGAGTCACCAAGTTGTTTCCACCTTCCAGTTATAGGCCAGTTTAGCCTATAAACTGTTTCAGTGACATTTTGACCAAACAATGACATTTGACCAAATATTTTGTCAGGTGGATGCAGTTGCATTTCTAAAACATCTCTGCCATTTATGTCATTTCATTCAGTATCAAAAGAGTTATTCATTACTCAGTAGGTAGGCAATGACATATGTATGTGTATACATACGCACATACATAGTTGTGATTTAGCCAGTTTTGATAATGAAGTCAACCACCAACCCATTTAACAGCATATTCTAAGCATCTCTCCCCGAGAAAATGTACTTAGAACAAGTGACACTCCAAGTTCCAGATTGGCAGGGGTGGGGGGGAGAATCTGATTAAGCTACTTGTCTAATAGATTTTATTTCAGTTCATCCATATGAGTCAAACGTTCACTGAAAGGACAGTTTTGATAACTCTGAAATAAGAAGTACTTCTGAAAGAAATAACAAATTTATGAACATCACTCTGCTAAAACTTCCTAATTGTGATTTATTATAACTACCTATTTACAGACTTGTTCTTTTCTAGAGACTGAAATGATTTGGTTTGGTGTTGTAGTTCACAAAAGGAAGACCGTATGGAGATTTTGTAACTTAAACGGAGATCCAAAATCTTTTGTCAAATTCAAAGACTTAGGGAATAGTTTCAGGTGTTACTAAGTCTATAGATAGGTTCCATGAAATAACCATAAAAATGTACATGTATTACTGACACAGTTACCTGAGATTATACTTGTGTTCACCCATGTGATTATAGTGGTGGGTTGGGCAAGACATTTTTGATTTAGTAGCTATCTGTATCTCTTGAGGCCTGCCCTCAAAATGAAAGCTGGGAGAGAAGGGAGTTGTATCTTTCAGGGGATTTGGGGAGGAGAATGGATGGAAATTGGGACTGCTGAGTCATTGATTTTTACATTATATTTTAAAATCCAGAACCAAGAGTACATGTATTTCAAATGTATGTCATCTGTGTTGTTGTTGAGTTGTTTCAGTGGTGTCTGACTCTTTGTGACCCCATTTAGAATTTTCTTGGCAAAGATTCTGGAGTGACTTGCTGTTTCCTTTTCCGGCTCATTTTATAGATGAGGAACAGAGGCAAGCAGGGTTAAGTGACATGCCCAGGGTCTCACAGCTAGTATCTGAGGCTGAATTTGAACTCAAGTCCTCCTGACTCCAGGCTTGGAGCGCTATCCGTTGTGTCACCTCAGTGCCCCTATGTTGTATATAACTTTGTTAATATGTTGTTGTCACTGTTAGACTATGGGCTCCTGGAAAGCAAGGACTGTCTTTAACCATTCTTTATATCCCCAGCACTGGCACATAGTAGGTGCTACGTAATGTTTATTTACAAATTGACTATTCTGAAAAAAAATTTTTACAAATGAAATGATAGATTACAAGTTTTAAAATGTAGTTGGACCATATTACAATTCTTTTGGTGAAACTAAAAGTTTGCTGGCAAAGACAAAAGCATTTTGGCAGAGTTTCTGCCTGCCCTACTGACTTAAAAAGGTAGATCGTTCTGACAGCCAGCTGAGGTAGAAGCATTTTCATTAGCAATAGGGAAAAAGAATAAGCCACCTGAGGGGCTTTCAATACCATCAAACCTGGACATATGAAGGTTTTCTTCCCCACCACAGTTCATTTCACTGATATAAAAGCTCCCAAAATTAAAAATCACATTTGAAAAGTGAAAGCAGCAAGATGTAGAAGTGAGTCTACTGGTGCAGAGGTGGCTCTAAATTATTGAGATGATTTACTAGGGACTTAAAATGATCTGTGTTTTACACGATCAAGTGTTTGTTATTGAAATGCTAATGAAATGGTAAACATCTGCTAAGTTTTTTATGATAATGAACACTGGAAGTTCCAGAGGCATTCTTTTCCCCTCTTTCCCAGTATTCCTGCCTAGTTTATATCTGCATACAGATTTGATTGAGTTAGGGGTGTGCGGCAACTGACCTGGGATGACAAAGGACCAGTTTGTTTATTTCATCTCATGTTGTATTCTCTTTGATTTGATTATGGTAGATGACAAAGAGGTCTCCCCAATTCCTCCAGAAAACCTTTATCCTACAAACCCATTATAGCCTCTGTTGTGGAATACAGAAGTAACCAGTTTTACCTTTAGGAGAACCTTAGTAATTTATTGAAATGATGACAAGAGGTGATCATTAAGCAGCAAATGGATCTGCTATAATGAGGACTATGTCTTTGTAATTTTAATAATATGTCAGAATAAAAGATAATAAAATATTAAGAGAAGTAAATGCTTTAACCTAAGGCATATTTCTATGCTGGCTGTATTTAAACCCAAATTCTGTGTTTAGATAATACATTTAAATACATTTGGGCACAATCTCTTTAAATGAATACTTTAACATGTATCTCTGCAACCCAAGATGTGTTGATATTGTCTTGTACTAGCAGACCCCCAAATTGACAATAGTTGTAACATTACCCAATTAGAAGGGCACTATGCAATTAAATACAGGACTGTCTTGTGACGCTACCATGTTGAAATCAAGTGTTTACTTTGATTTTGACTAGGAAAAATGCCATTTTCTATTCTGTTATTTCAGTGATTTTCTTGCTGAATTCTGCTATGAATTCCAAAGAGTTGATTTATTTCACAGGGCATTTCTAACAGGGCTTACCATTCTTCTGAATTTTCCTTACTACTATTCAGGATTAATCTAAATGGACTTAGACAGCTAATTCAGTACTACTATCAGTAATGCCTTGGAATGATTCAAAATTTGGTAGCAGACTTATCAAATGGTTACTATGAAAATAGCATTGGGATAGGGGTGGGTATTGTAGGATAGCACGTATAAAGACGGGTGGAATTTTAATAGAGGACATTATTCTCTACTCTTAGTTTCTCCTTGAACTCAATAAGGGATTGCAGTCACATAATTACCATGTACTTCTTTTTGCAATCCCTAAAATCTCTCAACTAAGACCCATTGGTTCTGAAACTTATCCAGGATAGACAATTTGATTGGCATGGTAGTTTAAAGTTCAAATATTAATTTTTATTAAAATTTCTATTTTAAAACTAATCAGTCTAAAAAACAAAGGTCTAATGGGGATGCTTACTAATATAAATGTTAAAAAGGAATCAAAGAACTTATAATGATTTCAAATCTCAGGACAGAAAAAATCTCATTTATGGTCTGGTCTTGAGCTATGTATATGCATACAACATTGCCCCAAATCTCCCTTCCCTTTTCCCAATCTCATCCTCTCCCCTACGTATGTTTTATTTATCCACAAACAAGAGGGAAAATCCCTGATTTGTTTTGTTTTATGAAAACAAATAACTGAAGTCACAACTTCCTTGGCAGAAAGCAGTAGCTATAGAGGGCATTAACGTTTCTTTTCCTTTAAAAGCAAAACAATCACTACTCTTCCTAAATCTTTGGATTGTATCAAATATCTCTACTGACCATTGAGTGCCGTCCTGTACAAGGCAAATCCACATGGTAAAAGGCATCTGGCTTTAATAGAAGCTCCTCCCCTTCTTTCTCTTGCCTTTTTGGCTTGTCGGAGCTGCTCAGACTTAGAGACGCTCTCGTTCTACAGGACCCTCCAGTGTGATTCATGTACCATATGTCTTTTCAGAGGCTGAGCAAGCATGGCCCTGGCCATAGGGAAGCCCTCTGCATCATTTAGACAATGAGAAAGGAAGGTGCCTTTTAATACTATTGACTTCTCCTGAACCATTTTATTACTCCTGTGTAATATATCTCTTCCAGGTGGCGGCACAGCAGTCTCGTTCCTGTGCCCATAGGTCTGCGAGAGAGATGGAGTGTGAGTGATTGAATTCCTTTTCCGTTGTTGTTCTCGGCAGGTAGTACATGCCACAGTAGCACCCTTCCTGCACTTGTGCGCACACCTACCCTGATGATGCAGCCTTCCCTGGATATCAAACCATTTATGTCCTTTCCAGTGGATAGTAGTTCTGCTGTTGGCCTCTTTCCAAATTTTAACACAGTGAGTAAATGCATTTTTGTGTTATTTATTTGTACCTTCCTTAGTCTGTTTTACTGTATCACAGTTGGGAATACCCTCTCTTTCCAAAGTGTGCAGTTTTAGCATCAAATATTGGACAAACCTATTTCAGCTGTGTTATGGAAAATAATGTCTCACCTGTGGGAATTGGACCAGGAGATTCATTTTAACAAATATTTCCCCAAATGGCTTTTCACCTGTTGCTTTGCACAATTTTGATAGACTTTCCAGTAAGATAGGAACCTCTCTTATTTCTGGGATACTATTCACATGCTAGAAGATTACAATTTCGAGGTACCAAGTTACATTGATTTTCTTTTTCCTTGCTAACCTAGAAAGAAAAAAAATGACTGTGGGCTTTATCTCCCCTAGAGCATTTTTGTTTTAAAGGCATTGTAGATACATTGTGAATCTTAAACAATTATTTTAAAAGTTTTTTAAATTATTGTAGATTAAATGTGTGTTTCATTTAATCAGGATTTTTAGAAAGATTAACCCTTTTCTGGGAAAATCCTACGCTTTTAAAAAATCTGTTAATGATTCATAAGATTCTTCAAAGCTCTTTAAACAAATTATAGATATTGATAAAATTCTCTCTCACCACCAGTCCTCTCATTTCCAATCAGTTGGACTACTTTCATAGGACTAAATGGTTTGCCAATGCCACATTGATACCTCCCAGTAACAGTCAACAGACTTCTAGCAATAGAAATGGTTAAGTAATTTAGGTGATGATGGGACTGATTTCTGTACAGTCAGCAAGTACAGTCTGGTTGGACATGATCATTTACATGGATGAGACAGCATCATAGATGTTGCTGTAATGGGAAGAGAATTGCATTATTAACACCACCAGACAGTGAGTGTTTGAAGCACTGCCAAGTGTTTCCTTTTGCAAACTTATCTTCTGCACGAAGTGAAAACAGCAAGAGGTTTTTTCCTCCAGGGTTGTAAATAAATTCTGCTGACAGGTCTTCTCCCATGGCACAGAGTTGTAAGGTAATTAGGGTGTAACAGATCAGCCAACTTTTTAAAATAGTGGTGGCCTTGACTTGGAGATTAAACATTTGGGATTTTTTCTCTCCCTCATTGAGTTTTTCAGATGTAACTTGGACAATAAAAAGGAGAGATGGTAAGCATCCTTTACTATGCAGTGGAACCAATCAGTAAGATACATTACCCCTGTCCTCTTCACCAAACTCCATCAGTACCAACCCTTTTGGAGCACAGCAATATACTCCTTCAAGAGACTAAGTAAAAAACATGTCCATTATATCTTTTATTGAACATTCATGCTGATCAACAATAATCACATTGAATTAGTTTGGTACTTTTGTTTATTTGTTTTTTTCCTTTAATGTTTATTTGAGAAACAGCATCTGGAACAGAGGAATGGGGTGGTAGTCAGAGAAGTATATTATTCATGTGTATACAAACCAGTGCCATTGCTGCACAGATTAGCTGTTCACAGCCATGCCTTTGTATCTAAAAAAAAAAATGTGAATACCTGCCTTATACATAATCTTGGAAAGATATTTGGAGACAAGAAATAAAATTCCTAAACTTGTGGGTGTGACCTATAGATGTACATAACATATATTTTTATCTGTTTCTCATTCCTTAATTACTTAACCTTTGAAAGAGTTGATGAATCAATGATAACTTTTTAAAAGCTACCTAAAGGATGTTACCAGAAACGGAACTTCATTGTTCACTGAAATCTTTTTCCTTAAAATGACATTTTGTTAAAAGCGGCCACTATGGAACTGTCTGCAGGAAACAAGAAAAAGCTCCCACTCAAGCCAAGCACTAGTTCAACACTCGCTCTAGTGCCTATTACCTTCTACTATGTGAAGAATATTTCTTGGATAGAGAATCTTTTAGTTAGTTAGAATACTGAAAAAAAATTATTGGTTCAAAGTGTGAATTAATGAATTTATTTATATAAATATTAATTTATATTAATATATTATATACAATATAATATATTATATTAACATATTATAATAATTTATATTTATATAACTTGAGTGAGCTGGTCTTAGAGTCAGGAAGACCTGGATTCAAATGCTACCTCTGACCTATTCTGAACCTGGAAAGTCACTTAAATAAATTCTCATTTGAATGGCTGAACAATTGTCCCTTGGCTTTGGTGAAAGGAGTCTGCATACCAGGAATTCCTTATACATCAGTGTAATCACAAGCCTAAATCAAAAAGTGTTTATAAGGAAAACCTGGCCTTCTAATGATCTTCACAATGCAGTGTAGCCTGTGGATTTTGCACAGCTTTTATTAGCTCACATTTGTGAATTTTACAGGTGGGATTTTTTATTATGACATCCTAATCTAAAACTTATACACATAGTAGATGCTCAGTAAGTGTTAGTTTAGTTGAACTGAAATGCTATCTAATTTACTTCATACAACAGCTACCTAATGGGTATGCTCATAATCTTTTCTAAAGTTGATGTTTTTCTTTCATTTTTGCTCCCAGTTTGAATCTAATTTTATTTTGTAGATTCATTTACTGGAAACGCTGGGTTCTTATTAGTGGATGAAGCATCTATAGTAGTAAAAGCTTAAGCAAGAATTGCCACATAGGGATACAGTCAGCGTTTTAGGATCTAACCTTACAACCATTCCACCAAAAAAAAGAAATGCTAAGCCCAACTATCTTGAAAGGAATGAACAAATGTTGACTAGAAATACTAGACTTGGAGCCAAAATACTTGGTTTTGAATTGCGGCTCTGCTATTTACTAGCCTTGTGACCTTGAGCAAGTCATCCTCTCTGGGCCTCACTTTGCTCATCTGTAAAATGAGGAGGCTGGACTAGCTGACCTTTCAGATCCTTTCCAACTCCAAATCACTCTGATCTTGTATCTGAAATACCAGAGGATGAAGGAGTAAATATAGCAATGTGTAAAATCCTGATTTAAACTCTTTTATCACTTCATCTTTTGGGCTCTGCTGAGCAAATATTGTAAGTCAATTTTCTAGACAAATTTGAGTCCACCTCTTTCTCTCTTTACCTCCTTCTCTCTCCTAGTCACTTTTGCCACTCTCCCACCCATTTCCCTCTTCTCCCACCAGTTTCCCTCTCTTTTACCCTCCCTTTTTGTCTCCGGATACTCACTTTTTCCCTTTATCTGTCCCTCCCCAACCTAGTTCATAAATATAGCTTAAGAGGTTTTGCATGTATAAAATAGGCCATTACAGACAATATCTTTGAGGAAATACTGTCAGGAGGCAAACATCATTTCTGAATGGCAAATTCACAAACTGTGCCCTTTATACCTTACTTCTGAGTTAAGAACAAATACTTCCTAGGTCCCCTGGTGAATTCCATTGACATCTTATTTTTAAGGCTATATTTGTGAGTAGATATAGGGAAAGAGCCCTATGTATAAGGAAGCTTGTTTTTCCACCTGTGAGATAAACACTAAAACATTAGGTTTTGAGAAAATGACATATTTGAGTTCATTTTTAAGTTCAAAGATTTTGTCTATTTCCTTCCCAGTGGGTTGTTGGAATAAAATAATTGGAAAAAAATCTCTCTATAGGAGAAATGTTCCCTAATTCTACTGGAACCTCCACTGGAATAGGTGACCTCTAAGGCTCCTCCAGCAATGGAGCAATAGATAGAGTTCCAGGCCTTGAGTCAGAAAGATTTATCTTCCTGAGTTCAAATCCCACCTCAGACACTAGCTGTGACCCTGAGCAAGTCATTCAGTTTTCTCATCTGTAAAATGAGCTGGAGAAGGAAATGACAACCTACTCTAGTATTTTTTGCCAAGAAAATGCCAAATGGGGTCACAAAGAGTCAGAAACGACTGAAACAACTGAACAAGCTGTCTTGAACCCAAAGTAGTAAGCACCTGACAAGGACACCTAAGATACATGACATGAATAAACAGGATTCTGCCACAAAGCCAAAACCTATAGGAGTCTGCCCTTTCTGTGCCTGATTTTAAAAATATACACTACATCATTCATTTATTGGTTAATATCTGGGTTTACAGATTCTTCAATCAATAAAATGTTTCTTGAAATCATTGGGTAGATCCTGGGTATCCAGAGAGTTGAAGGTTTGTGTTGTACTACCCTAGAATTTTAAATAGAAACCAAAGAAAAGAGGAAAGTATTTGGTAGCTATAAGTGAGGAAGAGGAAGGAAGAGTATTGGACTTGGGATTCAGGAAGACCTGGGTTCAAATTCTGCCTTAGATATGTATTAGCTATGTGAACATGGGTGAGTTACTTAACTTCTCCGGTAGCCACCTCATATAGGGTAGCTGGGTGGCTCAGAGGATAGAGTGCCAGGTCTGGAGTCAGGAATATTCATTTTCCTGAGTTCAAATCTGACCTTAGACATGTACTAGCTGTGTGAACCTGGGCAAGTCCTTTGACTCTGTTTGCTTCCGTTTCCTCATCTGTAAAATGAGCTGGAGAAGAAAATGGCAAACCACTCCATTATCTTTACCAAGAAAGCCCCAAATGGGGTCACAAAGAATGAGACACTACAGAAAAGAACTACACAGCAATAAAAGCTATTTCATAGGACTGTTTGGGGGAACAAATTAGAAAATGTATGTATCAGTCAGTAATTCAACTCACATTTAAGTGCTTCCTGTCTATCAGGCATTATGCTAAGTGGTGAAGACACAGAGGGAAGGAAGGAAGGAAGGAAGAAAGGAAGGAAGAAAGGAAAGAAGGAAGGAAGGAAAGAAGGAAGGAAGGAAAGAAGGAAGGAAGGAAGAAGGAAGGGAGGAAGGAAGGAAGGAAGGAAGGAAGGAAGGAAGGAAGGAAGGAAGGAAGGAAGGAAGGAAGGAAGGAAGGAAGGAAGGAAGGAAACTACTCTCACCAGACTCACAATCGAAGAGGAGACAATATGTAAACAACTGAGGCAGCTAAGTGATGAGACAGAGAGACTTGAATTCGAATGTCACTGTAGATACTTACTATTAATCTCTGTCTCAGAGGTTAGAAGTAAAATGAGGATAATCATTGTATTATGAGGATAATATAGCCTCTACTTCCCAAGGTTGTTGTAAAGCTCAAATGTGATAATATTTATAGAGCAATTAGCATCATGCCTGGCACATAGTAGTCACTATTTATTTTTATATTATTATTGTAAATATTATTATGTACAGACTATATATGCGTGTTTATGTATGTGTGTATATATACATACCTATACAGGATGAAGTAGAGATAATCAACAGATAAAAGGTGATAAGAGTAAGGATGACCAAGTAAAGCTATTATAGTATATGTGTATATACATATAGATATAATATATGCATGCACATAATATGTATAATGCAAGTATTTCCAATGTGCATGTGTCAGTACAGTTTATCCTTTGTGTAAAGGAGGCATGGTAACTAAATAATTTATGCCTTTTCTTTGTCCCTGAGATGCCATAACATTTCAATTTGGTAAAGATTTCTAATCATTCAGGGTTACAGGATTGTGGCTATCAAGACATTTTTAAAGAAAGTAGCATTTTTAATAAAAAGGATCTTTGTGTCTGGGTGTTCTAGAATCTCCCCACTCCCCTCAACTGCCCATGCTCAATCCTTTCATAGGATGGAATAGTGTTTACCTTTCATGGTTCTCTTGATAGTGCAATATTTGCTGTACCTCAAGTTGTCAGTCACCTCCAATCTCTTTTCTACCAACACTGGTTTGTTGCCTTTTCTGTAAGGCCCTGTTGGTTTTATGGCAATGGTGGTAGCTCTCTCTGACCTCAGAACCACATTTAAAAAAATCCTCTGGGTCACTGACATGGTTCATCAGCATATGGGGAGTCTCTAAAATGTGCAGAAGACAGTTCTAGATTCTATAAGGGAGACACAAAGTAAATTGAATACAGTTCATTTCAGCTCTGGGGAAACCTTGCAAGCTAACCAGGAAGAGAAAAGAAACACATGTGAAGAAACCATAAGAAAGAAATGAAAAATTCAGGCTTTCTTATTGAGCTCTGTACACGGTGGAAAGGGGAGGTTGTCATAAAAGGATTCGAGACTAGCTTGGAGGAGCCACACTCCCATTATCTTTGTTATTTAGTATGCCAAGTGCCTCGTGGTCATTTATTAATTAATAGGCATTAATAGATATGCAGAAGGAAATACAAAGGCTTCTCCCAAAAGAACTGGGCTCATTTACATTGAATCCACACCCCTTCCTGCATAAACTGCATATGGCCTTTGCTGTATTCTCCTTGAGAAAGGACTGCCTCAGAAAGAAGACACCAGGAGAGCTAATCCATACTTTATTCAAATAAAATGAGTTTGGTTTTTGTGTTTGTTTTAATGTTCATATAAAATTCATAATTTGACAGACATATTACACATATGCATTTCTGGGTGTGGATATGTATGTACAGAGAGATCTCTGTAACCAGCGCTAGCCTCAGAACCATAGCGACTTGCCAATTCTCTGTCAATTGGCAGGTGTCTTATATACCTATTTATTTGATTTGTCTTTCTGAGTCCTGCCATCATTTGGCAACTGCTCCAGGAAGGCTCAACAATGGAGGTCTTTGACGCTTTATTGCAAGACTCTCTACAATCTTATTTTAGAGAAAATAATCTGATTCCTATTCTCTACCTTGAAATGATTTTTCCCCCTAACATTTGAACAGGGATATATATGAACAAGAGTGAGGAATCTTGCTGAGATACAAACCCCAAATTCTTCATGCGATTCTTTGAATCGTTTTTAAGAGCCTTTGAATTCTCTGTGACGTGAAATGGTCTATATGTTTGTCATTTATTTTATCATCTCTGATAAATCCTTTGAGATTCTGGATTAGTTATCACATGCCATTACTAATGTGTACTTTGAAAATGCTACTTTCTTAATATGGGAAACAAATGAAGAGGGTACTAAAAAAAGGGAAATTGGGGACTAGAATTATTTTCTTAAGCAATTAGGTTGCATTGAAACCTTTAAAATTAATATTTAGTTTGTTTTTAAGTATATGTATGTATTTATTGACGACTTCAGAGAAAACTTATTTATATTTTACTTTAGAAGTATCAGAATGATTTCCGTTTTCTGTAGTTTATACTTTTAAAGATATTTAAAGATTTTCTAAGGTGACGTTATTCAAGTACACAGTCGTAATGACTGGTCTCAGTATTGTGTGGTAGAAATAGTACTGGATATTGAGTCTGAGGACCTGATTTCACTGCCACTTAGTATCTGTAGGACCGTGGGCAAGTCACTTGATATATCCAAGGCCTCCAATTCCTAATCTATCACATCAAGAGATTGGTATAAATAGCATCAAAGGTCCATTCCAGCTTTAAATCCATGTTCATATTTATTTTTTTAAAAATTTGTCTATGGCAAAAAAATCTACTTTTTGAAATTCTAGTTTATCTGACTGTATTAGTAGTAGTAATATATTTACACACCTATGTACATGCATGTGTTATGTATCAGCACCTCCTAGATAGGCAGCATGGTGTGGGACAGTGAATGCTTAGAATTCTAATACCTAAGTCAAGTCTCATCTCTTACATTTATTTGTTAGCTGAGCGGCCTTAGAAAAGCCCCTTCAGATCTCTGAGTTCCATTTTCCTCATGGAATAATCATACTGGAATGCTCTACTTAACAGGATTATTGTGAAGAAAACATTCTATAAAGTGCTATATGAATCAAACCTGATATTGAAACTATGTCTAAGTATGAAAAAAAGCATAGCAGAAAAATATTTTTAATTATTTTATGGACTATATTTGAAGGTTCCTATATTTATTGAAGAATGTGCTGCACAAGTACATTATCATGCAAGAAGCACAATTTAATTAAAACTAACATTGTTCTTTTCTCAAGAAACTCATATTCATATGAGTGGGAGAAAGGATGTAACTAGTATATCCATCATTGAGCCTAAAGATTAAAAAATAAAAGTTACCTTCTAGTCTACAACACACCCTAGATTTATTAGGAAAAACAAAATCGTAGAGACCTTTGAAACATGTTACAAAACCAATGGCAGTTCAGTACAAATATCTGAGCTCAGAATTTATTCTGGTACTTTTCACTCAGATATGACCATGTTGAATTACTCAAACATGCAAATTTGGATGGAAAAAAAATCCTACTTACCATCTATACTATTCTTTGCCCTACCCCACAGAGTCTTTGAATCTGTCCTGGTGCCTTCTCCCCAGCCCTCGTTGTTGGTAAATTGTGTCCCTCCCTTGTATAAAATTTCTGCTCAAGACTCACTTTTCTTAAGCCTTTATTATTACTTATTTTTTAACTTATTACCTTTATTTATCACCATGTAACACTTCAGCAGCCCTATTAGCATTTATATATCTACATTTATAGTGGTGAGCCAGCTAGGGGACACAGTGGACAGTGTTAGGTCTGAAGTCAGGAAGACTCATCTTCCTGAGTTCAAATCCAGCCTCAGACACTTAGCTGTGTGATGCTGGGCAAGTCACTTACCCCTGTTTCCCTCAGTTCCTCATCTGTAAAATGAGCTGGAGACAGCAACGGCAAACCAGTGCATTATCTTTGCCAAGAAAACCCCAAATGGGGTCACAGAGAGTCAGACACAACTGAAAAGACAACATTTATAGTAGTAGTTTGGAATCTATACTCCTACTACATGAACGAGCATATAAGTTTGGGAACTCGTCCTCTTGCTTTTCTTAGGTCATAGGCCCAAGGGGGTAAAGGACTTTACTTTTCTGTAGTGACTCCTTAGAAATCCAGTACTCTGTTTTGCACATATAACATACACAATGATGCTTAAGATCTGCAAACACACACACACAAAATATAAAATATACTTTTGACCAGGTTCTGGTGTAGCAGAATAAGGGATGAGACAAGGGCCCCTTGGACTTTCTAAGAGCACAAGCCTGTCAAAGGGAAGGTTCTGGTGGCCCCACTCTGCAGTCTCACATTTGGCCCTGTATTATCCTGGCCTCAACCCTCACATTACTCCGATGCCTTTTTCTTCAGTGCTAGAGTTTCAAGGATTATATGTACTTGGAGGATACAGCAGATTTTCTGGCAAGAAACAGGTTCCCAAATCTTGTCACAGAAGCAGCTAGTCAGCTTTAAAGAATAAAGTCAACTTAGAAAACTTTCTCTCTCTCTCTCTCTCTCTCTCTCTCTCTCTCTCTCTCTCTCTCTCTCTCTCTCTCTCTCTCTTGTCTCTCTGTATGCTGGGTCATCTAATTTTTAACTAACTACATATAGTTAGTATATATAATATATGGTATTTATGGCTGTGTATACATATGTATATATATATAGACATATACATACACATCTATCTATCTATATTGAACTTCTAATTTTTAACTAGCCGCAGTCAATAAAAGCAAATTCCATTCTTGAGCTTCTTTTGCGTGCATTGTACAGCCCTAGCATACTGCGAAAACGTAATAAATATAAAAAGTAACAGCCATTATTGTACAATTCATTCCCTCTGGCCCACTAGAGGTATTTCTAACATGACTGCTCAATAAACGTTAATTAATAATGGTAGTCTCTGAGAAGCTGATATCAAAAAATTGGGAACGCATCCAATAGTTCAGTCATTTTTAGTTTCTCCTGCTTAGAATTAAGTGTTTGTTTGTTTGTTTTTAATGGGGAAAGCCAATGTCTTGGAATATTTCAGCCCCTAAACTTTTATAGGGCAGTTAGGAGACACAGTGGATAGAGTGCTGGGTCTGGAGTCAGAGAGACTCATCTTCCTGAGTTCAAATCTGGCCTCAGTCACTTACTAGCAGTGTGACCCTGGGCAAGTCACTTAACCCTGTTAGGCTCAGTTTCCTCATCTGTAAAATGAGCTGGAGAAGAAAGTGACAAAGACAGAAGTATCTTTGCTGAGAAAACCCCAAATGGGGTTGTAAACAATTAAACAACAAAATTTTTATATTTGCTTCTGAGTGTGCAAAAGATGAAGTGAAGAGCTGTTTAACACTTGAGTGGCACCAGTACATCTGAGGGGCTTTGCAGGTAGCTTAGCAAATGCCTTTTCCAGTTTAACTTTCTTTGTAGGCATTTATTTCTACATGTAGGCATTGAAAAACAGAGGCATCATTCTGATTTGTTTTTTGGTGTGTGTCTATCTGTCTGTGTCTGTGTGTGTCTGTGTGTCTGTGTGTTTGTGTGTTTTGGGCCGGTTTGGGTGTGGTTAAGAAGACCTTTATAGGCAATTGATGGTTAGTCCTTTTAACATTCCCTTGTATGAAAGATAGAGCTAGTCTACTCTTGCTTTTTTAAAATTTTTAATAGATCAGAAAACTGTGGATATGCCCATGTCTTTTGGCCTAAGTTTAATTTTCATCCACCCGCTACCACTTCATTGGAAAATCCCAGCAAATAGGAGGTGCTCTGTAATGTAAATGGAGCATGCAAAAGGAAGTATATCTCCTCACCAGGTGGTTCGTTGGGAAATATATATGTTTTAAAGTACCCCTTAAATTCTTGTGCCTCCTAAAGTCAGACTGAGAAAATGTTTTTTGTACTACACCCTTTTTAGAAGGTATGTTTGTCTTGTCTGCCTGTTTGCATGATTTTTTTTATTGTATCCTTTCCTGAGTACAAGCAAACAGTGTTAATGGGTTGGATGGTGGGAAAGATATCTTGACCACTTTCACCTGTTGCTAGCTTAAGAGTCAATAAACCCACAGATAATTAGTTAACCCACTTTGCACACAAAGGTTGATAGCATAGAGCCAGAGAGAGACAATGCTTTAGCCATTTATATGTTGGTTCATTGAGTTAGAGAAACTCCGTAAAAACTCTACATCCCTGAATGTTACTTATCAATCAGATTCTATATAATATTCCTTATTACTAAGATTCAGTGTGAATAAAAAATGGGGCCATAAAAGAACTTGTGAGGTTTCTTTCTAAAGAAATGAGGCCAAAATCAATGGCTAAGTATACTTACAAGATGTATTTTGCAAAGTATTTTCAAATAGTTTTCTTATTTTCTTCATTTTTCCATTGTTTGGGGATGGGAGAGAAGCTGAAGAAAAATGGAGGGGAGAGAGAGACCTAGCCGATCATAGCATCCGAAATTTGAGCTGGAACGACCGTTATAGGTCATCTAATCGAACTTCCTCATTTTACAAAGAAACCAAGGCCCAAAGAGGTTAAGCAACTTGACTGAAGTCATAAAGAGGCAAAGTTTTTTCCTTGTTTAGTCTTGTCCAACTCTTCATGACCCTGTTTCACTTTTCTTGGCAAAAATACTGGAGTGGTTTGCCATTTCCTTGTCCAGCTCATTTTATAGAAGAGGAAACTAAGGTCAACAGGGTTGCCCAGGGTCACACAGCTAGTAAATGTGCAAGGCCAGATTTGAACTCAGAAAGATGAGTCTTCCTGATCCCAGGATCGGTGGAATGCCACTTAGCTGCCCCAGAGACAAAGAGGGAGGGAAAAGATGAATACGAAATAGCCTTTTTCCCCCCTTTAGTTTAAAACAGAGATGGAGAAGAGCTGATCACCACAGTCTAAAAGGAATATATATACTTGAAGACATTCAGTAAATCACTTTCAGCCTTTTCTTCTAGATGAATAATCTCACAACCTTTAAATCTTTCTCATAAGCCTTAAATATAAAATTGGTTGGTCTATCCTTTAAGGATTGAATTCTGAGTTCAGATGGAATAGTTGTCATCCATCTTTCTGTCCCTCTCCCTAATGGGAATCAAGAATACCACTACATTTTGGGCACAGAGAGGGACAGTAGTCTTGAGAAATTTGCAAGAACAGCTTTGTTTAAAATACATAATTCAAAGGCTGAAATGATAATATTTTGAGGAAGTAATAGCAACTTATTCAGGTATGTTATTATTAAATGCAGGAGTTGAGGGGGAGTGGTACAGGGAAAGTAATTTTTGTTCTTTTTCAGTCATGTCCAACTTAGGTTTTTCTTGGCGGAGATAGATGCTAGAGTGGTTTGCCATTTCCTTCCTCACCTCATTTTACAGATGAGGAAACTGAGGCAAACAGGGTTAAGTGACTTGCTCAGGGTCACAGAGGTAGGCAGTGTCTGAGGTTGGATTTGAACTCATTAAGGTAAGTTTTTCTGGTTCCAAGGCTAGTCTTCTATCCACTGAGTCGCTTCACTGCCCTACCAGTAAAGCAACATAACTCCACTGAAAAGTACAAAATATAGTCTTGGTGTAATAATGTGTCTACAAAACCACATATAAAACAGGATTTAGACTCTTAAAAAAGAAAAAAAACTATCTTTTATTAATCTTGAAGATCTGTGTGGCATGCTTAAAATTGTCTGCCCAAACATTGTCCTTTCTGATTTGATCTTTTTTTCTCCTCTTGATAGGAGAGCACTTGTAATCCAGTTTATTCCTTGGTAAAAGGGTGTATTGACTTAAGAATATATATATACATATTTTCTGGATTTTTTTTCTTCAATCCCCTACCCAGATTAGTTTCAAGGCCCAGAAAGCAGGCCTGTCTTTTTGTGAAAAACAAAGAGGGCAGCAATTAATGAAATAGATGAACATCAATACAATTTATTATTTTTTAAAATTTATTCTGAACTTAAACACCAAAAAAAAAAAAATCATTCCCATTGGGACTGAAGAACAGAAAAGGAACACAATGGGTTGCTTTAAAAATGAGGGGGGTGTGTGTGGGTGTGGGTGTGGGTGTGGGTGTGTGTGGGTGTAAAACCGATTCAACACATACTTTCAAAATGTTACTGCTTACTTATGCTTCTTTCTAAATTGCCTTGTCTTTTCTCTACATTAAAAAAAAATTTCATTAGCTTCATTTTTGGGAGTCACTATCGCTAACCTTTACTTCCCCCAAACTCCCCGATTAACCTAGATAATGTTAAAAAAAAAAAAAAAGCAGACTTTAAAGCATAGTCAAGAAAACTGTCTCCACGAGGTGTCTATGTCCAAAACTGTATTTCTCTTTCTCTGCATCTTGTGTCCATCAGAGATGGTGGGTGACATGCTTCATCACAGGGACTCTCAGGATGTGATTGCTCATCACATGGATTTTAAATCTTTCCAAGTTGCATTTTTTTTTACAGAGCTCATGTCCTTATACAAATTGTTTGCTGTGTCAATTCACAATGTGACCTCTTTTCTAAACTAGTGTAGTCCCCCCCTTTGCTATCTTATCTTTTCCTTCCGCAAACTCTCAGAATTGAACAAATCCACAAAAAGTGACACTTGTTGTCAGTACTTTGTCATCATATAATTCCTTCCAAATATTCAAATAAATTTACCTTTCTAGGTTTCTCTGAACTCTTCTGTTTTGCATTTAAAAATTCCTGTTCATCTCTGATCATTTCATCAGAAATACTCAAATTCCTCTACGCAATTGAAGGTGTGTTTTTCCTCCTGTAAGATTATACCAATTTTAAAATCCATTTGTAAGCCTGTATCTTCTGCCTTTTGGAATATTATGTACCAAGATCTCCTCTATTTTTAGTAGATGTTGCCAGAACTTATTTGATCCTGACTCTGATCCATTGGCATTTGAACTATTCTTTCTAGAAGCTTGAAGTTTTTCTTCTTTCATGACTAAGCTCTGTATTTTCTGTATAACTTTCGTGGAATTTTTTTTTGGGGGGGGGTTTCTTTCAGGACAAAATAGGTGATTTTCAGCTTCACTGGTACCTCTTGGTTCTAATAAGTGTAAGCAGTTTTTTTTGAAATACAGTGTCCAGAATTTATTTTAGTTATGGTTTTGAGGGAGTCTAGTTATTCTTAATTATCTCTCCTTGACCGGTTTCTCAGGTCAGTTGTTTTTAATAGCAGATGTGCTACATTTTCTTCTATTTATTTTTTTATTCTTTTGATACTGTTTGATATTGGTCCAATATTTCTTGCTGTCTCTATTCTAGTTTTCAGGAAGAGGTTTACTCAGGTTAGGTTTTCTGCTTTCTCTTATAAGCTATTGATTCTCTTTCCAATTCTTTCCTCAAATGACTTTATTTTCATTTTTAGCTTCTGCTTCATTTCCTCTAGGTATTCCTATGTAGTCCTCATGGATAGTCCATTTTTCCTTTGAATCTTTGCTTGCTTGTTTTTGAGTTGTTTTCAGTTGGGTCTAACTCTTTGATGTCAGATGATGAGGGTCTGTTTCAGGTAGTGACAGAGACAAAAGAGAGAAAGAAGAAAGTTTGGAAGAGGGTAGAGTCTGGGGGATGAGGGAGGGGAGAATGAATTCAGTTTTGGACATGTTGAATTTAAGATTTCTATGAGACATAAAGTTTGAGATATCTGATAGTCAGTCACAGATTTGAGCCTGAAGGTCAGGAGAGAGTTTAAGGCTGGATAAAAACGATCTGAGATTCATCTATATAGAGATGATCATTTTATTCATGGGAGCTGATGAACTCACCAGACAAAACAGTGTAGAGGGAGAGGAGGTCTGAAGATAATCACAGTTAACCAGAATGAACTGGATAAACACTCAAGCAAAGGAGACTTTGAAGGAGTGATCAGACCAGTCTGGAGAAGAACCAGGCTGAAACATTATCATGAAAATCTAGAGAAGAGCATATGAAGGACAAAGAGTGGTTGATGGTGTCAAAGGCACTATCTATGAGAGGTCAAGAGGGATGAGTGTTGATAAGAGGCCATTAGGGAGAGCAGTTTCAGTTGAATGATGAGGTTGGAAACTAGATAGTTTAAATTGCAGAGTTTTAAAAGAGATTGCTGGAAAGGACTGGTAGAGGCACCTACTGTAGACACCTTTTAAAGAAATTTAGCCACAAAAAAAGAAGAGGAAAAATCTGGAACAATAGCTAGCAGGGCTAGATGGATAAAGTGGTGTATGCACATGCATGTGTGTGTGTGTGTGTGTGTGTGTGTGTGTGTGTGTGTGTGTGTGTGTGTGTGTGTGTAGGGAAGCAGTCAGTAGTCAGAGAGATATTAAAGATTAGTGGTAGAGTGGGGATGATAGAGGAGGCGAACTACTGGAGAAGATGGGATAGAATGGGATCATGTGTACATGTAGAAGGGTTGGCAGTGGCAAGAAAAGGGCCACTTCAAATAAAACATTGGAGATATTAGTGGGGTAGAGAACGTGAGTGATAATGGGATGAACGAGAAGTAGCAAATGTTCTCATTTTTCTTTTCAGTAAAATAGGAGGCAAGGTTCCTAGCTGAATGGGGGATAAGGGGGAAGAGGAACCATTGGAGGTTTGATGAGGAATGAAAAAGCCACCAACGAATGGTGAGTGGGATAGTGAATTGATTATGAAAATGTAAAAGGATTGCCAAACCACAGTGAGGGCCCAGTTGAGATTAAGTAAAATAAATTTGTAATGGACTCATTCAGCACAGTTTCATGATTTTTCTCCAGTTCTGTTCAGCAGCACATAAATAAGTAGAAGTAATCCAAAGTGAGGGCTAGAGATAAAAATATTTTAGGAAGCACTGGATTTCATTCCAAGATTTTAATACAAAAATAGAATTGATTAATTAGGTAAAATTAAGCTGACTGTGTTAGAAAACAGACAATTTCTACATGGGGAATGTGGCATTAGAAGGAAGGTATCATGTTCAAGTAGGAAAGCAGAAGGTTGGGAATGGGGAAATAAAACCTTCTGTTTTCATGCTCACATGCTAGGCCTTCACGTCTTAGATAAATTCTTGCTCCTGTAGATGCTCAAAAATAGACTTCTAGGAGCTACAGTGGGGCTACTAAGGGCTGTCTGAGGAGGTGGAGGCCAAGTCCTGCTCAGAGTAGTGGGAAACATTGGATAAGGAATCAAAATGACCTATGTTTTAATCTGGTTCTCTCCACTTAATAGATTTGTGACCATAAGCAAATTATAACCTATTTATAACCTGTTGCCTCCTCTGTTAAAATGGAGGAAACCTGTCCTGCCCACCAGACAGAGCTACTAAGAAAAAGGGAGTTCATGAAAACTGAGACTATATGCCATATTCTTTCTGTCTCTCACAAAATGTCACATGGTGGCTTCATGCATAACAAATGCTCGATTAATTTAATTACTAAATGAATTCATGAATGAATGGTATTTGATGGGTTACAAGGGTGGCAAACCTGCCACCTCGAGGCCACATGTGGCCCTCTAGGTCCTAAAGTGCAGCTGATTAGGTATTTAGCTAGGCAGTGTGATGTAAAGGAAAAAATGCTAGGTTTGAAGTCAGTTGTTCAACAAACAATTTATTGTTTTGCTATGTTCATTTTGCAAAGCACAAAGTCAAAAGACCTGTGTAGAGACTCCAGCAATGCATTTAATATCATTGGGAGAGCTATGTAATTTTTTGGTGCCTTAGTTTCTTCATTTGTAAACTGAGGGAGTTGGGCTAGATGGTCTGTGAGGTGTGATCCTTTGAAGTCTGTAAAGAGGGACTTTGTTTTTAGACTGGATATACTTTTACTTATCAATCAATCAATAAACATTTATTAAGCACCTACTATATACCAGGCACTGTGCTAAACACTTAGGATACAAAAAGAGACAAAAGACAGCCAGTGCCCTGTAGGAGCTTACAGCTTAACTGGGGAGACAACATGCAAATAATTATATTCTAAGCAAGTCCTTTACGGGATAAATAGGAAATAATGAACAGACAGACAGCACTAGAATGAAGAGGGGATCGGGAAGGTGAGATTATAGTTGGGACTTAAAGGAAGACAGGGAGGTCAGTAGTCAGAGCAGGAGAGGGAGAGCTGTGCAGGCAGAGGGGCAGCCCAGGACAATGTCCAGAACTGATACTTGTAGTGTCTCGTTCATGAAACAGCTGGGAGGCCAGCATCACTGGATCACAGAGTGTGTGGTGGAGAATAAGGTGTAAGAGAATTGGAAAGGTAGGAGGAGGAGGCGGGGCCTAGGTTATGAAGAGTGTTGAATGCTAAACAGAGCATTTCATAGTTGCCCCTGGAGGCAACAGGAAGCCAAAGGAGTGTATTAAGTAGTAGATGACATGATCAGACCTGCATTTTAGGAAAATCACCTTAGTGATTGAATGGAGGACAGATTGGAGTGGGAAGAGGCTTGAGGAAGGCAGCCCTCATCAGCAGGCTTTTACAATAGTTTAAGCATGAGGTGATTAGGGCCTCCACTAGAGTGGAGACCATGTCAAAGGAGAGAAGGAGGTATATTCAAAGATGTTGCACAGGTGAAGTCAACAGGTCTTGGTAACAGTTTAGATATGGGGTGGGGGATTTGAGAGATAGTGAGGAATCCAGGAAGACTCCTAGGTTGCTAGCCTGTGTTCATCCTTCATTGCTGAAGAAGACCATGCCATCAGAGAAATGGTGACATGACTTGCACTTGATTTTGTTTTGAGTAAGGGAGGGCTGTGTAGGTCACCAGCCCCACTTGTCCTTCAGAGCCATCTGAATCCAGTGATCAGATATTCATCAGAATGACTGGAGATGACCCAGGATGAGGCAATTGGGGTTAAGTGACTTGTCCAAGGTCACACAGCTAGTGAGCATCAAGTGTCTGAGGTGAGGTTTGAACTCAGGTCTTCTTGACTCCTGCACTGGTGCTCTATCCACTGTACCACCTAGCTGCCCCAGGTTGCTAGCCTAAGGGATGAGAGAATGATGTCACCCTCTATGGTAATAGAGAAGATAAAAGGAGAAGAAGGGTTTAGGGGGAAAGATAATGAGTTCTGTTTCGACATATTGAGTTTAAGATGTTTACCTAACATCCAGTTAGAAATATCTAAAAGGTAATAGTAGTTGGAATCTAAGTGTTTTTGACTCTGAAGTTGGTTATCTATTAGTCCATCAGTAAGCATTTATTAAGCACCTTTTTATGTTCCAGGTATTGTGCAAAGTACTATGGATACAGAAAAGGGCAGAAGCAGTCCCTACCCTCAAGTTCATATTCTTAAGAGAGAAACAAGCATGAAAATAACTAGTTTTATCCAAGATAGATACAAAGTCTATGGAAGGTTATCTTGGGGAGGGGGAAGAGGGAAGACTCTAGCACCTGGAGGCTTCAGAATCTATCAGGAAAGACCTGCTATAGTAGATGGGACTTATGTCCAATCTTGAAGGAGTGCAGGAAAACTAAGAAACCAGAGGTGAGGAGAGACAAGTATTCCAGCCAAAGGAAATAGCCAGTGAAAGAGTGTGGAGTCAGGAGATGGTATATCCTGTTTAAGCAGTAGCAAAGCCAGTGGAGCTGGATTCAAGATGTTGGGGAACTGAGAAACGGATAAGACTGGAAAGGCAGGAAAGGGCCAGGTTGTAAAGAGCGCTAACTAGAGAATTTTATTATGATCCTAGAGATAAGAGAGAGCCAATGGAGTCTACTGAGTAGGAGGCTATGGGCAAAGGAACCTGGTTAGATCTACACTTTAGAAAATTTATCTTGTCAGCTGAGTGGAGGATCAATTGGATTGAAGAGACACTTGAATCAGAGAGACTGTTGTTCAGTCATTTTTCAGTCATATTCATCTCTTTGTGAATCCATTTTGGGTTTTCTTACAAGGATACTAGAGTGATTTGCCATTTTCTTCTCTACTTCATTTTACAGAGGAGGAAACTGAGGCAAACAGGGGATATGGACTTGCCCAGAGTCACACAGCTAATAAATGTCTGAGGCCAGATTTGAACTCATGAAGTTGAGTCTTCATGAGTCTAAGCCTGGCACTCTATCTACTGAACCACCTAATTGCCTTAAAAATGATTGACCTGAAGGTTATTTACAATATTTTGTGAGTGAGGTGACAAGAACCTTCATCTAAGTAATGTCTAGGTGAATTGACAGATGGGAACAATCACAAGAGGGACTGTGAAAGTACAAATTGCAAAACTTTACAACATGATGGATGAATGGAGTGAGTGAAGGTTTGAAGACGACATTGCAGTAGGAAACTGGGATGATTGGGAAGATGATAGTACATACCCTCAACATTATGACCTACTACCTTGCAAAGTATTATTAACCTCATCATTATCATAGTTTCTGACCTCTTTTCCCCCCAAAGGAGTAAGTTAGGTACAGCAGAAATGATTACGAGTTCATACATGTCCCTCAACAACAGGCCAGAGTGCAACTCCAACTCAGAGAATTAGGGGTTTGTCTTCAGGGAAGATTGTGTATGCAGAGTATTTCAAGTACCTACCGATAGCTTCAGGCCTCTCCTCTCCCCAAATAATTTTTCTACAAGCTTGCTATTGCCTGAATCATTTTTAATACGGTCTATGCCTTTCATTCTAAACTTAGAAATAAAAACCAGAAAATATAAATTCCTGATTAAGGTGATACATTGAGTCATATTCATGCTTGACTAATCAGTCAATCAGGATCTTAATTGACCACAGATCTTCTCTTGGTTGGTTAGGATGGAAGTAAGAAATTAGCATGACATAGGTACCTGCCTCTGGGATGGGTTTCAAAGATAGTGAGAGGGTGGAGAACTAGGGAAACTGGGGGTAGTAACGACATATTTCATGGGTTTGGGTCAGTTTACCTACAACTGTGTTTAGACAAACAGAAGATTTTGGTAGAGGTAGTTTTAGATTGCATAGCTGTAGACACATGCTCCTTAAAAGAAACAAGGTCCTGGAGCCATACACCATAAAGCCTCTCTGATTCCAGTGCTTAAAGGTACAATGCCTGGACATAGTGGGCTTTTAATAAATGGCTATTGATTGATTAATTAATGTAATTTATGAAGTCTTTTCAATTATCTGGAGGCATTGCAAAGAAGCTTCTGCCCTCTTCTCCCTACCCCCAGGATTTATTGAAATATCACTGAATTTAAAATAATACTTGAAAAGTATTCCTTTCAATTTAGTAGCAACAAACTAAATTTTTGAATTATGCATCTTTTTTTCATAATTTCACTCGTTCAAGGAGTTTTGTTGGGTTCTTCCTCTCAAATGCTAACCATTTTCTGGAATTGTTTCATGGTTCTCCTTAGTTTCTGTCTCATCTATCAGCCATAAACGTCAATCTAAATGAAAGGATCTATTATGTTCTGATGAACAGCTAACGCAACTCAGATGTTTGTTGTTTGACAAATATTAATAATTGCATATTCTAACCTGAAAACATGTATATATATGTATATATGAGAAAGGTAAGACAGTTATTTTTCATATATGGAAAAATGTTTTCTTCCTCCATTTGAAATAGCATCCTAAAATAATGTTTAAAATCACACAAACTAATACATTCACAGTCCCACAAATCAAAGTCTATTCAGAAAGTGAGACATTAGTATTCCACAAGAGTGAAAACCATTTATTAACATCAGAAGAGTGTCAGTCTCACAATGTCTGAACAGAATGTTTAGAAGGGATGCACATTGTCTAAATCATTCACTTCAAAAGGCCATGAATTTTACGACGAAGTCTTCTCTAGAAAGACGGTTCCCTAGTACACTACTCATCACCCCTTCTGCAATCAGACTTCCTGTTGTCTTCAGAGGGATTTGCCTGGCCCTTATAAATGGGTGAGTTGTTTCCTGAAGAAGCACTGGGGCTAACATAAACAGTTTACTGAAACTGTGCATCTGTTCTATAGTCTAAGCCATTGTAATATGGCTGGAGACAAATATCAAAGTTTGTGGGGAATCTGTCATCACAGGAAATTATCAACAATTCTAGCCTTTCTTTCCTGTGTTTTCATGGCCTCAGAGGCAAGCACAAAAGATTATAGTTTCCATTTCAGCTTTCATATCACTGAAGCTTTCCATCTCAGACTAGAGTTGAGAATGGTTGATTTCTAAAGACCAGATTTTGCCCTAGTCTTTGGGGAGGGTCATGATTTGATTGCTGTAGCAAGTGGTATTGTTTTGGTCCAATACACAGATATCGTCCAATGGAAGTGATTGTCCTGACCAGTTACATTAATGTATTCAGTATGCTGACATTTCCGCTTCACATATTCTAATTTTGGGGGGCTTGCCAGATTTTGATGAGGATCTGGGGCAAGAAAGAAGGCATGATAGAGACCTGTGTAGATGAGAATTTCCCGTGAATATTTGATTTCCTTGAAGTGATACTCTGAAGAAGTAACATTTTTAAAGGGAATACAGTTGAATCCAGGGCAGCTATGTGGCACAATGAATAGAGTGCTGTGCCTGAGGTCAGGAAGGCTCATCTTTGTGAGTACAAATTCAGCCTCAGCTACTTAGTCTCTGGGTGACCCTGGGCAAGTCACTTAACTCTGTTTGCCTCTGTTTCCTCATCTGTAAAATGAGCTGGAGAAGTAAATGGCAAACCACCCCAGTATCTTTACCAACAAAACTCTAGCTGGGGTCACCAAAAGTCAGACATAACTGAACAACAACAACAAAACAAGTGAATCCAACAGTAATCCTGAAGGCCATTACAGCAGGAGGTAGTATGGAGCTGTGAAAGAACACTGAACTTGAAACTCCAGAACCCTAGTTCTAATCTTGGATTTGCGTTTACATACGTTTGGGCAAGCCCTTTAACTGCTGTGTGCCTCAGTGTCCTCCTCTGTCAAATAGGAGGTGAGACTAGATAACCTCTTCAATACCTTCTAGTTCTAAAGCTTTGCCCTGAGGATCCTTTCAGCCCTGGACCTATGATCCTTATGAGTTCACAAACCCATAGCACTAATTTGACTTTGGGAAATTTGGACACATCTGCGGGTTCTTTTCCATCACTTGATCAGAAAGGCTTGCTAGGTGTAGCAGAGTACAGTGGAGCTCTTAATTCCCTTGTACTATACACTAAGCCTCTCCTAACAAAGCCCAGGATCTCATGAGCTTTGTTGTCTGCCATAATACCCTGATGACACACACAGAACTTGTAATCCACTAAAAGCCCCAGATACTTTTCAAATGAATTGCTGTCTAGCCATGCTTCCCCTACAGTATAATCATGCAGTTGATTTTTTTAATCCAAATGTAAGACTTGTATTTGTTGGTATTAAATTTTATCATTTTAGATTGACCTCAGTGTTCTTGGGATCATAGGTTCATAGATTTAGAACTAGAAAGGGACCGTGGAGGTCACACATTCCATCCTTTAGGAAGCATAATGATGATGAAGATGATGATCCACAGTTACAGAACACCTTATGGTTTACAAAGTACTTTACACATGTTGTTTCATTTGTTCCTCCAAACAACCCTATGTAAAAGGTGTTACTGTGAGGACACCGAGGCAGACAGAAGCTAAGTGTAAATGATTCACCCAGGGTCCCCCAGCTATTTAGTGTCTGAGACAAGTTTTCAGTTAAGGCCCTTCTAACTCCCAAGTCCCATACTCCGTCCACTGAGCCACCCAGCTACACTAAAAAACACATTTCATTCTTTTGGGACTGTGGGATAATTCTTTCATCCAAAACAATAGCTAACCCTGCTAGTTTGGTGGCAGCATTAAATTTGATAAATCTATCTTCTATGCCTGTATCCAAATCATTTATAAAAATGTTACTAGCACAAAGCCAATCACAACAGATCTGTGGTATGCCCTGATGGAAATTGCTTTCCACGGTGATATCACAACATTAATGACACTTCCTTTGGTGTATACATTCAACCAGGTCCAAATCCATCCAAATGTCCTATCTTCTATACGCTATCTTTTTCAAGAAGAGCTAGAGAGAATGTGTCTCTTTTCCTGAATTCAAAGTAAACTATCTAAACATTATTCTCCCAATCTGTTGATCCACAGTAACCCTGTCAAAAAAGAAAGCCTGGTGAGTTTGGCATGAAAGTCTCTTTATTAAGCCAGGCTTTCTTGTTAAGATCACCATGTCCTTTTCTAAAAGTTTGTGACTTTATCCTTTAACCTAGAATTTTTCCAGGAGTCACAATTAGATGCACTAAAATTTTCAGACTCCACATTCTTTTCTTTTTAAAAATTGTGACATTTGCTGTTTTTTTCCAGGCCTTTGTGATTCTTTTCCATTCTCCAGCACATACAGTGGGCACTTAACAAATACTTGTAGATTTCTTGTGTTTATGTGGTTTTATATATATATATATATATATATATATATATATATATATATATATGTATATATATATATATATATACACACTCACATATATATGTCTATGTACATATGCATATTTTTGTACATATGTGTACATACATATATATATAACACACATCTATATCTACTCATCTTTAATAGAGAAGGAGAGAGAAGAGAGGGCAAAGAGGAAGGACAGAAAGGAAAGAAAAGAATAGTATAAAAGAAATAAAAAGGAGAAAATAATAAAAATGGTTTGTAGGTGAAAGGAATAATGAAGTATACTCAAGACACTGATAAGCATCTCCATAACAAGAGCCCTCACAGGCTACTCTTCTAATTAAGCATCTGTGATACTAACTTCAGCATGGCTGAACATATAGGAAGGAGACAAAGTAGAATTAATTCCTATACCCACAGCAGTAATAGTACCGGAATGGGAGTGAAAAGATGAAAACCAAGGTCCAGCATGTCCTTTCTCCATGCCTCTTTCCTCTTCTTAAAGAAGCAGAGAATGTGGCATATGTTATCAGATACAACCTTGGTTTGCTTAACTGTACCTCCTTGTTATAAAACAAAGAAGAATCAACTATGTTTGGGATATTTTTTAGAATCAAAAAAATGTTTTAAAAAAAAGAACTAGTCACTTCATCCCTCCCGGATTCACTTTCTTCATTTTTGCAATCAGTGGGTTCCATTAGATGGTCTCTAAGGTTTTTTTCCTCTGAAATTGTATGATTCTTTATTGTTAATATAATAGTATAATATTCCATTTAATCCATTTTTTTCTTTGGCCTTTCTAGGATACTTCCATCTTCATGATTGTAGCATTCCATATTTGTTCCTTTTAGTTTAGTCTGTGGTATTGACCCCTACCAATTCCCAATTGTCACATCTCTTATTAGAGCCCAGTATGTGATATCTGTTGTTCTCCATTTGAGGGGAAAAAAAAGAAGATCTTTCATTTCCTTGCTTGCTGGCTGAACGTGGAATATGTCCAGACAGGCTCTGGGTTTTCCACTTGTATGTTTGTTCCTTGTCTACTGGGATTTTCCTTCTCACATCTTTTTAATTTGTGCCATGGTCTTGTTTTGCTTGAGCATTGAGATGCATCTGATTAATCACTGAGCAGTCTTTCAAATTTAACATTGACAGAATGGTTTTGAAAGGATGCCAATTAGCAGATTTGGCTGTATGGAAGACTATATTGATTTTTAAATCAAGAAAACTCATTACTTCCCTCATCTCTTAGAAGACCTTTATGACATTTTTTTGAGTGGGTAGAACTGAGAGCCAGTAAACTCACCTCCAATCCAACCATAGTCTTCATATTTCAGATACTTTGCATCTATAGTATTTTCAGGTTTCTAAACCAAGTTAATATGCATTAGAAGGCAGCTTGGACATCATTTTATTCCCTTTTTCCTGGCAGATAAGGTTCTCTCATTATCAAAAAACCTAAGACTATCTGCTTCCACTTACAGGATTATATAATAATCCTATAGCATATACATAATATATGATTTATATGATCCTATATCATGTAAATGATATAAAATATCTTTTTTTTGTTTTTGGAAAGTCAATCTTGAGATCTGTTGAGCCCTTCTCTTCAAGCCCCCCACTGGAAAAAGGAGGAGAAGGAAAGTGCCTTGCGTAGCTTGTTGCTTCACTGACTCAGAACTCGACTTGGGTCTCATTTTCAAAGGGGAACATCTCCCCACTGAAGTAGCATTAGAGAAGCACTTTGCAATTATTGTTCTAAATCTGCATTCTAGAAACATGGCTTATTTTACTTTCCCTTTCAGTTCTGCATATTTTCTCTTTGGGGACCTAGCCAACTCAGTCCATCCAAACTCATTCATTTTACTTTCTCTTAGTGAATATATTCCAAGTTGTCATAACTGAACAGTATGGTTCTAGAAGCCTTGGCATCCATCCTTCTGCCAAAGAGCTTGTTGCCAAATTTGACAATGTATGCCTCTTTGTTTTACTAGAATATGTAATATTGCAGCGCCTAGTTTGGATCACAAACCCTTAGACAGCAGGGAGTTTAAAGTCTATAACCTTCTCTAGCATTTCCCTTCCAAGCCATTCAACACCTAGCTCGCAACTCCCTCACCTAAGCAGTCTCCATTGTTTAAAAATGTTTCCTTGCTAACTGTATACTCCTCATTTCCTTGAAAGGGACTTGACCATTTTTATATTATTTTTTCCCACATTATTATCTTCTTGTTGTCTGCCCTTCCTTCTTGAAGAGAACCATGACATCAGGAAGGTGATGCCATGACTTGTAAGTGAATTGGATGAAAGTGAGGGAGGGCTGTGCAAAGTCACTAGCCTCACTTTCTCCTCTGAAGCCATCTGGGTCCAGTGGCCAGATATATATCAGGATGATATAGACATAGATCATGGTCCCCTATTATCTTTGAAACATTTAAGTATCTTAAAGATAGGATTATTTTGGCTGTGAAGGGAGAAGGATCAGTACATGAGTGAGCTTCATTTTTCTTGAATCCTGATTGAAAAACACTTCTCCTATTAGAATCCAGACTTGTCTCTTGCATTTGCCTTTTCAAGAAAGGAACCAGACCAACAAAAACATCATGTTTGCTTTGGAGACATATGATTCAGCTCATTACCTTAATGAGACTTCCCTACAGAGATAGCAGCTGAAAATTAAGGTTGGGAGGATGAAGGTGGGGAACAGGATGAAAGGCTGTCTTTAACATAGCACATTAACCAGTTAGGCCTGTCAGTGTTTGCTTTTCCTAACTTGAAGATGAATCCATTAGCAGCATTCTTAAATTTACCCATCTTACTGTTCAATGAAAAATATATATCAAAACCCAGAAACTTTTTTGCCAGTGATAACTAGACATTAGTAAAACATCTGATTCAGTTCTATGCCCACTGCAACCTAAGTCTGAAATGTCTTTGTGAAACTGAACTTTTGGAAACACTCTTTCCTATGCCTTCTTAAATTACCAGTGGCAAAATTCCAGCTTTGCTGTATTGTTCTTGACCTGCAACTGCATGGAAAATCACCAGATGCCCAGAGCAGGTCAAAGAAATAGTATATTGTGCTTTTGTGTGAACTGTATTTGTTATTTATGATAATAATAAACTGGACAGACTAAATCTGAATTTGCGGTGGGACACACAGACACACTCTTACATGCCCTGTATTGATAAAATAACTTTTTTTTTTTTTTAGAAATATAATAAATGGCTTGAGTGCTGTCTCTGGAAGCAGAATTTGTACTAAGTAAGGAAAAGGGATGGTGAAATTTACTCCTAAACTTCAGAAAAAAGCAAAACAAATAAAACTTCCCTGTGCTTTTATCACTTATTTTCCCCCCAACATGTTGAGAGCCAACATTCTATGTTTGTTTCATCTTAACCAATAAAATGATCAGATCATAAAAGTCAGTATAGTACTTCATACACTCTGTATATAGACAAAAAAATCTATCAATGATATCATTGAAATTTCAACATCATAAAATTAATGGTTTTAGAAACTTCAATTGGGAAGGACTCTGGTCAGTAGTTTTCCATGGACAGAGTATGTTGGAATGTCTCTCACCTGCTCAAGTGAGCTTATTTGTCCTTTTGAAGATGAAATTAGGACTGAGACTTTGATCTCTTATGGGATTACCATGATACAGCACTTGAAAGAAAGCCCATGGCAACCTACCTGCCTTTCCTTCTTGAAAATGTGGGCAGATATGCCCCTGAGCATATTATTGTTTATTTTTCCAGTCTTCATGTATCTTGAGTATATATTCCCATAAAATCAAGTTTTTATTGTCTCCTCTTGGCAGATTCTCTACACATTAAAGGGAATCATACACAATTATGGACTAAATATCAAGGCAACTAAAATTATTATTATTATTATTATCGATCATCCCAAGGCACAGTTCTGGTTTCCTCTGAGGATGAAATATGGAAAGTTTCTGGGCAAGTAGGTGATTGCCTCATAAGAAGCGTGGGGAAGGGGGAACTTAGAGAAACTGACTAGAACTACATTTCAATTCTACTTAGAAATATTGATTCATTGACGACCATGGGCAATGAATAAGTGCTACAAAGGTGAAGCACTGCACGGGCTACTTCATTAAGTGTTTATAACCTTGCAGGGAGGAGGAGAATGCAAATATACAGGTAGTTATTTTGCCATAAGTGAAAAGTAGAAATCCAAAAGGGAATAAATTTGTAGTTTAGGAGGCAGATTGAATTGGGAAAGTGGTTTGGAAGGGAAGGAGAGATATGGTGGGGGGAGTGGGGAGAGGAATTGATGTAGGAGGCTATTACAGCAATTCAAGCAAGAGGTCCTGACCTGGGTGGGGCAATAAAAGTGGAGAAGAGGGGTGACGGGAACCGGAGAGGTTATGAAGGTAGAATTGAAGATGTTACTTACTGGATGCAGGAAGTATGGAAAAGTCCCAGGTGACTGAAGTTCAAATATGAGTGACTGAGAGGATGGTAATTAGCATCACCAACAGATGTGGAAAAGATTCAAAGACAGGTTTGGGAAGAAGATGAGGAGTTCATTTTTGGACTTAGAGTAATTAATTGCAAGGGAATATTTTACCACCAGAAGCAGTTAGGAAAAAGACACACTCCTTTTGACATGTAGATTGTGTGCGTGTTTGCCCTTCCATAAAACAAAACTAACATATCTCAGAATTCTTATTCTCTAGAGATAATAGAAAATACATGACTCTTCTTATTCTTGAGATATATCCTAAATTCCTGTTCCAGACTTCATCCAAAGACATTTTTGCAATTGTTTCTTGTCAAACACACACACACACACACACACACACACACACACACACACACACACTGATCTACTGTGTATGGCAAAGAATTAATTAGCTTTTTATGGCAAGGCAAAAATCTTGGCAGTAAATGTATCATTTGCTGGAAGTAAAAGGCAGTGGTGACTTCTTTTGTTCACCATGAAAACCAATCATACAGACAAAATCAAATACTGTCTTTGGGTTGTCTCTGAATAGTCCTCAAAAGAGAGAAAGGGAAGTGTGTCAGTCCAACACCATTCATTTACAAAAAAAAAAAAAAAAAAAAGTCGATAACTGCCTTAAAGCTCATTTGTAATGGAATATAAAACCCCAGGTAACCACCCCCAGAGGCCTGACTGACTGCCTTGTCTGTGGGTGGAGCAGTGCAGCAATAGTGCTTACCTTAGCTTCCCCTCGGTAGATTCCCTGGGGTAGTGGGCAAAGCTGAATCCTAGAACTCTGCCCCAAATTGCCACTATAAGCACATGTTGCCAGCTATCTGCCAACCAGAGCTGCTAATAGCCCTACAGTGTTTAGGTAAAAAAAAACAAAAACAAACAAAAAAAAAAAACAGCTCTATTGGGTAGGGACTTAGGTATAATATGACTTGGCCAGACTAGTCTGCCACATCTGCCTTCCCGAGGCAGATGATATGACATTTAAGCCTTTTTTCTAAGTGTGCTAAAGGTATATTCTGTAAGGATAACTCTATCTCTGCAAGTAAAGAGTAAATAGATTTTTTATCAGCTGGTCTTTCTTTGCCAACTTATTATATTAATAAATTGGGGGGGAGGGGTTAGGGAGGGAAGGACTAGGAGGGGAAGCCCCTTTCCACATGTGGGCAACCGATAGAACAAAACAATGGAAAGAGCAATGGGTTACTTGCCTTTCTTTTGATCAACAACTGCTAAGAATCTGCTTTGTGCAAAAGGCTAGATGGCAAAGTTGGTGTTCATCTTATTCCTGACTTGTGCTTTACTGTCTATGGAAATACGGTGTCAGCAATCTAGAGCTAAGGTTACAAGTGGCTAAACTGCAAAATAAAGGAACAAGATATATAACACTATGGCATCATGGACTTCATGTGCTCCCATGGTATTTTGATTTAGAATTGAAAATGATGCAAAGCTATGGTATCAACAAAAAGAAAATGTTTGCATTTCTCAACCTTTGAAGGGAGAAATTTGCCATCTTGCCATCTGTATTAGTTTCCTTGTATTTAATTTTCCAGGACTTAAGAAGTAAAATACTAATTCAAAGGCATATGGTCAGAACAGAGACAAAAATCAATTCCTTGGAGCTCCAGAAGTACTTTAATTTATGAAACAACTGTCATTTGACATAAATTTATCTTCCTGAAGATTCAGAGTTTTCAAGATTTATTTTTCACAGATTCTTTTGTGAAAATGACTAGCTAATAGTTGAGGGAAAAAAGGGAATAAAGAATATTTTCTCCATTATATTCCAGTAATTTGATAAAGACCTTAAGTGGAACTTTTTGCAAATTTCCAGAAACCCATTAGTCATAAGAGTTTGATGGATGAAGGCATTTTGCAGTAAGTCTTATGACAGGTACAAATTTTTGGTTTTCTCTGCCAGTGGTTCTGTGTAAGCATTCCAACACTACATATATCTGTTATTCAAAGCCAGAAAATATTAGCCTGATAAGCCATACATGGGGTGCCTCAAAGCTAGACTTAGAGGAAATGAATTTTTATATTGTGGCAAGAAAGATATAGATGGGACACAGGGAGAAACACCCTTTACCTCCCCTAGGAAGCCTCCTAAAACTAACTACTCTACACACTAATAAGTACAACAAACAGACTTTACATGGAGGTGGAATAGATGTCTAACTAAAGAGGTAGGAATTTAGGAGCAAATAGGAAAATCTCCCCTCCACCCAACCCCACCCACTACTATTCTTACCAGTGCTCCATGTCCTTTAAGTAGCAAAGCCTCTCTGCCATCCTTCATTCAAGAGACATAAAATGAAAAGCTTCATGGGTAGAGCAAAACTGGCAAATTTCTACTCAAGTGTGAGTGACTGAGAATAGATCTTTTCCTACAGAAGGAGTATTAAAAGGGAAGAAAAAAGCCATTCAAGAATTAAATAAGTTAGGACAAGGATGGGGAACCTGCTGCCTCAATTTGGCCTTCTAGATCCTCATGTGTAGCCTTTTGATTGAGTCCAAGTTTTACAAAACAAGTCTTTTTATTAATAGAATTTTTTCTGTGAAATTCAGTTTCAGTCAAAGGGTCACACCTGAGGACCTAGATGGTTATATGTGGCCACAAGGTTGCAGGTTCCCCATACCTGAGTTAGGAGATATTTTTTTGTGTATCTTGCTTTGTCTAAATAGTAGGTTTATTATAAACAGAAACACATTTTCTATTTATTTCCTATAAGTGTTTGAGAAGCGCTTTATTAAATATTTGTTCAAGTGCTTTGTTAACAGTCAAATAAGGCTGATAATGGAATTGCAATTATGGTGAGGCCTTTAAACAAGGTAGCTTTTAACAAGGGTTTCCAGAAGCAGTGTCCAGTCAAAATACTAGCTTACAGGCAATCCTCTTGATGGCCCCTCCTCCTAAGGTGCCTTACTGATGTCTAATTCTCATGGTGCAACCACCTCACCTCTCTTTTCCACTGTTTTGATTGCTGGCTGAATGCATTTTGAGACTTTAATGGAGATATTTTAGGATGTGACTCAAATTCTACTCATTTGTTAGTACAGTAGCAGCGGCAATTATCTATTCCTGGACATAACTTTCAAGGATTAGTGGTAATTTGCTTGTCTTCATGCATAGAACTAAGCACCACCAGACATTCTGGGTTGCTATAACATTGTACTTTGCTGACAAAAAACTTATATACATATATATGTATATGTGTGTATGTATGTTTTATGTATGTGTGTGTGTATATTATATATATATACGTCTCCTTTCCTAAAGTATTTCACAATTTAGGGTTTGTTTTTGTTTTAGTTTGTTTTTTAAGTTCCTTGGGAAGCATGATCTTTGACATCCTATAGTGTTCAGTTTGACTTTATCAGAAAGGAATGTCTGATTCCACCTAGCTAGGTTATATTTTGTGTTCAATAAATACCCTTGTTCAGATGCTAGTAAAAGGCAGCCTAATGTAATGTAAATGACTTTTTGACATGTCATATGAGACTAAAAATCTGTAAGTAAAAACAAAAATTACGTAGGTTTGTGGTTCTCCTAGTCTGTGTTGACCACACCAAAGGGAAAAGTTTTGAATACGTTGTTATCTTGATATTAAAATTGCAGTGTATGTTTTACTAAGACCAGTTTCATTTAGTAATTTAATAGTGTATTTGTCCATAACCAGCCTCTAATTATTTCATCTCTCTTTAGTAATGACCCCACTCCATCTTTCATTTTTAGTACCTAAAAAGCTCATTGGCCTAATGGTTTTGCATTTTACTCCAGCATAATTTTCACTGAAAAAGCAGCAAGTCTTAACTCTTTGTAACCCTACAGAACAGTACCAGCATTTTAAACCAGAGATGAAACAGATACTGGGAATTTGTTCTTTTGCCTTCCTTCTTTCATTCCTTCCTTCCTTCCTTCTTCCTTCCTTTTTTCCTTCTTTTCTTCTTTCCTTCCTTTCTTCCTTCCTTCCTTCCTTCTTTCCTTCCTTCTTTTCTTCTTTCCTTCTCTCCTTCCTTCCTTCCTTCTTTCCTTCCTTCCTTCCTTCCTTTTTTCCTTCTTTCCTTCCTCCTTTCCTTCCTTCCTTTTTCCTTCCTTCCTTCCATCCTTCCTTCCTTCTTTCCTTCTTTCCTTCCTTCCTTCCTTCTTTCCTTCCTTCCTTCCTCCCTTCCTTCCTTCCTTCCTTCCTTTCTTCCTTGCTGTGCAAGTTACTTAATCACTGTTCCTCAGTTTGCTCATCTGTAAAATGAGAATAATAGTGGCATCAACCTCCCAGGGTTGTTATGAGGATCAAATAAAATATTTGTAAAGTGCTTAGTATTGTGCCTGGTAAATATATGCATTTAAATGCTTTCCTTCCTCCTTCCTTCCTTCTTTCTGTTTTTAAGTTTCACGTAGATAAATGTACCTGCTAGCCACAAAGTTCAAGTTCTATTCACCTGTGACAACTTTTAACTTTTACTTTTTTTAGAAAAGAAGAGACTTGTTTGGGACCAATAAATTCTATCAGGTAAGGACTGCTGGTAGTGGAGTTTTCTGACAGATTTTTTTGTTTCCTCTTTTTTGGAGGCAAACTTCTAAAGGTTAGAGCAAATAATGTTGTTTAGCAACAAATTCTGATTATGTCGCTCCTGCAGTGGCTTTTATGTATAGTGTGAGTTAACATGAAATGTCTCTGGTAATAAGGTCATTTATTTTTGAAAACTTACCACTAACTGTAGAGTAGTGCCAAGATGTGTGTTTTGTGTGTGCATGAAATTCCTGAAGCATCAGTTCATTTTTTTTAAACAAGAAAACAGCCCCCAAATGCTGGGATAAGCACTTAGTGAAAACCTCAAGATGAAAGAATTTTATGCATGTAATAATCTTCAATTATTCAGTTGCCCTTTATGTTACATCAGTAAAACATCCTGATTCTTTGCCATATCCAAACTGAATCAAATTTAGCATATTTCAGAAATAATAATTCTATTTCTAGAAACTGTATCCATCCTGAAAACTGATAAATGAATGTAAAGGAATTACCACTGATTTAATTATATATTTCTTATGATTTCAGAAGCCTGATATCACTTTAGTGAGAAAATAATTTTAATATGGTCCAAATCCTGTTTCTTACTTTCACCTGATTTTAGAAGTTAGATGGGTACAACTTTGAGAAAAAAAAATTCAGGCATTACCCATTGTAGACTTTAAAAAAAAAAACTGTAAAAATATCTATTATGTTACTGCTCAGTCTGTAGCCTACTGAAATGACTCAGGTATTTGTAGTTATTACATCAGAAGACAAATATTCACAACATTGGCTAGACAGTATCGCCTCTTTTAGAGGTATGAAACGATTTGGCAAAGCGGGACGTTCTTTTTTGAACCATTTAGAGTCTTTTTCATACAAGTGATGTCTCAAAATATGTTCTTAGGCCAGCACTATAATTATAGACGTCTGTGATAAATAGCCAAGGAGGGAAGATATAAAGAGGTTTAGGCAGGGAGGAAAACTGTACCCTTTCCAAGTTTATTTGAAATGAAGTGTAGAGTCAGGCAGGAAGTAGAGGGAAGCAGTTCCAAGTCAAAAGCCTGAAGAAGAAAAATTCCTGTATAATTAATGGACAGGGTGTTGGAAGGGTAAAAAAACGGTACTAGAACATAAATAGTCAAAGGCTACTCAGTAAATGTGATTTATGGTCATGATAAAGTTTGTGTCTCTAAGTGGGAACCATCTGGTGAAGGCTTCTTGGGAACCTCTGGAGTTGTAATTCTATCTAGGACAAGGGAAACCCTTTACTTTGCTTCTCCTGGAAACTGGTCAGCAGCTCATAAGCAATGAAATTAGACTTTTTGGCCTTAGACAAGAAGAGAAAGTGTTTTCTTATTGAAGTGTGGTATGAAATGATTTGGCAAAGTAGAACCAGCAGTAAGGAAAACCCTGCTCTGATGCCATTGTGGTGGTGACTCTGGGCTCTTGAAGACGAGTGTGGGCAGCACAGCGCATAGGATTTGTAAACTGAGGACCTGAGTACTGTTTCCTATGCAACTTTTGATGAGTCATTTAACTTCATTTAACCTCAGTTTCCTTGTGTGTGAACAAGCAGGTTGGACCAAGATGACCTGTAAGGTCACTTCCAGTTCTGGAACCAATGATTCTATAATCCTAGGTCTTAGCCAGTTTGAAAGCTTTGGCTGCAGAATGATGACCAGCTTGGGTATCAGTTGTTGAAAGTCTAGCTTAGCCAAGGGCAACGAGATTCACAACCAGAAAGCTGGCTACAGTGGGGTGATTTAAAAAAAACGAACAAACAACTTTTTCGTCATTTTGCCCTGACAACTCATGAATCTTTCAGAGTATAAAACAAGTGCTATAGATAAGAGTCCCGAGACACAGTTCTATTTAACTGGGAAATTTTGAAAGCATATACAAATTCTTTTTCAAGATCAAGTTTTGAATGATTGCTTCTACTCCAGGGAGATGTCAAGACTATGAACAGTGAGGAGAGACGGGTTGGTATAGGGTTCCTGAAGACACAAAACCAAATTTCTGCTAGCTACGTCTTGGGTCTGATGTTGCTCAGGTATGGATTCCAGATTCAAAATGCTTTGCAGAGGCTGAAATCATAAACATCTCTCTCCTACAACTATCCTGTTGTGAGTTAGAATTGTGTTGTTTGCTAAAATATTTGAATTCCAAAGTAAAGATGCTTGAGGAACAAAATGCGTTTTTGAACCTTTAATACAATTTGCTATTAGTTGTTCCCAGGAGAAAACAGTAATGTTTCATACTTACAGCAGGCTGAACTGGTTTGTCTATTTCTGTGCACCCCAAGCTAGCAAGCCCAGTTGTGTGGTCTGGAAGTGGATGAATGATAGTGTTGAGTGTATGTATTTGTAAGTAGAAATTGACACTCGCTATAAATATTTTAAGTACCTTAGGATTTCTTTGATCCAGAAGGTGAACATGAAAATTTAACTTGATACATTTTAATTGTGACTTTAAAAAGCAAGTTATACAATTGCCAAATGTTTTTATTTGTCACCTAGGTGTTGAACAGATTTTATTCTTTCATAAATTCTTCTGAACATCTGAGGGCAGTGGGCCACCCCATCCCCCTCTATGAGCTACTCACAGCTATTGTTTTTGTGAAGTCATAGTTCCATGAATTACAGAAGTTTTGAGCTACAACAGACCCTAGGGATGATCTAGTTCAGTTCCCTCATTTTATAAATGAGGAAATTAAGGCCCAGAGAATTGGATTTACTCACCTGGATCACACATTATGGTAGTGGCAGAGTTGGGATTTCAGTGTCCAGTGCTACTCTTTCCCTCCCCCCTCCATCTTAGTCAGAATCTATGCTGTAATCTTATGACAGAAACAGAACATTTTTCTATTCATTCCTACCATAAACCAGTGTTGTGTCAAAATAAAAAAGAAACAGGATCCATAAAACTATATATAAGAATCCCTGTAGGTTGCATATTATCTTAGAAAACTACATATTCACATTATCTGTGTTTTATTATATTTGCATTTATTTTGTCAAACATTTCCTAATCACATTTTAATCTGGTTCAGGCCCCACCCAAGAGTGTTGTGGGCGGCAGGGGGTCAGGATTGGCTACGTTTGACACATCTGCTTTCTTTCTCACATATTACAACATTTTAAAGATACATTTGTTAACATTGTACTTTCTTAAATCCTAACCACATAGAGATATAGAGATGTTCATTCAGTCCCTTTCACATCTGAGGTGCATGCATTTTTGGTTGAATTAAACTGAGTTTCTCATGTTTTAGTAAAAATTATCAGCTACTTTGAGGGTAATGTTGAAATTCCAGAGACTTCATTCACTGGTGTGAGTTTGTTTTTGCATGGCTCTCTCTGTAACTGACGTATTGTCATTTTTGTTGAATTTGAAACTCCAGATATTTGAAATTACTGCTTTAGATCAAGAGTTTTTAACCTGGGGTTCATGGATAGATTTTTAGTAGGTTCCTAAATTTGAATGGGGAAACTTTCCATCTTTATTTATGCTAACTTCTCATCATTCATAGGTTTCTGTAAACTGCCAAAGGGGGAGTCCATGGCCCACATAAGAGAAAGTTAACCCCTGCTTGGAAATGGCATCAGGTCCACATGAGAGTGGGTGTCACTCTGCACTTAACATTGTTTCTTTTAGCTTTTTCTCTTTCCTCTTGGCATGATAGATCCTTTTCAGAAGAAGGAGTACTTTTTGTTTGTTTGTTTCTTACCATGCATGTCTAACACTCTCCCATACATGAATTTATATTCTTGTTGAGTAGCTGAAAACAAAAAACCATCTTATTAAAGGCTTGAAGTATTGACATACTATGTATCTACCAGATCAATATTTAAACAGAGTTTGCATGCTGAACATTTTGGTGTGGGAGTCTCTTAAATGAAGTATTATGACATGTGTTTCATCTGTGATTGATATTTTGGGATAAGTGAGTAAAAATGATTAATTAGCATCACTGTAAAATACAGATTGACTGTAAATTTAAATTGGAGTCTTCTATGATGTGAGTCTGCTACTGAAAATTTTGCTATGAATCAATCAATAGTTAAGAAACTGAAATAACATTTGTTTTCTTATGAAGATTCTAACTTAGGTACTCTGGAATTACTTGAACTACTCTTTAGTGTCTGGGGGAAAATTAACATTACTTTAGTCCATACCCTTGGACCTCATGTTTTGTGGTTCCCTAAAACAGTGGTGGTATCTAAAGACTTCTAATCTCAGAGGCACCTGTCTTTTGACCTGGTGATTTTGTGGGGATTTCCTGTGCTCTGATTCATTCCCTGCCAGTCTAAATGTCTGAGATGTCCTATGTAACCACAGGGCTTAATTTTATAGCACAGCTCTGGAAAAAGATTTAACAGTAAAATCCTGAAGGAAAAATAAAAGTATTTAAACTGTTCACACAATTCACTCTCCTTTGAAGTTATACATGATATATTTTCTCATTTTCTGTTTAGATGGATCCTGTGCAAAAGGCAGTCATAAACCACACATTTGGAGTATCCATTCCCCCAAAGAAGAAACAAGTTATTTCTTGTAATGTCTGTCAGCTTCGTTTTAACTCTGATGTGAGTATTATCTTTCCATCGCTCTACCTAGATAGGTGGTTTGTGGAGTGAGGAGCCTGATGAGTCTCATTATGAAAATCCATGCCCCTTTGTGTCCTCTCTGGGAAGTGTGACAACATTTTACCCACTTGTGTTTGCTGTGCCAGATTTCCAAGGTTATTAGCAACAGCCATGGAAACCTGAGAACCAGATTAAGTGGTCAGTAGGAATTATTAGGGACATTTTCAAGTGACCCACAACGTATGACATTTTATATTTATCACACCTACTAAAGTTACTTGACAAAAACAGAAAAGAAAAAAACAGGTTTGGGAAAACCCAGTAGTAAAGAGGAACATGAAATCACAAAGATTCCTTAAGAACACCATTAATTTTATATATATATATATATATCAAACCCTACATTTTCTTTATTTCTTCAATACTTAAAGAGCCTCAATTTCCCATTTTGGGTAAATATCTCCAGCAATGCAAGTTGCATTTCCTCCAGGTCTTAGTGGATGGTCTTCATGAGTCCCTATAGCCCTAGCATTCATCACCTGGCAGCCTGCATTTCTTTTCCACACTTAGGATGGTCCTCCAATGATAGAGACATAGTCTGTCATATTCAAAGTCTTTCCAGGTTGGTTGGAACCAAAAGAGTTGACAAGAATCCAAAGTCAGCTCTAGGCCATTCAAAGGCATTGGCACAGAGTTAAAGTGCATGCTTTGCATTTTGCTATGGAGGCACTCATCTAAAGGGGTAGGAAATCTGAGGCCACGCGTTCCCTACCCCTGACTAAGCATTTGGACGAGCTCACTGTAAACTCAGAACTCTTAAGTGTGGGGTTTTGTTAAGAGTTCTTTGACCATCAACCAAAGACTGAGAAGAAACATTATGCATGGTCATGTTAAGAAGAACAACTCATCATCACAATTCATTCAGTTCGTTCAATCATTCATTCAACAAGCATTTATTTCCAAAGTAGAGCAAACTTATCACCTCATTCATAAAATAAAAATAGCTGACATTTATAAGAACCTTAAAGTTTATGGAACACTTTATACTCTATTAATGTGCATGACAGCCCTGTGAGGTAGCTGTTTTTATTATCTCCATTTTTACAGAGGAGGAAACTGAGGCTCAGAAATTTTAAACATTTTGCTTAGGGTCATCCAGCTTATAAGTGGTTGAAGTCTTTGTCACTATAGGTCCAGAATTCTATCCCCACTATGCTCTGCCTTTCTGGATTCATTCAATCAATATTTATTAAGACTCTTACAACAAACACTTATTAAGGGTACTGGACTAAGTGCTAAGTCAGGATGAAATTCTAATAAATTCCAATCCCTGTCCTCATGGAGTTTCTAATGTAGTAGGGAGATAAGACTCAAATACAGGCAGCAATAATATACAATATTACATGACAAATATGTTTGAGAGATGTAAAATTATGTCTTTGTTTCAGTACCCTAGGAATTTTTTTTATTTATACTTTCTTAAGGACTAAGGGTAGGCTCTGATCATCCCGTCGTAGGACCTAGCTCTAATTTCTTATGGGACATGATAAAGTGAACAAAAATCATCTAAAAAATAACCCAGCATCAACCCTTGCATATCATCTCCCATTGGATAAAAACTATATTGCCTGTTTTGTAATTTTCATTATGAGAAGCAATGTGTGGTAGAATGGAGTTAACCTGATCTGGAGAACTGAGAAATGTGTGTACTAGTCTCCGTTCTGTCACTAACAAGGCAGGGTACCTTACACAAACAATCTAAATTTTTTGTGTCTCATTTTCCTTATGAATAAATTAAAGGAGTGGACTGAATGGTTTTAAGGTCCTTTTCAGTTCTGGATGTTCATTTATCTTCTTAATACCTATAAGGAAGTTAGCATTTATTCTCATTAGGGAGTTAGGTGGTTCAATGGACAGAGTGCCAGGCCAGGAATCAGGAAGACTCATCTATGTGAGTCTAAATCTGGCTTCAGAAACTTCCTAACTGTGTGATCCTGGGCAAGTCACTTAACCCTTTTTTCTTCAGTTTCCTCATCAGTAAAATGAGCCAGAGAAGAAAACGGCAAATCACTCCAGGATCTTTGCCAAGAAAACCCCAAATGGGGTCACAAAAAGTTGGACACAACTGAGCCACAACAACAAAACTCTTCTTATATTTCATGTGTGGAAACTAAAAGTCAGAGAGGTTGCTAAGGAATCTTGTTTATATTTCTTTGGGAAGGTCAAGGAGAGTCTAGATAAATGCTGTCTGTTCCCTATTTCTATTGAAAGTACCACTATTCTGCCCATCTCCCAAGCTTCATCACCCAGTGCAATTAGCTCTCCTTCACCTCATATACCAAATAAGTCACTAAATCTTACTCTTTTTACCTCTACAGAATCTCTTACCTCTGACCCCATATCTCTACTCATAGAGATTCCTCCTTTATCGAGGCTCTTTTTTCCTCTCTTGCTACAGCATCCTTCTAATTAATCTTTCACCGATGCAGTCCATCTTCCACTTAACCACCACAGTGATTTTCCTTAAGCAAAGATACAACTATGTTACTCCCATAACTCAGTAAACTCTAGAGGGTGCCTAAGATAAAATATAAGCTCTACTTAGCTTCTAGAACTCTTCACACCCCAACTCATCTTTCTAGGTTCACTGTACATTACTCCTCCTTCCAGATCCTACAATCTAGCCATCTTCCTTAATAACATTTCTAAATCAATGCAAGACTGAATTGGCTACACTTCAAGGTAGAAAATGTTTATTGAAAAATCTGGAAGGCAGATTTGAACAGTGAACTCTGAATTCTGTAGTTCCACATTTCTTAAGTAAAAGGCACCATTGGAATCCAATCTGACCTATCTTAAATGCCTCATTGCCTCCTTTGTTCGACTTTGTCATCTTGGAGTAGTACAACATTATAGGAAAGTCAAGACCACAGCTTTATTTACACAATACAAAGTTATGCAAATGAGCAAGCATTAATCACAAACATTTCCCAAATGAACCTTTACAAATTAGCACCGTTAACTTTGCCAGTGGGCAGGCATCTAGGTTTAGGAATAATTTGCTTCTCCAACTGAGTTCCAGCCACTTTTATATCCATATTACTGTCTCTCTCCTTGATCTCCCCTTCCCATCCCTCTTTCTGTACCCAAAGTAGTTGGAGTCATAAGCCCAGTAAGAACGTTCTGAAATATGGTACTCACTTCTGTTCCTCCCCAACAGAGTTGCAAATACGGATTACTCCAGAATTGATAAGCTTAAATCAAAATCCCTACCTGAAACACCAGGCTTCTTCAGAGCTGTGCTGTGCTGGATTTTATCTAAGAATCTGTTACCGTGCTCACCGTTTGCATTTAGGTATCAGTTGGATTATACCTAAGATGTACAAAATATCTTTTTCTTTTTTCCTTTGTTTTTGATCACTTTCCCCCTCTTTTTGTCCCCGAGTCCAAAACAGATAGTAGCCCAAATTTGTGTCATTTAACTGTTTATTCTAATGCCTTAGGAGAACAAGATGGGGACAGTGATGTATGAAGGTGTTAGTAATGATGAAAGAGGAAGTTGTTTCATTATAAGCTTGTTGAGCTGCTACCATCTTACCTTCTTCTCATAAAATCAGAGCAGCTTGACCTTTTCTAATGAAATATACAAATAGAGATAAACATTTCTTTAGGCTGCCTATTTTAAACCTGAAAAACAATGCTTGAGTGTTAAGTATCATCAAAACCCAATTGTGCCATTCTGCTTAGACCTTCAAAGGCAAATAAAAATTCGTGCACTGGAAATAAGCAGCAGTTGTTTGTATCCTGACTCCAAACTCTGGATTTACTCATTCATTGACACCTCAAAAACTTGGTGTTAGTATTAGCAGATCCATTGAGAGGTATAGGCACAGTTTTCTAATCAAAAAAAGTAAACCAACTCTTAAATACTCAACTTAGTTTTTTTCAACAACTTTCTAAATTAAGAATAAATTCAAGGTCACATTTAAGATAAATTTCATTTACCCTCTACCTCTGATTGTATTTATGTAAGTTTTTTGTTTGTTTGTTTGTTTTATTTTAAGTAGAAGAGTAGCCCATTTCTCAGAGTTCTATGGCCTGGACTTTGAGTCTTTCTTGTGCATTAAAGAGTCTTATTACTAATAGGTTCTACTACATTATTGATTTATTTTAGACCAATCAGAAGTGAAGTGGGTGACCACATGTATGAAATGTCCTTTTCATTCTTTACTTAGCCTTTATTTTTGTGTCACACAGGCATACAACCATTCCTTAAACAGGCTCACACTGGTCCCAGTATGTTCCCAGCCATACCCTACTGTTATAACAGCAGTGTTACCATATCCTGTCTGCTTAGCTTGCTGTCTTAGTGACTTTGGCTTGGACAAGAAAGTCTCAAAGTTGTTCCTCCCTCACATAGCTTTCTTTCTATGCTTGTATCCTTTCCATTTCTATGTAAGTGGCACTTCTCGATTTTCTTCAATCAATAATGTAATAATAAAATAGGAAGTCTGATCTGTCTTACATAAACAGCCCTAGTTTACCATCTGCTGCTTCAAATGGATGTGATGCCAACTCTGCTAGAGACCTCTGGCCCTCATACATTATCCAGCAGAGATCTCAATAGCAGTGAGATTAGGGAAGAAAGGCGTAACTTTGGGTCCCTCACTGATTCCCTTTCCATGTGTTGTTGGCTGATTCTTCCTCTTCCTTTTGGCCACTAGGTCGGACTCTACCTCCTTCACCAGCTGTCATGGGGAGGCCAGTCCCCATAGCAGCTGGGATACCTTCAGTGAAAAGCCAGCAGGTCCCTGAAACAGTGACACTCTTATAGACAGAGCATTTCAAGGTGGACCTTGCAGTGAGAACAGAAGAGCTAGTCAGTTTCAAGGGCACCTGTCTGACTTCCCTGAAGGTCCAGCTTTTAAATTTTGTCATTATGTGACATTTTTCTCGTGGTGTCTCCGTTCTCTTTCTTGGTTGTCTTAACTTCCTGCATTATATTATTGGAAATACTCATTTTACATATAAAGAGTGCTTTTATTTTTCTTTCTACTCCCCTTTATTTTGTTTTTGGTTTTACTTTTATTATTTGATAACTCTCAATATAATTAGTTTCCTTTGTAATCCTATGTATTTTATTTTATGCACTAAAAAAGGTTATTCTGAGAAGGGGCCAGGTAGACTTCACTAGACCACCAGAGAGGTCCAAGGCTCAAAGCTCAAAAAAAAGATGAAAAACCCTTATGAAACAGCATATGTCATTTCCTTCGACATTTTCTCACCAAATATCTTGATGCAATTCAATTCAATAAGCATTTCAGGAACACAAAAACAAAACCCTTTTTAAATTTTACCCTTTGTACTCACTAGTGAGATAAATGTTTCCTGGACTGATTTTATACATTACTTACTCCCTCCTGAGTCCTTATAGTTAATTGTCTTGTTCTGCTGACCCATAAAATGCTAGCTTAGCATTTCTGAGAAGTACACAATTATTCAATTATTCTATATTAATTCTTAGAGAAATGGGCTTTGTTTCCAAGTATTAACCTATTGCCTGTCACTCACAAGTACTATCGATGTCTTTTGTTGAGACTGAAAAGGCTTCACAGAAGACTTAAATAACCTAATCAGCATTGAAAGCAACAAGTGCTTTGACCTGGCATAGGGCTGACTTTTACAAGCTAGGGTAGTCTTCTAGGACTATCCCTTATTCTAAGTAACACTGACTGCAGGGAAAAGATACAACCAGGGATATCACTAGAGAGCTCGGAGCAAGATGCGTCTCTAAGAAGAGAAGCCAGAGTGGTGTAGGATTAGTGGATTCGTGCTTCCAACCAAGGCTGGTAACTCCACAATGAGCTTAGGAATCATGGTTGCTACTAGATCAGAGCTACATAATAAGGAGTGTTATAGTAAAGAATCTGCCCAAGGAAGTTCTGTTTTCTCTCTTCCCTCTTAAGGTTGTAGCAAGCCTGAAATGTTCCAAATAGAGAAGTTTCCACATTTGGGGTGATCAATCCCAGAGGCAACATGACTAAAACAGTCTGTTGGGCAAAGAAAAATTAAACCAGAACACACGCGCACACACACACACACACACACACACACACGCACATAACACACATACACACACACACATACACACACATTCATGCTCCTCACTTCATATGTTTTCTATGTAGATGGTACTGCCTTTTTTATATAATATTCTCTCAAGGCATTTTTTTTTAATTGGAGCTAATAAAAGTGTTCAATGATAGAACTTTTAGTTGGTTGGTGCTTGAACTGAACTAAGAATGATCTCTTGTCCAAAAACAGAACAGATCTCAGAAACTGGGCATGGAGAAGTGTGAGCTTAACGAGGGGTGACCTATTCACTTCTGTAGGGGCTAGAGAGGGCCACCTTTAAATTGAATTCAGTAATGGCTGATTAATTAAAAAGATATCACAGTGATAATGATCTTGTTGATATATTGGAAGCCAGAAAACTCCTTTTTTAAAGTTTAAAGCTGATTTTAAACATGCAGAAATTATTAGATAACTGAGTAATTTTAAAAGTTTGAAAGCTTAGCTGATTCTTTAAAAAAAATCCTCAAAATGAAAAGGATCAATAGTATCAAATGAAAATCTAGAAAATGCTAGCCTGCTTTTGTCAAACGTTTTACATTTTTTCCCATAAATAAGACTATTTATATTGATTCTCAGGTTTGGAGGGTACTGAAGCAGATAGGAGGTAATTAAAAGCATAAATCTCAAGAGCTTGTGAAGGTAATTCTCTGCTTTGTAGACAGAGCTGACAAAATGATGAACATTTTTAGCTTCAACATGACAGAAATATTGCATGATTACAGGGTGCCAGGGTATAGCTTACTAAAAGTTCTGTTCAATAGCAGCTATTTAACAAACCTTTTAACTAAGTTCACTTGGCTTTCTGGAGATTGTAATGGTTACTTATTAATGGCCTCATTTCCATAGTTTTGCTGTGTTACTGAGATTTCAGTATCATTTTCAACAGAATCCTATTTGAAATGAATATTTGGAAGAGGTACGCCTTAAATAGAATCTACTATTTGAAAAAAAAGATTAGAATCAATTTATACCATTTTTATGACAAAAAGGTGAAAATTATAGTATAAAATTTACCTCCCCAAATCTTAAAGCTAATTTCTTAAGGAAATTTCATTTTAAATGTTCACTTTAGAACCTAGCAAATACCACTAACTCAAAACCAACTCTGTTTTAGTTTTTCCAAAATGACTTGGTTCCTCAGAATAAGCATTAAATAATGGACTTTTGTAAAGCTCAAAGTTATGAAGATCTGCTCAAATATTGTGCCATTGTGAAGAATGGTAAAAACCTAAGGACCATGGGGATGAGCTATATCATGTCTCTTCAGCAATTTTCCTTAAGTATGCCTTGAAAGGCAGCTCCTTGTTGAACATTGAAGGGAAGCATGCTGGAAGGAACTTTGACCCTACTGGTACAGGATCTGGGTTCAAATGCTTCCTCTCCTATATCCTACCTGTTTGACCTTGATTGTGACCTTGGGTGAGTTACTTAACCTCTGTAAATCTCAGGTTCTTGATCTCCAAAATAAGAAATAGGAAGAAAGCCTAGACTAGGTGACCTTTAATTTAAGCCCCTTTTAGCACTAGATCTCTGGTCTACACATTATGCTCTATTTCTCTTACGCCTGGAGAGATTCCACCTTTAGGGTGCTTTGATGACTGCACACTGTTGAAACCTTTAAAAAAATGTGTTAGGTCTTTTCTTTTCTCATGTACAAGACTGTGTTTACAGTGATGGCAAATATTAATTCATGGAGTTGTTTAAAGACCACAGAAAATTATTGGATTTTTTGGACATTGTTCCTCTTTCCTTTGTAATATTGTCTTAGAAGACATATTCTTTGTGTCCCGTATTTTGGAATGTGTTTATATTTCTCCTTTGCCTGGCGTGGGAAGCTTTCATTTTAATTGACTAAAGGACATCTCTTAAGTAAAGCATAATATTTCACTAGGTTGGGGTTGGGGTGGGGGAGAAGATGGATTGATCCTGCCGAGAATTCAGCGAATTCTCAGTGAAGAATCAGGTAGAGATTCTAAACTGAACATATCTATAATTGCCCAAATGAATAGTTTAAAATTAATGTTCATCTTTCATTTAAGATGTTTGTTGGAGTTGAGTCATTTCAGTTGGGTCCAACTCTTTGTGACCCCATTTGGGTTTTCTGGGCAAAGATACTGGAGTGGTTTGCCATTTTCTTCTCCAGCTCATTTTACAGATGAAGAAATTCATGCAAACAGGAAGTGACTTGTCCAGGGTCACACAACTAATAAGTATCTGAGGCCAGATTTGAACTCAGGAAGATGAGTCTTCCTGACTCCTGGCCCAGAACTCTTATCCACTGCACCACCTGGCTGCCTGTATATCTAGTTTAGATACATTTTGTTTTCTATAAACTATCTTCTGTTCAATAAGCTGATATTGGCCTTAAATATAAAAATTTAAGTCTTCAAGGTTTTGTCACTGGAACAAGGAAGAGAATTGTTTCTTTAAGATAAAAACAATAATGAAAAGTTGTAGGGAATAAAAATAAGTATCATTTTCCATTCCCTTGTTACAAAGCAGATGTTGGGTTTAATAAAGCTCCAATTGTCCTATACTGGAAGCAACTAGTAAAGTACTTTTTTTTTCTTGGAGCAGCCTTTTGAGCCAAATGATTGCACAAAGTGCCAAGGCAACGAGTGTACTTCTGTCCCCAAGGTCAGGAAAGCAGATCTCAAAGATCCCTAAAATAAAACAAAAACAAGTTCTACAGTAAAATAGGGCAAACTGCAAGAGATTTTGAAGTATGTGACATGATTTTAAAAAAAAGGACTACAGATGGGGAAATATCGATTTTCCCAATTCCTGAAAGTCTTCAAACCAGAAAGATTTCTGCTACAAGTTCTCTCTTCTTAACTGCCCTACAGAAACCATCTGGTTGCATTGGGCTCTTGTGATAATGAGTGAGCCAGGGGAAAGTATTGAAATCACCCACATCCAAGGTAACTTCATTTTTTGGACTTGGCTTTCTAAAATTCAAAGGGTGGTAGGAAGAAGCTAACGAATTCAGTAAGAGTGCTTTTCTCTTAACTCTCAGTCTTAATTCAAATAGAAGAATCCCATGATCATCCTATAAACATTTTATTCAGTATCATGCACAACATTGAGTGCTTCTTGAATAAATGAGACACAAAAGAAATGTATAATAGAGTCTCTATTATAAGTGAACTCAGAATCTACTGTAGTCTAGCTGTGGACACAAAACCACAGATGGAAAGATTTGAATATACGTAAGCTCCTAGACCATGCCCTACATAGACTGTGAGTTCTGTAGGTCAGAGAAGAACAAAATCAGGGTGAGCTAATGAAGACAACACTCCCTGGAGAAGAGGGGATTTTATCTAGGCCCAGAAAGATAGATAGGATTTGAATTAAGTAGAAACCAAGGGGAAAAGTTAGGAAAATGGAGAAAGAGAAAAATTGGGAAAGTAATCAGATCTTAAAGCTGGAAACAGACTCCAAGAGGTCATCTATTGTGGATTCCTGACTAAGCAGTACTATATTTTGGTCATATGTGATAGCATTCCTTCTTTTAAAATGCCAGAGTCCAAGAGGCTACAGTTTCCCTTGATAATATGGTGTCATGTTCAATCATCCTCACTAACAGGAACTTCATCTTCATGTTTGATCTCAGTAGCTTTCTGCAGTTTCAGCCTATTTTCTGGGGGAGGTGAAGGACATTTGGTGTGCCACCTTCTGGAGTTATTATTTAGCCATCTCAGAAAAATGATAATGACATCAAATCTGTAGAAATGGAAAATGGTACTATGGGGGAAGGTCAGATTTTTTTTCAGAATATACATTTCAACTTTTGAAATCATCTTATTTGTCATTTCTTATAGCATGATAGTATTCCAGTATAATCATATACAATTAATTTTTCATCCCTTCCCCAACTGATGGCTATTCCCTCAATTTCCAGTTCTTTGCCACTACAAAAGAGCTGTGATAAATATTTTTGTACCAGTAGATCCTTATACGTTTTTCAAAAAGTTTCTTTGGGATACAGACTTCATAGTAGTATTACTGGATTAAAGGACATGCAGTTTTAGAGTCCTTTAGGTATAGTTCCAAATTGTTCTCCAGAATGATTAGATCTGTTCACAATTCTACCAACAGTGTATTAGTATCTCACTTTTCCCCTATTTATCCAATGTTTATCATTTTCCTTTTCTGTCATATTAGCCAATCTGAGAGGTGTAAGGTGGTAACTCAGGGTTGTTTTTATATGTATTTCTCTAACCAATAGTAATTTAGAGCATTTTGTTTTTCATTTGACTATAGTTACCTTTGACTTCTGCTTCTGAAAGCTGCCTGTTTATATTCTTTGACTATCAGTGGTGGAATAATTTGTCTTCCTATAAATTTGACCATTTATCAGTTGAGGAATGACTTGTGTTCTTATACATTTGACCGAGTGCTCTATATATTTGAGAAATGAGGTCTTTATCAGAAGTACTTCCTGTAAATTTTTTCCCTAATTTTCTATTTTCCTTCTAATCTTGGTTACATTGGTTTTGTTACAATTCAATTTTTGTTATGATTTCATTCAAATTGAGATTATTCTAAGATTTTAACTTTTGGTTTTGCAATCAAGATAAATAATGGTGAGTTTGAATAAGCAGGGATATAGTGGAAAGCATCCTGGATTTAGGGGTTAGGGCACATCCTAGCTATCTTAGTAACCATCTGTGTGACTTTGGACAAATCACTTAATCTCTTAGAGTCTTAGTTTTCTCATTTGTATAATGAAGGTATTGAAATAGATGATTTCTAAAGTCTCCCCTCTCCCAGGCTCCATATCCCCGAATCCAACAATAGTTAATAGAACAGAGTTATAATTGGAAACAAACAAAAAAAATCTCCCACAATTTTCATATCTTTTTTTTTGTCCATTAGTATTTTCTGAAAATGTGGATCTCTTTATTTTGGTGAACTGGGATGACAGTTGGGGGCTGCTTTAGAAAGAAATTATGGGTATTCCCCGACAATCTGTGTAGAAAATATTTTTTCATGTGGGAATCTACTTTCGTTTGATATGATTCCTTTCTAACCACTCATTCCATTTCACCTCAATTCAACAAACTTTTTAAGCCCCTCTACTAAAGATTTTAAAAAAAGGCAAAAACAAAACAATTCTTGCTCTCAAGAATTTTATATTCTATTGGAGAGAAATGATGTGGATACCGAGATGGAAAATGTATGCCAAGTAGTTTCTGGGAGATACAGCAAATGGAGGAGGTGGGGACCAGGGCAGACCCTTGTGTGGCTTGTGGTACTGGAGGTAAACCTCGAAGGAATCTAGGTATTTTTGCAGATAAAGCTGAAGAAGAGGTATCTCCAGACATTTGGAGAGACCTGGACTAATTACTATCATCATCACCATTGTTATTGTTATTTTATTATTTCTTTATCCGTTGTTTTATTTATGAATAATAATAAAAAAGAATAAGATAATAATGATACTAATAACATATACATAGCTTTTAAGGTTTGCAGGAACTTCAGTATCACTCCTCAGAACCCTGGGAGGAAAGGTACTATTATTTTCCCCCTTTTACAGAGGAGGAAACTTTAGGCTGAGAGCGATTACATGACTTTTCTAGGATCACACACCTGTTAAGTGGATGAGGCAGGATTTGAACTCAGGTCTTCCTGATTCCATGTCTAGCATTCTATGCTGTGGGATATTGTACACAGATGTTATGAATAGCAAGTGGACCCATGGATGTAAAAAAGAGCTAATATACAATAACACTGGAAAAGTAGATAGAAGTCATAAGGTGAAAAGTTTTAAATGCCTTTTTTTTTTTTGTATTTTATCCATTTTTGTATTGTGTCCTAGAGGCAACTGGGAGCCCTTGATGCTTCTTGAGTGGAGAAATGATAGTGTTAGAAGTGCTTTAGGAATATTGGTTTAGGATAGACTAGAGATGGGAGAGGCTAGAGACAGAATGGAGCTGAAATGGTAATTTCATCAAAGAGATGGCTAAATTGTTTATTATGATTTTATGACCAAAAATGCAACAAACAAACAAACCCACCATAGTGACCTCCTTTTTTCACTAAAAATCTCAGTAGGTTTTTTTTTTCTCTCCAAGATTTAATTTATAATTTTCATGGGCCCTACAGGAAAGTATCAAGCAAAATCTGAAGTATAGAGACTAAAGTTAAAAATCTGAAGACATAGATAGAAATGATCAATTTAACGAGCTTTTTATGAAATACCTACTAGTTGGAAAAAAAATTGGAACATCTGAGAGCTATTCATTTCAAGCTAACTTTCTAGGTATTTGATAACTATATTTTCATATATTTACATATATATGGAAAGTTTTCTAATTTGGATAGTACTCATTCAGATTTGTGATAATGTAGACAGGTAAAATTTACCTTCTCTTTGCAAACTTTTCTTCATAGATAATGTAAATTAATAGCATAAACAAGATTTCTGGGAATAAATTTTTCAAGTACCCTTAAGCACTTTAGAGGTATCCATTTACATGTAAGCAATTGATATGCTAATTAAAATAATTAGCTATTCATTAAAATAGGGACCCCAAGGACCTCTATTAGGCACCAATTTGAAGGAATGAACTCAGTTTAATTTGTTACTGAAAAAAATAACAAAACTTTATTTCCTTTCGAATGTTTCATTTTTTAGACTTTTCACAAATCCTGTCATTCACTTAGTTCAAATGCATAAGGTTTTTACTATAATTATACTGTAACAGAACTAATTGAACTCTGTCCCCCATGTAAAGTATCTCCTTTTGATCTTATTTGTTTTTGCTTTTGTCTAAAAATCTTCCAAGTCAGTTATCTTCAACTCATATGATAGACTGGTTTATAATGGAAAAAAAAAAAGGCAGAGCAAAACTGTTTAGGCTTTAATTTTCCTGTTTCCTGATCTACATCAATCAGACTAACCAATGAACTCTTGCTCTCTGACTTCAGAACAGTGAACAACTAAAATAAAGCATTTTAGAACTTTTCCTAAGGAGAATATGAATGTTTGGTTTTCATTTGATGTGGACATTATATATCTCCCTAGAATCATGATTGATTTTCAAAAACCTAACTGCCCAGATCAGATACTACCCAGCAGTAACTTCTACTGTAGGCCCTCCCTACCCTTATGGATGACAGATTCTTCTGGTCCTCTATTTCAGGAAACCCCCAGGCATGCTTCTTTTCACTCACCTAACTCCCTCTATTCCCACCTTCTCCATAGTCTTTTTCAGGAACACCATGCACACCCCTACTCTAGTTCTGGAGCCATGAACAAGTCAAGTCTGCCATTTTTCCTAGATGGGGTGTGATGGTCATCTTTATTTGCCAGTCTAGTAACAAGGGCAGCCGTCAGGTCCCCATTCTCCTAAATCTTTCCCATTCAAATGTAAACTCCCTGAGGGAATTAATTGTGTGACATGGGAGACACTGGCACTGGACCACCCAGCATGGCATGCCCTCATCAGAGAAGATGGTGTGCTCTATGAGCAAAGCAGTAGCTCAGAAGATACATAAGATGCCCCAATTTAGAGAATCCACCCCAAATGTTCGCATGAACTATTTGTGCCCAAAAAATTGCGTGTGGTAGAGTGCTCCCCGCTCATATTGGTCTATTCAGCCACAGTCGGACACACTGTAACTTGATTCTAACTTAGCGATGTCATTTGGGTCCTCTTCCAGAATGGAGGACAACAATCAACCCTGAGGGCAGGCACTATCTTTTTTAAAATTTATTTGTTCATTCATTCATTCATTCATTTATTTTTCCTTCTTCTCATAGGATTATGTACGTGCTTTATATTAGTGAAAACATGTCTGTGTTGAAAAAGCTATGATTTTTTTTGTGGTCTTTAAATATCCAAATTTGTTAGACAGTGCTTGGTCCAGATATTTGGAATTGGTCATTTTCAAAATATGTGGAACTGATATGCTCTCCATTAATATTGTGGGTATTATTATCCCAATAGGAGGGGAGGGGGAACCACCTACATTACTTTTAATTGTTTCATGCTAATATCATGAAAAATATTTTAACCCCAAAAGGACATTTTTTCACCTTCAATCTTGACTGCCTTTTAAATCAACTCATCAGAGTTATTGCTGCAAAGTATAGCGCTCTCCTCCGAATGACTAACCTTACCATTTTGTCATGGTGTTTTAGTCTTCACAGTTAGAGGGACATTGAGTTCTTTCTGAGTAATCCAGTGGTCCTTTTCTAGTCCTACATTCATGTATGAGATGTATATCCTTTTTCTTTTTACACACAGGTCCGTATTATAGTCACTGTTATTTAGGATTATACTTCACAGATACTGTTGACATGGGCTTACACATGGAATCCACAACGAAGTTGGCAGAGAAGGTCCAGGAATGTTTTGGGATTAGAGGGCCAATAAAAATTTCAATTCCTATCAATTTTGCCTCTTTTGCCTGGCCTGGGAGAAAATATGCGCTGAAAGCAAAACTTCCAGCTGGGCCTGGTAATCCATTTAAGCAACAATTTTTCTTAGGCTCAAAGCCAGTATGATGGTACCTAGAACTCTGTGCATGTTTCCAATAGTTTCTCACAGTTAACTAAAAGGAATACCCAAGTTTGAACATACGGGTAGTCGATATTTTTTTTGGTTAAAAAATCATGTGATACTTCTAAATTGACATGGCAAATTTATTTTTGTATTGTAAAACATGCCTGTATCTAGAAATGTTTTAGGGCTTCTTAAATGATAAAATTGTAAAAATGTTTATTTCAAACTAATAATGAGAAATAATAAAGTATTCATAACACAGATAAAATATTCCCTAAGCCACCCCATGACAGATCTACTAAACATTGTCCTTTCCAAGTTATTTTGTGCCATTCGTCTACTGATGGTTAACATTTGTAGTGTTAAGCTCCAACTATCAAAATGTCAGGAGAGCTAAAACTGAACCTAATTTTAGATTTATTTAGAACTTGTATGTAAATTTCTTTCATGCTGAAATGGAAAATAGGAGTAAATGTAATACCTTCTAGACAGATTAAAAATTAAGTGTGGAAGCCTAGTAGGCTAATTTAAAAGACAGTCAGAAGACTTGAATTAGTTAGCTATGTAGTCACTGCTTCAATTCATAGGTCTGAATTATATTACATTACTTGTCATTGAGTACTGAATTGTTAAATTGCCTTTTTTAAAGCACACAATGGCACTCCATTTTCCTCCTGAAATGTAACTGCACTCCCAAATGTAAGTGCACTCCCAGAGATGTTAAGAAATTGGAAGGTAACTGGGGATTTACTGGGAACCCTGAGTCACCCTTCTTTCTACTTCAAAGAAGCCGAAAATTATTAAGTAAAATGTATAAGGGGTAATATAGCATGTGAAATTAATTTAGAGAAAGGAAAACTATTTCCATTTTTAATAATTATGAAAACAAGAAGTGAATGAAAGGAGAATATTAAGCAACCATGAATAAAGTCTTAATTTTTATACTACTGATATTAATAATAGTTAATACTGCAAAAAAAAAAAATTAGACCTGTGATTTCATCTATACAGATTGCTTCTGGTGAGGAACCTTTGCAACCAATGTAGACTAGCACCTTCTCTTTATGGACCTTATGGTCTTAGAGAGCTGTAAACCTTCTGCTATGTGCAAAGAACTCTGCTAGGCACCAGAAATATAAAGCAGTGAAATCACAGATGTGACCAAAAACCTTGCAAACATTACAGACAGAAGACAGTATGGCCACAGGACTAGGAAATTGGGTTCTTATAACTCTTGTAATTTGCTAATTACTTAGCACTGTATCCAGGATTGAATCGATCCCCAGAGCACTAAACATTATTGCCTTTCCATGGGATGGGGGAATCTTTCTGGAAGCATGAGGAGTTAGCCTCCTCAGAAATATTTTACTAAGCACTGTATGTTATGAATATCCCTGATTCACTGATCCCCTCTCCTCCCTTTTTATGCAAAAATATGTCTTTAGACTGGAGTTTCTCCCCTGCCCCCATTTCATCTGCATTAGAAAATGAATTTTGTAGAATGTATGCATATATTTGCATCAGTGCATTGACAATTCTTGGCCATAAGCCAAAAACTTAAATGCATGTACCTTTGGAAAAATGACAATCCATAACTGAAGTAGTCAATATTCTGAGGTTACCCTTCTTTACTTCTGAGTAGAGTATAAGCTCCTTGAGGACAGGATCTCATTGTTTGGAGGAGTTTTCTTTATATTTCTGGTGCCTAGCATAGTTCCTTGCACTTAGTAGAAGACTGACAGCTGTTTGCTGAGTTGAATTGATTCAATTCTAGATTGCTAACATGTGATATAAAAAAAAAAAAAAAGATTACCTTAATACTGATTTTACTACATGTTGAAACTAACAAAAACTGAAGGGACTTCTCCATGGAAATAAATCACATAGGTGACATAAGTGGAAAAGTAAACATTCAAGAAATGATGTTTTGCTTTTCTTTTGGCTTTCTTAAACATTATAAACAACATTAAAGTTCCTCTGGGCCAGATTTTCTGTTTGAAACTACACAGTAGTGTTAAATTCTTTGTAAACACCTTTCACTTATTTGTGCTCATAGGAGAAAGCGAGTTTTCAAGTACCTATGCTAATGAGCAAAGGGAGCATGTAGAGGAAAGACGTGGAGTTAGAGAAAGTCCTAAAATGTACAAATTGATGTTCAGAGGCTCCTATGTCCCACGCTCTTCAGATGTAATATCCCTACCTTTAATCCTTTCCCTTCTGGGCCATATAGTTGCGGTTCAGAATTTGGCTAGGTGCTTAAAAAAATATTGCTTGTTGATTGATTGATATCAGCAATATAAGTAGAGAATAATCTGTACTTTAAAACAGCTGGAAACAGACTATGTAGAATTCATTTCAGCAGTCAAGACAAAATTTCATCTATTAAGACTACTGAAGAAAAACTCATCAGTTTAGCATTTCAAGTGCAAATGTATTCCAGTGCCTTATTCAAATTACACTTTCTCATTCTTCATATTGGTTCTTCTTGTTCTATATTTACAGCTTTTCAGTGTAACTCTGTGTGGAATAATTCCATTGGTGAATTAGATTCTGTGAAGATGAACATCAAGACTCCTGGCTAACTAATAAGCTGTAGTTGAAAAATTAATTTGAAAACTGCTAAAGAGCTTTCATTTTAAGAAGTGAATTAATTTGCCTACATGGAAATTTTTTGATAACTTAGATTATTAAAATATATCCCAAACCCATTTATTCAAAGAGTGCCATTTTCAAAACAGCTGCAGTGTAAGACTGTACCTTTTCTTCCCTCCCTTGTTCTTTTTGATGGCTTCTAAATTAATCCCAAAGAGATTTTGCATTGTAGAAAGTACATCTTTCTTCTTTTTCTCTTCAGTGAGAGATCTATCTTCAGAGTTCATTGACGTTATTTTAAATGTGTTCCCACTGTAAATCCAGTTACTGTGGAAAGCCCAAAGTGGGGAGTGACAGCTGAACCATCCATCAGAAACCAATGTGACTGTGAGATACAGTGCTGAAAAGTTCATAGTAGTTTTCATCCTGCTTCTGTTTGTTTTCAACAGATCTCAGTAGGTGTGGATTAAATGAAATGTAGGTCATTACTGATACTGCCTTGTGGATGCAAATAGCAGAAAGTTTTACTAGCAATTTGGTGATTTAGTAAGTCTTTCTCTTGGGTGTACCCTATGCCTCATATTGTAGCTTTAGCCACATTTGATTTTGTTCAGCATTTTAATAGGGAAAATATATACAGGTTAAAACAAAGAAAGAGTTATTTACTATCACTTAATAATCTTAGCCTTTGTGTGATAACGTATTTAACAACTGATAGACTCGTAAGTACTGTGGGCTCCATTTTTTGGTAATCACTAATGGACTAAATTATAAATATCCTAGCTACCATTTTAACAGAAGATTATGGTTTGGAACTAAAGATAAGATTTGTAATAAAAAGCCAGCCTCTTAGCTGCATGATCATTTTCTTTTTTTAGAGACTACGTGCACATAACGAGACTACTTTACTCTTCATAAATTCATCTATGAAGTTGTAGGATATATCATTAAAAGTATTACATTTCACTTTGGTAGCTTTTACTGAAATGCTTTGGTAATTTTAATGTTTCAAATAATTTTCAAAGGGGATCATGATGATCTCAGATTAATATAATTTCCTGTGAGTTCCATGTGGATTACATACCACACCAGCCCTCTCTCACTCAAAACAAAGTCAAGTGCAAGTCATGTCGTTATTTCTCTGATGGCTTGGTCTTCTTCGGCAACGAAGGACGAACACACACACACATGCACACATACACACAAAAACACACACACACACAGAGTATTTCCCCCATTGGTTGTCTGAACCCCAAGATAATTTACCCTATTTTGTAATACTCCCAAATCTAAGGGAAAGTATTTGCAATGTTTTTAAATAGTGTATTTTATTTTAAATAAGCAAACTAAATTCAGTAGTCCTAATGACTCCCTGAAGGATAGAGAACGTGATGTTCTACAGGGAAATAATTAATTATTTGAGAAAGAGAGAGAGAGAGCCTATATACATCTTCTTTTTCTTGAGATAGATAGATGATAGATAGATAGATAGATAGATAGATAGATAGATAGATAGATAGATAGATAGATAGATAGATAGCCTCCTTTCTCCCAAAAAGAAGGAGAAGGCAGTTTGGATGGGTCCTCCATAGAGTATTTATAGTAAAACATGGAGCAGGGAGAATCAATAGGATAAGGTGCAAAGGGGTTTCTAAGACAGTAGCACACAGGAGGGCTGCTAGCACAGGTTCACTGTTGATCTGGTCAGACAGAAAGACAGCTTTGGAGGGGTTAATAATCTTAACTTTAGTCTAGTCTATTCTTTTCACAACAGGGTTGCTGATAATGGGATCACCAACTTCTACAGCAGTCCCTAATCACCCTTCTCACAGCAACCCAGTGTCTCAATAACATGTATCTCATTTGATACAGTTACAGCTTGGCAACTCCCCTAAATCCCCTCAAGCCTCAATGGGGGCCAGTTGAGGCAAACACAGATTCCTCCCTAGTCTTGATGGGGGCCAGTCAAGGCACACGCACCATTCTAGCTTGTGCCTTCAGCCCTAAGGGTTACCCACTTACTAATCAGTGCCCACCTGCTTAATAGGACAACAGACAAAGAAGGCATATTGCAGCAATAACCTTACAAGTTTACATCACCTCATCCCTGCATCTCACTGTGCAGTCACAGTAGATATTTACAATTTAAGCACAAATGTTTGTTATTTATCATTCTTTAACGCTGTGCAGGTGTGGTGATGTTTGAACCATAATCATGAGAACTCATAACTAACACCTGGGAACTAAATGATTAGTTTAATAATAATAATAGTAATAACAAATAACCCACGTTACTTACAGGGCTGCAATCTGCACTAGTGGAGATACTGTCCACATTTCATGATTCAGCTCTTTATTTACCAGAGGGGAGGACTTGAAGGTAAAATAGTTGCAAGTACAGTCTCTTGGGCCACAATTATATAACATAGGGATTATTTATTTAAAGCTAGAAGGAATCACAGAGATCATCTAATTCAACTACCCACTTTAATAATGGAGGAAACTGAGGCACAAAGAGATTAAGAGATATATTTGCCCAAGACCATATAGGTAATAAGAGATAGAGCTGGGATTTGAACCCTGTTTGTTTAACTCCAAATTCAGCATAATTTCTACTAGATTCATGCTTCCTCTCTGTTTCATCTACCTAAAATTTTAAATTATATATGCAGAATGTATTAGAAAAATAGGGGAAAATATCCCCAGGTTTTTCCCCTAAAGTACCACATATTTCTCTCTATCATTTTGTTCTGGAGAAGTGGGTACCCTCAGAGCAGGGAGGGTTGGGGGAAGAAATCCTGTGGTGTTGCACAAGCAGAAGGAGAAGGAGTAAAAGAAATATTCTCAGACACCATTTCCCTTCAAAGGCACACTTTCCACTTGTGGGAAGTCATCTGCTATAGTAAGTTCAAAGGAGAGTGCCCCAAAACCAGTTGGAGTCAGCAAATATTTACATATGACAAGCGCTATTCTAGGGATAGGAAATAAAGAAACCATAGAGAAGACAAAGACCCTACCCTTATGGAGTTTATGTCCTCAAATTCTTTTCAGAGAGGAACCACTTGGTAGGACTTTCCTGATTCAATATTTCCAGCAGTACCCTGAAACAGATGAGGGCATGCCATATGGCCTGTCTCTGCCTTTTACCTTCTCTACTAAGGCCTTATGATTATGGGATCTTTTGCTGCTTAGCTGAAATTAAGTTAACCTGCCCAAGTAGTGGACTCCAACTATTCCTGGATGACTTGAGTTTTCTGAACCCTAGCCCTACTTTTTTCTCACTTTTTGCATGAAAAGATTCCTGGGTAACCAAGTGGCATGGATTGTTTTATTATTCAGCATCTCTTTTTTTCCCAGGAGCACAGGGGAATGAGACACAGGAACTGTGTGTGGCAGACACATTCCCATTTCCACCTGTAATGAGATTACTTTTCCTGCTACTGGGCCTTTAGTGGAAGGTGAAGAGGAAGAGAAATTAATCTTTGGTTATAGAAAAGCTTGAATGAGAGCCTGCATTGCATTATCCCCTTCATGTTCTGGCTAATGTGAAGAAGTAGATTGTGGCCATAGAGATCTTACTTATCCTGGCATTTAATGTAGTTTCACTGAACTGTATCTTCATGTCTAAGTGCTAATTGGCACTCTTAAAGTCCTACAGTGAGCCCTGAAAACGGTTAATGAGGAAATGACAAGCTAGTATCTTGGGCTGAGATCTTTTTTTTTTTTTTTATAGGTAGTGCCCACAGTCAGAATAGTTACCAGAGAACACACAAGTGTCCTACAATTCTGGGAGCCCTTAGAAATGAAATATTCCCAGCCATCCACAACCAGTATCCAACCTACAATGCACCTTGAAGAGACTGAATAAATTGTTTCTTGATTGTACTTATATATGAAAGCCATTGAGATGAGATCACCCCACTGAAGTCATTTCAAGAAGTTTGTTTTCCTTAAATTTTTTTTGAAGTTTTAATTAAATTACAACATTCATTTCAGCTGTTTTTTAGTCGTGTCTGACTCTTCATGACCCCACGTGGGGTTTTCTTGGCAAAGACACTGAAGTGGTTTGCCATTTCCTTCTCTAGCTCATTCTACAGATGACGAAACTGAGGCAAATAGGGTTAAGTCACTTGCCCAGGCTTACACAACTAGTTAAGTATCTGAGTCCAGATTTGAACTCACGAAGATGAGTCTTCCTGACTTTAGGCAGTATTGTATCCCCTATGCCACATAGTTACCCCAAAATTACAGTATTAACTTGTTTAATATGTATCTTTTGAGATAGGCACCTATTTTACCTATATTTCAAATGTGCTCAAGTAACTTTTACAACCTTGATTCTATTACTAGGTATTGCCGAGTAATATTTCTTGAAATTCAGGTAGCCTTTTCTGTAGCAGCTTTGGGTATGTCTATATATTTTATCTGCATATATTTAAATTCTATTCAATCAACCTTCAGCTAATAGCCTAGGGCAGAGATTAATATAAATGAAAGAAATAGAAGACCTGGAAACTGCAGTTAGATTATGCTTCCCTCCAGAGTGGTTTTCTTTTTCCTGTAACACAACAGGTAAAAAGCCCTTGAGACAGGTATCCAGAAGGTGTGATATACCACTGGTTAATGTGTAGAAACATAGAGGGGAAAATCATGCAAGGAAAGTGCTGATTGTGTATAGTCATGGCATGTTTGATAAGCACCTGGCCCTCCTGGTGTTAAAGGAAACTGGGTTGTAAAATACTAGGGTTTTTCTCCACACCTTAAGCTATTTACAATACAGAATTAAGAACCGGAACCAAATAAGAATGCAGGGGCAACACACCCCAAACCATGTATTTAAAAAAATGTAAAACAAGCCAGTAAGGCTAGAGCACTTCCTCCGGAGATGAGAGACAGGCTATGAGTGGGGTCAAGTAGTACTGATGTTCTGCTGCTCTGTCTGTGAGATTCGGACCACTGTTAAATATAACATTCAACATAATGAGTTGCTTCATCTGCCTCCCCTGTAGATCACACTCCAAAGCAGGGGTTTCTCTAACTGCAAGGGTTTGGAATGCCGAGACGTCAGAAGGAATGCCTGCTCCAACCCGGCCGTGTGTGACTGGGCATGTGTAGTGGTTGGATGATAGCAGCTTAGCCATGCAATACGTGCCTAACAAACTGAAGTGAGATTTACAAGCAAGAAAATCCAGTGACATGCTCAAAAAAACTACAGTGCAGTAGACTTCAGATGGTTTAGGCTTACTGTGAAATGTGGAGAGGCAACCTGGCATCTAAGTCAGTTTGTCAGTCAACAAGCATGGGCCAGGCACTATGCTAATACCAAAAAAAAAAAGAAAGAAAAGTCCTGCTCTCATGGAGCTCACATTGTAATAGAGAGTACCTCTATTTGGCAGCAAGTGCAGCAGAGGGGTCAGCCAAAAAAACATTGTCTATATGGCTGCATGGCTACACATTGCCTTCAAATTGCATACCAGAGAAAGGATGAATGGCTACCCTTACTTGTATATGCCTCACGCCTGGATTTTTATTGCAACTGCTGTCTAGCTACTGGAGTTGCTCTTGCTCCCTCCAAAACACTTTATGGAGAGTTGCTAGAAGAATAGGGATGTGGGAGAGGGGCTGGAGACGAGACCTATGGTTTCATGGTGTAGAGATCTCCCTCTTCCAAACAACACAGGGCAGTATCTTCCTTACCTGCAATTTAACAGGGTCAAAGAGTTGCCTGAAGCACTGCCTTTTTCCAAAGTCATGAACCTACAGGTCTCAGAGGGGAGACCTGAGCCCAGTCAGGTCTTTCTGGCTCCCAGACTAGCTCTTTGTCCTCTTTCCAGAAGTATAATGTCACTCGAGTAAAAATTTTCATCAAAAGATAATTCCCATTATGAATTCTCCCACCCAACGCATCAAATCTTAAATTTCTCTGCCTGCTGATCAAGGTCTTCCATTATTAACATGACTCATTCTCTAGCTCCTCTCATTTCCCCCCAAAGCACTTATATTTATCTGCTCTCTCCCATCTCTGGAATTTGCATGGATGATCCCTGTTACTTGAAATACCTTCCCTCACCCCATCATTTGGATCTTCTCCTTTGAACCCCAGCTCAAAACTTCTCTGCTGTAGGTACCCTTCCTTAGCTAAGACTCCTCTGACAGGACTACTGCTTTACTCAAGAGGTTCGTAAGATGCAGGGCTGGAAGGGAACTTAGAGGTTCTTCAACAGATGAGGAAACTGAGGAACTCCCAGATTCTAGATTAGCTGGTTCTTGCCGATAAATTATCCTCCATGGCATTTCTCATTCTGTCTATTATCGTTGTCTGACCACTTATTTTATGACTTCCTCAAGGACAGGTTCTGTGACTGATAAACCATAGGACCATAGATGTAGAATTGGAAGGGTCCCCAGAAGCCATCTGGACCAGTCCTTTCATTTTATAGATAAAGAAACTGAGGTCCAGGGAGATTATAATTTACTCTTCAGACATGAGGTACCAGAGGTAAGACTTGAACCCACACATCTTTTGACTCTAAAATTACTGCTCATTTCTCTATTCCATGCTGCTTCCTATTTCTTTTGTAGCTATCACCTAACTATCCCCACAATCCAGTGGTACCTAGACACACACACACACACACACACACACACACATACACACACACACACACACACACACACACACACAGAATATTCTCTACTGTAGTTTTCAGTAAATGCTTGTTGAACTAAATGATTAGTAACCAGAAGCATCATCACGTATATGGATGTACATTTGCATACTGCAGATATAAAGAAAATCAGTGCAGTTAAGTTGTGCTAATATATGATATCTAATCAATATATGATATCTAATCAATACATGATATCTAATGGACTCTATATCCCAGTCTGCATTTTACCACTATTGTTATACCAAATCAAAATGCCCATATTTTCTTCCCTGGTATATTGGAAATGCAATTGCAGAGAATATATGTATTTTTTTTATCAGTCTGCAAATCAGCACTCACTACTGAAGTATAGTCTTCTTAGGTCAGGGGGGAATTTCTCAAATGTCCATTAAATATTTTCTCTGCCTCCTGCTGTTTATTTCCCATTATGGAGATTTTATCAGCATTTTCCTTTGATCTTATCCCTTTCTCTTTGATCTAGGAGGGAAGTCATAGTTCTCTCCGTGCTTCCTTTAGAAATGAGCTTCAGGATAACTTTGCCTTTTTTTTCTTTCTTCATCCAACTTAGAAACCCCAGGATCATCTCTCTCTTTTTTTTTTATAACTTCTGGTTTTTTATCTATGAACTAGATGGCCACTTCTATCAAACAGTTGGGAGAATAACACATAATCATTTTGTTTACTTTAATGTTTAATTGATTTAATAGCTAAATTTATTAATTTATGATTACAGTAAAGTCCTGGGAGGTTTAGACTCAGAGCAGGTCAGCTTTGACTGAGAACAGAGGGGCAGAAGGGCCAAATTGAAAAGGTTCAGAAGAGAGTGTAAGAACATCTGGGCAGAGGAGCATGGCAGTTCTGGCCCTGGGGCAGCCTGCTGAAAGACAGTTTGAGGCCACTGTGGCAGTAAAAGAACAGGGAGAAATGCAGCCAGAGAGAGATAAAATGGATCCCAAAGACAGATTCACCTACTTCACAGTTTTGCCTAGGGCCCATCCTGTTTTTCCCTTTTCCTAGATGTTTAAATCCTTCAGGGAAGCAGACATGGGTGCTCTATGCTCGGTAAAGAACCCCACTGCATGAAAATCTCCCCAGTCCTCCTCAGCAAGGGATGGTGAATACCTTTCTTTCTCAAAAGCAGTATGAGCATAGCAAACTGGGACAAGTCCTTTTAAGCTGGAGAGGCCCACAGTAAATAAACAGTATGATCCTAGTGATGAAGTGTATATTTATAATCAAGGGATTGGCCACCAGGTGATGATTTAAGGGAGAGATATATATACCAGCTAATGAAGACCATCTCTTGGGTATGTATAGAGAGATTGCAGTCTGTGTCAGTGACCCATCAACCCATTCAGCACCAGAAAAATTAGAGATCTCCCAAGCATGGAAACATCACCAATCAAATCAATCAATAAGCATTTATTAAGCACCTACTATATGCCAGAGTCTGTGGTATGTGCTGGGAATACAAAAAGAGACAAAAGACGATCCCTGTCTTCAAGGAACTTACAATGTAACTTACAATGTAACTTACAATGTACAAGCTTGTTGAGACAAGGAATGTTTCCTTTTTTTTGTCCTCATATTTCCAGCACCTGGCACATAATAAGGGGCTTAATAAATGTTTATTTATTCATTGATTGATTGAAATAAGATACAAGTCTGCTACCTTACACTCATGTAAAACGAATTCTAAACTTCTATTGGTGCCTATTATTGAAAGCGTCTTTTTTTTTCCTACATTATCATCCATTGTGGTGTATGGAAAGTAGCAAAAACAATGAGCCTGATTTGTTCTCCTTTGTAGAGCCAGGCCGAGGCCCACTACAAAGGAAGTAAGCATGCCAAGAAGGTCAAAGCGCTTGAGGCATCGAAAAATAAACAAAAGGCTGGTTCTTCCAAGGACAGCGCAAAGGCTAATCCCAGCTGCTCCATCCCGCCAGTCACAGGCAACAGCTCTGACAAATCAGGTCAATGACAGCTTTGGTTCTTTACATTCTTCGTGGTTCTCGTTTCTTTCTGTTTGTTTTCCTGAGTTGTTGCATGTTACTGTCCACGATTTGTCTGTGTAAGTATTAATATGTTTTCCTTCACAGGAAGGGTTTTGTTTACTGTCTAACATCTCAATGTTTTTTTTAATCTGTGTCAGACAGTAGAAGACCATTCATTCCCTATGGGAAGATGATGGAGTGAGTAATGGAGAAAGCCCTGGACCTGGAGTCAGAAAGCATGGGGTTGATGGAGTCTCAGCTCCAGCCCTTAACTGGTTGTGTGACTTTTGGCAAGTAACTGCAACTCTCTCTGTGACTCAGTTTCCTCATCTGTAAAAATGAAAGGGTTAAAGTGGATGATTTATTTCTAAGGTTCCTGCCACTAGTTAAATTCTGAAAGTCTATGAAATAAAATCATGCATGTGTATATACTATGTTGGAATGTAAATTCCTATGTAAGTAGACACATATACATGCTCTGAATTGGCCTGACATTCTAATGCACAGCAATTTTTATTTAAGATCAAGGGACACAGAATTGAAGTCTAGTTACTAGTTTTATTTACTGTTTAAGAAATTCAGACTCTTAGAAATTTAGCAAAGATGCAGCCCTCTCTCCTGCAGGGGATCCAAAGCAAGACAGAAACTGGATTCAAAGAAAATTAAACAAATTTCACCTCTCTTTGCCAGTCCATTTAGTGCTTGATTTGCCCCAGAATTGGGGGTAAGGAATTGCCAAGTGCATTTGCTTCAGTGTAGGATCCTTGAGAGACAGCATCCTGGCTAAATGGATAGAGTGAGCTATATCTTTGTGGGATTTCAAAGAATTGCCTATGAGATTCCATATAAGATTGTGTATTGTATCTCTGTAAACCTTAGAGATCATCGCATCTGCTTCCTTTGTTTTACAGATGAAACTGAAACCCAGAGAAGGGAAATGACTTAGCCTGAGTTTACACAGCTATTTAGAGGCAAAGTAGAGAACAGTACCCAAGGCACCGGTCCTATGTGTTTTCTGTTACACCCAGCTGGCACTTAGAATCTTAAGAACTGGACATTCTGTCCAGTACTAATTCAAGTTTTTTGTGGTCTTGTGGAAAACAGTTTTTTCCCATTATCTGAAATGTAGAGCTCTATATCTATACTATGTTATTATCTATAGCATAAAATCTTTGATGTGTTCAAATTTAAGAGAGGTAATGTTCAAAAGTCCAGGATGGACCAACTCATATTTACTGAGAAGTGTGAAATCCAAAAGATTCAGTGCAAATAGGGATAAAGCGCCAGGTTTCCTAGCACATAGGCACTATGAAATTGGATTTTAATAGGCTTTTCCCATTCCCATAAGCCTGTGCCTGATGGATGGGTCATTTTTGTTTCAATTGATCACTTATATTTTTTTAAAATGGAGGTGTTTCCATATTGCTTGTGCTCTGTTCCCTTTCAACTGACTTCCTTGTTAAGCTCTTGGATAAACTAGTAATGGCTCTGACAGCTCTGCAATCAGCATTATTTCAAATAGAGATAGAGGTTTAGGGTCCTTTTTGAATGGCAGCAATAGGACTGTGGATAAGGAACTAATTGAGTTGACTTCGGGAGCTCCAGGATGACAAAGGTAAGGGGACCATTATTGATTGGATCCAGTGAGTGTTGGTTCCTGACACTCTTCATTAAGTACTTCAAGGGTCTGTGGTCTTGTTTCCCATGGGTGTTTCCTCTGGCAGCACAGCTCCCAGCCTCTCTACAACTTCAGAGATGGTCAATCAGTCAGTCAGTCAGTAAACATGTATTAAGCACCCACTACATGCTAGGCACAGAGCTAAGTATTCAGTCATCATGGAGAGATGCCATGCCTAAAAACCAATCCTACTATCATCACCTTGCAGATAAACCTCAAGAAGCTTGAAAACCTTGAAAGAATTCACTCTAAGTAGAATTTAAAGAATAATAATTGCTTTCTATCATTAGTGGAATAACAGCATTTTTCTTTGATTTCTTAATACTTAGAGATCTATGACATAGGATAGTATGAGTACTATTATCTCCATTTTACAGATTTGTAAATGAAGGCTCACATAGCTAGTAAGATGAGATAATATATAAGTCCAGTACTTTGCAACCATGAAATTCTATATAAATATAAGTTGTCGTCTTTATTATTTTACACAAAAGGAAGATGAGGAGCAGTACAAGGTCATACAGTCTTGTAGAGCAGGGCCTCTGGGCTCTGTCTCTCATATCATTGCGTTTACCAACGGACAGTGTTGTCTCCTGTGAGATTCTGAAGGAAAGAGGTCACTGTCAATGGAGTTATTGTCTGGATCATGCTTCTCATCTTCAGCGGGTCTTTCAGGGGAAACAATTAAAGTGATACTGGTTTGTGCTATTCCAGAAATTGGAAAAAGTACAGACTTTTTCACATGAGCCTCTGGCTTAATAGCCAATCCAGGGAGATGGCGGAGAGGAATTGTGTGTGAACTCTGAGATGTCAACGTCCACAGAAAAATTGTAGATAACTGCCTGGCATCTGGATTTGAGACAGGGATAGAATGCAAGGTAATGAGCAGAAGAGAGAGGACTTAACAAAAGATTATAAAACCTTTAACAAAAGGACGTCAGGGCCATTGAGTCCAACCCAGAGGTGAACAAGAACCCCTTCCATAGCATCCTCCCTGGCTCTTCCTCTGCCCCCCCCCCCCCAAGAGGTCCTATGTCTGGCCTTTTGTAAAAGATCTATGAGGGGAAATCCACTGCCTTTTGAGGCAGCCTGAGCAGAGGAAGAGCAATTAGAGCATGGAAAATGTTTTTAAAAGGAGACGAAATTGGGTGAGAGGAGAAAGAAAAGGGAAGGAAGCCAAATTTAGGGATTAGTACCAAGGAAAGGAAACTTTAAAAAGGTTCACTATACCTTACCTTATCTACCAAATACATATGAAATTGGACCCTTGTTTCCTCAGATTAGGGGCATCTCTCCTGCCCTTTTTTCTCACTCTCTCCCTCTCTTTCTCTCTCTCTCTCCACATATATACATAAGTACACATACACACATATAGACATATACGTGTGTGAGTACATATATTCATGTTACCCATATACAATGTATATGTGGGTACATATGCACACCTGTAGATCTATACATGTATGCAGTATATATCTATTCATGTATACTTATGTGTATATAAATACATACATGCACATATTGACAAGCTCCTTGTATCTATGGATGTGTACATGTATGTTTTTATGTGTGTGCACATGCATGTATGTATAATATAGATAGGTAGGTAGATAGATGGATGGTTGGAAGGATGGATGGATGGACGACAGATGGATGGATGGATGGATGGATGGATAAGGAGAGGCAGGACCTGAGAAAGGGGAAGTAAAACTTTACACGTACAGTATTTTCTTCTACCATTCTCTGGCAAATATCAGGTACATATTCTTCGTCAAGTACAGCAATGCTTGAGACAAAGATAAGAAAATCGAGCAACAAGCATTTATTAAGAACTTATCCTGTCCTAAGCGCTGAGGATACAAAGATGTTAACAGTCTCTGGTTCTCAAGGAGCTTATAATATATTGGAAGCCATACACACACATACATGTGTGTGCATATATATGTATACATGTGTATACATGCATGTATGTATTTATACAAAATAAATAAAAATCAGTATGGGGGGAGGGAAAGAGAACACTAATGGATGGGCAGATCAGGAAAGGCTTCAAGTAACAAGAGCTAACCTGGGCTCCATGAACTTTCATGATGAGTATTTCAACATAATTGATTTCACATACATTTTATTTTATGCATTTAAAAATTTTGTTCTGAGAAGGTGTCCTCAGCTGCACCAGACTGCTAAAGGGTTCCATGACCCAAGAAAGGTTAAGAACCTCTGGGGAAGGTGGTACTTGAACTGTACTGAATGAAGGAAAGGATTCTATAAGACTGGGGTGAGGAAGGAGAGCAGCAGCACAAGTCTAAGGGTTGCTTGGTTGGTTGATTCACCATTGGTAGAGGAGAAGACAGGTATGAATTAGAATAACTGGGTTTTTTGAGGCAGGTGAGGTTAAGTTACTCACCCAGGGTCACACAGATAGTAATCTCCGAGGCCAGATTTGAACTCAGGTCCTTCATACTCCAGAACTGGTGCTCAATCTGCTACACTAAAATTATGCATACTTTTTAAGTATGCATAAAATGTTACTTTTAATACCGTGCTTCCCAAACTAGGTTTCTATGGCATTAGTCAGTAAGCATTTATTAATCACCTACTATGTGCTTGGCACAGTGGTAAGAGCTAGGGATCCCGAAAAAAAAGCAAAAGACAGTATCAGAGGATTGGCCTCAGTCACTTGGCAATAATCTTGGTTCTCTGTGAGCTAGATGCAATATATATTATCTTTAGTGTTTTTTCAACCTATATTTTCTAACTTTGAAACTGTCTAATTATTTGATAACTTTGCTGTCCATCCTTCCTGATTGGATTGCCCTCTCTCCCCATAGAATCTCACTCTTTCTTCAAGAGGCAGGTGAAGCATTACTTTCTATATGAAACCTTTCCTGATGCCCTACTTCCCAATTAAAGAGTATTTGACTGTTTTGTATTTATTTCCTTTATATCTGTTCTCTGTATACTTATATATCCCCTTGTTATCTGCCTATTAGGATGGTAGCCCCTTGCTAGTGGAGTTTATTTTGTTTTATGGTATTTTTATCCCCGTTGCGTAGAACATTTCAGTTCTCAATGTTTTCTAGCCTGATTTCTTATTTCCTGAGTTATCAGAATAAATCAGGTAGTGATGAATAAAGACTAATAGAAAGGAAGGCAAGAGGCCTGGGTTTAAATTCTACCTGAGAGCTGAGACAAGTCACTTAAACCTCTTGAGCCTCAGTTTCTAAAATGGTGATCATAATACTTACTACTTATCTTACCAAGTCATTGATAGTAAAGTGCTTTACAAACCTTAAAGTGGCATATGAACAAAGAGAATAGGTGGGGAAGTGGACTTGGGAGTCAGGAAGACCTGAGTTCAAATGTGGGCTCAGACACTTAATAGCTATGAGACCCTAGGGAAGTCATTTACCCCCTCTTAGTCTTCGTTTCCCCCCTTCTGAAGGGGTTGCACTTGATGTCTGTCCTCTAAGGTGCTTTCTAGCTGTCATTCTATAATCCTATGCATGTATTATTTCTTCTTTCATTTAAGTTCCATAAAACATTAATACAAATGAAACATTTTAAAATGTTGTTCCATCATATGAAGCAGAGAAATTGTACTATATGTATTAGCAAATGATACCATTTAAAAATAAGTGCTGTTTGTTTTCCTATGCACTACATTTGGCTAGGTATCACTTTCTGCATAAAAATCTCCACCTGTATTTTTTAATAAATTTGTCCAAATGAGTGGTAAGAGAGGCTATGCTTTTCAGTGCATAAAATTGAAAATCCAGGCTAAGCAACACTTGCCACCTTGGACCACAGACTCCTTAATCTTTAAATCTCAGAATGCTCGGTCCCGGTCACAGATGTTGGTAATGGGTTATATCACATTAGAAATCCAGTTTTCAATGAGCAAAAGATGGGAAGACTCTCCCACAAAAATTCCAGGAGTGTGGGGGAAATATGATCCTGGAAAAAAGTGGTTTTACTAAAGTGTTGGTCAAGTTTATTCCAGAATGCAAATTTCCCTCAAGTCTGGAAGTTGTTTACTTTTTTTTTTTTTTTTGCATCTGTTAAGTGAAGTCTACAGACCCCTTTTCAGAAAAATGTCTTTAAATGCATAAGATAAAATATGTGAGATGACAAAGAAAACTATATTATGTATATGTCTTAGTATTGCCAAAAAAAAAAAATAAGTTGAGCAGTCACACTTTAAATTCTGCATTGAGTAGCAGTTGTTTTGTGTTTTAATTCCCCTAACACTAGTCTTTCCCCTTTCCTATGAGGAATTCCCTGTTGTTAGACTCAGACAGTAGCCATATGCTGCCAAAACTTTTGGATGAAAAGTAGAAAATTCCATTAGCTGGATTTTTTGCCCTTCTGACTCCAAACATCTGGACCTTTCCAAACATCCATGTTTGGGATGGAATATCACACATTTTATCCAGATGTTTTAGCTCTGAGTAGCTTAGAGGCTTCAATTCTGAGTAGAATATAGTATGCTAAAATCTACAACCATATATCACTGCCCAGACAACATTTGTGTTTAATTGATGGATTTCTTGTGCCAGGGCTGAAATCATTAAAAGCATGACTTTGTGGGTGCAAGCTGGATGCAATATGTTTCCCTTGACCACCTTCTTCCATGTAAGAAGAGGCATATAAGTAATATCTTTGAGGAAATAGGTAGTGGGAAAAGAAAGTAGATGGGCCAGTCAAGTGGTCATAGTTAGGGAGATGACGTAATGGATATCCTAAGAAGTCATTCTCATTCATGACCATGTCAAGACACCACCCATCATGCCATTGTTCCTCTTCACAACTAAGTACAAGCAAACAGCTTTGAGAGATGCCAGAAGAAAAAGACTGAATGATATTATTAGGGCTAGAATGGTTAGGATTTGGCAAGTGTGGTTGCATTAGAGGGGTGGAGGGAAGGGCAAATAAAAGATGATGAGCTAGGTTTCTGAAGGATGGTAGTGACATCAACATAAATGGTCAAGTTTGGGAGGAGGGACTGGTCAGGAAAGGACAGGGAGTGAAGATGACAAATTCCATTTTGGACATGTTTGAGATCCTATTGGACATGGCTGGAGATGTTCAACACAATTGAAGATATAGGCCTGACATTCACAAGGGGGAGCAGATCTCAGGATGGTGGATGAGGGAGAGAGAAAATGAATTTAAAGTACAGTAACTATTGTTAATTAAATTAGCTTGAAAAGTGGAAAGTGTTGGCTGGTGAAATCATGATGTCATCTTTTTTAGAAGTCTATAAGAAAGCAGGGTATCCATCCAGCAGTGTAGAAACGAGGGGAGGCTTGAGTCTTCTTGTATAAAAGGCAAAGAAAGGGAGAGATGACCAGTTAGGGTTTTTTTCTAATTCTTTTTAAGTAGTTAGGAGACCTGTACATAAGCAGAAAGGTGCATAATGAAGGAGGTAGAATCCTAAACTCAGAATATTTTGGCTAGCTTCCTGAAAAATTGCTATAACATTTTGCCCATAAACCCTTTACTTGAATTTTTCCTTAGAGTCCAAGTGCCATAACATATGGTACTGTTAATATACACTATTGCAATAACACATGTCCCAAAGACCAAATTCATTATTATGTTGTGACAGCAATGTAACTCCATATAACAGAGTCACAACATGCAGGGCCTGAGAAAAAAACCTGGTTTTTTTGTAAATGTAGATAACATAATCGCATGGTTGCAATTGTTAATGTTTATTTTACCTGGTACCTTATGTTCATAGGCTTTTTGCATTTGAATTCATTTTTAAAAAATAGTTGGATATCAGGAGTGGAAAAGGCTATCCCTATTTTAAACGTGCAGATATATATTCAGAGCTAAATGCACATCTTGGATCACTTTCCTTCTAATTTGGAACAAATGCAGTAATCCTAAATGCTATTGAAATATTTACAAATGTAATTAATAATAAAATTTATAGAGCCTTCTGCACATTCCACTCATGGAACATAAACATTGAGAAATAAGTACAAATATCCTAAAGCAGTTTTCATGGAAAGCATTAGGATCAAATTTGAAACCAAACAATCCTTTCTGCCTGCTTGGTAAACTTAGGTTCCTTTTTAAAGAAACTACATGTAGGAAATGAAGATAATACTTGGATTATTCTGTTAATTCTTATGAACTTTTATCTATAATTTTTGACTGTTAGATTAAGCCTTTTGTCCGGTAGTTAGACATCCTTTCTAGCAGGTTTGATTTTTTTAATATATCTTTGTAACCCCAGAAGGCACCCCCAATCTGCTATCCCACATTCTAGGTATTTTATAAGTCAGAGACCTCTCCAAATCATAGGTCACAATCTCCTACCATTATGTTTTACTGGTCAGCTATAGAAGACAGGCATAATAAAGGCATTTTCATTAAAGAACAGTTTAATTAAAATAATGGTATAACATTCCCCCCACCCACCCATCCAAAAAAAAAAAAGGACCTTGTGCTTATTCCAACACTACCAAACTGCTGATATCCTCTGGTAAATGCCATTGTGCTGCTCTCTGCTGAACCTTCTCCCTCTTCCACTCTCCACTATCTGTGGTGCTGCCCCTCCCCTCCCCATCCCCATCCCCATCCCCATTCTTATCCTTGAAACTCCCACAACTTGGCTTCTGCCATCTTTATCCAGCATTGTCAGCCCACAGTTAGAGAGCTTCATTGGTTTTCTTAGCCAGTCACTGCTAAGCTGTCTGCTACCATCTTCCCCATCAAGTCAACCAGCGTCATAGAAGTTCTTCCTCTCAATCAAGTCTGTATCAGAAGACATTGAGCCTAAGCAGAAAAAGGACTGTGCTGTCCTTTGAACTCTTCTTGGAACTCTGTTAACTGCTTCTCTGAGAATTGTTTCCATGAACTGCTAAACTCTGAACTGATTCTCTTGTCTACCCTAGAGGGTCTCAGTTCAATTGTATACTAACTTATGGTCAGAAAACCATTTCAGTTCTCAGGTCTTATTATACCCCGCCTCCCCAACTGAACTACATCTCCCTAGGGATCTACTTACTCAAATGGAAAAGGGTTTGAGAGACTATGGTAAAGAAACCGTCTTGACCTTACAACATCAGACCCTCTGCTCTGTATAAATAGCAACACTGGACTAAAGAGGTGAAAGGTTGTTGACTCTTGAACCACTTTCTCCCACTAATACATCACACTTGATCTTCCCCATGCCTCCCTATATCTTCATTATGGTTCATTGACAAATGTAAATTGGAAATTCAAAATGACAGATCTCCGCTGTCCAAGTTCACAATTGTCACAATTGACTGTATTTTGCTCATTGATTTCTGTCTGTGCCTGATGTTTGTCCAGGATTAAGGCAGGAAAGTGGTGTGATTGAGCGTAGGAGCAGCAGTGGACAACTTTATAGAGGAACTTTATAGAGGACTTTAGCAGAACTAAAGTGCTTCAGATATTGTCAGAGGGTCACAGTAAGGTGGAATGCAAAGGCAGTGGGGATGGAGTGGGGGATAAGTTTTGCCCACTTGTGCATAGCCAGGTGCTACCATCACACTCACAAAATTACAAGATGGTTTAGACTCCTGACACTATAGGGCAGCCATTGAAGCTACTAGATGGCAATACCTTGGAAGACTAGAAAGTCCTGGGGAGAGGCATCAGCAAGAAATAGCAATCAGCATCCCCAGCTAGCTCAGTTGTTCCCAGAATTTCCTAACATTTATAAGTTTAGAGCACTTAAGTGGCTTTGTCCAAGGTCACACAGGTAGTAAATGAAAAAACTGGGATTTCAACTGAGGTCCCCCTGACTCAGCATTCAGCATTCTTTCTAAGCCTTGCTCTAAGGTAGAAAGAGAAAGTTATTTTGAAGGTTAAAAAAAAAAATAACCAAAAACCGTATCTGTGATCTCATTGGTCTAGAGAACTTTCTTCTACCAATGCAGGTCATCACTTGCTCTGAAATTTATAGCTTTGAAGAGCTTTCTGGGGCTCAGACCTTGCCCAGGGTCACACAGACAGAGCAGGTCAGAAGTGGGGCTGAAACCCAGATCTTTCTAGCCTTGAAGACTATCAGTCATGCTGATGCTTTCTCTTAATGTATATCTTATTTTAAAAGGTTTTCTGTAATTCGGTCCTAAAGATTTAATTGTCTGTGTACCATTCTACTCTCATAACTTTGAAAAACAAGTGTTTTAAAAAGAAAAGTTTGTCAGATTACATTATAGAGTAGTTATCAATTAGCAAACAAACCTGATTATCATGAAATGCATTCATTTAAGATTTTATGGTTTTGGTGGGGGCTACTCTCTCAGTAAAGGTTGATAATTTCTATTCTGAGGGAAATTTCTTTCTGCCAAGGATCCTCACATCATTTTTATGTTTTCCCTGAAGTGTTTCATATTTTTATATGCTATTAAAAATGATACCAAGTTTTCTAAATGACACCCTCCCATTTCAGCTAAATGCTGAATGCTCCATCAGTTAAAAAGCAAGGTCTACTCAGTGGCTTTTCCCTCCTTTCTCTCAACTGCAGTGGGACCTTGTGCTGTTGTACAGAAGAAAAGACAGTTTTCAGCTTGGGTAGTGCCAATGTCATTTATAGACATTGAAACATCATAAATTTGGCATGCATCTATCCAAATCTGAGAAGCAGAGATTTAGTATCCCCTCTTAAGACTATAGATTAAACATATTTATGGCAAACATCTTAAGTCTGAAGTTCTTTCTGGTACGCAATCACAGAGAACGTAAATGAGCCCCATCTGTCTGAGGAAAATAGACCATTATTCTGAAGCCCACACTCTGTGAGTTGTACATTCATCATTAAGACTCTCAGAATCGATTTTTTAAAAATGGAACTGTCAGCATCTTTTTCCCCCTGTACCTTGAATTCAAGGGGGAAGTCCTGCCAGGCAAGGCTACGGACATGTATGCAGTCAAGTGCAGCCCATCTTTTAGAAACTTCCAAAAATCTGACAACATTTTTCAGTGCTCTGAAATAATGCCAAATCTGAACTGCTGGTCTCTGCCCTTCTTACAAACTGTTTCCTAGTATTTGTTACTAAATGATGCATTCCTCCAGGTGTGATTGACATGCTGAAAGGCAACTGCAAATTCTACTAAAAGGAAAACCTTGAACTTTCTCCCCATAAGTGTCTTTGCCTCTGTTAGCAGCTAATCTGAAGACTTTTATTTTAAAAGTAACACTTACTTCAATAGTTGTGTTTATATATAACACTTCTACATTTTATAAAAGGGCTATTAGGAGATGAAAGAATTAGGTATTTAGATGTATCACCTCACATGCCCTGAAGCCAAGATCAGAGTCTTGCCGTGTGGTGACTTCTGCTGAGTGATTTATGTCAATATGGTCACTGCTTTTTGGGTTGGTTTGTTTACTTTAATATCTCTTGAGGACCAAGATCTATTCCAACCTATGGAGGGCCTGCTGAATGTTTTAGGTGATATAATAAACATTTATTAAGAAACCTACTACTATGTACCAGATACCAGGCTAGGCACTAGGAGTATACAGAGTAGTATAAAACCAGGGCCCTGCCCTCAAGGAGTTTAAAATCTACTTCTCCAGAATTTAAGTTTACCTTTTAAATGACAAATCTTTTCATATCTTAAGCATTTTTAATGAAAATGTTTCTACGATGCTATTTCATTTATTGTAACTATAAAATTATACTTCATTTGTTCTAAAAGTTCTGTGACTTTTCCCCTTTATTATACTGGGTTTCTATTAATTGGTTTGGATCCATGACTTCTTCTGTGTGGGGAACTCCCTTTAGGGGCCACTCCCTTCACTGTAGCCTGTGAATTGAAGTTTCATATAGCAAGTTACCTGAGACACTGAGAAATTGAAGTGATTTGTCAGGGTCACTCAGCTAGTATGTGAGAGTGAGACTTGAACCCAGCTCTCTTTGCTACTAATTCCAGCCCTCTATCTATTAATGCCACACTAATTCTATTAATAGAATATTTCAAAAATATAGGAATTATCTTCTCTTCAGTTTGAAATAAAATAAACCATAGTATTATGCTTCATTTATAGCATAACAGATTATTTTGTCTCAGTGACTTCAAATTATCATTGAATTTCTGGCCCAGTGGCATTTTGGGGGAGGGGACATCTTAGAATGACATCTCAGGCTTATGTTGTAGCAAAACAACCATTTTTCCCTTCTGAAAAAAAAGTTCATCTCTCTTGGTGTGGCATTTGCTTTCATTGGTTAACAGAGATACAAACAAGTTTAAACAAAATAGCTGCTCAGTCCTACACAGGAGTTTGGCTTCAGTGCATGGCATTCATTCCATGGACTTTGCTCTAGTCTCCTGAGAACCCTAAGTGATAGCCCTGAAAAATTATTTACCTGTATTAAATATATTACACATAGCACAGATAAAATATGATATCAATTACCATTTAAAATATCTGTTTCCTTGGTATATAGAGTTGCATGGCTCACTATTTGCCGAGCAAGATCACATCTATCACTTTTGCTAGACTGTGGCTGATATTCCCTGTGGGACATTTTGTGATCTTATTTTCATCCTCGGAATCTCTATGGGAATTACTCCCATAATTCTGTGAGTTGCACAGAATTTTGCCTTGTGGGGCTTGATTTCAGTGATATGAATGGCGTGTTATCTTTTCCATTATAAATGCATCTCGGGAATGAAATGTTCTACCGCTTTTAGTGACAAAGAAAACCTCCCCACCCCCCCAAAAAACCCAAGGAAGTCAAAATATTATTTCTGTGTTGAACCGATACAGGGGGGGAAATACTCAGATTAGTGGAAAGCCATTCGCTAGATCAAACCCTGCCAAACAAGTGCTCTTTTGTACTCTCCTGCGGTATCTGACAGGCCAGCTGACATGTGCCAGGGAACTGACATAGCCTGCCCATTTTTGAAATATTGATAATTAGACAGACTATTCTTTTATCTGACCATGAAGCTGGCAGCCTGTAACCAATTACAAAATACTACAAGGACGTAAGAGAGGAGGCTTGGCAGACAGTTCCATGGGCCACAAAGTCTCAACGTGATGAGGCCTGGCTGCCAGACTGGCTTGGATATTGAAAGAATAGGGGAGGGTATGGGTCCGAACTGGAGACTGATAGAGATTTACTCAGCAGCATTTGCACAGGCCAGACTCTGCTTTGAACCACTAAAACTCATCACCTTTCCTTGTTCAGTGTTCACTTCCCAACAAAAAGGCCTTGTTATTTTTAATTTAAGTGAGGTGATATAATAAAAGAATCACTTTTAACAGTGAATACCATCTTTATTTTTCTCACATTAGCAATTACACAGATGAACATATCTGAAGAGATCATAGATTTAAAAATAATAATAGCTAACATAATGCTTAGTATGTGCTAAGTGATTTTACAGTTACTATCTCATTTGATCTTCCTAACCACCCTGGGAGATAGATATTATTATTAACCCCATTTCATATCAATATCTGGCACTATATAATCAGTATATTATAAAAACCAATTTGACCATACATTGTGACAGTTGAGATAATTAAGCATATAACTGAGGGATAATATACTGCTTTAGCTGTTACGGATGAGGAAACTGAGGCAAGCAGGAGTTAAATGATTTGCCCAAGGTCAACCAGTTAGCAAGTGTTTGAGGTAAAATTTGAATTCAGGTCTTCCTGACTCCAGGCCCAAGACTCAGTCTACTGTGCCACCTATCTACAAGGGACCTTAGAGTTTAGCTAGACCAATCCACTCAAGGGCAAACTAAGGCCCAGAGCTGATTTCTTCAAAGTCACACAGGCAATAAATACTGAGGGAGGGCTGTCTAACAATTATCTTTCAGCCAGAGACATGGTACCAGTGATTTGGAGATAGAATTAATTGAATAGGGTAAGATTGGATTATGATATTATTTTGTAGAGTATTTTACGTATCATAGAGTAGTAAATAGAGAAGTGGATTAGGAATCAAGGAAACCGGGTTTGGCTTCTACTGCTCCACTGACCTCACTTGTGGTTATGGGTGGGTGCATCACTGCTCTGTGCCTCATTTTCCACATCTGCCAAATGGTGGGAGCTATTCAAAGCTCCATTTGAGTTGTCTAGAATGAGCTAGCAATTCCACATCCACAGTGGTCTGGCATCCACCACCTACCAGCATGAATAACAGAGGCTACTCTAAAATAGTTCTGCAATTTCATACTGCATTTACTCTTTCATTTTAGGATTAATTGCTAGTTTATAAGTTAGCAACACTCTCATAAGATTTTTGATATAATCCACAGCAGCCAAGGCAACATATCCCCCAGTATATGCCTCATTATGTCACTAGTCATAATGTATGGTCAAATTGTCTTTTATTACATGGTGGCAGATGTTGTCATGAATCACCCCCAACAAACCCTTCAGTGATGCCAAACACAACTTCCTTTGCTTCTACCATAAATTAAACATTGCTATATTTACATTATCTTGGCTTGAACTGAGGTGGGTAGATAATTGAGAAACTTTTAAAAACATTTCCACATCTGAATTTGTAGGATTTTTTTTTTTTTTTGGCATGTGTTCCTTATTATTTTCTATGGGATTATTCACCCTCAAATTCCCAATTGTTAATATTTTAAAACTGACTGTTTTCTTGTTCCTGCTGTTGAGTCATTTCAGTCTTACTCTTAAAACCCCATTTGGGGTTTTCTTGGCCAAGATACTGGAATGGCTTGCCATTTCCTTCTCCAGCTCATTTTACAGATGAGGAAACTGAGGCAAAGAGGATCAAATGGCTTTCCTAGGGTCACACAGCTAAGAAGTGTCTGAGACCAGACTTGATTTCAGGAAGATGAGTCTTCCTGACTCCAAGTCCTGCACTCTATACACTGTACTACCTAGCTGTCCCAGAATATCTCAAGCATCACTTGAGCTCTGAGCTGCACTAAGATTTTTGGGACAGTCTTTATGGTTTAGGGCCAGTGTTACACAGAGGCAAAGTGTTAAGTAGCTGCCTGTGATTTTGGTGATACCTGGAAGGATTTTTACCCTCTCAGGCTCTCTCCCAGCTACCTACTTGTACCTGAAATTCCCCTAACAAAAAAATACAGCCTGTTATTCTATGCTAGAGATGAGGTTAAAGGAAGGAATATTTAAAATTCATCCTAAAGTATAAAAGCTTTATAGCAGATGAAGTTATTTTGTTGGGGAGAGAGCATACAAACACTGCCTACCAAAAATGAGCAAACAAGCAGACACAGCACAGACCAGAGCAGGTAAGCACAGTCATCCTCCTGCTCTGTGGGTGGAGTGTCTAGGATAGGTGTGAGATTTTTTTTTAAGATGTGGCTTTGTATGTCCCAGAGGAGCTGTTGAGTTTTTGCTAATTTCTAGTACTTCAAATTGTTAGCCGGTTACTAATTTGAAGAATTAGAAGCTCAGTGGGAATAGAAGTGATTCTCCGGAGTAGTGGGAACACTCACCGTGACGAGGAGTTTCTAGGGTAGCCCAAAGCCTGTTGTTCATATGGGACACGAGAAGCTTGAATCCTGAAGGAAATTGTTGTAGCAAATGGAAGGTTACGTGCTATATTGGGCTTCCTCCCTGAAGTAGCCTCCAATCACTGATGCTGTAAACATAGGCTAGGCTTCTGTGCAAGAGGAGATAGATGTTGATAGGACTTACGTAATAACTTTATTATTTTCCAACTCATAGAAACTGAAGAGTCTCCAGAGAGGAAGAAATAATTCCATAAGAAACCAAAAGAAAAGAATAAAAAACTTTTAAATATTACCTTCTTGCTTCTCCTCCATCCCATCCCCTTTGCCCCTCTCAGAAAGAGAAGTTGTCAATTAATTGGTGAGTGGAATCATAGGATCAGATCATGCATGTTATCCAAAGGACCTTCAAGTTTATCTCATCCAACCCTCTCGTGTTATAACAGCCAAAGCAGTATATCCCCCAGTTATAAATATAAACCTATGATCTCTTTAGATATGCTCATCTGTGTAGTATTTGCGAGAAAAATGTGAGAAAAATAAAGATGGCTTTCTCTGATAAAGTAACTCTTTTGTTATATCTCTTAAATGAAAAACAACAAGGTCTTTTTGTTGGGAAGTGAACACTAAACAAAGAAATTAACCCAGCCAAGTTAAGTGATTTTTCCCAAGGTCATACAAGTAGTAAGTGACAAGGCCATGCAGTAGTAAGGCTTGTAGCTCAGAGCCTGTGACTCCATTGCAGAACAGTGCCTACCTGACCCAAAAGAAGCAAAATTTGATGCAAAAGAAGAAAAAAGGTACCTATGCAGTGCTGTCATATGATTCTAAGTTAGGGAACTTGACAATCTCTGAAGTTTAAAAATTCCAAGATACCTGGAGGATAATACAGCAATGCATGATGGATATCTGTAGAGAGAAACATAAAATGCTCAAGGTGGTACATTAGTTAGTCAAGTCAACAAGGATTTATTAAGCACTTTGTGCCTGGCACTGTGCTAAGTGCTGGGGATGCAAATAAAAGCAAAGAGAAAGAACGATCCCACCTTTTTCCAGGTTAAACCTTCCTCTCTGTTTTCCATTTGTCAGTTTCTCATAGTTCTCATTCCCTAGGTAACCATGCTATCTTCACCCTGCCTGACCTTCTCCACTCACTGAGATTCAAATTCCCCACTTCTGGAGTCCTGGACTCTGATCAGCAAGCTGTCAGCTTATCTAGTTGTCTAGTTTCTGGACCACCCCACCCTTCCTGGTCCTCCTCCAGCCGTGTCCCCGCACTCATATCCTTCCACTGGACTCATGCCCTCCTATAAACCCCACCCACTGTCCACCTTTATAGTTTATCTTAATCTGATGTCTTCCCCTATTAGAATGTAAGCTCTTTGCACTCAAGGACTATCTTGCTTGCTTATTTTTGAACCCTTGTGCTTGGCACAATCAGTACTTAATAAATGCTTTTTCATTCATATTCATTCATTCATTCACCATTCTGATTAACAGTCTTCCAGAATGTCTTTAGTTTGCCAGTGGGCCTCTAACTTGGTTGGGGTTTCTGGACATGCCATCTTCACACCAACCTGTCTTATTCCCTTCTTGCTCCCCAGTAGGTCTGTTAGTCTCTTCAGGCATTTGTAGAACTGTTCTTTTCTCAGTTGAGTATCAGCCTGAGTCCCCTCAAGCAGTTAAAGAAAGACAGAAACCTTCAATCTGGAATATTACAAAGTCTTTCTTTCATTTCTCCCGAAAGGCTCCTGGCTATGCAACAGGTTTCAGAAAACTTAAATAGTAGCATAATTGTTGGTTTTACAAAAGGAGTATTCATTTTGCTTAAGGACATACTACAGATATATCCTTTTTCAGTTAGCAAATTTCCTCTCTGCCTTAAATCATGAAGCAATTTCAAAAGTTTATTTGCTGTACAACTTTCTCAGAAACAAATCCATTCCATAAAGGGACCAGGTGTACCAACTGTTGCAATAAAAGGTTATCAATTGAAAAGATGTAGTTTCTCTTCTTCCTCTTCTGTACAACTCTAGAACCTCAGAGTTTGTAAAGTAATACCTCTTAGACATGCCAAAAGATTTTCAAAACCACCAAATTTCAGAGTTAGAATGGACCCCAGAGGCCAATCTAGGCAGTCCTACTCATTCCTACAATCCATTCTATAACAAATCCAACAAATGGTCAGTTAGTCTCTTTGCTTATAGAACACTGGGGAAACAGAATCTGCTATCTTCTGAGCCAATTCATTCTATCTGGGGACAGCTCCAAATTTTTAGAAAATGTTCATATACACCATGCTGAAATATCTGTCTATCACTTCTGCTAGTTACTCTGGAGCCAAGCCTCACAAGTCTCCATGTGCCAGCCCTTCTCCCATGTTTTCCCTAAATGTTCTTTTTCCTCATCCGATGTTCATATGGCATGATATCGTGGTCCTTCATATCACCAAAGTGTCTCCAGCTCATCATTTTTCTTCCTAAAATCCTAACTCTAACCCTAAAATGAATAACATAAATCTAAATCCAATTGGAAATGTTATGGAACTGTTGAAGTAGCCATGTCCCAGTTTTCAAAAGGGAAAGCGATGGAATGTAGAAAAGATGGTCCAGTGAACTTGACTTTATTTCCTACTAAATCCCAGTTGTTTTCCTACCAGAGTATAGTACAATGGAACTAGCATCTCCATAATCCTCAATGTTATGTCTGTCTAGATAATAGAGATCACAGTGGCTTTTCCAGCTGTCATATCATAATTTTGACTCTATTGAGATTGGAATTCATTAAAGATCTTTAATCCTGTATCCCCCATCTGACACTCATGATGTTGATATTTTGAACCCCCTTTGTAAGACTTTACATTTATCCCTATTAAATTTTTATCATATTCAACTTGGTGCAAGATTACAAGATATTTCAAATCCTTTTGTATCCACACTGCCAGTCAATATATTAACGATTTCTCCTAGCTTGGTGTTGTCTACAGATTTGACAGGTACACCATCTGGATCTTTATTATTCAAGTGATTTTTTAAAAAAGTCATATAGGACAAGGTCAAGGGCAAGATCCATGTGGCACTCCACTAGAGATTTCCTTTCAAGTTAACACTGAGCACTTGATGACTCTTTGGGTAGAGACATTCAACATGTTATAAATCATCCTACTGCAGTTTAACCTTGACTTTTCCATCTTGTGCTTACGAGCAACATAAGAGACTTCAAATGCTTTACCAAAATTTAGGTAAATTGTATCTGCAGCATTTCCCTGATCAATAACATCAGTATGGCATGATGTGTTTTTGATGAAATGTTGCTAGCTCTTTGTGAACAGCACATTCTTTTCTAAATGGACATTAACTGTATTTTAAACATTCTGGAACTTTGTAAGTTGTCAAGTTTACTGGTCTTATCATTTGCAGACCTTATTCTCCATAATTCTGAGGCATAGTGAAAAGTATGCTGGGCTTGAAATCAGGAATACCTGTGTTCAAATCCAGCCTCAGATAATTACTAGCTGTGTGACTGGAGAAATCACCTAACCTCTGTTGCCTCAGTTTCCTCAACTATAAAATGAAGATTCTTAGGGTTGTGTAATAATCGAATGAACTAAATGTTTGACTAGGTGCTAAATAAATTCTTGTTCTATCCCCTCCCCCCTCTCCTATGAAAATTGAAACAACCTTTACCCTTTTCCAGTTCTGTGGTCTATGTTCCTTTAACTATAGTCATTCAAATATAACTGACAGTGGCTCATCGCTCATATGTGTCAGGGCTTTCAGTTATCTGGTGTGTAGTTTATTTGGGTCTGGTAACTTGAACTCATGAAGAATTGATTGTTAGGTCCTTGATTATCCCCATTTTTCTTCTGTCCTTCCTGATACTAAGGCTATTCTCATTGATGGAGAAAAAGAAGCAAAATAAGAGTTAAGTAATCCTTTCTTCTCTTAGTTACCTGTTATCATCTTTCTATCTAGGATCTTGGTCTTATCCCATTTCCAATTCTCTTGTTTCCAAACCAATTATGTTCCCCTCTCTCAGTTGTCATTCAGGTTCCTTGTGAGCTCAGCCTATTATGAGATTTAGCATATCTCAATGTAATTCTTATTGGACTAAACTATTCTTTTATATCCATTTTCAGCTGTTTGGATTTCACACATCTTCGCTACAAGTCTTTTCAAAATCTGAGTTTGTTGATGAAATGCCCTTGTCTCTACAACTGGACTATCTAATTGGCTCTCCTTTTTCCTGATTAGTGAATAATTTCTGCTTGAATCTTCAGAATTTCATTGTTGTACACTTTCTATCCCTTTTGGCTCAACTTTCCCTTCAAAATATTAGACCCTGCATCCTACTGAACATTTCTTTGATCCCTCTGGAATTTCTACCAAAATCTAGGGTGTTTCAGCCTACAAGACTTCCCTCTCTTTTTCTATCACAAATTCTAAGATGGAGTAGTCACTTTCTCACCAAGGTTCCCCTCATTTCTCCTGCTGAAACCTACTTCTGCTTTAGATCTGAGTCAGCTCCTGTAGCAGTGGTTGCATCTTCTGCCTTTTGAATAATAAAATTATCATTAAGGCAGTGTGTGGAATCCTGAGCTGCGGCTCTGCCTTAGGCAGCAGAGCTCTAGCAGATGTTTGGATAATTGACATTCCCATCCCTACAACTTTATGCTCTATGTCAGGTCTCTGATCTCTTTCCCAAACTTCTGATCTATTTTGAGAGAAACGATTATTAATAACCAATGATTTGGGGAGATCCAAAATTCCCCCTTTTCCCCCCAGAGTCCTCATTTCAAGGCTCAGTCTCTGAAGGACATAATGAGACTGAATTAACTTTCTCCTCAATGTTTAGATCCCACCCAGGTGGAAATGCCCCATTGTGCTCTATACAGGTTTAGGTGGAGATAAATTCTTTAAATTGGCTAAGACTGGGGGTAATTAGAAGTAAATGACATAATAAGTTACATTCTCCCAACTCCTCATTGGAAAAAAGTCCACCTCTCATTGTAATATTCATTCTCTCTTGTTAATTTTAACCAATCAGAACTGATTGCTACCTTCAGGAAAACTCGCTCTTCTAAAGGTATATAAACTGTGAGACCACTGCCATGGTTGGTCTTTGGCTTTTGAAGTGTTACTGACCCGTTTTATTGGTAATATGCTAGATTTATTAAGAAAATAATAAATTACCCCAAAACGATGTCTCTCAGCATTTTTTAGATGTCACAGTGATGAAGTCACTTGTATCTCTTTCACCATTGATTGTCACCGTGTTCCCTCCACAATGTTTCTTCCTTCCTTCCTGAATTTCTTCATGTGAATCTATCTTGTAAATAAACATTTCCACTATGCCATCTCCCTTTTACCTTTCCTGGCCATTTGGAGTAAGACATGCCCTTGAGGAGCCCTGAGATCCCTGGGAAGTCAGACTTGCTTCCTTAATTAGTTTGCCATGCTTTAACATCTGCATAAAGATACTTGAGGCCATGGATTTAGCTGGTGGCTGTTTTTGTGGATTTTATACTATGTCCAGTGAATTTCTGGGTGCCTGTTTTATTATTGTTATTTCTGCATAGCTATAACTATTCTCTGCAGTATTAACAATGCTGGAATGTATGTTCCCTGAGCTGTCAAGTCAACAAGCATTTTTTAAGTGTTTTACTAAAAGCTAGGCTCTGTGCTAAGCACTGGGGATACAATTTTATTTTTAAGTCATTTCACTCATGTCCAACTCTACATGACCCCATTTTTGGAATTTTCTTGGAAAAGATACTAGAGTGATCCATAAACATTTGGGTGGCTCATAGGGTCATAGAACTAGCCCTACAGGGGACTTCAGAGGCCTTTTAATCCAACCTCTTATTTTACAGACAAGGAAACTGAGGCCCAAGGAGGTTAACAGGTGTGCCCAATGTTTTACAAATGGTATGCATATAAGCCCAGATCATCTGTCCACTAATTATTTTACTGTACCAAACTGCCTAATACCAAATAAATACCAGATGTCAAAGCAACATTTTGATGTCAGTTTTCAAAATATTTCATTTTATAAGAAAGAAATTCTTTTGCATACCTTCCTAGCTTCCGCCTCACTCTTCTGCAAAGCTTTTAAACTTTTTACTGGAACGCTAATTTCAATTGTCAAATCTCTATCAGTGGTGTTCTTTCTTTTGTGCTGTCAGAAGTAGAAAGAATATAGGAGACTCACAAAAAGAAAAGGATTAACCAGTCTCTTGCAGCACACAATTTACATACATAGAGGCCTGCAATTTGGGGGATTTTGGCGGGGGGCTTTTTTGCCTAGTATTGGGTCTCCTGGGTTTTTCATCCTCATTTCTCACTAGGCTGCACAACTGGTTAGGAAGTAGGTTTTCTGACTGACACCCATTAATTTCTCATTATTCAGAAAGTAGGGAAATAAAGCAGCAAAGAAATCTGTCTGAATCCCTTATCAAGGTTGGCTAACTTGATTTAATGAGTATGAAGGAATAATATGGCAGTGCTTTGTTTTTTTGGAATGAGAACGAGAACAGTGGACAAGGTGCTTATGGATGCAGTAAAGAATATGACCACCAGTCGTTTAATTGCTTAATTCCTTTTGGCACATATTAAGTACAAAGAGAAAAATTGATTGTGTACATTGGATGAGTGGAGCCTTTTTAATCTCAGCTAGAATAAGGAAAGATTTTCTATGGAAATCTCGGTGTTGATTTCCTAACAAGTTTTCTGTAGTAGCTGAGAGGTTTTTTGCTATTCAGGATATATCTGCAAGGAAAAAGAAAAACATTGTCATCTATGGTTCTGTGATTTTAGGGAATATTGACCGATTGGTCTATTGCTTTTACAATGACTTATTTTTAACAGATGATAGATGAAATACAGCTAGGATGTCTAGGTGGCACAGCAGATAGAGTGCTGGGTCTGAAGTCAAAAACACTCATCATCCCAAATCCAAATGTGACCTGGATACTTCCTAGCTGTGTGACTCAGGGGAAATCACTTAATCCTGTTTGCCTCAGTTTCCTCATCTATAAAATGAGCTGGAGAAGGAAATGACAAACCACTCCAGAATCATAGCCAAGGAAACCCTAACTGGGGTCGTGAAGAGTTGAACATGACTGAAAGAACTGAACAACAATAACAACGCATGAAATACAATCTGTATTGTAAATAGGAGGCTCTATTACTTTTTTTCCATTAAAGTTAAGAGAAACCCTCAGAAAACTACAGCCTAAATTATATCTTTTGTAATAATGATAGTTGTTGTTAAGTCTTGACAATTATGTACTTCCTTTCACATGGAAAAAGATTCCACTTTTTGCCTCTCAGCAGTAGGGTTTGATAAGTTATTTTTTAAATGTCCCTTTAAAATGTATCTCAGTTCAACCAATTTTAAATGTTCCACATACCTCCAAATATACATATGTTATTGATTTAGAAATGAAAAGAATTTTGGAAGAAACCATTTAGTCTAATCCCCTTACTTTACAAATAAAAAAGAAAAATTAATTTCACAAAAGTCATGTAACTTACCCAAGATCACATATGTAGTAAGTTGACCAATCCTGAATTTCAGCCCTCTTGCTTTAACTCTAAACTGAGTGCTTTATCTGCTACAGCACGTTGTCTCCAATAAATGCAACTTTCCCCCTTTGAACATTCCTTCTCTTTCTTTTTTGTGCAATCCAGAATCTTTTTTTGGAAATTTATTTATTTTCATTAACATAAGTGGACTTTAGCTTGATGGGTGAGCACTTAGCCCAGTCTCTGAGACAGAGTAGGTGTTTGATAGACTTGTTGACTTGGTTTCAGTGTTCAGTGATGATTCAAGAACATTTAGTGGCTAGCATAAACAAGATATTATTTGGTGGTGCCCAGAACAAAATTCCTAAGAATCATAGGATAATGGGACTTTGAGTCAGAATGGACCATAGGAATCAGTGTGTTGAACTTTTCATTTTACAAATTAAAAAAACTAAAGTTCAGAGTGATTGGCCCAAGGTAACGCAGGGAGGAAAGTAACACAGCCTGAATTCAGCCGCAGGCCCTCTGCCTCCAAATGCCGTGCTTTTCCCCCAGTGTACCATACCGTTTCTCCATATGAAATTCTTGTTCAAAACAGTAGTATCATTCCCTAACTTTTTCCATGTGTTGTTATTGTTCAGTTGTTTTTACTCTTTGTATCCCCTTTTCGGCTTTTCTTGGCAAAGTGGTTTGCCATTTCCTTTTCCAGCTCATTTTACAGATGAGAAAACTGAGGCAAACTAGGTAAAGTGACATGCCCAGGGTCACACAGTGTGTAAGTGTCTAAGGTCAGATGAGAACTCAGGAACATGAGTCTTCCTGACTTTAGACCCAATACTCTATCCACTGTGTCACTTACTGTCTCATTCTTAATCCCTGAAAGTCTTTATTTTTCAAAACATAATATCCACCACAAACCATTGAATCTAAGAGAAGTTTTATCATACAATTAGATTTTAATTCATGAGGACTCTGGGTGAGCTTGGGGTCCCAGGAACATAACTGGAAAATCAGTCTAAAAAGTAGGACCTCAGATAAGATAGTATCTAAATGCAATTCCTGACTATAGCATTTTAGAAGCCTTCTATCATCAGTTGTTTTCCATTAGTTTTATAAAATGTTTCATTCTTGAAACAAATAGTTGGAGAACAAGCTTTCTTAGTTTATTAGCAAGTTTTGCATCACCCAGAAATTCTTTAGTATCAAAACAGGGTTAATTTCCTCCACTATGATTCCCAAATTCCCTAAACCTTCATTATTGCATAGACTTTTTACATATCCTTGGGTTGCTCTAGACAAACATTTCTGGGTTTCATCAAATTATATTTCATGTCCAGATATGTTTGGTGACCAGACTAGTTTGGAAAACTCTAATTTAGATGTTAACCCTCTTGAAAACAAAGGACTACCCCCAAATAATTTTTTTGATCACAGTAATGGAAGTGATCTCAGAAGTCATCGACTTTGACTCCTATAGGAACAAGAACCCCCTCTCCAACATAAGTGGTGATTCAGCTTTTGCTGGGAGGAGGAAAAACACTTAACATTTCCACTTTCATTGAATAATATTGAATAACTCAAACTCAGGGGTTCTTAACCTGGGATCTGCAAACATGTGCTTTTTTTTTAATATTTTAATTATTGTATTTCAGTATTTTTTCATTGTTTCCTTTTTTACTTATATTTACAAGCATTTATCATCTCTTCCTCACATTGCCCCTCCAGTTGAATAGCAACCACAGCAACAAAAAACCCCAGAAAAATCAGTCCTCCTAACAAATATTCCTAGTCCAGCAAAGCAAATTCGCACATTACCCATGTCCAAAAATATATGCCTGCTTCTGAATTTTATGTCCATCCCTCCTCTGTCAGGAGGTGGTGAGTGGATTGCTTTATCTCCAGTTATCTGGACTTAGGCATCATTTTCATTATCAGCGTGTTAAAGAGAATTGCTCCTTAGCTTGCTTAGACTGAAAGTGAAGGTGTTACTAACAGACCTGGTCTCATTCTGGTCAGCAAAGGAGTTTGAAAGTGCTCTATTTCCAAGCTGAGCTGGTATGGCCCTCCTCAGGTAACCTGAGATGCTGCCTTAACCACCCCAACCCCTCACCATGTTAATGCCAAACTTATCGCAAACACCAGAATGGTTACAGCTCGGAATTTCCAATCTCAGCCACCTAACAGTTATGTTTTTACAAGTATGCATCACCACGCTCAGTTACCTTCATATTGGCCAGAGTCCTAAAGTCTTTCAAACAATGTTTATCTTTATAATATGTCATTGTATAAATTTTCATTAAGAACAGATTAAAAGATTATTAGCTGCTCTGCTGTAAGCAGAGAGAGAAAGAACTCCCAATAGATTCCCAGATAATTGAAGTTCTCCATTACTTCTCTTATCATGCCTTTATGTCAGGCTTGTGATCTATTTCCTGAACCACCTCCTTTATTTCCACTTTCTGTCTACGTGCTTGTAGTATGTTTCCATGAATGTATCATTGCTGTTCTTGTCTTTATTGATATGCACTCAAATGCTTTCTACCCTGCTCCCCTTTCTTAGGTTTATATGAATATATCTAATGAATATATTTTCATAAGAGACAATGCTACTATCCCCCTTTTTAGTTATCTTGTTATTTTGGGGTAAGGTAGACCCTACAGAGCCATGTTCCAGTCTTGGGTATCATCTACCAAATGCCAATGATTCCCCAAAAGATCAAATTTCCTTCCTAACTTAGGAACGCAAATTAACTTTGACATTTTGTGTGTGTGTGTGTGTCTGTTGTTTGTTTTTTGCACTTGCATATAATCTAAAGCCATGGGTTTTGCTGCTGGCTTCTTTCTTGGATTTTATCTCCTGGATTCCTGGGCATCTTCTCTGGTATATGGTAACTACTCCAGTATCTTTGCCAAGAAACTCCCATGGACAGTATGGTGCGGTCGTGAAGATTCAGACACAACTGAATGACTTAACCACAACAAAGCTACTCTATATTAGCTGTTTAGTGAACATTCATATGGAGTTAGTTTTCTAATTCCTCCTTCACTTTGACTTGCTCATCCCTCTAAAGTAGAATTGCGAGGATCCAGGGAAAACATTTAAAAAAATTTTAGGTTAACTTCACACCTGACTGGAAGCTTGTTATTGTTATATTTTAGTCCAGAACTCTAAATGTCATTCTCAGATAGACCATTTTCAAGCAGCTCCTCACTACTCTGCCTTTCTCTTGAGAATCCCTTGTCTTCATTTGGCAGTGGTAATGAGCCCACCACTTCTTCACCTAAAGTATTTGGGGTTTTGGGTGCAAGATTTTGTAACCTTCAGGAGCTCTTTCAAGACTGCTTTTGATAGTATTCTTGTCCACATGAATCAGAAGTGAGCAATAGTCAACTGGTTTGATCAGTCAAGAACATTCTCTGCAGTACGTTGGGTATACTCTCTTTCTTTCTTTCCTTCCCATCAGATCAAAAAATGGCTCCATCATTATCCTACCACAGAGAGCCACAAGCCACCAGTACTCGAATCTTCTTCCTAGGACCCTGACTGCATGATCTTACTCTTGGTTGTATCTGTGTGTCCACAGCGTTTTTCCTTAGGAGACAAGCACCTGCTTCTTCCCTTTCTTCTCCCCGTAGCATTCTTTTTCTTTATTTTGACATCATAACCTTTTTTTTTTTTAAATAAACATGTCCTTGTCCCTGACAACCTTCCTTTCCAGGCAGGACACTTTTCTAGTAGTTCCCCTGGAGAACCACTTTGGCAATCTCCTTGGGGGAGCCTTCAGCCCCGGAGTCTTCACTTGGCTTCTCAAGTTATCATTCTTCTTTCCTACTAGCATCTCCACAGCCATTCCCAGCTTCTTTTGTCTTGCCTTCATTGTTTTGTTCTTAGAGTGGTACTAGTGCAGGCTGCCTGGCTCCTGTCCTGGACTTCACACGTTGGAAGTACCCTCTTTCCCTGAGGCCTCTGCCTTTGATTCCTCCTGGAGCCTTCACTTTAAGGATCTTGGTCCAGGGCAACCCCTGTCTTCATTCCTCTCCAGATTTTCTCTAATATACCCTCATTCTAGCACACCCACCGTAACCCCCCTCTTCCCACCCCCCAGCCATTTCATCTTCCTTTTACATGTTGTCTTCCTCCATCAGAATGTAAGGGAGAAAGACATCGAGGACTACACTTTCTTTTTGCGTTTGTACTTCCAGTGTTTAGCACAGTACCTGGCATGTTGAAATCCCTTATTAAATGCGTATTGACTTGTTAAAATCACTTAATGGTCGGACCTTGTCTCACCTAGCTTTATCAACTACCTACACCTCCTTCTCTAACCTTGTTCTTCTTTTTACTTGGAGTGTCTTTCCAAGTCTTTCACCTTCTCATCAGCTCTTTCTCCAGCTTGACTTCAAGAGAATGCTTAAAAATCTACAAGTCAAACAAAACTCTGCCCTCTTCAGTACCTCAGATATCTGTAATTTTGCAATTGCATGTGTTCCCTCCCCAACACAGGAAGCAATCTCACTATAAGTTAGACACCTGATGTGCCTCCACACATACACAAAAAAATTGCTCAAATAGCAGGTGTGCAGCCTGCCCGCAGAGCTTCTACTCAAAGCTTTCCCAGATTGGGAGGCCCATGATGACCAGCATGGCTTTAAAAAAAAAACAAGGCTATCTCCATGTCAAAGTGAGGAGAACTTTAGTTAGAAGGGAATGAATTGTGAAATACTCTAAATAAAAATTTTACTCCCAAAATCTCAATAACTCCTAAAGAAATCTGGTCCATAATTTATGACAAGTTCATGAATGATCCAAAAAAAAAAGATAAATGACTGCCATGCTCTACCATGGATAGTTTCAAATCCATCTGCCTTTTGATTATTCAGCATAAATATCTCAAATATAGAATAACTACAAATTGGCCTAGAAAGGGAGCAAAGTGTCATTGTGAGTGTGCTACTTTAAGATACTATTCACCCATCACCCATAAGATGAGCACTTTTCAGGCAACTTTCCATCAGCACAAGTCATCCACATTCTTTCTTGTGACCACTCCTTGCTGGAGCCAGGGGTATAGACGGTCTGTGACTAATGAACAGGTGGTGTAGTCTCTGTAAGCCCTGTGAGGCTTGAACTCATGACCTTGGAATACTTAGCACCAGCTGACATAACCAGTCCGTAATAGAAGTAGATTTATTTTTATTGTAGACATTAAGCTAATTTAGTGTAGTAGCTTTAGAAGAACAAAAAATATCACAAGCCTCCAACATCAAAGGCACCTTCTCTCTAGAGTTATGTCCCCTTCAGATTTGATGTGAATTCTTTTTGAAAATGTCAGTCCTGGACTGAAAAGACACAGTTCATTGAATGTAGTCCAATTCAAGGGCAAATCTGGTGGGTGGAAATGTACATTGGAACCACAAACATGTGAAAGTCTTAAATTGACTCTTGCAAGTACCCACCGAGTCATTTGGTGATTGAGCACTTTACAGTGCAGCTAGACAGAAGTTTGTGTTGCTATGAAAGTATTATAATTGAAGGTCTAGATGAAGATGGATCTTACCCAATTCATAGTATGAATAGTTCTCTAAAAACTGTCTTTGGAATACACAACAGATCTCTTTGAATCTCTTTGCTGGGTACAAAGATTATTTGGGTTAGATGGTTTAGAGTCATTTGGTGCCAAGTAAGATAAGGTGTTGAAATGTGATGCCCCACTCTGATTTAAGAGTGAAGGGTAACCCTAAGTAATGAGAACCATTTTCATATGCATGGGTATTCACATTCACCTAGACACAGTCTGGCTCTGAAGGCAGTTCCCAAAATGAAAGCGGAGTTCCTAAAATGTTTTGAGTAATGGTGGGTGGCATTAATAAAATAGAAGGCTAAAACCTTTTGAGCTGAATATTTTTGAAGTTGAATAGTACTTATTTGTGTGTCTAAGTTTTGATGTGTTTGTTTTTTTAAAATTAGACTTCTTACTTTACCTTGTAAATGAGGAAGAAGGTGAACTCAAGGGCAGCTCTGAAGTGGCTAAGCAAATTTTGTCTAACAAAGCCTATAAGACAAAACATAAAATACAGGTGTTCTAACAATCAGGAAATGATTAAGGCATGCAGGAGGGCCTACTAATTAAAAGTAGGTCAGAGAATATTGGTGGGGAAATGGAATATGTATTAACCAGAAGATCCAGATGACAAGTATCTTTATTAAAGGAAACTGAAGTAAACTGCATCTTAATTAAATTTTGAAATAAAATAAAATAAAGAGTTCTCTCAAATGTCAGTGAGAAAAGAGAAGAAAGACAATGGATTTTTACACAGATTACAAGCAGTTGAGATTAGAAATAATACAATAAATGTGTATTCATCCTTCATTGCTGAAGAAGACCATACCATCAGAGAAATGAAGATGTGACTTGCATTTGACTTTGTTTTGAGTGAAGGAGGGCTGTGCAGGTCACCAGCCTCACTTCTCCTCCACAGCCATCTGAATCCAGTGACCAGATATTCATCAGGATGACTGGAAATGACCCAGGATGAGGCAGTTGGGGTTAAGTGACTTGCCCAAGGTCACATAGCTAATGAGTGTCAAGTGTCTGAGGTGAGATTTGAACTCAGGTCCTCCTGATTCCTGCGCTGGTGCTGTATCCACTGTACTACCTAGCTGCCCCAATGTAATAGAGCAGGGAAGAAGCATAAAAGTTTATTATGCCTTTTGAAAAAAATCATTCAGATTCAGTAGGCTAGATGACATACGTGAAAGTTCTAGTCCCTGGTTTTTGTTGGGCAATTGTTGTCAAAAAGTAGCTCTCCTAAATTAGCTGAGATTCATTAGCACATTTCCAAACTTAGAATTTACCTAAGCAATGTTGTGATTATAAGACAACAAAACCAGAAAATACTTTGTGTTCAACTGGGGGAAAAAAATGTTAAAACTGGGTGTGTCATTCCTGTAGGGCAGAAACAATTTTGGTTTTTATCGTTGTTATTTTTATTTCATTTTTTTATTGTCATTCATTTTCATTTCCTCCCAGTAACTTGCACGTGATAGACCCTTAAGAAGTCCTTAATTGAATTAAATTGCATTTTAGATCATGTAAACATTAAACAAATACTTATAATTACATAGAAAATGATGTGAAAATACTGTAAAGTATGTGTCTAAGTGAGCCACAACATTAAGTATGAACAAGTCTTTGTACTTAATTCCAAAGATGAAGAGTGACCAATATTATTCAGCAGTTTGACCTCTTTGTAAGATAAAGAAGAAACACAGAAGTTCTTATAAAGAAAAATCATTAAAATCCTCCCAGAAGGAATGAAGCTAGAGAAAACCATGTCATTCAGTTTGAACTATAGTATAGAATGATCCAAGTTAGGCACTCATCAACCTGAAGATTAGACGCCAAGGTGGGGGGATCTACAATTTACCCAAACTATCCTTCGAGTTGTTTCCTCCCACACAGTGCTCCTTCTATCCCTGAGCCTGTCTCCCAGTTCTGTTATATGCTCCCTCCTTAACCTCCATCTCTTACAATCTCTGGCTTCTTTCACATATCAATTCAAGGCACAGCAAGCCTTTCCTGATCTCCATAGCTGCCGGGTAGTTCCCCCTGGCCATCTTTTTTATATATGTATGTTTTATATATTGTGAAGATGTTTGTGTGTGACAATAGCAACTGAAATAATACCAATAACACAGTTTTAAGCTAAACCTATACTAAGACTCTTGGAACCCCCTGTATATATAAAGCACTATACAGATGTTAGTTACTGTATGTTATCTCCCCTGATAGAACGTAAGTTCCTTGAGACTTGTACTCTGTCTTTTTGTCTTCATGGTCCCCGCCTCTAGCACATAGAGAAAGAGCCTGATAAATTATTGTTGATTGGTTCCAAAGTCATACCAGTAGCAGAACCAGGATTTGAACCCTCGACTCCAGATCCAGCATCCTTTCCACATATCACAACTGCCACTTCTGTGTTTGTCAGTGAGTTTCTTGTGCATCCTCACTAGGCTTTTTCATTGGTTCTCCTTTTCATCCTTATCAGAGTTATTTTGGCTTATGTTTTTAGAATTTCATTCTTGAGAACTTGCCTCTTGAAATATTAGGCCATGGGATTCTATCCATACTTTCTTTGATTTCAAATCCCCTAAACCAGGGCATCCTTTCTCCATCTCTAAAACAGATTCATTGATAAAGTCCCTTCCCCTCCATCCCCCCCCAACCCCCCCCCCCCACACTAAGGTTCTTGTCATTTCTACTTCAACAACAAATTTCTCCTTATAGATCAGAAAGAGGTTGTGACTTGCAGTCCTTCTTGGTGTGTCTTTTGCCTTTTGAATTCTAAAATTTTCATTGAGGCAAATCAGAGATTTTTTTTAGCTTTCTGCTTTGGGAAGGAAAAAAGTCCAAGTAGATGCTGAGAATTTAAAATCTCTCAACATTACAATGTCATCTTTTTGTGCAATACTTGTTCCATGTTTCATAAACTCATTTAGGTTTTCCTTCTGTCCAGGTGGTCTGTGTATGTGTACACACATCTAAGTGGTAGGGGGAGAAATCATTTCAGTTTCTACTTCTTTTGATTCTTACTCACATGTTCTCCAGTAGTTTTTTTTTTCCCTTCAGCATTCTGGATTTCCTCAAATTATTATATTCTGGAGTCTTTTGCCACCAATTTCTATAGAAATTTTTTAAAATTGAATTTTCTGTTTTATTGTTAACATTTTTAGTATAAAATTATAATCTAGCTTTTAAATGGAAGTAAAATATACATTTCTGGAGTCCAGTTCCAGTCATGAGTCCCATCCTATTTCATCTCTTTGCATTAAGATCTCTAGTTCACCTTGTTTGCTCACCACACTCTGTGCATTTGCATAGAGTCTTCTACAGGCATGGACTTTATTGTTTTCTCTCTCTCTTTTTGGTTATTCATTCCTATGAATTACTGATACTGTTACTCTTCTTGCTAGTTTGGAGCTGCTACTTTTGTCATATCAAAATTCTCATTTCACCGTTGGTCATCTGAATTTAGACGAAACACTGCACAGTGGACAGAGAGCTAGCCTGAGAGCCAGGAAGAGCCAGGCCTCAAGGTCTGTATTGGACATTTACTGACCATGTGACCTTTGGGAAGTTACTGAACTCCTCTGTGCTTTAGACTATAGAAAATTCTGGAAGATTGTGAGTTTCACAGAAGCTGCTGACCTGAATTGGCAATAAAAGCTACTCAAGTGATTCTCCTAAAGCTTGGGTGTGATCATTTCACATACACCATTCCTCCTTCCACCACACACACACACACACACACACACGTACACACACACACACACACACACACGTACACACACACACACACACACACACACACACACACACACACACACACACACACTAAACACAGCAGCCCCCTGTTGCTTCCAGGAGCAAATAGAAAATGCTCTGTTAGACACTCAAAGCCCTTCATAACCTAGACCCCTCCTACCTTTACAATCTTCTTAAACTTTACTCCCCAACACATATTCTTCAGTCCCATGACACTGGACTCCTGATTGTTCCATGAACAAAACCCTCCATTTCTCTTGGCTCTGGGCATTTTCTCTGAAATACTCTCTCTGCTCCATTCTGAGTATGGCTTCCCTGGTTTCCTTTAGGTCCCAATTAAAATTCCCTCTTTTCTTGGAAGCCTTCCCCAACCCTTCTCAATTCTAGTTCCTTCCATCTCTTGATTATTTACTATTTGCCCTGTATACAGCTTGCCTTGTATATATTTGTTTTCATGTTGTCTCTCCCATTACATTGTAGGCTTCTTGAGGGCAGAGACTCTTTGCCTTTCTTTGTATCCTCAGCATTTAGCACATATTTAGCACAGTTCTTTGTCATATAGTAGGCACTTGATAGATATTGACATGATAAAATCTACTTATCTAATGATGACCTCATTTCACTTTCTCATTAATATCCAAAACCTTCCCTCTATTTTTCTAGAGTATGGGTAATGATCATTGAAGGCTTTAAGGCATGATCACAGCATTACATGGAAAAAATTAATGTAGAAGTAGTGTCATTAATGGACTGCAGAGGGGATAGAATGAAATGAGGAAGACCACTAAGAAGATTAATTAGTATAGCCTAGAAGTAATAAGGACCTGAAGTTGGATAGTTGTGGAGATGGCGCAGAAAGGAAGGAATGGAGGTGGAAGAGACTGAGGAGGTAGAATTAATGGAAGTTGACAACATAAGGAGATGGAGAAATTGGAGGTAATGCTGAGATTTCAGACCTGGTTGACACAAAAGACAGCAGGGTAGCCATTAGAAATAGAGATGTTAAAAGGAGGTGGAGGTTTGGGGAGGAAGATGCTTAGTTTAGGTGTGAGGATTTTAAGTTTGAGGACACAGCAAGTCATCCAGGTGGGGATATCCAGTAGGCACTTGGAGCCATGGGCCCAGAGCTCTGGAAAGAGGATAGAAATGGAAATAGACATTTGAGTCATCTACATAGTGTTGCTAATTGAAATCTTGGGAGTGGGTAGGATGGCCAAGGTAGAGAATATAAAGAGAGAAGAGAGTAAAGGCATAAACTTGTGGAATGTCCATGTTTAAGAGTACAAGAAGGATGAGCCTGCAAAAAAGAAAAAGAGAAAGAGTGATAAAAAGAGTTGGAGAATCAGAAGAACATGGAGTCATGGAAGCCAAGAAAAGAAAGCCCATGAAAAGAGGATATAGAAATGTCAAAGAGTGTAAAGACTGAGGAAAACCCCATCAAATTTAGTGACAGGAAGTTTTTCAGGGATCTTGGAGAAAACAGTTTTAGTAGTAACAGATACCAGGATGAAATTCCAAGAATATGGAGAAGTAGAGGCAACAAATAGTAGATTATTTCTCTCCAAGATTGCTGATGAATGGGTGAATAACAAGATGGCAGAGTCAAGAGAACAGTATTTCTCATTTTCTTTTAGGGTTCCTCTTAGAGTAGAAGAAACCTAAGCAAGTTTAAGTTTATAGACTGAGGGAAAAGGAGCCAATTAAGAAACAGCAATTTAATTTGCTTAAGATATGGGGACTGTTTGATAGAGCAAGGGTGAAAATTGGGGTTCCTAATCTGAAGTCCAATAATTTTTTAAATTAATAACTGAATTTCAATCTAATTGATTTTCTTTGTTATTCTATATATTTTATAAAACATTTCTCTGACAAGGGGTCTATAGGATTTACCAAAATACCAAAGGGCTCCATGATACCAAAAAGTTTAAGAACTACTGTTCTGAAAGCAAGTTAGGTATTAGAAGCAGGAGCAAAGATGAAGGAGTTAGAAGTGCTGCCTGGAAGCTGAAGAGTGGATGGAGGTATTCATAAAGAGAGTGTTGTTGTATTTGTCCTTCATTCTTGAAGAGGACCATGACATCAAGACGATGACATGCAGCTGACTTTGATTTAAGTGAGGGAGGGCTGTGCAGAGTCACTAGCCTCACTTTCTCTTCCTGAGTCATCTGGATCCAGTGGCCTGATATTCATCAGGACAACTGGAAATGGCCCAGGATGCAATGTGAAACCCTGGCCCTTTCAGGCTAAGGTCTTGCAGCATTCTCACTTTTGAGTAAGATACACCCATTCAATGAATAGGCCTCTTTAAGCAGTTACTCAGGGGATAGTCCCTTTAAAAAAAGAAATCAAACTGGGATGGGAAGACTTTCAGGATTCCTGGGTAAAAGAGAAACAGTTACTATTTAGTATTTACATTCACTCTGTGCTAGGTGGGCAGGGACCTGTTGTCCAATCTATGAGCTCCAGAATGAATTGGGTTTAAAGTTTGTTCTTTGAGCAAGAAATCTAGTCAGTAAATCCAAAGGAAAAAAGACAGCTTTTGGCCATAGACCTGTACCTTCCCCTGGGTACATCACTGAGGAAAGGAGGGAGAGGAGAAGAGAGGAGAGGAGAGGGACTCACAGGTAGTGTTTGTCCTTCATTCTCAAAGAGGACCATGACATCAAGATGATGACATGACTTGCACTTGAGTTTGATTTGAGTGAGGGAGGGCTGTGCAAGGTCACCAACCTCACATTCTCCTCCCTTACAAAGAGATACAAATGCAGGGAGGATGAGGATTGATTATGAGTCAGAAGGCCCCAGGCTCTTTGCTAAAGAAGGAGGTGACATCAACTCTTGAGTATGAGATGAGATTGATTGAAAAGAGAAGATATGGAAGGCAGATAGAAGGTCAGATGGACAGATGAAAGGACTGCCGTGGAGCTGAGGGCCTACATGACATTGGTCCTGGCTGTAGTCATCACTTTTCATTGCTTGATCCAGCAGCTTTCAAATTCAATGAAGCCAGAAGAGAGGAGAAAGATGATGGAAGTTTACCTGGGTTTGGGAAATAATTGTCAGAGAAGAGTTGGCAGGTCAAGACAGTAAGGAATCAAGAGTGAAGGATCAGGACTAGTGAAATGCCTGCCAGCTGTTTCAAGGAGGGTAAGGAGAATAGTTTCAAACAAGCTCTGAGTTTGGAGGGACCTCATTGTTGTTCAATCATTTTCAGTCATGTCCTGCTCTTTGTGACCCCATGTAGTGGTTTGACATTTCCTTTTCCAGTTCATTTTACAGATGAGGAAATTATAAGGTTAGGTAACTTGTCCAGGGTCATACAGCTAATAAGTGTCTGAGGTCAGATTTGAACTCAGGTCTTCCTGACTCCAGATCTGAGCCTTTGTGCATTGAACCACCTAGCTATCTCAGGAGACCTCAGAGCACTTCTAATTCTGAACAAGACACCTTTATAACATATTCAGCAGGTAGTCATCAAGCCTTGGCTTGAAGAGTCCAATGAGGGGGAACTCACTGTCTCCCAAGTCAATCCATTCTACTTTTCCGTATCTCTGACTTGAGGTAAGCTTTTCCAAGAGACTAAAAGCAGAGAGAAAGGTTTCAGAAATCAAAACTGGGGGATGAGTAGTGACATCTAAAATATGATCACCTGAGATGGAAGCATAGTAGAGAATCAAGGTGACAGGAGGCAAGGAGTTCACCTAGCTTTGAGGTCATGATAAGAGAAGAATCATCATTATAGGTATTGGACTTTTCAAAGAAGATATCAGGGTAAAGGACAGAGAAGACAACCAGGTGCTGAAGTTAGTAAGAAAGTTTGGTACATGACAGTGATAAAGATTTGGAGTTGGGTGTATTAACTTCAAAGGAAGAGTTATTGAGTGATGGTGCCAGAGCACAAGACTGTGAAATGTAAACTGACTCTTAAGAGAAGAAAAAATGAACAATTAGCATCAGAGAGGACTGCCAAAGATGCTGAGTGATAGAGGAAATTTAGGTTTTAGTGAATTTAGGAAATGCATGGAATCTGAGAGGATCCAAGGATGAGGAAGAGTTTGCTAATAGTGAAAAGAGGATTCCAAAGGCATAGGAGGAAGGGGGAAAAAAGGAAGAAGATTAGGGACTGGGAGGTAAAGGGCTAGGTAGTTTTCAGAAAACTCTAAGAACAATAGATAATCATAGAATTCTAGAAATGAAAAAAACTTCTGAAATAATTTAGTTCATCTCCTCAGCTTACAGTGAAGAACAACTTAAGGAACAGTGCAGTTGTCACCTGTTCAAATCATACAACAGGTATCTTTGATACACAGAACATGGTACCTTTCACTTCCTGGGAATGCGGATAAATATTTGTGGAATTGTAAGGGAAAAATCTATAGCGAACTTCTTTTTCCCATACTGAAAGGAGAGCCATCCATGGCAAGCAGAGTCCACAAGCAGCACTAAGAGAAGAAGGTTGAGCAAGAGAGACTGGGAAGGAAGCCTGTCTGAGCCATCTGTTGGGGGTGGATGGAGAAAGGGGGACAGGAATCAGGACAGGAGGAAAAAAGATTCCGTAGGCAGCAACATTAAGATTTAAAAATAGGGAGCCCCACTTTCAAGAATGGGGAGCCCCAGTTCCCTAACTACAGATGTGAAGGTACCATATCACTCTGTACACTTCCTAGTTTGTTAATTCCATAAGATTGAAATTCTTATATGGGAAACATGGGAAAGAGAGAATCAGACCTCAAGAGTTCCGTAGTCCCACAAATGTGCCTTATCTCACCATGTAGGTTAGGATGGACTAATAGATACAGATACTATTGTTTGCAAAAGATAAACTATCTTTTTACACCTGGGTCTTGACCTTTACCTGGGTGCTGCATGGCATCCTGAAAGAATGAACACACCTGTGTGAAGGGAATTGCTTGTTCCCTCTCACTGATTGATAATCAGGTTGTGGGAGCTGGTATTAGGGAAAAACCTCAGGCTTCTATCCACTTGGTGTCCGTTTAGATTTTAGTTGAAATCTTCTCTCCCACTGTCTCAACTCTAGGTTTGCCACGTTGTGGAGCCTTCTCAAATACACACCCTGCTGAAAGTCACCTTCGTTACCCTAGCTACCCCATCTTTATCTACCAGGCCAACAGTGCTCAGATCAGATGGAGCTACTGTTGCAAAAATATGGAATTTGAACTTTAGTGCCCCCTCTTCTGCTTAATGAACTGTTATCAGCATTTCCATTGATGCTTTCCAGAAGCACCAGCTCGGTTGGATGTGGGCACATGACTGGATTTTGCTGCTAGGTGGCAGAGGCTCCAGTTTGTGTCCTGAAGGGGTTGGTGAATAGAGCCCACCTTTAATCACAATTGAGCCTGGTTGGAGGCAGATTCTGTAAAAGGCACTCTGACCTCTCATGCAGCTATCACATGTAGGTTATGGATTATGAGCTTCTAAAAGGTGCGCTATCGAAATGCCAAGGTGTTTGTGAACGGTTTGGCTCATCCTCAGCATTTTGTTTATGGTCAGTGTCATCATTTGATACTTAAATGCAGTTTGGCGGTAATTAATAAATAGGGTGAGTGGAATCCTTGCCATTTACATTTTGGGGTAAATTCTGTTCTCATTCATATAGCAGTGAAAATTTAACTAATCACAGCCAAAGTTAATGATGGCTGCCCCTTTCTCCCAACCCCACAAAAATTGAAATTTTAATACCGTGTCAAAATTGAGGTTTTAACTTTATATTCATGTGTTAATTCATAGTGAAATGAAGCTAACATTGTCTAATGACCAGTTTCATGTTGTTATCATCTCATATAAGGGGACAGATAGATAGCAAAGCCCTGTGAAGAGAATTGGGTTGGGTTGATAATGGTTTTCATTTCTAGTTAGAAACACCCTGGAGTAGAGCTTGTAGCTCTGTGGTACCAGACAGAAAGGTCTGATGCAAGTGGAAGAACAGTCATTAATCACCACCATCCCTTTCTACCAAAAGAACCCTGTAGATCTTAATCTATATTAATTTAGAACTTATTATTTTAAAATGTAAGATAGTTTGTTTTCAGTCCCATTAAAGTTACGTGAACCAAAATTCAGTGATTAAGTACAAATAATTTTTAAAATTCCATTTTAAATTCCTTGGATGTGATTCAAATGCATTTAAATTTTCTTCTGTGGTTGGAATGACACAAATCTGCATTTCTTTTAGTAGAAGAGAAAGGGAAGTTGAAAGCCAATAGTTCGGTTCCACCTTCGAGCACTGATGGAGGTTTATTTCTACCCAAACCTGGAACAACAACCCCTCTGGCCCTGGGAGCAGTGACCTCGCCCTCCAAGAGCACAAATGGAGCACCCAGTGCCGTTTCTGAATCGGAAGAGGAAAAAGCCAAAAAATTACTTTACTGTTCTCTATGCAAAGTGGCTGTGAACTCTCTGTCGCAGCTAGAGGCCCATAACACAGGTTAGCATCTGGCTCTTGAATTTAAACGATGCTTATGACAACTGCAAACATTTTTTCCACTAAAGCTCCTGATTGTCTGTCATGGCTTAGACGTTAGAATCATTTCGGCTTTCTGGTGTAAAGGAGTCAGCTCTTTTAGGGAAAATGTGACGACAAAGCAGAGACAGCCCATTGATCAAGCTGCTCTAGTTAATGTCATTTCAGATGGGGAATTTTCTAACCTGAAAATAAATTTAAGGTCAGCTTCACTGGGCTTATTAAAAATGGTAACCCATGTACATTTCATGGCCCTTTAGGATCCAAACACAAGACAATGGTTGAAGCTCGCAATGGGGCTGGTCCTATTAAGTCCTACCCAAGACCTGGATCCAGGTTAAAGATTCAGAATGGCAACAAGGGTTCAGGATTGCAGAACAAAACATTTCATTGTGAAATCTGTGATGTTCATGTGAATTCGGAAATTCAACTTAAGCAGGTAAAGTGCCCTGAATGACTGTCACCTTGGGCAAGTCACTCCTTTCTCAGGATCTGTTTCCCCATTTGTAAAATGAGGGGTTTGGACTGAATCATGTCCTCCAAGGTCCATTCAAGCTCTCTATTTGGCCTCAGCCTGCGTTGTATTTTGACCTCTACTTACCTCTGCATTTTCAAAGGCGTGTCTTGAGTCTTGGTTCTCTGTACAACATCCTGCCGACTGATCATTGTGGCATGAGAGATAATTCTGAATTTTCAGATTTCAGGGGTGGGGTGTGGGGGTTGGGGGTGGCTTCACCTAAGCCACTGCAAGAGAACTGAATGTGAGTGCTCATCTGTCCCCAAGGAAGAAACTAAGAGAACAGCTAATGCATCTATCTGCATTTCCTTTCAGCACATTTCTAGCAGAAGGCACAAGGATAGAGTAGCAGGGAAGCCCATGAAACCGAAGTATAGCCCTTACAACAAACTCCAGCGAAGTCCAAGTATTCTAGCCGTGAGTACTACTAGCTGGTATCACCATGCTCTACTACCTTGGATGGGAGGGTTGGAGATGGGGAAGGTTGGGTAGGAATAGATACGGTGGCATGGTAAGGATTGTATATGGACAGTTCAGGCCATACTTTAAAAACAAAGAGGTAGAAAAGCTGTGACCCAAGGGGGTGAATGCTCAGTTTCTGGTCTTCTGGAGAGAAGTCTTTACCAGGGTGAGGCAAACTAAAGCCTGTGGAGCTAGTGCAGATGAAATTCACCTAGGACTCCTGTCCCTGCCCTTCACCCTAACCTCTTCCAAAATCTGGAGCAATACCACTCATTAGCATATAAAGAGGAGAAGTAAAGTCAACCAAGCTAGGGCAAGTGATGCCTTGGGAACCCTATAGTATACTAAACCTAATGGAATCTATTCTTTTTAAAATTATCTCCCCTCACCTCCCTTTCTGGCTCTTCACCTTATCTTGTGTGTGATGAGGTGGGTGTTTGAGTGTCTCTCACTGTCAGTGTCCAACGTGCATATGGATATTCACCTTTTCTAATCTCCTCTCAAGGTGTTAGGTTCCCAGTTATTTTGCAAAAGTGTCCAAGATCCCCAGAAATTAAGTGCCATATAAATATACAAGTAGATGGATTTCCCAGCCTCCCAAGGGTTCCCTACAGGTTATTTGTGCATTTGGTGGTAATAGATCTGTTGTCTACAAGGCTGCCCTCTTTCTGATAATGTATTCAGGTGTATGCTGCATTAAGCAAAGCTGATGCACAAAAATACAGATTTTACAAGATACCTAGATTAATTAGGGGTTGAGTGATTTCTTATACATCTCTAAGTTCTCTTTCAACTCAAATATTCACATAATAAACTATTAAAATAGTTTAAACTTAATTCCTATTTGTACCCAATTTTAAAGAATATGCAGTTTCTTCTAGATTGAAATACCTTTAAATTGACTTAACCTATCATATATCTCTTCTGCTTCCCAATGTCATAGGTCACCTTTTCTTAGTGCCTATAAAATTCCCATGTATTTGAACTTTTTTACTTAGGCAGATGAGTAGAATGTCACTTAGATATTGCAGAAAGCTTCAGTGAGTTGCATTGTGGGTCAAGAAGACTCCTGGGAGTTTGAATTGAGCTCTGAAGTCTAAGCAAAGAATCTTCTGTGTGGAAAGATAGTATTTTATTTTTCTTGCTAGACAGTACCATAAAATAGCTTGAGTATTTGAGTATCTCCTGCTATTTAGAGGAGACTTTCCTATGCTCTAGTGCCCAGAGGCAAAGACCACCAAGAAAGAGGTGAAGTAGAAGCAAATTAAAATTAAGCTATGCCAGGAGCCATACTGCCAAGCATATGAAACATCATCCTTTCTTGAAATCTGAGTCTGGAGTTAAGATTCTAACACCTTGTAGCTTTCTACTATTAATGTATTACCTATGAAAATATATTTTTGTTAATATTGCTTTCATTTTAAAGCAACATTTTCTTCTTCCTTAACACTGCCCCCCACCTCCTTTTTTTTTTCCCTCCCTACATAGGCAAAACTTGCATTCCAGAAAGATATGATTAAGCCTCTGACACCGGCTTTCCTCTCCTCTCCTCTGGCCGCTGCAGCAGCTGTCTCCTCTGCCCTGTCCCTGCCTCCTCGGCCATCGGCGTCACTATTCCAGGCTCCTGCCATACCACCGGCTCTCCTGAGGGCAGGCCATGGGCCTATCCGAGCCACTCCTGCATCAATTCTTTTTGCTCCATACTGATGCTTAGAAATAATAAGGTTGTTGTGGCCAGTAGGAAAGTTAAGAAAAGAAGCAAAAAAAAGTGGGATTGGATAATTGAACCATTTTATTTTGAAAGGCTTCCCTCAGAATGCAGTAAAACCTGCTCCACCCTCTGCTCCCCCTCATTCCCAGATGCACTCAAGGATGCTCATGGACAGTTACTGTCATTTAGGAGTCTGTACCTCTTAAGGTCTGGTCCAGCTCTCCTCCTCCCCTCCAACTCTGTTTAAATTCTATGTCTGAGACATCTAATTTCCTGAGTATGAGTTGATCAGAAAAATTCTATCATCCAAATTCTCTGATTATATTTCCATGGGTGTGAGCTTACTGGAAAACAATATGGATTATTTTCCTGACAGACTTGAAAACTAGGGTCTTCCTCTTGCTTCTGTAAATAAATCTTTGGAATCCAACTGGGCATATTCATGTGGGAAAAAAAATAGATTAACAAAAGTGCTGAATTGTGGATAACATCCTATTAATGGATTACCAATGTTTTCTTTCCCGTGTACTGTTGTTGACAGGGATTGTGTACTGTTTTAGACCCAAGTCCTGTTGTACCTTGTGTAGTACTAGAACTGTATCTCCTGTCTGAATTATACATTTTAGTTGCTGTGTCAACGTTAGGAAGCAGCGCAGCTTTAAGGTATTTTTTTTATTTTTTTTTAAAAAAACAAGATAATGAAGTATTTCTTTTATTTCATGTTTTATTTAGAAATATTTTTAAGAAATAGAAAGCCATATAATATAGTTATGATTAGTACCTTTTGCTATTTGTTTAATTTATTTTGTCGCTTCCTCACTAGTTTTAGTTGCTAAGCAGTGTACAAACGACAATGAAAAATACCCAGGCTTCCTAAATGCACATTATCTCAGCTCCTGTGTGTTCTACAAGAAGACAGTGAATCCATGTATTTATACGTAAATAATTTCTCCTCCATTTCTAATCTGTTTTCGTTTGTAATGATGCTACATAATTTTGTGGCTCCCTAATGCAATAATGTACAGAATATAAAATATTTATAATTAAACAGCTAGTCTTTTCTGTTGATTGAATATATGGCAGGTTCTGCCTTTCTGTCCCCCCCCTTTTTTTAAGTTGATATCAGTATGAGTGAACTACTTGTGATATCAGGGGTGACAGGTGTGATAAAAGCAACAAAATAGAATTAAATCTTTTAGAACATCTGTATCTGCAATCTGTAAATGGTAAAATGTCTGTGTATTTTTTTAAATGTACCTTTGCAATAAAAGAGTATGGAAAAAATAGAGATCGGTCTGGCTTGGCATTTATTCCCCTTGCCCTGAAGATGCTTCTGACTTGAAATCACCTAACAAAAAGCTGTTAGCAGGTACAAAGATTGTGTCTTATTTATTTTGCCTTTCTTTGGCTACATATTAATCTGCGGGGTTTATGGCTTCCTCATATTTATTTCTGCATACTGAGCCCCAAGGAAGTCAAGGAGATGAAGGAGGTTGGAAAAGGAAGAACCACTTTTCTCTCCATCATAAATCTTGACCACAGTCAGTTTCAGAAAAATAAAAAGAAAGTACGATACCTTAGGGGAAGCTAGGTGGCACAGTGGATAGAGTACTGGGCCTTGAGTGAAAGATTCATCTTAATGAGTTCAAATGTGACCCTGGGCAAGTCACTTAACCCTATCTGACTCAGTTTCTTCATCTGTAAAATGAGCTTGAGAAGGAAATGGCAAACCACTCCAGTATCTTTACCAAGAAAACCCCAAAAGGGTTGTGGACACAACTGACAAACCACAAAGATAACGTAAGACAAGCTACTTGAAAGGCAGCCCAGATACATTGAGAAGGGCTCCCTTTACAAACAAGTACCTTGAACTACATTTGTATGGGGCTTTGTGGTTTTCAAAGCTCAGCTGACATTATTTCATGTGATCCTTACAAAAGAACAGTGAAGAAACCAGCCCAGACATTAACACCCCAGTTTTACTGGTGAAGAAAACTAGAAGAGAAAAATTAAATGACATAGTACATGGGTCTAGAGCTCAGGTCCTCTGGTTCCTAGTTCAATACCGTTTGTTACTTCTATGTAATGTTACACTACGTACCTTGTCATTGATGATTTGAGGGTCCAATTAGGTTCCTGCCCAGCATTCAGTATTTGAAATTGAATATTATTTATTTGATCAATAAACACTACTGATCACACACTACATTCTCTCCGTTAGTGAGATGTTGTATTATAAAGCTCTGACTAGGACAGGCTCCTCTTTCAGCATCACTGTGTGGTTGAGCTGAGGAGGTTTTCCTAGCCTCTAAGGACAGATGTTTTTTTCTTGATCTTGCATCATCCCACCTATCATTAAAGGAACTCATTGTATTGCACCCCTCGCACCTGAAAAATGTTCTGAGAGTCTGTAGTTAAACAGACTGAAGAAACCTTTATTCTCTCATCTGATTTATAGCATCCTGATAAAATCACTTCAGGGAGCAAGTACAAAAGGATAGCTATTAATTAAGATTTCTACAACAGAAGCAGTAATCATAGTCTTATTATAATCAATAGAAGACATTGAAAAAGTCCATCTTTTGCACTATGCCTAATAGGACTAGGGTAGACAGAGTAATCCAAATAAAGACTCTGTCAGGATAGCTTACAAAGAAAGGCCTCTGGATAATTTCGTTGAGTCAAAGGTCACTATTATTTTCTTTCTCTCTCTTTCTCTTTCTCTGTTTCTGTCTCTGTCTCTGTCTCTCTGTGTCTCTGTCTCTCTCTCTGTCTCTGTCTCTCTCTGTCTCTGTCTCTGTCTCTGTCTCTCTCTGTCTCTCTGTCTCTGTCTCTGTCTCTCTCTCTCTTTTTCTCTCTCTCTCTCTCCTTCTCCCCTTCCACAGGTATTCTTAACTATTTCATGTCATGGATTCCTTTAGCAGTCTGATGAAGCCTATGGATCTCTTCTCAAAAGAATGTTTTTAAATATATAGAATTTCAATGGAAATCAATTATATTGAAATAATTATCAAAATATTTTTAATTGACAGACCTCAGGTTAAGAATCTCTGCAAGTTGAAAAAGCACTTTTATCTGCTCACCATGAAATCAAAATTGTCCACAGAGAAGCTACTCCAACTGCTCTTAATTCCCATGAGCCTTAAGGAGAGAATGTCTCTATATCCCATAGGGTAGCTAACAACTATTTTGTACAAAGTATATCAATAGAGCAGGGCTGTTGCGATAGGTTAAAAAATTAGGGAAGAACAAAAGAGAAATAAAATAGAGGAGATAAAGAACATATATGTATCTTAAATGTAAAACAACACTAAGAGGTATTAGCCTAAATAATAATTACCAAACTAAATGTTACAGCATGCATCACAACAAAACATTGCCTGAATGTGTATTTCTCTTTCATCTGAGGAAGTTCTAATAGGAAGTATTATGGTTTAGTAGAAAGAACTTTGGCTTTGGAATCAGGGTCTGTATTCAAATCCTGCCTTTGATGCTCACTACCTGTTTGATTTCAGGCCAGTCCTTGGTCCTCCTTCTTTAACTGTATAATGTACAGGTTGGCTTATGTGTCTCTGAGATCCCTATAAGCTCTTAATCTATGATTCTATAATTCTCAAGTGTGGAAATGAAAATGACAAAGCTGAATTCACCCATACCACTTCTCAGGCCTGCAAAAGAAAAACATAAGCTCCAGTTGTAATAATAACTGACATTCATAAAGCCTATAAGGTTTGTGAAATGCATTCTCCATCAATGTCTCTCTGTGTCTTTCTCTGTGTGTCTGTCTCTTGAGATAGAAAGGAGAGAGAGGTAGAGACAGAACGAAGAAGGAAAGAAAGAGAGAGGAGAGAGTAAAGAGAGAATCTCATTTCATCCTCACAACAACCCTGGGAGGATGACACTAAAGGCACTATTACAATACAGAAGGAAACACCGAGGGAGATTCAGTGTGGGAGAGTAAGAATTCTTAAAAGTTAAATGTAAAGGACTCCCACAGTCCCAGGACATTCATTTATGGGACCTGACTTAGAGATTCACTACTTATTAACACGAAAAAGTGATACAACATTGGTTTGGTCATAAATAATTATATTAGTTTTCACTTATATAAGATGTTAAGATTCAAGTAAATGTCGACTTTAAGCCCTTTAACGGCAAAGGATTACGTCATTTTTGTCTTTTATCCCCAGCACCAACATAGTTCCTAGTACCCAGTAGGTGATTAATAAATGCTTGTTTCTTGATTGATTGCTTTACATAGATATCTCATCTGGACCTGACGACTACTCTGTAATATAGGTCCTAGTATTCCTATTTTACAAAAGAGAAAAGTGAGGTTCAAATCCTTTAGGTGGCTTGCTCAGGATCACATAGCTACTACATAACTAATTTGGGATTTAAACTTGGACCTTTTTGACTCTAAGAGTAGCTTTCTGTGTACTGTGCCATGGGGATTTGGACACCTGTGATGCCTCGATAATCTTCAAGAGTTTGTACATATATTCCTTCCTTAAGAAAATACATCTGTCAACAACCCAAATGTGGTAGATCTGCCGCTGTAAAGTGAATGCTGTCCAGACCTAAGAAGCAGCTGTGGTCCATTTCTGATGGGTTTATGATTTTGTTAACATGATGGCAGTCAATTAATTATGAAAGAGACATGTATGCTATTTGGGAGAAAGTCAGCTCTTCATGCCAGATGGCTGATTTAGTGTTCTGAGCATCCACTTTACAACACTGAGACTCCCAATACTGTAACTACAAGATCAGATTCTACAGGGATAGTTCATCTTGGTGTCTTTCCTTTCTACCAGGTAATTAGCTGCTTTGGGGATTTCATCAGAGACCTGACAATGCAGGCTTTTCTGCAGGTATGGATTTTCTACAGAAGGGAATTTTCTTGACTATCCTTGGTGAAAATGTCTAGAGCCTAACTGAGGGTTATTATATATCTGAAAAGAAGCGATATAAGACTCTTCCATAAATAAACAGAAACTTCCAAACTTTGGCACTGAGACAGAAATCCTTATGTGAGAATGAATACTTTGTAATTAACAACTCATTTGACAGGATTACCATGTATAACTTAAACCAAGAAAGAAATTCAATATATGGCAGCTCATAGAATCTCACAGTTTGTAAGAGCCATAAACCTATGGGGTCATCTGTTTTCAACCTTTATCTGAACAAGAATTTCCTCTTCAAGTCAACAAGCCTTTCTCTCTGTCTCTGTCTCTCTCTGTCTCCTCTCCGTATAGATGTGCGTGCGTGTGTGTGTGTGTGTGTGTGTGTGTGTGTGTGTGTGTGTGTGTGTAATGTCTATCTAGGATGGAAAGATTTATGGCCTAGTAGAAAGTAACATAATCATAGGGTTTAGGAAAGCAAAGGTGAAAGTCTGCTCCTCGTTGAATTAGAAGGTAGCAGTTAACTGAGTCTTCACTTAGATAATAATAACAATTAATTAGCACTTACATAGCACTTTAGGGTTCCTACAGAACTTGGCATATTTTTCTCATTTGATCAGAGAAGGTGATAGATAATCAGTGATCATGATGGTCCTAGGCAGCACACAGCTGGGGCAGCCACATCATCCCACTTCCTTTAATTGATCCTCACCCTCCTTAGCATCCTAATTGCCCTCTCATAGACATCCACTACAGTGTCAATATCCTTCTTAAAACAGAGAACCCATAACAGAACAAGATAGTAGAAATGTGAAAAGTACTGTGGAACTGTCACCTCCCCCATTCTGGATGATCCCTCTTTTGAAGCAGCCTAAGGTTGATTCAGAGGCACCTAGGTGGTACAGTGAATCAAGCACTGGGCCTAGAATCAGGAAGATCTGAGTTCAAATTTGGCATCAGACGTTCACCAGCCATGTGACTCTGGGTAAGTCACATCTGTTTGCTTTAATCCACTGGAGAAGGCAATGCAAACCACTCTAGTATCTTAACCAAGTAAACTCATATGGAGTCATGAAGAATCAGATACAATGGAATAACAAGACTGATTTAGCCTTTTTGACCTCAGTATGACACTGTTGATCCATTTTAATATTTTTTCTCTGGCCATCTTCTTACCATGCTTCTGCACTTTAGCTCAGGCCCTGAGGACTTGGGCACCAAGTCTAGGTACCACCAGACTCACCATGATGCACTCAGTCCATCTTCCTATCATGCTGCTGTAAAACTCTGTTATAATAATGAGCTCGTTTAAGCCTAGGGAACAAAATAATGAATATGATGTTTTCTTTTGTTCCTTGGTTCCTTTCTCTTTGGCTTTAGGGACTTTATTTTACATAAAATTCTGAGTTCTTTCACAATCGCTCTGAAAACCCAGTAGAGAAAAACTCCTAACTCTTAGGCAGAGATTGGGTTTTCTTCCTCATCTTACATTTACATCTAACCCTAGTTTAGCTCTGGTGTCTTTGTGATTGATACAAAATTCCATTTGCTGGAAATAATTGGGTAACAAAAAAGCAATTTATGTTATAGTGTCTGTGAATAGATAGACATTGAAAAAAGTTGGGGAAAGATCCAACCTTTTCTTGAAACTTTCCTCAGTCTGGATCTTCTTCTCCATGATGTCCAGAGAACCAAGGATTCTCCTCAAAATTTCCCTTCTCTTTAACAGCTCTGTGGAGCCTTTCTCCCTTCAATTTTACTGCAATTTCTTGAGTCCAAACACTCACTGTTTGACTATTCATGTATTAATTTATTTACACATTCCCATATTCACATATCATGTTTTTGTTAGTGATATCTGATACAAGCATTTTCCCCCATTCAACAATTTTCCTTATTCTATTTGTATTGATTTTATGATTTCAAAATCTTTTTTTAATTCTATGTAAGCAAAAGTGTTGTCTGTTTTGTCCTTTGTGATTTCCTCTGCCAGTTGTGGGCTTAAGAATTCTACCTCTAACAATTGTTCTAAAAGATATCTTCTATTTTCTAATTTCAAAAGATATATGCTTTTATACTTAAGATGTTTATCCATTTGTAACTTATTGTGATACGTGGTATAAAGTGTTGATCTGGACCTGTTTTCTGCAAAACTAATTTACAGTTTTCCCAGACAAAATAGCTCTTGTCAAAGAAGAAATTCTTCCACTGGTAATTTGTGTTCTTGTGTTTATCGAACACTAGCTGCTATGTTCATTTGCTTTGGTTCCTGGTGATCAACTTGGTCCACTGACCATGGGTTCTTGAAGGTTATGCCTTCAGAGAGCAAGCCCTTGGAAGCTCTTATCAAGTTGAAAAGGCTTCAAATGTAGGTAAGGTAATAGATTATATGCCTGTCATTGGAGAAACAGCTAACTGAATGTGAAAAGTCTCATTAGTAGGTTGGCCAGATTGATAAAAGTTTTCAGCCATGGAATTTCTTGAAAACTCTTGTAAATCACTAATGGGTTGTGATCTGCATTGGTGGAGGATGAAATTGCGAATCCCAGAGATATTAAAGTAGTAAAAAAAAAAAAAAAAGCATTGTTCATAAGTAATAGCACACAATGAACTTTACCATTCCTGACATAATTATTATAGGGTCCTTGTCATTCAGTTGTATTCATTCTCATTTACTTCATTTCAACAGACCTTGATTCTTTCTCATGGATAAATCTTTCTTTTTTTTTTTTTTAATAAAATGGATTTGGTAGACAAAGTGAATACCTATTGTAGTACATATAAACTTTGTCGTTGTTGCTCAGTAGTGTCTGACTCTTTATGACCTCATTTGGGGTTTTCTAGGCAAAGATACTGCAGTGGTTTGCCATTTCCTTCTCCAGTTCACTTTACAGGAAAACTGAAAACTATGACTAGACTTTGAGGAAACTGAGGCAAACAGGGTTAAATGATTTGAACAGGGTAATGCAGCAAGGAAGTACTTGAGGCTAGATTTGAATTCAGGAAGAGAAGTCTTCCTGACTCCAGACCCAGCATTCTATCCACTGTACCACCTACCTTCCACACACATAAAATATGAGGATCCTTTTCCCAACTCCCACTGATGATGTAGCATCCCAAAGCTGGATGAGACATATCTTCCCTTCAGGATTCTAGAGGCATTCCTTAGATGTCGGGAGTGATTATCTAATACCATTGACTTAAGCACCCAATCATTGGCTTGCTTCCCTTCCTGATTATCAGTTAAGAATCATCTAGGTATTCAGTTTTAAGTAGCCTTTAGAAGGGAATATTCATTAAAGTGACACAATATTAGCAGCTGTGCAAAACATCCCTCAAAATGTCTGTAACATGCTTTCATACAAGTATATACATAGTCAAGGGGAAAATGATGGGCTCAAATTTAGCCCAGGTGGCCAATCGGTGATTCATAGGTTGTCAGAACTTTTCTTCTATGTGTAATATATTCAAGAAGTTTCCCTATAAGTCTCTTTGATACGCTCCTTGTAGAATCATACGTGTATGTCCTTGGCTCCTGATCATGCAGAACTGTCATGAGCTGATCCTGGGATAGCATCTAGGACACCCATCAGAGCCTCTATCATCCTAGAGGTTTAGGACACCAATGAGAAGCTTAGTACAATATTTAGAAGTTTAATAAATTAACTGACTCACTTGAAAATGATGAGATCCCATACCCTCCAGATTCTTTGAAGTTGGCAAGGTCCTTCTCCAGGCAAAAGGGTGTTGGGAAATGGAAATCTGGTCAAGACTGAAGCTGAGGCCACTATTCCTCTTGCCATGACCTGCCAGGCCTAGAGGCCTGTGTGGGCTACCCGAGTCTTCTTACCTCACCTCCGAGGTCTTCGGTTGGCCAAAACCGGATGCTCATAAGAGAGAAAGGACGTTCCAGAGTCGAACAAGGGTTGAGTTTTATTTCAGGGTCTCGGTTACAAGTGCAGGGGAGTCTTCCTTAGGAGGAAGAGGGGGAGATTTCCTAAGAAGGCTAAGATCTTAAGGGATTGGAAGTAGAAGTACAAGCGGGGAGAGAGGGGGAGGGGAGAAAGGAAAGAAGAGAAGCGGAGCCTACTGTCCTCTTGGCTCCTCACGTACTAAGAGAGCTTTCAGGCTTCCTCAATCCTACTTAACCTTCAGCCGCATAGTTTGCATCTGAATACCGTGCTGTTAGGTAACTAGGTGTGCCCAGATCCGGGACAATCTTGAGGGCGGGGAGATCTCTCTCCCATCACGTTTCTCACGGGAAGAGGCGTAATTACTCGAGATAGCTCGGTTCACCTCGATTCCCTGCCATTTCCTGGGGGGGTCTCGTGAGAGCTCTAAGATTTAGAAGCTCCCACCTTTACCCGCCCGAGACTGTCCACACGGAATTGAGCTTCCAAACCCAACAATGACCCAGGCAATCACTTCTCAGAAAATTCACCTAGAATTCCACACTCACTTCCATTTCCAGAATTGTAGCCTACACTCAACTGATGAACTGTAGATAATCCTAGGTAAGTGGTCCTCAGCCTATACAAATGAACACTATTCTTGTGCACCCTCCTTCTAATTCAAAGATGTTTTTGTATCTAGTCTAAAGTTCGTAATTGATTGAGACATGTTCTCATCTGGTTAAAGTATTCTGATACTTCAGCTCTGGCTAAAAACAGAGTGGAATGATTCTAACTTCACCCTTACTCTGTCAATTAGGGAATGACTGAACAAATATTTCTAAAAGGCATTTGAGAGATCATCTGTAAGTATCAAAGACAGAGTAAGGGATTTCTGTGTTCAAATCCTCCCTCAGTCATTTACTAGTTGGGTGATCATAGAAGGCACTTAACCTTTCTCCAACCTAGCCTCCTTATCTGTAAAACGAGCATAACAATAACACCTGGGAGGATCAAATAATTGTATTATGTAAGTGTGTGTGTATACACACACACACACACACACACACACACACATATATAAGTATATTTATGCACATATGTAGTGCTTTATAAAACAAAGCACTATAAGCTATTCCTGTTCCATGTTTACCATCTTCATAAATTCTTTAAGATAATGATCTACACATGTATGAGATAAATCTTAATGAAAATAGGAGAAAGTAACCATAAGCTTTTGTACCTGATTTTCTATAGTGACCAAATGTTATAGTAATGTAATTGCCAGAAAGTTGAAGAAAATACATGATACTGCTGTGTGTATATTATTGTGTATACATCCTTTTCTCCCTCAAAAAAATAGAAAAAATGTAAATCCACCAAGCAAAATACCTCAAATATTCTCTTTCAAAAAGGAATATCTCACAAATATGTTAGGATCATACAAATATACTTGATAAATGCAACCACTGAGACAACTGTGTTCAAGAACCACCAATTATAAATGAAACCAGCCCTAAAATGAGACATACACTGGCCAAAGGTGTTTTCTACCATTATAGACAATTTTCTGCATAGACTACTCATGGAAAAGGAATTCCATATTGATGATGAGATCCTCCAAAAGCTGTTGTCTGTGGATGATTTTTTAAAAATTGCATCAAAGGATAGAACGTTACAAGGCCTGATCAATAAGATCCACAATTATTTAAAAGATAAAGGCCTAACAATCCATACAGGAAAAACTAAACTGATGAAAAATGTCTATTGCCCAAATTTTGATGTAGGAGATCTGTCCATTGAATTCAGACATCACAATGTTTATCTGGAGTCAATATGGCATCTGTAATCCTATAATCTTGCAAAGCATTGAAAATAGATGAAGAATTGGGGCCTAGAAGCTCATAGGAAGAAAGAGATCAGGCAAGATTGCTCTGGGGAAATGGTGCAGTGCTTTTAATGATCCCAAATTGTTCCCTATAATGAGTCCATCTTTTTTAATACAAATGTTCTCCTCTTGACTTTGTATGTTTGCAAAGCTTAAAATTCTACAATCATCAAATTAAAATTGCAAGTGACCCAGAATCCAATGGAGATATGCATAGTGCATGAAAATAGGTTTTGATGTATTTCAAATAATGACTAATATATGTCATAAATAGATATTACACAGGAGATATAATATTAGAAAGCAGAGTGAGTGAATCAAGTGACAACAATGAAGGGTAATCGTTGAATAGCCAGACGCCTACACCGGTGACCAAGAAATGTAATAAGACCTGGGAGAAACCCTCCAACATGTTGGGTGGATCGTCAATGGAAGAACTATAGTAGAAATGAGCAAAATTGCACAAGAAAAGAAGGCATGGAGTGACAATCTGCCCTGTTGAATGGAATGCCTACATTATTAAAATCACACATCTACAGAAATACTAAAGTATTCCACAAATTCAATTGTAGTTTTAAAATAGATTTCAGGAGTTCTCCATCTAGTGGGTTCTAGTAGGCCTAGTAGAACTAGAAGACCTGGAACAAGTAAGTCCTAGTTCTTCAGTAGCCCTCTTTCCATTCTCCTACACTTAAAACGTTGCTGAAACTCCATCAGTAGAGACTATATTTCTTATTTCTATTAACACCCAAAGTCAAATCTAAGTGAATATCTACACCCCTGAATTTATATGGTCACATTAAAAAAAAAGCTGAGACTACATGCCATTAGAAAGTAGCAATAGTATAAGGATAAAAATATGCAAGTCTTTTGCTCTTGATTGAAAGTATTTTGTTGGCTCGTTGTACTGTAATAACTATAGCCAAGTGAATACAGGATTAGCTTGGGAAAAAAGAAGTCATTTCTGTTGAACCCAGATGTGTAATTCTAATGTGAGCACTCAGTTCAGGTTCAGTGTTGGGACAAAATGAGGTACATACAAGTCAATGAACTGCTAACACAAAATAGACTTTGCTGTAACACTGGGAGAATATACAACAAGGATACAGTGGCCCTGAGCTCCTTCAGACTCAGCTTCCCTAAAGGAAAAGGTAACGTTACTTGCATGGGCCTAAGGGGCTAGCTTCCACTTATCTGGGATTTGTTATGTCCTTTGGGGCCCAGGAAGGGTCAAAGAGTTCCAAGGACAGCTTAGTCCTAGGCCTACCCTTATTGATTGGAGGGTGAGGGTTGGGGAGGTGGGAAAGGAAGCTGGGACCAATCTCATAGATATTAGATCTCAGGGGCAGCTCTGTCTTCTTTTTGGTAAAGCTTCCCTATGTTGTGCATGGTGGGAAAAAAGCTACATCAGAGAAACACCGGTCCTATCACAGGTGTATTTCTCTGAAAGAGATGGACTGGACACTTTCCCTAAGTGGGATGCTTTCTAAAGCAGAAGTAAGGATTTAGCTGTTGTTTGATTATTCTGAAAGCTTTGAATGAGGAAGCATCATAGGGTGAAAGGGATAGTGTGCAATCTCTGCCAGTACCTGACACCATTTAGCTGATCATTCCCTTCGCCACCCCCACCAACCCAGAATGTCAGATTGGAAAGGATGTGCCAAGATACCAGTTGTTCTTCCATCAGAGATAGGGTCCTTCTTGGGCCCTGTCGCTTACCTGTGTTAGTAGGCCATTTGGGTATCAATACTTGTTCCACTTACTTTCTATGAAATTTAATCACATCAGACTGAATATTAAAAGCAAAGTGTGAATGACAAATGGAGAACACCTTCATGAAGCCTACTAGAGGATGCTAGTTTTACATTTTGTAGCTTACATCTCCAAGACAAGGATCCGTGGCATCCTCCTTGTCATTTATCTGAGGCACAGAGAAAAGCTCTCCTGAGGTGCAACATCATTTCAGACAGCTGGCTATAAAGTTCATGAATCCATTAAAACAAAAGGCTACCATTTAACCATAACATTTACAGTTTGCAATATGGTTGTCATTTGACATCATTGTGTTGAATTGTTAAATACAATGATTTGTTTTCAAGGGAGACACCTGGAACATATGTTCAAGCTCTCAGCTACTTCTAGTCAGAAGATAAAGGTTCCCCTGATAATTCAATTTAATTCAATAAGCATTTATTAAATACTACATGCCAGGGACTCAGTTACTGGAGATACAGAAAAAAATGAAACAGTCCCTGGCCTCAAGGAACTTACATTCTACCAAAGGGAGAAAACATGGATACAAAATGATGATCTAATATATACAAAGTAAAATCAAAATAATGAGGCTGGAAAGAAAGAGAAAGAGAATGAGAGAGAGAGAGAGACAGAGACAGAGACAGAGACAGAGACAGAGACAGAGACAGAGAGAGAGAGAGAGAGAGAATTAATATCCAAAGTTACTAGAGAAGAGGAAGTATTTAAGTTGAGCCTTGAAGCAAAATGGGGCTTCCAAGTAGTGGAGGGAGGAAGGAGAACATCTTCAGGTTTGGAAAAAAAATCTGATAAAGCCACAGAGGTGATAGAGTGAATGTAGCTACATGAGAAACCACAAATTCCAGTTTGGCTGGAATATAGAGTATATGAGGGGAAATAATACAAAAATCAATCTGGAAATATAAATTGGAGCCTAATTATGAGAGGCTGTAAATCCAATAACTAACATTAAAGGATAATTAGAATGTAAATAATATGTTAAGGTTTGCAAAATATTTTACATATATTATCTCATTTGATCCTCACTGTTATTGTTTCCAGTTTACAGATGAGGAAATTGAGATTGAGAAAAGTTAAATCCCTTACTCAGGGTAATAAATGTTTGAGGGAAGATTTTAATTCAAGTCTTCTTCATGCCAAATTCAACATTCTATCCACTGTGCCTTCTAGCTACAAACAGAGGCGTGTATATTTTATCCTACAGGTTGGTAGTCAATGAAGTGTTTTGAACTGAGGAGTGATATCAAACCTGTGCTTTAAAAATAGTAACTTGGCAGCTATGTGTAGAACAAAGATTAACGTCTTTGGTGTCATAGACCCCCTTTGCAAACTGGTAAAACCTATGGGCTTTTTCTTAGAATAATGTTATTAAATGAATAAAATAAAATATGTAAGAATTGCAAAGGAAACAAATTATATTGAAATAGAGTTATCTATTTAAAAAAAGTTCATAGATACCAGGCTAGGAACTTCTGATGTAGAAAATGAAAAGGGAAGTATTTTTCTCAGTATGCAACTGAGAAATTGGAGGAGAATCTCATTTTCTTTACTGAAGAACAGAGCAGCACATGGCACAGAATGCCCAAGCTGGTTGTTACCCCAAGCCTCACACTGGGGTTAGCTATAGCTACTTGAGTAAAGAATTCCAGGGGTCCTAAATACAGACTCTTTTAAAAATGTGTGGCCTGATTCCAACCCTCACTCCTTCAGATAAATGTAGTTTCCAGAGCTAGGCTGGAAACTATCGTCCCCTCAGGATACTGGAGTACTCCTTTAAGGTACCGCTACCACTGTTTCTAATCCCCATTGGTGTGCTTCTTACACCCACCCCCTTCTCTCAGTGGAAAATCAATTGAGTCAACTAGCCTTAAGTGGCTTTCAGAAAGGGATATTTACTGATTACATAGTAATAATAGTTAATCTAAAACATTTTTCTAAAGTGTTTGTGACATACTCTCCCTCAAATACCTAGAGTCCAAGGGAAAATGAGCTTGATATTTGAGAGAAAATCTTGCAAAAGAGAACTCAACTCCCAATTGCTGGGAAGTAGGAGAAGAAGGAGAAGAAGAAAGAAAAAGAAAGAAAGAAAAATTATTATTAAAAACTAGCATTTATATATAGCATGTTAAGGTTTGCAAAATCCTTTACTAATATTATCTCCTTTGATCTTCACAACCCTGGGAGGTAGGTGTCATTATTGTCCCTATTTTCTAGATTAAGGAACTGAGGCTGAGAAAGATGAAGTGACTTGCCCAGGGACACACAGCTAGTAGGTATCTGAGGCTGGATTTTAATTCAGGCCTTAGTCCTCTTCCATTCCTGGAACGCTCTTGTGTAAAATCTTTTCTGGACTCCTTGAAACAACTATAAGATAGGTGGCATAAGCATTCTTATGCCTATCTTACAAATGAGGAAATAAACTCAGAGAGATGATCTAATTTATCCTTTGAGGAACCCACAGGTAGCTTATGTCAGAATCAAGATTTTAACTCATATCTCTTGACTCCCAGGCTTGTGCTCTTTCCACTGAAAGCCCCTCTTGAGAGCTCTGGCAACCCAATGACTCTGATATAATTAGCCTAGTAAGATACTAGGTAAGATCATTTATCAAGCAATAACAAAGAATAAAGATTTAACAAATGTATTTGGACTTAACTATTTTTTTATTAAAAGCCTTCTAAATGAAAATTCCTTCTTTCTTAAGCAGAGCCCATTGAGCATAATTTAACTTTTTTTAATGATTCCACACCACTATCATTATATTTTAATATTTCAATAGATCTGTAATCTCAACAGAGTGGATATTACCTCCAACAGGGCAGAGTTCATGTTATCCAAGCATGGAACTTATGTAACTCTTGTTCATGGCTTTGACTTTTCTAATCCATAAATTCTCCACAGATGAACTACCAACAATCTAGAGATCTTCCTTTATTTACTTTAAAATGTCACATATTCTGATACTCAAGCTGTCTGTCCATTATCTCTTGGGTCCGTTATCTGACCTTCTCACTTTCTTTTCCTAACATACCTTTTCTGGATGATAACCTCAGACCAGTTTTTTGCATGGAAGTCATCATCAGTAACCAATAACTTATACACTCCATGCTCACACACAGTTTTTGTTCCTCAGAGATTTTGGTATTCCAGACCCATACAAAATCTCTGAAAGAATTTTGGTGGAGATAGACAAATAGATGAGAGAGAGAAAGAGAGAGATAGAGAGAGAGCGAGAGCGAGATCGAGAGCGAGAGAAAGAGAGAGAGAGAGAGAGAGAGAGAGAGAGAGAGAGAGAGAGAGAGAGAGAGAGAGAGAGAGAGAGAGAAAGAGAGAGGGAGGAAGGGAGGGAGGGAGAGGGGAAGGGAGAGATGGAGAGAGACAGAGACGGAGAGAGACAGAGACAGAGACAGCGACAGAGAGGAGGAGGAGGAGGAAGAAAGAGGGAGGTGAAGCTGCTGTGCAGTGTGAGAAGTAAGCAAGGTAATGTAAAAAGAGGCTAGGTCTTGGATTCAGGAAACTAAATTTGAATACTAACTTTACAATGTATTTATTTAACCTTTGACAAATCACTTAACCTCTCTGTGCCTCAATTTCCTTGTCTGCAAAGTCAGAGTATTATTGTTTATACTGCCCTACTTTTTTCTGGGAAACATTCTTTAAAATATGTAGCAATATTTGTGAGATACATTATGTTATATTATGTATAACATTGTTTTGTGCTATATCACATCATACCATATTATACTGAAAGCATCAAGCAATTTCTAATGGCAATCCAGCCCACTTTTGTCATCTTGTTCAATTCTAGGCTCTGCTCAAAGTCCATCTAGACTTTCTGTCTAATAATTAATCCTGATGTCATATCCATTCAATTGTATGCCATTGTCTAGGCAATAGGTATTTTTTCATTCATTTCATTTTTTCCCTTTGTGGATTCTTAGGTCATCTTTGAGTTTAGTCTCATTGAGAAGACTTTGTAGTCTTCTGGGGTTTGAGGCAAAACAATGTATCCTGCAAACAGGAAAATCTGGAGGAACTCGCTGTTTATAGGACCTGTTCCATTTGGACACTATACTGCACAATGGCAAAGGTACATCTCCTTATTTTATATCTCATTTGATATTGATAGTCAGAACATAGTTGAACAAAGTCATCTATACAGAATCATATGTGATCTGAATACACACATTATCTTTGCCTTTTTAGTAAAGACTTAGTGTTGCCTTTTAGATCAAGACAAATACTTAAAAAAAAATAATCAATAAACCCAGTAGGATCTTGAATTCTCTATATCTATCATTCCATTTGTGACTATGAAGTGACTATAGAAAGTCATCTGCTGAAACAACTATATAACTATATAATCTGAACATCTAAGGCCTTTCAAAGAGCATGCAAGGACTAGGTGTGCTGAGCTCAGTGAGACTGACAGGAAAGGGAAAGGCCAATGGTAAAGGATATCCCTAGCAAGTCCTAGAATGCCCAGCCCAATGCACTATATGACCTCATTTACCAAGTATAATGCCTGGCACATAGTAGGCAGTTAATAAATGCTTGATGAGGAGAGGCTTCTGGGAAGATGGTGGAGTAGGTCAGAAAACTTTCTGCTCTCCAAATATTCTCCACAAAAAAAGACAGAACATCACTCCAGGGGGAACTTAGAGCAGAGGAAACAAACAATAGTTGAAGTAAAGCAGTTTCCTCGAAAGATAACTTGAGAAGACCACAAGAAAAACTTGACCTCAGGTTCTGAATGAAGTTCAAACACCTCCAGGCTGACTGTGCTCTGCAGAATTAACAACAAACCCCAAGGAGACAGCTGGGTTGAGAGGCAGCCTCAGCCTTAGAAAATTCCATCTCTCTGACTGTGTGGGGATTTGACAGCTGAGTAGGAGAAGATTGAAGGACCTTACACAGTGGAGGAACGCCAAGCACAGCTGGGCTGACCGGACGAGTCCTGGGAGGCTGCTGAAAGGGGAGAAGGAGATAGCACACACCTGGTGAATGCAGAGTGAGGGGTGGGGACCCTGCTGGCTGTGGGCTCTGGCAGGAGAGCAGAGTCCCTGACTTCAGTTCCAGGACAGAGGGGACAGCTGTAGTGTACAGCTACTGAAGGGACTGCAGAGAGCAAGATCATTTGTGGGATAGCAGGGCTTAGGAGTGGAGAGGAGAGCCCAAGGTTGGGCCCCAGAACAGACCTCAGAAAATAAGAGTAAGAAAGACGTGAGCCTTGGGGCATCATTCCCCATACCTCAAAACTAGAGCTTGATTACACTAATAGTTGCTAAAAACAAAATAAAACAAAAATAAAAAATAAAAATGAGTAAGCACAGGAGAAAGAACCCAACCATAAATAGCCACTATGGAGATAGAAAAGATCTGGGTTCAGAGTCAGAGGAAAATAAAAGTCTCTCCTTCTTCAATGAGAAACATTGAATGGTCCCAAGCACAAAAAGAGTTCTTAGAAGAACTTAAAAAGAACTTTAAAAATCAAATAAGAGAGATCAAGGAAAAATTAGGGAAAAAAATAAGAGTAATTCAAGAAAATCAAGAGAAGTATGAAAAGAAAGTCAACCAATTTGAAATAGAGAATCAAAAACTTAAGGAAGAAAATAATTCCTTGATAACTAGAATTGGGCAAAGCGAAACTAATAAATTCTAAGATATCGGGAAATAATAAAACAAAAACAAAAAATGGAAAAATAGGAGAGAATGTGAAATGTCTCATCAGAAAAACAACTGATTGAATAGGTCAAGGAGAAATACCAAAAATAGTTGGACTACCTGAAAATTACAGTTAAAAAAGATAATCTTTATACATTGTCATCATCAAGGAAATTTGCTTTGAACTTCTATAACAAGAAGGCAAAGCAGAAGTAGGAAAAAATCCACTCATCACCACCTGAAAGAAATCCCAAGAGGAAAACTTACAGGCATATCATAGCCAAGTTTCAAAGCCCCCAGATTAAGGAGAAAATATTGGAAGCTGTAAAAAAAATAAATATCATTAAGTTGCAGTAAGGGTTACACAAGATCTAGCAGCTACAAAGTTGAAGGACCATAGTCTTGGAATATGACCACAGCCTTTTGTAGATCAAAAGAGCTGGGGTTACAACCAAGGGTAATTTATGCAACGAAGTTAAGTATAATCCTGAATGGAAAAAAAAAATGGACATTTAATGAACTGGAAGACTTTCAAGTATCTGTGACAAAAACAGCAAAACTTAAGAGGAAATTTGACATATAATATCTGGAAAAAATATAAACTAAACATTAAAGACCAATTATAAGGACTCCAGATCAAAGTGATTATTTCTTATATGTAGAAATATTATCAGTACTCTTATGATTGTCATCACTTATGGGTGGTTTGAAAGAAAGACTTGGGTTGAGCTAAGTATGATGGAGGTGATTCTAAAAAGATAAAATTGTGTAGGGAGAGATAAAAAGGAGTAATTATTTCTTATAAATGAGGCATAATAGGAAAAAGTGATACAGAAGAAGCTAGTAGGGGGAAGGAAGGGTAGTACTCGAACCTTACTCTTATCAGGAATGGGTTAAAGAGGGAACAACATATATATCTAGAAGGCTATAGAAGTCTTCTAAATTCAGAAAGAAATAAAAAGGGCAAGGGGGTAGGGTTGGGGAGAGAATAAGGGAAGGACTCTTGGAGGAGTGGGCAAGTTTAAGAATAGGAGGGCAAGGTAGTATGTTGAAGTAAAGCAGAAAATTTAAGAGGGATAGGCTAACTAAGATGAGAAGGATAGTGAGGAAAAATAGGAAGGAGGAAAATACACAAGTAATTAGAGCTCAGGATGTGAATGGGATGAATTTATCCACAAAACAGAAATGGACAGCAGATTAAAAATTTGAACTCAACAATATGTTGCTTTCAGGAAACACTATAAAAATGAGAGATACACACAAAGATAAAGTAAAGGGCAGGAGTAGAATTTATTATATATAAAGAAACAGAGGCAATAATCATGATCTCAGACAAAGTTAAAGCTAAAATAGAATTAATCAAAAGAGAAAAATAGGAAAACTGTGTTAGCGATGTTATTCAATATTGTTTTAGACTATTTAAAATAACTGGACAGTATAAAATACCTGAGAGTATACCTGCCATAACAGACACAGGAACTATATGAACATAAAATACTTTTTATATATATGTCAGATCTAAATAAGTGAAGTATTAGTTAATGTTCATGGGTAGGTAAAGACAATACAAGTTAAAATGATAATTTTATCCAACTAATCTACTTATTTGATGGCATCCCAAATAATTACAAAAAAATATTATCTTACTAAATTGGAAAAAAGAAAAATTGGAAGAACAAAATTTCAGGAATTTCAAAGAACAAATTCAGGAATTTCAAAGAAACCAGGGCAAAAAGATGTAAAAGAAACAAATTCACTAGTACTAGACCTTAAATTATAAGGTGAGAGCATTGTTGAAGTGTAAAATGGGTAATTTTGATTATTTTAAATTAAAATTTTCTTGTATAACTAAAATCTATATAGTCAGGAATAGTAAGAATGCAGAAAATAGGGGGGAAAACTTTCACAGGCAATCTGAGATAGGATGTGATTGGGTTAGAATATTGCTGTGGTGCAGGAAATGATGAGCTGATTGATTTAGGAAATCATGGAAAGACTTGAACTTGTGAAGGAAAATGCTATCTACCCTGAGAGTAACAGATGACAAGTATGAATAAGCATAGTATAGTTTTACATATATGTACATGAGTGTATGTGTATATATGTATGTGTTTGTGGACATTTATGTGAATGTGCATATATCTGTGCTAAATTGTAGCTTTTTTTAAAGGAAAGAGGGGGAGGGAGGAGGAAAAAAATAAAGTAAAAAGTCACAGCAGAAAACAAAAGAAAACCTATAAGGAAGTAAAGAAAATCTGGGCAGCTTTGTAAATAATATGTAGTATTTATTATATAGGTTTTCTTTAAATGAAAATGTTAAATTTATGTTAAATCCTCTCATTCTGCTGTGTACATGGCAGTGTTTTTTTTTTCTTTTCTCAATTTGTGTTTCAGTTTAAAATAGATATCAAAATTTATAAAAAATGTTCTTGATGATTTGAAATGGATCCTCATATTTTCATTAAGGAAACCCCCAATTCAACCTATCAATTGGTACTTACTGACATCCATTTATTGCATTCTTGTTCTTTTGAAGTTTTATGATTTATAGCATTGTGATTTTTTTTCCTAATTGTATTTTCAAAATTATGTCAGCTCCTGCATAGACTTCTTCTACAGGGGCTTGGTCTGGTCCTGCTACAATTCCTAACTTGTATTTAAGTTGTTTCCACATCCTTACACAAGCACATTAAAAGTGTTCGAGGGGGGCGGAGCCAAGATGGCGGAGTAGAAAGACGCACATACACATAGCTCTGAACCCACAACCCATAGAATGGCTACAGGGAAGTAACTCACGGCGGGTTCCGCACCCGGAGGCCGCGGAGTGTTGGAGCGGGGGAGATTTCTGTTCCGGAGGGACCTGCAAACCTCTCGCGGGGGGGTCCTTCGCGCTGCGGACTGGGCGCCGGGACTGGGAGCTGGGTGCGGCCCTGCCGCGGCCGCGGCACCGGGAGGGGGGGATCCGAGCGGGCTTCGCGGACGGGGTCTCCAGCGGCCACGTGGGTCCCTCCACCCACGGCGGGATCTGCAGACCTCTCGCGGGGGGTCCTTCGCGCTGCGGACACGGGGCCCGGCCCGGACCTGCTGCTGCCACGGCTGCGGCACCGAGAGAAACAGATCCGAGCAGGCTTCAGGGACGGGATCTCCAGCGGCCGCACAAGTCCCTTCACCCACAGGTGACAGGGGTGGGTGAGAGAGTCTCTTTGGCGGGTCGAGAGGGGAGTGGGGTGCCCCCATAATTCAGGCCCCCCCCCCCCGGGAGGTAGAAGCTGAGAGGCGGCTGCAGACAGGGGCTCCCCAAGCGGGCGGGAGCCTGAATCCATTGCGGAAGGTCTGTGCATAAACCCCCTGAGGGAACTGAGCCTGAGAGGTGGCCCTGCCCCGACCTCAGCACCAGAACATAATCTCATACTGAATAGCAGCCCTGCCCCCCGCCAAAAGCCCTGAGGCTGGAAGCAGCATTTGAATCTCAGACCACAAACACGGGCTGGGAGGATCAGGAGGTGAGGTGGGTGTGAGGAAAATATTCAGAGGTCAAGTCACTGGCTGGGAAAATGCCCAGAAAAGGGAAAAGAAATAAGACTATAGAAGGTTACTTTCTTGGCGAACAGGCATTTCCTCCCTTCCTTTCTGATGAGGAAGAACAATGCTTACCATCAGGCAAAGACACAGAAATCAAGGCTTCTGTGTCCCAGCCCACCCAATGGGCTCAGGCCATGGAAGAGCTCAAAAAGAATTTTGAAAATCAAGTTAGAGAGGTGGAGGAAAAGCTGGGAAGAGAAATGAGAGACATGAAGTCAAAGCATGAACAGCAGATCAGCTCCCTGCTAAGGGAGACCCAAAAAAATGTTGAAGAAATTAACACCTTGAAAACTAGCCTAACTCAATTGGCAAAAGAGGTTCAAAAAGCCAATGAGGAGAAGAATGCTTTCAAAAGCAGAATTAGCCAAATGGAAAAGGAGGTTCAAAAGCTCACTGAAGAAAATAGTTCTTTCAAAATTAGAATGGCACAGATGGAGGCTAATGACTTTATGCAAAACCAAGAAATCACAGAACAAAGAGAGAAGAATGGAAAAATGGAAGATAATGTGAAATATCTCATTGGAAAAACAACAGACCTGGAAAATAGATCCAGGAGAGACAATTTAAAAATTATGGGACTACCTGAAAGCCATGATCAAAAGAAGAGCCTAGACATCATCTTTCATGAAATTATCAAGGAAAACTGCCCTGAGATTCTAGAACCAGAGGGCAAAATAAATATTCAAGGAATCCACAGAACACCGCCTGAAAGAGATCCAAAAAGAGAAACTCCTAGGAACATTGTGGCCAAATTCCAGAGTTCCCAGGTCAAGGAGAAAATACTGCAGGCAGCTAGAAAGAAACAATTCAAGTATTGTGGAAATACAATCAGGATAACACAAGATCTAGCAGCCTCTACATTAAGGGATCGAAGGGCATGGAACAGTATATTCCAGAAGTCAAAGGAACTAGGACTAAAACCAAGAATCACCTACCCAGCAAAACTGAGTATAATACTTCAGGGGAAAAATTGGTCTTTCAATGAAATAGAGGATTTTCAAGTATTCTTGATGAAAAGACCAGAGCTGAAAAGAAAATTTGACTTTCAAACACAAGAATGAAGAGAACCATGAAAAGGTGAACAGCAAAGTGAAGTCATAAGGGACTTACTAAAGCTGAACTGTTTACATTCCTACATGGAAAGACAATATTTGTAACTCTTGAAACATTTCAGTATCTGGGTACTGGGTGGGATTACACATGCACACACGCTCACATACATAGAGACAGAGTGCACAGAGTGAATTGAATAGGATGGGATCATATCTTTAAAACAAAATGAAATCAAGCAGTGAGAGAGAAATATATTGGGAAGAGAAAGGGAGAAATTGAATGGGGCAAATTATCTCTCATAAAAGAGGCAATCAAAAGACTCATTAGTGGAGGGATAAAGAGGGGAGGTGAGAGAAAAACATGAAGTCTACTCTCATCACATTCCACTAAAGAAAAGAATAAAGTGCACACTCATTTTGGTAGGAAAACCTATCTCACAATACAGGAAAGTGGGGGATAAGGGGACAAGCAGGGTGGGGGGGATGATAGAAGGGAGGGCATGAGGAGGAGAGTGCAATTCGAGGTCGACACTCATGGGGAGGGATAGGATCAAAAGAGAATAGAAATAATGGGGGACAGGATAGGATGGAGGGAAATATAGTTAGTCCTATACAACACAACTATTATGGAAGTCATTTGCAAAACTACACAGATATGGCCTATATTGAATTGCTTGCCTTCCAAAGGGAAGGGGTGGGGAGGGAGGGAGGAAGAGAAGTTGGAACTCAAAGTGTTAGGATCAACTGTCGAGTAATGTTCTTGCCACTAGGAAATAAGAAAAACAGGTAAAGGGGTATAGAAAGCTATCTGCCCCTACAGGACAAAAGAGAAGATGGAGACAAGGGCAGAGAGGGATGATAGAAGAGAGAGCAGATTGGTCATAGGGGCAATTAGAATGCTTGGTGTTTGGGGGGGGAGGGGATAAAAGGGGAGAAAATTTGTAACCCAAAATTTTGTGAAAATGAATGTTAAAAGTTAAAAAAATAAATTTAATAATTAAAAAAAAAAAAAAGTGTTCGAGTCTCTCTGTTGTAGCTTTGCTGCTGCCAATGGTAAAATTAGATCATTGTGAAAACATTGGCAAGTCAATGAGTCTCCTGCCAAACTTTCTGTAGACTGGTTTTCTTCTCCATGGCTTTCTGTTATTTTATGAAGTGACACTGCTCCTCATCTTCTGACATCCTCCTCGGAAATGTTGCACATATAAAAATACAGTTTTTGTTTTGTTTTGTTTTCTTAAACAAGTCAGACTTCCTGTCTGGCATATCTCCCTTTGGAAAGGAAATAGGATCCTTGCGGCTGAGGCAGTTTTCTAAGGTGCTTTAGCCTACGCATTATGGCAACTGCATTTCATCGATGTAACTTCTGTAAGAAATAATGATAGTTTAAGCCAATATACTTATATTCATTTTTTTCATTTTTTAATTGTTTGAACAATTCATGTTAGATTTATTATAACTTCATGCAGTGGTTTCTTCTCATCTTTATCTTTTCTTCTAATTTGATAATGATGTTGACTTTGGATTTAGTTCATCAATGATCTGGTTAGATATACACATCTGATTTTGAAATAGCTTCCTTGTTAGTTGCTGAAATTGTCTGATCATGATGTAGTTAATCTCTATTTTTAAAATAATTTTTGGTGTTTATTACATCTACTGTCTTCTAACTCTTTCCTTGGGAAAAATGTTTTTGTAATAATAGTGTTTCATATAGTATTTTAAGGTTTGTAAAGCACTTTACAAATATTATTTTATTTAATACTCATAACAACTCTGGGAGGCAGGTGCTATTACTATCCACATTTTACAGATGTAAAAAAGAAGTCACACAACTAATAAGTGAGGCCAAACTTGAACTCAGATCTTCATGATTTAAGGACAAATGTTCTAACTCCTGCTTCAGCTAGTTGCCTCTATGTATGATATAAAAGCCTAAGACATCTAAGTGGTTGCAAACTTTGGGTCTCTTTTATTTCTCAATTTCAAATTATATTTTCCACTTTGATTTTTGTCATCTTTCTCTGTCCTCACTTTCACAGTGAAGTCACCATATATCAAGATACCTGTTGATTTGGTTTGAAGGAGCTCATCAAGTTCTTTGCAGTTGTGTCTCTACTTATTCATCCTTATGACAGATGTTGGCATATCAGCTGCAATTGTCTTTCTGGTGGTCTCTTTGTTTGTGAATGTCTTGAGGAATGCAAGATGAGATGACAAAGAATTCCACAATTGGGTTCTTATCACCTTTGGGTGAAGTATATAACCAACTCTGCCAACTTCTTTTTTTTTTTTTTTTGCTTCTTCAAGGGATAATCTATGAGTCATCTTTTCGTTTAGCTATAACTCTCTTCTTTCTTCTGTTTTCAGTACAGTAAGAATGTCAGTCCTAGAATCTCAGGGGTAGAAGGGATCTTAGATGTCATCTAATTCTCCCTTTACATGACAATTTTCCCCCTGACAAAATCCCTGAGGAGCCCCCTCCAGGCTGCTGGAAGACCTCCTCTTGATGTTTGCAATGGCTTCGTGGATATGGAAAAGGGTATGAAAAGCTACTGAAATGTCATGTGTCAGTAATTTTTAAAATGTCTTTTTATTTTTTAATAATATTTTATTTTCCCAAATTACATGTAAAGACAATTTTTAATATTCAATTCTTTTAAATTTTGAGTTCTGAATGTTTTCCCTCCTCTCAACTCTCCCTTCTGTAAGATGTAATAAATTTGATATAGATTACCTATACACCGTCATGTAAGGCATGTTTTTATATTAATCATGTTATGAAGATGAAACAGACAAAAATTTTTTTAAAAGAGTAGATAAAGTGAAAAACAATATACTTTAATTTGCATTCAGACTCCATCAGTTTTTTCTCTGAATACAGATAGAATTTTTCATCATGAATCCTTTGGGATTCTCTTGGATCATGATGCTGCTGAGAATAAGTCATTCACATTTGTTCATCTTACAGCATTATTGTTGCTGGACACAATGTTCTCCTGGTTCTGCTCATACAGTCTTTATTTTCAACCTTTAAAAAAAATTATCATTTGTAGCTTATAAATTCTCAAAATTGGTATCTTGAATATAAGAATTTTTAAATGTTCATTGAATTGAATCTCCAAATAAAAAAAAATTAACTCTCCCATGACCTCCAAAAATGACATTTGTATATCTCACCTTTAAATTTAGAAAACAGATGAATAATCAGAAACATATTGTAATACAGTATGGTTGGGTTCCTCCAGCAGCAAATCAGCTATTTTGTCATTGGTCAAAGATCTCAGATTTAGAGAATCAACAGTTAAATTAACGTTTGTAGGCAGAATAAAGACGATAATTCTTTGTACATGCTATCCCCATTTCTGCAGTAGCAAAAGGGAGCTGAGTAAGACCAAACCAAAATACACACACACACACACACACACACACACACACACACACACACACACACACACACACATATATATATATATATCTGCCTTATTTTTTATTTGTTTCATGGGTTTCCAAAGAATTCAACACCAAGTGTTCCCCTTATTGGTAAAGGACTGGTCCTCAGAAAGCAATTTAAGTTAACAAGTATTTATTAGCACTTAGTATGTATCAGGCATTCTAATAAGCACTAGCAACACAAATACATAGAGAAAGAAAGATAATTCTTTCTCTCAAGGAGCTTATTTTCTAATAAGAGAAAACGACACATAAAAAGATGCTTAAAAGGATACGGAGAGGGGAAGAAGATACCAGTGAGATGGAGATATGATGGAGAAAGTTTGGGAACACTGGAGTGGAGCCTGGAGAGGACTAAAGGTATAGCTGACTTTGGTACTCTCCTTAAAATTGAGATCATGACAGAAAAGGAAAATGATAAATGTGGGAGGAGATGCGGGAAAATTGGGATGCTAATATCGGTAGAGTTGTGAACTGATCCAACCACCCTGTAAAGCAATTTAGAGTTATGCCCAAAAGGTTGTAAAACTGTGCATACCCTTCAGTCCTGCAATTCTCCTACTAGATTTGTATCCCAGAGAATTTTTTTAGAAAGGGGGAAGAAGACCCTATAAAATATTCATAGAAGTTCTTTTTGTAGTGACAAAGAACTGGAAATTGAGGGGATTCCCATAAATTGGGGAATGGCTGAACAAGTTGTAGTGTATGATTGTAATGGGATATTACTGTGCCATTAGAAATGAAAAACAGGATAATTTCAGAAAAACCTGGAAAGACTTATATGAACTAATGTGAAGAGAGCACAACCAGGAGATCATCGTACACATTAGGAGCAATATTGTAAGGATGATCAGCTGTGAAAGACAGCTCCTCTGATCAGGACAATTCACAAGAATTCCCAAGGGCCGCTGATGAAAAGTGCTACATACCTTGGGAAATAGAAATGATGGAGCTGGAATGCAGATCTAAGCACGCTATTTGGCACTTTCTGTATTTTTTCATGGTTTTTCTCTTTAGATCTGTGTATTCTTTCACAACATGACTAATATGGTAATTTGTTTCGCATGATTGAACATGTATAACTTTATTGCTTACTGTCTCAAGGAGAGGGTGTGAGGAAGGGATAGAGAAAATTTGGAACTCAAAGGTTTTTTTTTAAATGAATGTTAAAAATTGTCTTCATGTGTAACTGGGGAAAAATAAGATATTATTTATATTTTTAAAAATTGAGATCATGAGAGGAAGTGACCAATCAGAGGAAGAGGCTTCAGGAGTGGAGTGTTCTTCCAATGTGAGGGGATTACAGGGCAGAGCTAACATCCAATCTGAAGACTGTTGTATCAGTGTGCAAAAAGTCCAGAGAGTCAAGTGTAGAACCCAGAGAGGAATGAAGATATGACACGTTGTACAATGCTTTCATAATTGGATCCCATCAGGACCTAATGAGATATGGAGGACCATTTGTTTCTATTCCACTGACCCCAGACTGCTTTACTTTTTAAGGTCTAATGTCTATTTATTATAATTTTGCTTTATTCTCTCATCATGGGCTGTCTTGTTATGATCGGTGAGATTACCTCTGTCAATATCCTTCTTTCCCATCATCTAATTGCTGCTTCTAACTTGTTTTGGATTGAGAAATCAGATGAAATGATTGGTACTTTATATAAAACAAGACTGAATTGTCTATGAATGAGGGCATGAGTAGGGAAAAAAGAGAATCTTCGGTTACAAAAACCAGATAGGTAAGATGATAGCATGGTAGGGGGCTCTGATGATCTGAATTAAAATCCAACCTCTAACAATTACTCCTTGGGTGACCTTGGGTAAGTCACTAAGCTGTGAGTCTCAATTTCCTCTTCTATAAAATGAGAAATTTGAACTAGATGTCTTCTGAGGTCCATTCCAGCACTAGCTCTAGGAGCAAAGTATATGAGCTCCCACACATAGATTTATGGCATTCATTCTGGCTATTCAGAGGTATTTGCTCCCATCAGACCCCACTTCTTGGTTCTCATCTGTATACTATCTAGAAATGATTACCAGATAAATGACCTCAGGTTAAACTAAGAGTTCTTGAGTCATGAGAATGAGTATTTTTCTAAAACATTCAAAGACAATAGGGTTCTTCTTTCCTTATTATTTCCTTTGACTTGTCTTTGAGTGAATGACTTCAAGCTGCATTCAGTTCTTATAGATGAAGAAAGATCTGTTCTAGAGAAGAATTCTGGTCCCCTGGGGCACTGTCACTTGCTAAGCCAGAATCGATGTCCCAAGCCTAAGGAGCTTAACCTCTCCACGAAGGGGGAAAGCTAGGTTATTTTGGCTAAGTGAAGCCTTATTGTATTTAATCATATCATTGTCTCCTTTATGCTGCCTTCACCACAAATCTCCCAAGCTGTCACTGAGCACCATGGTCATGGGGACTTGGGGAGCATTTTAATTTGATTTACTATTAACCTTCTGACTAGGAAAAAAAGAAATCCTACAAGTAAATCTTCTTCCACCATTCATTTAGCTGACAAAGTAGACTTTCTGAAATGATACCAAATAATTTGTTAGCCCACTGGTGAAAGTTTGTGAACTAAGTAATAAGAATATGATTTGAACCAACTTAGAACTTTGTAAGGCATTTCATATTGAGCTGGGGACCTGCCAGGTGAATATTCAATTGCCTGGGTCTAAGAATGGGTGATATGGAAGGATCATTCAATTCTCCCAGCAGGTAGGTTTCCATTAAGTTCACTGGAGCTTAATAAATGAAACACTAATGTCTTGAAAGAAGACATTATTCTTCCAGGCTGTTAGAATTTTAGAACTTAAAGGAACTTTAGTGATCATCTAGTCCTTTTTGTGCCATGGATTCCTTAGGCAACCTGGTAAAGTCATCCCAAGAGTAATGTCTTTAAACGCCTAAAATAAAATACATTGGATTATAATTGGAAACCAATTATATTGAAATACACCTGTCAAATATACATACATATATATGTGTATATATATGTTTATGTATGCATACACACACACACATATATAGATATAGATATACACATATATAAAACAAGTTCATAGACCCCAGGTTAAAAAACCTTGATTTAGTCCAGTTTACCAAAGAAGAAAGTGAGGCCCAGAGGCACTGAATGGCTTTACTAAGATCACATGGTTTGTCTTTTTTTTTCAGAAGGACAAAGACCCAGGGTCTCCTTAATTTTCAGTCTAGAGCTCTTTTGATACACTGTGCTGCCTGAGTGGAATTTCTAGTTTTATCTTGAATTCCTAGTACTTAGTGGAATACATGGTACATAGTAAGCACTTAGTAAATGTTTGGTGTGTTCATCCTTCATCGCCGAAGAAGGCCATGCCATCAGAGAAATGATGGCATGACTTGCACTTGACTTTGTTTTGAATGAGGCAGGATTGTGCAAGGTCACCAGCCTCACCTCTATTTCAGAGTCATCTGAATCCAGTGACCTGATATTCATCAGGAAAGTGACTAAAGAAAAGAATGGTGAAATTTTCTAAAATAGCATATACACACACACACACACGCACGCACACACAGAGTCATACATTAGAATGCAGTATTGAATCTTGAAAGTCATTTTTTCTATAGTCCAAGAATAAAGAATCATCAGCAATTTACTTCTTAAACATTTGGTTTTTCCCTTGTGTATGTTTTTGTTGTTTTTAATGAACTTAGCAAAAGCACCTCCTTAGCTGAGTAGGGTATATGATCTGAAATACACTTTAACTTGAAATTAACTTGCCTATCTCAGTTTTCTCCTGTGCCTTACAGCCAAAGAGAACTTTTATGACACAAGGCAAGTTACTCTGATGGTAATGTGCATTAAATCTGCCATTTTATTTATGAATAACCTAATTAATTCTTTTACCATTTTATGGTTTCTTCAACTGACAAATTTCCTAAGGATAGATGAAAAGGTCAGTTTTACACCAAGTCTAATCCCCTTCCCAATATCTAAAGAAAAGAACATATTTTAAATCAACAAAATATATTTTAAATCAGCAATCAATTTTAGATTTTTTCTTTAAAAAGAAGAAAATTATTAAATTCTCTCTAAACTCTGTCACATTTTATCAATCATTAGATTTTTTCTTCCTTAGGAAAAGTTTTATTTATTTATTCTTGTTGTTTTCTATATCACAGTTATTTCTCCATATGCCTAATCTCCCTCTTTGCCCCTCACTGAAAGTTCCCTTGTAACAGAGAAAAGTGAAAGACAGCATTTGCAACACTTTTTTATTGTTGTTCATTCATTTCAGTCGTATCCAATGCTTCCTAATTCCATCTGGGGTTTTTTGGGCAGAGATACTGGAATGGTTTGACATTTCTTTCTCCAGGTCATTTTATAGATGAGTAAACTGAGGCAAATGAGATTAAATAGCTTGCCCAGGGTCACACAGCTAGTAAGTGTCCGAGCTTCCTGAACTCAGGAAGATGAGTCTTCCTGGCTCCAAGTACGGCACTCTATCCACTGCGCCCCCAGCTGCTCTATTTGCAACATCCCATCCTTGTAATTCCCCACCTCCAACAAAAAGGTGTATTTCTTTATTTCTTCTCCAAAGTCAAGACTAATGGTTATTATTAGAAAGCTTCAAAGTTCATTTTATGTTGTAGTCATCATGCATATCATTTTTCTGGTTCTATTCTTTTCATTGTAACAATTCAGGCAAGTTTTCCCTTGTTTCTCTGAATTCCTTGTATTTGTCTCTTATAGCTCAGAAATACTCCATTCCACGGATGAACTATTAAGTATCTCTGTTTTTGCTACTACAAAAATACTGTTATGAATATTTTATTATCTATGGTCTCTTTGTTTCTTTTTCTTTAACCTCTTTGGGAGAATATCGAGCATTTATTAACCAAGGAGTTTCTGCTCCTTTAGACTCAGAGATGATAGTTGCATTTTCCCCCTGACTTGGAATCTCTTAAGGTAACATCAGACCTGTATTTCTTTTCTGAATTCATTTAAAATTCAATAGGATTCATCGCAGAATTAAGAAAAAAATGTGAGTTCCTCCACAGAATTTAAGTTTCTTGAGAAGGGATACTATGTCATTTTATCTTGTACCCCTAGTGCCTAGCATAGTGCCTGGCACAGAGTAAATACTTAATAAATGCTTTTTGAATGAATGAATTATGGAATCTTCTGAAGATCACCAGGAAGCCATGCATTAGAGGTAATAATTATGAGTCCTATTCATGAGGCAATATATGCCTCCAGTATTCTGTTAATGGCACTCCTTCCTTGAAATATTAGCAAGTTCAAAGGAGAATCCAAATGCCAAAAGTGAGGAGGCACTTTTAAAAACTTCTTCCACACCCCGGAGCTGCCAAGTGTCTTTTGTGAGTAGGGAGGATGTAGGGGAGATAACGGGAGTTCAGTAGCACCTAATAAAGCTGCTGGAATGTCACAACTCAGTCTCCCAAAGCAGGTGGAACTGACATGGGGAAGGCTTCAAAGGTGTTGGCAGATAGGAAACTAATTTCCTGTTGACCAAAGCTCTTAGATGATTGTGACAGGGAAGTTCCCATTCTGCCTGTGACTTCCAAACAGGCTGCTGTCTGCCTCCTGTCACTGTTTCCAAGCATAGGAGGAATATCAGAGGAGAGGAGTTCTCAACTCTTAGGCAATGGTAAAATTTAGAAGAAGATTCTTGAAGTCTAGTCTGCCTAGTCATTGTCTGTCATTTAGGGAGTTTGGAAATCATTTTGATGAGTATGGAGTTGTTTTGTTTTGTTTTTTAAATGGGATCTGACAGTGTCAGGTTTTCATTATAGGAACAGTTCCCTCCATAAAGGGAAAGATCTACTCCCGGATATGAAGCCTGTGGCCTTGAGGCCACATGTGGCCCTATAGGACCCTCTGGTGTGGCCCTTTGATGGAATCCAAATTTCACAGAACAAATCCTGGAGTATTTGGGGATTTTTTGTATATATTTTTTAAATGATAAAAATTTTTTAAAAAGTTAAAGCGTTAAAGTAGATTTCCAAAGAGATTCTGAGTACTTTTTTTTAAAAGAAGCAGTAGGCCAAATAAGTTTGGGAACCTCTGATCTAGACCAATTGTACTCTCCTTTCAGGTTCTCCATGGGAAACCTGATCCATCTTGGGTCAAATGTGAAGTGGTTTCCATCTCCTCCGGGAAGTAGAAAGACATCACCAAAGGAAAAGCAACATCCAGGGAAAATAGTCATTGCCCACACACAGAAATTCCTACTCTCTCCAAAATGACGGAAGGAACTAAGAATGGAACTGATTAGAATGTGAGACTAGAAAGGTAAACAGACCATAAGACTCTGAAGCAAAAATAGAAACCGGTAATTCAACGTACATTAATACAGATTAAGTACCGATCACATTTAGCAAATGTTCCTAAAATATTGTTAATAATAATAGCTAACATTTATATAGCGCTTACTATGTATCAGTCACTGTGTTAAGTGAATTACAGTTATCTCATTTGATCCTCGCAACAACTCCAGGAGATAGCGCTATTATTATCCCCATTTTACAGATGAGAAAACTGAGGCAAACAGCCTTGAAGTGACTTGCCCAGAGTCACACACCTACTAGTGTCTGAGGGCTGAGTGTGAACTCAGACCTTCTTGACTCCAGGTCCAGTACTCTATCCACTATTGCCATCAAGCTTCAATAACTGACATTTATTTGGCTTTCTGAAGTTTGCAATGCATTTCATTTATTATCTATGGCCCCATCCTTCTTTTGATCTCGTTGGGAGTATATTGAGCACACATTGACTGAGAGATTTCTGCTTCTTTAGACTCGAAGATGATAGTTACATTTTCCCCCTGAGTAGGAATCTCTCAAGGAAACTTCAGGCTTGTATTTCTTTTCTGTATTCGTTATACAGTTCCATAGGATTCATTATAAAATTCAATGAAATGTGAATTCCCCTGCAGAATTTAAGTCCCTTAAAAACAGGCAACAGTAGTACCGTAAGACTGCAAATCTCTAACCTTTGATGCTTGAATGGATCAAATGTGGTCACTCCCTCCAGTAGGGCAGCTTACAATTTATCTCATCCATTCCTTCTCATCTTATTTGATTCTTGTATATACTGACACATCAATCATCCAGGGGACATCTAATCAACATTCTGGGCCATGGGAGGATCTTCCTTTTTCTTGATTTCTCGGTATTGCATGACTGCCAATGGAGCATGTGATTTGTCCTTATCAGTGCCCCTTGTAGGTACTTTGAATGTTGTTCCCATTTTATAAATGAGAAAGTTGTGGTTGTTTAATCATTGTTCAGTTGTATCTGACTATTCATGACCCCATTTAGGGCTTTCTTTGGCAAAGATACTGGAATAGTTTGCCTTTTCCTTCTCCAGCTCATTTTATAGATATGAAAACCAAGGCAAATAGGGCTAAATGACTTGCCCAGGACTACATAGCTACTAAATGTCTAAGGCCAGATTTGAACTTAGGAAGATAAGTCTTCTTAACTCCAGTCCTGGTGCTCTATTCATTGTGCCACCTACTGATCCATAAATGAGAAAACTGAGGCTAAGGAGAAATTAAATGACATGCCCATGGTCACATGGCTAAGCATCCAAGGCAGGGTTTGAACCTTGGTTTTCCTGACCTTATGTCTAAAGTCTGGTCTGAATATCACCTTACTCCAAATCTCCCAAGTGTATTTTGCCATAACTTAAAAACAAAACATTCCTATGATTTTGTATGAATGGAATTCCTGCTGTAGAGAGCTCTTTCACTGATGTAGATTGATAACTTATCTGCAGTACTTGCAACTCATTGGTCTGAAACACTGAAAGGTTATGATTCACCCATTGTCTCTGGCTTGTTTGTATCTGAGGCAGTATTGGAACCCAGATCTTCCTGATTATAAAGATGGTCCTTTTCTCATGACTCAAAAATGTTATTTCTACCATCCTTTCTTTGTAATTAGGGTGTTTAGTACTAGTGGATCTGCTTTAGACTGCTGGCCTCTCTAACTCAGAGACCTAGTCTATATAGACTTGTATAGCACCTTATACAAGTTCACAAATCCTTGATGACAACAGTCAACTTTGATTTTTATCTTTTAGCATTCTGCTTACGTGGCCTCCCTCTAGAAGTCAAAGAAGTAAGGACACTCACTTGAATCAACATTCTGCCCCCCCCCTTTAATAATCCTATTCCCCAATCCCTCCAAGATAATCTAGCTGAAACCTGAATATGTGCCTGATACGTAGCAAGCTATGTTAGTAGTATCATACTAATTGCAAGTTCTTAAGAATATCTATTTAATAATAAAATAACACTGTCGAGGCTTTGAGATCTCAGTAATTACAAGTCCAACTCTGCTTCATGGGGTGAATGCTTTTGGGTGATTGTGGGTGTCATTGTAGAGGTCCTGCATTGTTCTAGAGTTTGATGCAATCAGTAAAATGTCATCTGCAGTGCCTGACCCTAAAAGGAAAGCCCTCTTCAACTCGTACCCAGTACTGAAACTTCTCTGAGACAGTGATGAATAGCTATGGCAGGCCCACATGCACCTCATGTCTTACACCTTGCTTGACATCAACCATCAGAAGATCACTTAACATGGTCTGTCTACAAAATGTAGTAAAACATCTGTCTTAAGGTCCATGTGCTTGTAAAGTATTATGAAGTCTTCAGACAAAAAGTGCTCTTACATATTATTACATGGCATGATGCACAGCATTATAAAAGAAAGTGATTTATTTTTCTAATATATTTTGAATTCTTTTGGGAAAAAAACAAGGAATGAGAAACATGAAACATTAGATTGCTATAACAAGGAATAACTGGAATTATATTATTGGTATAATAAGGAACGAGAAACATGAAACATTAGATTGGTATAATTACAATGCTATCCTTCCTTTAGTCAAATCAGTTTATAAGCAGACTTCAAAAGATTAATTTTGCTAGGTAAAATGTTAAATATTTTAAGGATATATACATTTTGTGAAATCTGATTTTGATAAATATGTCCATATTTTTAACCTCTTTTTGTGGCTCAGAAAAGCTCAGGCTTTTGTAACTGAATCAACTGGGAACAATCAGATGCTCATTTGAAATAATCCAGAGATCACCTTTGCCGTCTTATGGTGTTAAGGTAGTGGGAGCCTCAAAAGCCCAAGGTTTCACTTTTTTGTGGAGAAAAAAGAAACCCTCTAACCAAATGAGACAATTCCTCTCTTCTAGTCAGGGAAAGCAATATTTAATTTTATAAAGGCATTTCCAATCCAATCCAGTTAACAGTTATTAAGCACTTACTATATGCCAGCACAATGCTAAGCTCTGGGGATACAATTAATAAAAACCTACAATCACTCAAAAGCATTCAGCCTATGAGGTAGAAGTTGATTTGTGATTGCTGAGATCTCTAAGCTTTGATGGTGTTATTACATTATAAAATACACATTCTTAAATGCTTATGCAATTAGGATAAAAGAAAGACAGTCCCTGTCCTCAAGGAACTTACAATCTAATGAGGGGAGACAACACAGAAAATAAGGCAGGAAAGAAGAGGGTGAACATTAGGGAGTACCTGGTGTACTGAGCATTTTGCTCAGTGAAGTAGAAATCAGGCAGAACAGCAAATGAAAAGTGAACTCTCTCATATGTGTGTGTGTGTACACACATATATACATATGTATACATGCATATGTATACATATATGCATACAACACATACATATATATCATTACATATACATAAATGTGTATGTATTATGTTACATTATGTCACATTACATTACATTATGTTACATTACATTACAATATATTGTATTGTATATGATATGACATTATATTACATTGTATTGTATTGTATTATATTACATTATATTTTGCTAGCTATGTCTCTAAGGTAAGCTAAAGCGCTGGTGTTAAACTTAAATAGGAATGGATTCCTGCCAGAATAACCACAAATTAACCACAAATTAGAAAACCACAAATTAACATTATCTATATTGTATCAACTAAAGGAAGGAATAAAATGCACACTCATTTTGGTATGAAAACTATCTTACAATACAGGAAAGTAGGGGAGAAGGGGATAAGCAGGGTGGGGGACATGATGGCAGGGAGAGCAATGGGAGGAGGGAGCAATTTGAAGTCAAAACTCTTGGAGAGGGACAGCATCAAAAGAGAGAATAGAAGCAATGGGGGGCAGGATAGGATGGAGGGAAATATAGTTAGTCTTACACAACACGACTATTATGGAAGTCATTTGCAAAACTACACAGATATGGCTTGTATTGAATTGCTCGCCTTCCCAAAGGGAATGGGTGGGGAGGGAGGGATGAAGAGAAGATGGAACTCAAAGTTTTAGGAACAACTGTTGAGTATTGTTCTTGCTACTAGGAAATAAGAAATACAGGTAATGGGGTATAGAAAGTTATCTGGCCCTACAGAACAAAAGAAAAGATGGGGACAAGGGAAGGGAGGGATGATAGAAAAGAGGGCAGATTGGTGATAGGGGCAATTAGAATGCTCGATGTTTTAGGGTGGGGGGAGGGGACAAATGTGGAAAAAATTTAGAACCCAAAATTTTGTGAAAATGAATGTTAAAAGTTAAATAAATAAATTTTAAAAAAATAAAAAAACAAAAAACATTTAGTCTGGCCCAGAATCTCCTAGACCTCCCTAAGAAAGGATAAGAATGGTACTGAATGCTGTCAAAATGAAAAGGCCTCATCCTCCCTTTCCATTAATCAACTAAAGCAGTGTTCTAGGACTATGTGGAGGTGGGGGGGGGGGGGGAGGGGAGGCAATGGTTTGAATATTTCGTTGAAAACCTCTATCAAGGCACCTCTCAAAGTGGTTTGATGACCCCTGGAATCCTTTCAAGGAGTCAGGGAGGTCAAAACTACTTACATAATGATACTAAGATGTTTTGGTTTCCAATGATAGATATAATCTACATAAACAGAAACTTTGGGGGGGGGAGGGACTACAATAAATTTTAAGAATGAAAAATGTAAAAATGTAAATGTAAAATGTAAAAAAATGTAAAAATGAGACCCACTGCTCTATTGTGTCAAAATAAGTCAATAAAATAATGATGTCTAGCATTTCCCCAGAACTGCCACAATTTCACCATATGTTTCCCTTAGAAATTTCAATAAGTTTTGGGAGACATGAAAGAGTCATGATTTGGTCCCTATCATACCACGACCTTGACCTCCAACATCATTTATTTGGTCCTCACTAACTAGTTCAGGCAGTCACCCTGCCTCTAGTACTTCCCTTCTCCAATCCATGGTTCATACAGCTGCCAAAATAATCAATGGTCTTACTAAATCAGTGGTCTCATGACGTCACTATACAAGTCAAAATTCTTTAGTGTCTCCGTTTGTCTTTAGGACAAAGTAAAAACCATTGACTTGGAATTTAGGAATGTCTGCTATGTGGTCCCAGCCTCTCCAGCCTTTCATATCGTTCCTCTTTATCCATTCTCTAACTGTCCCCGAATCTTATTCTGTAATGTCCCATCTCTGAGGCTGTTTCCCATGCTTGGACTGTATTCTCATTTCATTTTTGCCTACTGAAATCTTCTTCTTGTAAGATGTAACTTCAATGATATCTCCTACGTGAAACCTCCCCTGATTTCTCCAGCTGAAAATGATCTTTCAAATTTACTTCTGTCGCTCTGACTGAATCTGTTTTTTGCCTTTGACCTTTTGTAATTTGTATCATGCTTATTTGTATTAATTAATTAATTGTGCATATTCCTCCTACCCCCAGCAGTGTCATTAAATTTTTAAATTCCTTGAAAGAAGGTGTGCTGTTTTTCATTTTTGAATGCACATTGCCTGGCACTTAGTAGGCATTTAATGAATATTTGTCATATTGAATTGAATCAGAGTCACCTAGAAATGGGGCAACTAGATGGCACAGTGCTGAGCCTGAAGTCAGGAAGATTCATTTTCCTGAGTTAAAATCTGGCCTGGGCAAGTCACTCAACCCTATTTGCCTCAGTTTCCTCATCTGTAAAATGAGCTGGAGAAGGAAATGGCAAACTGTTCCAGTATTTTTGCCAAGAAAACCTAAAATGGAGTCATAGAGTTAGACATGACTGAATATACCTACACACACACACACACACACACACACACACATACACGCATCAGAAATATTTGAAAATAAGACCCACTCAGACTACAAACAGATTCCTATAGACTACAAGTTGGAGCGTAGCACCACGGACCACTAGTGTCCTGAATGGTTCACATGGTACAGTCTGTCTGGCACTATAAGCCAGCAATTATACCTACAATGAATAGGTGACCAGTCAGACCATAATGATCAACCCTATGCCCTTTGACGCCCCCTGGAGGACACAAGATGACACATAACTGCATAATTCAGAGCATCATGTTTAAAAGCATTAAAACTCTGCCCACCCCTGTCCCCTCAAAAAACTATTTCCTCTCCAGGTTATCCTCTCAGGTACAGCCATTCCTTTAGCACACCCCATAGAAAGAACTTTTTTTCTTTTTTTTCTCATTAGTTCTTTACTTGAGGTGACTGACTCCTTTGAAACTTACACATGATATCAAAACCTCAGGGAGAGGTTATAGAAACAAGAATACTAAGGGGAAATAAAATGACTTTTGAGCAAATATAAAAAAGAAAATTAAAAGAGAACTTTGGGGCAAGTCAATAGATTTCAGACATCTGGCAAAGACATAGAACTTTCTCTTTCCGGTCCGATATCATTCCCCTGCCCCAGGTTTCTCTGAGCTCATCTTTGAAATGTGGACAATGTACGACCATTTTTTGGCCTAATTTTCTACAAATCATTTTTAAGAACCAGATCAGTTCTAGACAAACTGTGAAGTAGCTGGCTCCTGTCCTTAATGACCTACCCACTCTTGATGTTTAATAGCCCCATGTGCCATGCCCCCTCAGGTGCCCGGTGACTTTCTTTCCCTCCCCATCCTTCACCTTGACCAAACTTGATCTCAGGAAACAATCTGAAACTCATTTATATTAAGGCACAAATGCCTGATAACATCTTTCAAATTGTTTCTCCTCCTAACAGGGTTTGAATAGACACCAACCCTTAATTAAAGGAATTCCAGGCATAAACCAGAGGGTCAGGAAAGTAATAGGAGGGTGGGAAAGAAGGAAGAACATTTTTTAATGTTCCTGAAACAGTACCAAATAAGCAGTCACTTCATCCATCCATTGATTTGACTAAAGAAATAGTTTGTTAAAAGTTGTAATTTAGCAACACAGCTACTTTTAAACTTGTACAAGTTTAGTAAGAGAAAATTGAATTTTCCCAGTGCTCAAGGTACTTGTGAATACCCAGTGTGCCTCTCCTTAGTATCCTATAATGTAACCAGAAGGCCTCAGATCCATCTGTGAGTTAGGGGAGTATCTACTGCTCCCATGTGAATGAACTCTTTCTCCAGTGGAATGGGTGAATGAGAATAATTTATTCCAACGATGGCTGAACCAGGTACTATGGAAAGCTTAGAGGGTAGGCAGACATTGAAGATGCCAAGATCATTCACTGCATCCCAGGTCATTGCTAGTGGTCTTGACTTTTGTCTTGCCACTGGACATTGATGACTTTGAGCCACAAAGTCATTTTGACTATTACAAATACCCAAATTAACTACAAAGGACCTATGAAGGAAGATGTGATCTGTATCAGAGAAAGAACTGATAGCAATAACTATGTATAGAATGGTTTTATATAATATATATGATATATATATACACTCATAAGTGTGTATATGTGTGTATAAATTTGTATATACATGTGTGTATATAATTGTGTATATACACACATTTATACATATATACATATACATACATACACACACATATATATATACATACATACATATGTTTGTATCTAATGGTAGCCATATTTAGGGGGGGAAGGAAGAAGAAAGGAAAAAGAGTTACATGATAACTTTATTATGTATTTAAAAGGAATAGCAAGTTGTATGTAATAGATTTGCAATTTCATATGCAATCTTTTTTCTGTTCTACTGTGCTTATTTTATTTCTTAAGTTCAGAATAGATTTTTTTAAAAAATTAAAAGAGAGAGGCTGATGACTTTGTACAACTCTGCCTCACTTGAATCTGATTCACTCATAAGTCAAGATATGACCCCATGATATTATCAGTGCTCTTCAAAAAATAAAGGACAAACAACAATTCTTTGATGTGTGCTGTGGAATATGTGACAGACAGTCATTAAAATTTGATAATACTGCATATGTCTGTCCAGTATATTCTATGTTGTGATTAGGTGAGACTCTTCCCAGAGTGAGATTATAAATTTAATATCAAGCCTAAGAGAGTAGATGCAAAGTTGACAGATGCAAAATGGCTGTCAGTAGAAGCATCAACTTGAGCCATACTGTGTAAATCTGTTTCTGTATTGCAACTGGCCTACATTTCATATATTAAATCCACAGGGCATGACTCAAAAGATCTTATGGTAGTTGTGGGCATAGAGAGATATAGATGAGAACTCTCCTATGATCAGGAGCCCCATGGACCAATGTAAGTTCATTGTTCCTCCTTCTAACAGAGATTCCTTGCATACTGCCAGGACCATCTCCAGTTGTCCTGATCTCTGTCCTGTCACTGGACCCAGATGCTTCTGAAGGAGAAAGTGAGGCTAGTGACTTTGCACAATCCTGCCTCTCTTAAACCCAATTCACTTTCAAGTCATGGCATCTCCTTCCTGAGGTCATGGTCCTCTGAGAATGAAGGACAAACAACAACCTTATATACCTGTAGCAACCACACTGGCAAACCCAGGGTAGCTGCTAGCACAGGTTATTAGATCTGCTTTACTAGGAAAGAGAGCTGTTTAAGGAGTCAAAAATCTTTTTAAATTACATTCACTAGTTCAGAGGAAAAGTCAGCACCCTGAACTTCAGAGAAAATACAAGCAGAGAAATAAAGACCAACAGACAGGGCTCTACTGCCTGAATCAAAGCAATATTACTATACGCTTTATATACATTCCCTGGATTGAGAGAGTCTTTATATCTGAACAGTCGGAAGGGGTCTGAACATACGGCTACTCAGAGTCTCTACCTGGGAATTGCAGGGTCTTCTCATAAGCGAGCCCCCAAAGCAAAATACCAACTCAGAGTACATATACACTTCTCTGAACCAGAAGGAATCACAACCTTTGTGACTCTGTGCCTAATTAGAAATTAGCAAAAGGTGTAAAAGCCTTCCTACAAGCAAGCCTTCCCCTAAGTCAGCTTTCCTTAATGGACTCCATTTGAGGCCTATTAATGGTCAGGGGAGATCTTACATCCCATTAACATTACAGTATCAGACTCACTTATAAGCCTTGACTTAGCTTTATGATCCTTGGATTGGCTAGTTTTTTTTTTCTTTAACCACCTTTCTTGAAACCTTTGCTGTTCTGTTCATACTACTGGCACATCTTCATAAAGAGCTAGGAAGCTCTGACACAGTGCCTAGCACCTATTAAACCCATAATAAATATTTGATGCTTGACCCTTTCCCTGTACCTCTTACAGGCTCCTTCTCCTCCCATCACTTAAGGTGGGTGTCCTCCAAGACTCTACCATCAATCTTTTTATTTTCTCTTTCTGTTCTTCACCATTGCAAATTCACCCATTTTTAGGGCTTCAATGATCACATCATTTTAGATGACTCTCAATCTCTCATCAGTCCAATATTTTCAGATTGACTGCTAGATCATGCTACCCAATGGCATCTGAACTCCATATCTCCAAAACTGAACTCAGCTTTCCCCCAAACTTGCTCTTGCCCCTAATTAATCTATTTCTGTTGATAGAACTTTCTTTCCTGTTTTCTAGACTCAAAATCTGGTAGTCATCTTTAACTCTTCCTTCGTCTTCACCTCTGCATCCATACCCTCCCTTCCATTCCCACCGTAACCACACTAGTTCAGGCCTTTGTCACCTTTCACCTGTAATCAATCAATAAGCCTTTATTAAGCAGCATCTACTGTGTTTCAGGCTAGATATGGTAGATATACTCCTACTGTCCCCCACACCTGGGAGGAATGTTCCACCTCCCTCTCCTATCCGTGTCCGTTAGCTATCCAATGCTTCTTCCTTCAAGGTTACATCCTCTATGAAGGGATCCCTGGTTCCCTTAACTCTTACCTGAATGTGATCTCTTAGTAATTTGACTGAACCCCATTGCATTTATTCCATTCTGTCTTACTCAGTGTTACACTATCCGTGTTACAGAGACTGTTGGGACACAGAGGGCCCAGAGACATTTGAGAGGAGCTTGCATTTCTTATTCTCTCATTGTCCCCAATGGGAAAGTCTGAAGAAATTATTACCTGAGGCCATCCAGTACACTAATACTGCCTCCCCTGGTAAGCTGACACCTCACAACATTAAAGAAGGAAAGTTTTAAATAAGAATTAGGAAAATAAACAGAACTTTTGGAAACAAAACAACCCAAGATAGCACATTTGGAAAATGAATGGAAAACTTTCAATGAACTACCTGCTAACAAAGATATATATGCAAATATCAGTTTTCAATATACAGTTTCCTCTCTTATTATATGTTATGTTATTTAGGCAAAATAGATTATTTGGTCAAGAATTTTTTTTTTACTTCACTTAATGTTTCTTAGCTTTCCTCTTTCTTTGGTTTTTAGGTTTGTTATCATCTTTCATTCAGTTTATGTTTGTGAAAATTTTTGCATTTTCTGAATTCCATTTATTGCAAATATATGTCTTTTTATGTCCAAAATGTTAAAATAATAGTAATTTAGTGGCTAGAATTACATAGAGCGGTATTAATGGCATGTTTTGTATTCCAATTCCAAAATAGAAATTTATAATTTAAAAACATCATGAATAAAATAAAAGACAGGTCAGTTTTTTCCCTTTAAAAAAAAGTTAAATTTTAATTTCATATGATACATTGAGTGAGTGACCTAGAAAATAGAGAGCTGCCTGCTGTTGAAACCAAGAAGTCCTGGGTTCAAGTTCTACCCCTGACCCATACTGATTGTGAGATTCCTTAGTGCTGCAGGCAACTCTCTAATATAAGCTGTAAAGTAGGCATCAACCTGCATGGGTAAGGGAACTTTCCTCACCTGGTAGTTCCCTATAGCAATGAAATTTCAGATCCATTCTCTCTCTCTCTGATGTGGTTTGATTTTTAAAATCCACCAGACAGTCACCTCCTTCACTGAGTATGCTACGCCTTGCTTAGTGTAGCCTAAGAAAGCATTAGCTTTTTGTTTTGTTTTGCTTGATCTAACTCTTGATTTCTATTGGATGGGCAGTACGCTAAAACCCTCCATTTTCCCTACCCCCCCCTTTTCTTTTCATGTGAGTACTTACATAGCTTTAGTGAATTCCTGCTTGGTGTCAACATATCCATTGGAGACCTCAAGTTTTTCAATAAAAGGTTCCACGATCCTTCATGTGTTTGTGGGCTGTATGCACAGGGATGCTCCTCAGTGTTTAACAACTGGCTGGGAGGGAGGAAAATGTAAGCACAAAACACTTTTACATGTAATCTGTACCATTAACATTTTCTCCATTGTTTTCTTAAGTTTAGACAGTCAACAAAGCAATAAATCAAGCTCTGGTTTGTAGTATTTGCTGATTTCTAAGAATTTAACAATCAGATCAATATCTCCAGCACACCACTGTGTGCATTAAACTACCCAATTAAATCACATTCATCTTCAGTTACAGCTTCAACTGTATCTAAGATTTGTTGGCATGATACTTGGTAACCATGTGTCTACATGTGAATAACAGTGGGCAACAGACGACTACTGATTCCCTTACTTGTTTGTGAGTGCTAATCAACCTAGGATGTCCCCTGTCCCCATGACAATTCATATATTTGTATTTATCAGAACATGAGATGGGTGTCAGTATAAATTCTCCTTTGGTTTTCTATCACTATGAGTAGGTCATAGTTTTTTGTTTTTTTTTTTTGAGGCAAATGAGATTAAGTGACTTACTCAGGGTCACACCACTAGTAAGTGTTTAAGGTCACATTTGAACTCAGGTCCTTCTCACACCAGGGCCAGCACTCTATCCACTGAGCTGCCTAGGTCATAGATTTTTAGATAAACAGTTCATAGAACTTTCAATTTCCAACAAATATGAGCAATGCCTTAATGGTTTAAAATCAACTATACAAAGGAATGGTTTCTAGTCTCCCTGAATTTCTCGCACATCATTTTCTTCGTTTTCTTTATTTTCAGTGGCCATAATCCACTATTTTTTTCCTCCCTCTATAACTTGACATTAACTTGATCCTCCCATTGTTCTCATCTATCTTTTTGTTACTTCCTAACTTCTGCCTTTTAGAATCTCAAAATTCCTTCAGTGCCCCCATCTTCATGAGGACCATTCTTTCCTGCCAGGTCCTAGACTCATCCCTGATGTTGCCCTCAACTACCCTGTATTTATTTTCTATTATATACTTATTTTCCATTTATTTTATGTGTAGAAGTCAGCCTCTCACCCCACCTCTACTAGAAGGTAAGGTCCTTGAGAAGGGGGATTATTAAGTTTTTGTCTTTATGCCTCCAATACCCCATTTATATATATATATATATATATAGATTAACTGATGTATCATTGATTGGATAATGCTAATTAAGGAGTGGATATGGAATATTGTGTAATAGAGTAGATACAAAATATTGTGTGATTGACTGGATACTCAGTCAAGTAATAGATAAGGGATAAAACAATGGTTTTCCTAAAAGTTCCAAGGGGACTATACTCTGGGTCAGGGAGGTTTGCTTTGGACTTGAAGACTTGGAGAGGTAAAAAGTAAATGCTAAGGAAATAAGACTAGACTACATAGCCTTTTAAAGTCCATGCAATTTAAATGATAAACCAATGAGACTTTTAATGATAAATGATTTAATTTAAATGATAAACCAGTGAGATATCTTCTTTAAATGTTGTCCTGTTAAGATGCCAGTGACATAATATATGTATGGTAAGCAGCCACTTGTGTTGGCTTATTCTAATTAACTGGAGAGGCAGAATATGGTATAACATTACAGAAAAATCCTTGAAATTTAATAACATAAGGCACTTTGATATTGATTGAACATATAACTGTATACAGCTCCAATGAGATTATTGTTCATCATAATAAAGTAAATAATGAGACTTGCCTGTTGTTAAGGCTAAGGACTTCTCCACTTGCAATAGAGAATTCATCCCAAGAGGTACAGCCTGAGTTCAGCTAAGGTTCTGGTGGAGTATGAGATTGGTGGCTGCCTCATTTCAAGGCAAAATTTCTCAGTTCTGCGGAGACATTTTCCACTCTGTGAAATAAATTGCTAACCACACAAATGTTTATGTTGGCCTAGTGCCCTGGTTTGATCCATTTTTCCCATTTATTTTTACAAATCTGTTATAAGGCCATTAGAAGACTTTTGTTATTGAAATTATGTGGCTGAATCAGAGCAGACTTTTTATAATCTATAAATTAATTAGAACCCTATTTCCATAATGCTGAAAGTTTCCACCTTTCTTTTAATGAATAGGGATTTTTTTTTCCATTTCTAGTGTAAATAAATTATGGTTTGCTTCCCAATTTCCTCCTTACTGGCATTCATACATACTGTATTTGTGTTTATCATCACATCTGTATCAGGATAAATTCCCATTTTGCTTTCCATTGCTATGAGTAGGCATAATTTTTTAGATAAGCCCTCACAGAACTGAATTTCCAACAAATATGGGCAAGGCCTTCATGGTTTAAATCAACCACAGCCAATGAATAGTTTCAAGTGTCCCTCAATTCCTGCACATAGATTTTCTTATTTTTCTTTAATTTGGGTTGCCACCATCCAGTATTTCCACTCCTCCTCCCTCTCTGTATCTTCCAACTGCTCTCTCATCTCTCCTTTGCCCTGCTTTCTATTGGGGCATCATACAGAGTTATCCTGGCCTTCCCTTATACCTCAACCATTTGGCTTCATTTGTCTGTTCTATTTGACCCAACTCCTTTCCCCATTCTCACTCAAAATGATCAAATTTAAAGAAAAACAGCATCATTTTCCATTTACCACCCAACATAAATGCAAATTATTACTATTACTTTAAAAATGAAAGGCAGATTTTAGTAGATTAAAGTTTGGTCTCATAGCCAAGAAGATCTGAGTTCAAATTTGACCTCTGAAATATACTAGCTCATTAACCCTGAGCAAATTACTTAACCTTTTAGTCCTCCAAGTCAGTTATGTCAAACTCAAATAGAAATGGAATCCACTCTACAGTACAAAAGGATCCCTACCCACTGCATGTTGACTTAGAAAATGACATAATAGCATTATTTATGTTCTATTGTACTTTTATTATTTTGTCAAATATGTACTAACTACATTTTAATCTGGTTCCTTGCCCTTATGTGACTGGGAGTCATTCTTGGACACTTTAGCTCCAGGTAACCCCCTAACACCAAAAGGAAAGGTACTGGTCTGTATTATTAGAGGAGTTTTGTCAATAGAAACTTCCAACTCTACCAGAGAAATTGCAGGTCTTATCAAACAGCAAAAGATTCAGATTTGAGATGTCAGAATGCTATTTTGTTTTTTTAAAATACTTTATTTTATGAAGACAGAATGCCCACTCTTGAATTTTAGACTAATTGCCACAAAATAACCTCTTGTTCTTTATCTTAATATCTGGTACTACCTTCTATTAGAACAGGACAAATGGGCAAACTTTGTAAATCTGAATCTATACATGAAAATTACCAGGGTAATTGAAGTCTATTAGTTTCAACCAGAAATTCTTTTACGTAGGTACAGAGCTGGACAGACTTGTTCAGTTTACCTTGCCGCTTAACTGCATTTCTGTGGTGAATGAAGTGATTCTAATGTCTGATTTGAACAACTACTTGTTCAGCCTTCAAAGCACTTTGGGATCCCTAGGGATAAGAGGCTCTCTAGTATTTGTTAAACTCACTTGAAGTGATGGAGCTTTCTCATCCATACGAATCCCTAGATTTTAAGAAATGTGTTGGTCTAATCTCTGTGAGGGAGGGAAGTTCCCTATCAGAACAGAAATATAGGTAGAGAAATATCCTGACTCCCTGAGGCATAAAAACCCAGCAAATCTACTGGGTTTCTTCTGGGGGGAATCTCAGAAGAGAGCCTGGGCATATTGGTAGATTACATAGCAAAGTAGATTCCTTTCAAAAAGCAAGAGAAGCAAATGCACAGCATGATGGCTGGCTGGGGGCTGGGGTTAGGGGATCTAGATGATGGGGCAGAGTTACTAAAACACTTCAGGTCCCAGTGCTTTGTGCCTGGAAAAGTACAAGGAATAGAGGTGCCCCTTTCCTCTTACTCCCTCTTTGACAACCACTAGGCAATTCAATACTCAGTTCCATTCAATCAACACCTATTGAATGTTTACTAAGTGCTCCATGTTAAGTGCTTCTGGGGATGTGAAGATGAATAAAACACAGTCCTTGACAGCACCAGGAGTGTACTAGGTAACAGAGAAGATGAGAAAAGTACACAAATAACTTCCTTCTGTAATCAGTGCCCTAAGAGGATATAGAGTACTATGGGGGCTCAAGAAGGTAAAAGTCACAATCCTTTAGATAGATCAGGAAAGGGTTCATGGAAGGTGTTTCTGTCTCCTTTGCTGGCTTTTTATCCCCTGGATTGCAATATGATACAAGGAAAAGAATGTTGGCATTGGAGTCTTAGGGTCTAGGTTCAAATCCTGGCTCTTCCACCAATGGGGGCCTTTATCTGCAATATGAAGGGGTTGAATGAGATGACCTTCAAGGTCCTTCCAGTTTTAGAGCTTGTAGCTTTATTTAAACACAGGCACTGCTCAAGCCTCTGTCTTTGGCCTTTTTCTTTGTTTTGTTTTCATTGATGTGTTTTATTTTGACATGACAGCTACTTCCTTCAAAATACTCACATAAACCTTACCAGTACATTCTCCCCCAAAAGCAGTTGAATTATCATTATCAGTAGAAAGGAGGGGAACATCCATTGACTTTGATGTCTAATATTAATGCTGACTTTTGCATTTGATCAAAGTTCTATATCCTCTTTATCAAATTTATTTATATTGTCATTATATATGTATATATACACATATGTGTTTATATATAAATATGTATGTACACATACATATTTATATGTGTGTATATATGTATACATGCATGTAGTTCTTTCAGCCGTTTTGTCTTTATCATGTAAGAAGAGTCAACAAACATTTAAAGAGAAACCTACACCATAAAAACTAATGTTAAGGAAAATAAATCATTAAAATTATGAGTTGGTTTCTTTAACTAATTCTGAAAGTCATACCTAAGGAGTTCCTCTATCAATATAAGTGTAATTTTTACATCATTATTACCATTATGCCTGCCAAGGGACATGCCACTTTGTTTTATGTGTCTATATTAGGAGTTCCTTTCATTTGGAGCATCAGTGTGGTGTAATGGAAAGAGCACTGCCCCTCGATTCAGAAAGACCTGAGTTTGGGACGTTTCTCTGATGCTTTCTGTGCAACCACAGACAAGCTTCATAGTTTCTCTAAGGATCCATTCACTCATCTGTAAAATAAAATGACTACAACACTATGAAGTAAATAAGGCACAAATGAAATGTATGTAAAGTCCTTTAGACACTTTGAGATGTCATGTAAATTTCAACTGGTATTACATTCTTTACTAGTCTCTAGTTTTTCAGTTTTGATTTTTGAAAGACAAACCTTATAAAACAATGGAATGCCAACTACAGTAACAAATTCAAATCTCATCCCAAATTAACAAATGTAATTTATTCTAATTGAAAAACAACCAATTATTGTTTCAAAAAATGGAATGTTTGTTGAGTATAGATAGCTTTTTAAAGAAATTCCACTTTGAATAGCATGTTATTAAAACACTGCACAGACCATGGACACTTGGGAAAGCTCCTCGTCATGCCCCCAGTAATGAGAGGCCCCAGGAGACCACAGCTGAGAGGAATCTGCAAATCTCCAGACATGCATAATTCTGGAGATGGAAGACAGTGATTCTCTGCCTTGAATCAACCATGAAACCTTAATAGGCATGAGGTCTGACTGTACTTAGAAATCAATTTTCATTCTGGTTTTTCATAGCTTCTATATTTTCCCTTTTTTAAACTGCCCTAATCTGCTTTCCTACTGAGACTTATTTCAAATAACATATAGTCAGGATAACTGCATCCTTAAGCCTGGTGGGCCATGTAGTTATTCGTGCTGGGAATGCAAGGATGTCAGGAGAGTGAGGAAGTGCAGTATAAGCCAACACCGTTATAATAAATTAATGCATACGCTCTGCTGTTGGCTGGACTTCAGGTACAGGCAATCAGAGTCAAGAAACAAGAGCATGCTTTCAGAGGGACTCTATTAGAATCACTATGAGCATTGCATAGCATATTAATGAAGGAAGAGTAATAGGAATTTAATTAAAGCAGATTTTGCTATGTATTATTTGTGTGTTTCTAATTATGTATGTGTTTGTTCTTAAGATATATGTACACATACCCCAAAATGTCAGCATTACTAAAAAAAGGCAGTCAAATTAATAAACTGTGATGAACAACCTCAGTTCTAAAAATAATAATGAAACACTTCCTTCCTATTAGTAGATATCATAGGATCCTAAAGTTAGAACTCTCAGAGACCTTAAAGATCATTTGGTCCAACACTCTTCTTTTACAGCAGAGGAAACCGAGGTCGAGAGGGTTGCTGAGTCCTTGTTATCTCTAACACATGACACTCTGTCTTCATGTGTGTATTTGCCCAAAGTGACCATGAAACCTATAATTTGCCCCTTCCTCACCTCTTAGAATCCTTAGCTAACCAGTCTCCTCTCATTGGTGAGTTCCTCCTGGTCCCCCTTTGTGAAGAAATACCCAGATCAGCCAACTTCCATTGCCCTCTCAATTCTGTTCTTGACTTCAAAATCTTTCACTGCACAAAGTACTTTTAACCCTCACTGTTCATCTCTCTTTTAGGTGTAATCTTCCCCCATCCAAATGGAAACTCCTCAAGGGCACAGACTATATTTCTTTTCAATTTTTTCCTTTCTTCTTTCTTTTCATAGCCCAGAGTTTAATAGCTAGTAAAAACTGAGTCAGGATTGTTTTTAAAAAAAGTCTTTCTGACTTCAAATCAATACTCTTATCCATTACACTAAACTGATTTAAATATGGCATATTATGCTATTTCATACCCCATACCCTCATATACAATTTAAGAAGAGACCCATGTTGGGAGAAACCCTAGATAAGAGTGGACATAACCTTAGGCCAGACCTAAACTTTGTCTTAGACATTTTCTTAGATAAATCCATTTGGAAAATTAACTGTTGCTCTTTCTTTTATGGAGACAAGGCATTTCCCCATGCATTTTCACTATCTATCCTCCACGTCTAGAATTCTCTCCCTCCTCATCGTTGCCTCCTGGTTTGCTTCTACATGAAGCCTTTCCTAATTCCATTTAATTTTAGTTACTTATCTCTGCTAATTATTTCCAAATTATGCCAGTGTTATCTTGTTTGTACGCAATTGTTTTCATCTTGTCTCCCTACTAGACCATGAACTCCTTAACAGCAAGGATTGTTTTTGTCTGTTTTTGTATTTCCAGTGTTTAACTTAGTACAGTGCTTGGCACATAGTAGGTGCTTGTTGATTCTATGGGAATGCCTGTTGATTCTGTTAGAAAAAGTAAGTACACTGACAAAGGGTTATGAATGTTGAGCCACAGAATTCTTTTAACCTGCCTTGCCAGGAGGATCCACTGTGTGAGGCAGAAGGCACTATACAATCTAACTTTATAATAATAGAAACTTGGAATGTCCATTCCAAAGTTTAAGCAAGGTTGTCAGAGACTGAGTTGCCATGTCAGCTTCTTGACACGCCAAGGAACATCCCCTGCCTGTTTTTCTTCAAGAGAGAGCCTAAGGTACAATCTAGGAGTCAGTTGTTCTCCCAACAACTCTGACTATCAACAGAAACAATTCTCAGTTGCTGAGGTGGACAAAGGGGGAGAAAACAGGAAACAGAAGAGCGTAAGATGTAGTCTGTCCACACCACAGAATGTGAGTTCCTTGAGGGCAGCAGATGTTTTGTTTCAGTTTTTGTATTCACAGAATGTAGCATATTCCCAGAACCATTCTTGTTGAACTGGGTTTGCTGAATGAGTGTTGTCATATTTGAATCAATTTCTGCAGTATTTAAGTTTCATTATCTGGTACATAACTGAGCTTTGTGAAGGCATAATTAGCCATGAATAACTAGGAGGAGAATGTTGGATGTTAGGTAACTTAACTGATGCCTTGAATTAAGAGGAATCACATCATGTTTAGACCTCATAAGCTGCCTGGATATGATTCTCCAGAATCTCTCCTGGTTTTGTTCTAGAAGCTCTGGTATAACACTGTTGGCATCCTGGTATTACCAAATGCTACCTGAAAAAACTCATTGTTTCAGAAAGGCCCTATTTCCAACTGAACAGGTATCTGTAGTTAGTATCTGATTCCTTAAGGGTATGTGCTACAATTACAAACCTCATCAATGGTAATTTTTTCTTTCTTGATTGGGTTAAAGAATTAAAGGAATATGAATCATCAGACACAAGACAGTTCATTCAAGGACAAGACCAAAAGCAGAGGAAGCACTGTAGCATGGGTGGGTGGTTGTCAAGATAATCAGTATGAAGTTGCTTGGGGTTGACTCAATTCAGGGGGGATGTACACCCCATTCCAGGAGGGTGATGCTGTTTTGGCTTAGATACTTGGAGAGAATGCAGATGAAGCTGTCTACAAATCAAGATAGGTTCAAGTCAAGTGTAGATGATTTTGAAAGATTTGAAAAGATGCCACTAGTTTTTGAATTTTGGAAAACCAAGGAAACAGGGATTCTACTCAGGAGCTGGGTAGAGAGGAATTTCCATGTTTTTTTACAAGATATGGTATTCTCTTTCTGCTCTATCTAGGTGCTATTTTGCCTGCACTTTTTTTTGTGAGAGTCTTCGTACTGTGTACCCCTGAACTGTGTATTTCCTGTGGAAAGGGAGGAAGGGAGGTGAGACAAAAACCTTTATGTAGGATGTCTTTTGAGGGGAAGATGCTGGGGTGAGGAGGTACCATTCCCCTTGGTCCCAGAAAGGCTTGACTAGTCAGAAGTCTGAAATGGATCCTTGCAATCATGTAGATTAAACAAATACATGTACTCTGTTGTTGCTGTTGTCAATACTTCAGGTCACAATTCAAAAAGATTCAGCATCGGAAATCCATATTCCTGAGGGAGGGTTGTGCATGTAAGAAGTGCTGCTGTGGCCAAGAAGGTAAGAGTTGGAAAAGCTAGAGAGTCAAAGCAGCCAAGACTTGATAAAGTAATCCAAGGTAGGAGGAAAGAAAAGAAAACCAATTCAACTAGAATGTAGAACTTAATCTGAAAAAAACAGTGGTAAACTTTAGTAAAGAAAAATTGTCTCCGATGGTTTTTAATTCCCCCTTTGATTTGAAAATTCCTTCTCTAAACCTGTGTTTAAAACCCTGGAGATCTCTATGATAAGCAACTTAAATCTTTTATGCTATTACATGCCTTCAATTTTCCTATATTTTCCCTGTAGAGGTATGAAAAATCCCAGTAGGCTTCAGAGTGTCTTAAGTGCTTTAGTTATACAATATTCAGTTTGAACTAGTATAATTTGCCAGTTTCCATGATTTAAAAATTGTATGGTGTGGCATTTTAGAATAGTCCAAAGAACACCATGGCATTTCTGTAATCTTGTAATGCAACCGGCATTCTAACGCCCAAGAGAGAGGCACCTGGATTCAGAAGACACTGTTTACTTTTGCAAAACAACTTTCTTAAGCTGAACAGAGCTCCCAGCACACACTCAGGCGTTTGGAAATCCCTAATCAACAATGACTTGGGAGTCCGTCTCTTTTCAAGGCGCTTTTATCTTGTAAAGAGTTCATAGAAGGTGATAGTGTCTGTTTTTTTTTAACATGTCACTTAGACATCTGGGCATGTGTAAACACTTACTACTTATGTGTTGATCTATTAATTCATTCTTATCTGCATGATTGAATAAAGTATCTGAAAGACTGGGCCAGTTCCCCTACTTCTCCCCTTCTCAAGGGCCAGGGTTTTCAGGGAGCCTGTTCTTGTTTATCTTTCCTTCTGGAACAACACATGAACATTATGGAGGTGATGCCATGACATGCAAGTGAATTGGATTTAAGTGAGGCAGGGCTGTGCAAAGTCACCAGCCTCATTTTCTCCTCCAGAGCCATCTGGGTTCAGTGACCAGATATGCATCAGGACGACTGGTGATGGCTCCAGGTGTGGCGGAAGACTGGCCTTTTAAAACTAAGGACTTTAGCTGGTCTCAGTTTGAGTGAGGCAACACCCAGTCAGTGATTAAGGCTAGGTAAAAAAAAATTGAGGCAAAGAATGACCTCTTTAACCTAGTACAGAAAAAATTACATTCACTCTGAGTCAATGAGGGCCCAAATGACTAAGTGGGGTTTGGCCTGGGACCTGTTGTTAGGTGATTAGTGAGAGCCAGAGTAATTTGGATTTAAGGCAGGGTTTTTAAGAAAGCTAGCCTGTAAACCCCAAGATATCTTATGAAGCTCAGGCAGGGAGAGGGGAGGAGAGAGAGAGAGAGACAGAGACAGAGAGACAGAGAGACAGAGAGACAGAGACAGAGACAGAGAGAGACAGAGAGAGAGAGAGAGAGAGAGAGAGAGAGAGAGAGAGAGAGACAGAGACAGAGACAGAGACAGAGAGAGAGAGAGAGACAGAGAGAGAGAGAGAGAGAGAGAGAGAGGGATTCATGATGTTACATTCTTCCCACCTCCAGATATAGAGGGCATGGGGGCACGGGTTCAGAGCAGAGATAGAGGTATTTGGTTTTTTGTTTTTGTTTGTTTTTGGATATGGCTAACATGAGAATTTGTTTTGCTTTGCTTGTAATGGGAGAGAAGAGAATAGTTCTGAATTTCCAGAAATATGTTCGTGTTCCATGTCTTACATCCCGTGGTAATATGAAAGTAATGACCAAATAGTCTCAAATCAGCAGTATTATTGCTAATAAAAAAGTGCGACAACCAGTTGCCATATGGTTCCACTTGCAGTCTTCATGATTCCCCATAAACAAACTTCCCTCTCTAGCCAGCACTGCCAGAATGCATTCTCCATACTAGAATGTAAATGATTTTAGAGCTGAGAGTAGAAGTCTCACTTTTGCATTTGTATCTCTGGCATCTAGGACAGAATCTAGCACATAGCAGTTACTTAATAAAAATTATTTTTCCTTCATTCATAATCAGTATCTATACCTGAGCATTAAATACTAATACAAGTTACAAAGACATAGCATTAATTATATACAACACCAATTGAGGGTCATCCTTAATAAATAAAATATATCAAAAGGGTAAGTTGACCCCTATTTTTATTAAAAATTAAAATAAGTTTGATACCCTCTTTGTATTAATAATAAACCTACTGCATGCCTTAATATAACTTAAAATATATTCAGTAATGAACCAATGGATATGCTAATATTCGACTTAGGTACAAGCCAGGGTTGTCTGGAAGAATAATCTAATTCCTTCTATATATAGATTTTGTTTTAAAGGACTAGTGGAAGAAAGTCCTGGAAAAATATCTCATTAAACTTTGATTGCAATAAAATGTTTATTGTTTCCAAGCTATAGAAACCTGATAACGTGACAAGTTTATTTCTATATCCAACACAGCACTTAATTGCATTACAAAGCTGATTAATAATTTTATTGGCTTACTATTACTTAATCTCATGTCTAGACTGAACTGGAAAACTTATCAAAGCTCTGATTTCAGCACATGCTAAGCCATAACATCATTAGAGGCTTTTTTTTAAGGGAATCAATACAGCAAGACAGGATGGTATTATAATGTAGGCAATGAAGGCAAAGGGTCTTCAACCACCGAAAAAATATAATAATCCTTTATAATATACTACCTGGGGTGTTACACTGATATAACTGGGAAACTGATAGAGGAACTGAAATTGACCATTTACTGGACATTTGGGAAATTAATTCAAAATGTAAACAGCCAAAGAAAATTTCTTTCATATTAAATTTATTTTAATATATTTTTGTTTATTTTGTTAAATATTTCCCAATTCCATGTAAAAATATTGAACATTCATTTTTAAAATTATGGGTTCCAAATTCTTTCCCTCTTTCTTACCCCTTTCTTCACCTTTAAGAAGGCAAACATTATGATATGGATTATACATGCAAAGTCATACAAAACAAAATTTCATCATTAAATTTATTATAGCTAACACTGAAGGAGTTAAACACTAAAGGGAATTGAGAGTAGGAGTCTATTTACTCTGCAGGGTCATATCTTCAATATACTTTATTTAAAAACAATGTAATTATCAATTAGAAAATGAAAACATTTTTTCTTTTATAAGACTACTTGCATTTTTTATCTCTCTCTTCGCTCTCCACATGCCATTTCTAAATATTGGTGGGATTTATTTTAAGAAACATGGCTGCTTTAAGCTGTGCAATAATTACAAAGTCCTTTCAAATATTTTAAAAATGGCTGACATTCTCTATTAAAGAACAGATTTTTTTTAAGTAATATCTCAGCTGACCAGTGAGTCTGATGAAATAGTTCATTCTAGAAATTAACAAGTGGTCTGCTCTAGTGTATTTTTTGTGTGTAACACATGTCGCATTAGTCAAGTACTATACAATACCCTTGACTGAAAAATTCATGGACACTTAAATCTAGCCGGAGCCAGTCATTTCAAGCTTGTTGCTGAAAATATTGTATGCTGCTTTTGTTTTTTTTTACTGCCAGCTGTAATCTTGCTGAGGTTTCTGAAAGCCTACGTCATCCTCTCATTTCTAAACACTTCATGGAATTAATCTAAAAGTGCATAATTACCCGAGAAACAACCTTAATTAACAGTCTTGATGGAGAAGAGAGTTGCCAGATTCTGGCTTAGTTTTATAGAATTTTTTCCCCTTATAAGTATATATTGGTATTTCTCAATAAACTCATTTTATTGTTCCCCTATGGCATAGTTCACCCTTGAAAATCATCCAATACACCTTTGCCCTTGGGCACATTGTCGCATCTGATGGACATTTCTAAATCATTTCTCTTCCAAATGACCTCTTGCAGTCACTTCAAGTGTTTTGATTCTGAACTTCATTTATTTCTCTTTTATAGCTCTCAGCTAGAATACATGGAAAGCAGGTTGTTCACCAACCCCTCTAGTGGTGATTGCAACAATATATTTTAAAAGGGAGCAAAACTCTTCCTTTTATTTGGGGTTCTTTTCTGTACTCTAAATTTAACATGCCATTTTAGCCTTCTTGGAGGAGGTTCTAATGATGGGGTTGATTAAATTACAGATATTGTATTTTGATTAAACATATTTCTAATCAAGTTATAGATTAGTCCTCTCATTTCCCACATATTTTAGCCTCATATTATTTCCCATTTGCTTTTTTGCCCTTACTCCAGTTACTTTTCCTTCCTTTTTCAAATATAAAAAGTTCTTCATTATCCATATGAATAAAGGAGGCACAGCAGTACACTTATTCCTTGACCTTGGAGTTTGATTTCACACTCACCTTTGGGTATGAATATGCCTTATATTCTGGGAATATGTAACTCCAAGACTCCAATAGATATGTGATCTCTATACTCTATCCTGGGATGTCTATACTCCTTCCAATGATGCCTGCCTGACTATCCTATGGGACTTTTGCCCAAGTCCTGGAAGTTTGCCATAGAGTGGGGTCAATCACCCAACATGCTGAAGGCACGGTCTCCTGACATCTTGAAGATGCCAGTATAGCATGTGGGCTGTCCCTTTCTTTTTTTCTTCTCTTATTACATAGCTAACTCATTTTCTTTCTCAATCCTACACGTCTTTTGTGATGGCCATCCTTTATACTGTTTTCCTCATGTAATGACTTGCTTGTAATGCACTCCAAACAAGCTCTCACCCACCCTGTGCCTCAGCATCGCCTTTTGCATAAGTCTTCATTTAAATTCTTTGAAAACTGGAGTGTCACAAAACTGACAGTCCTGCAGAATCACAGGAAGGACAATACTGTTGAAAAAAAAATATTTGGGCTTTTTCAGGGAGAAGCTAGGGGTCATTAAAAGAACTTAGCAATTTCCCAATGACCATCTATCCTCGTCAACTCTAGACCCATATCATCCTTCACTTACAGTGATTATCCAAGATATAGCAACGACAACAATAACTAGGATTTAGGCATAATCTACTATGTGCCAGATATTGTACTAAGCAATTTATAAATATTCTCTCATTGGATCCTCACACTGATTCCGGGAGGTAAGTGCTATTCATTCCATTTTTACAGTTGAGGAAACTGAGAAGAGGATTAGTGACTGGCTCATGGTCGCTCAGCTAGCATCTGAGGGCAGATTTGAATTCGTGTCTTCCACAGGCACTCCTTCCACTGTACCACCTAGATGTCTACATATTAGGAAAGCTAGAGGTTATTTTTTCACGTTAATCATCTATAAAATAAACATTCTTACACACTTGATTATTGCTGTATAGATAGTTAGGCTAAACTTTTTTAAGTGGCTATGAATCTCATTCAGAAGACCCCAATTTGTGGAACTTGATGTAATTTGCCCAGTTATTTGCAAACAGAATTCATAACACCTGAAATTCAGTGAAAAAACCCTCTAGAAATACTTGTCATCAAGAACTGAAGAGTTCTTGCACTTGTACTTCCCTCATTGTTCCCCATTCTAGTTTCTCCCAGTCCATCTCCAGTTCTCTCTATATCTCTGCCCCTCTCCTCCCTTTTCTCAATCCTCCCCTCTCTCTTTCTCTCCTTCTCTCTCTCTTTTTCTGTACCCTATCAGTCCTATTTCTGGAATCTTCTTCACTTTGAATCGCCTCTTTGGCCTTTCTCCAACATCTCTCTATTTCCTCTGTCCCCTCTTTGCCTCATCTCTAAAGAGCAGCATGCCATAGTGGGTAAGGGGTTGGACTGGAAATTAGGAAGCCCTGAATTCCAATCCTGAACTCTGACCCTGACTGGCTATGTGTCCTTGGGCAAATCACTTAACCTCTTAAGTTTCACTCTCCTAATCTGTGATGAGGATTTATAATTACACCTGTAACATAACTTACCAAGTTGTTAGAAAGTTCAAAAACAATAATATATACAAAAGACTGTTTAAACAACCATGTGCCACCACCCTGTCCCCCATTTGTTAGTTTCAAATTGACTCAAGGCATCCATCTTCACAGAGATGACCTCTCCCTTTCTAAATCTGATTTAGGATGGGGGATATACTTGATGTAGTTTGATTTAAAAGGCTTTGCTTTCAAAGTCCTAAAGGTTTATAACTTGCATGTAGGGCATAAGACTAAAAAAAGTACTTAAGTGGAACAGATGAATGCTTCAACAAGAATTTTGAGAGCAATATTAGGTGTGTAGGGTCCACAAATCTTTCTAACAAAGTGTCTGAACATAGATGGCGCTCAATAATTGTTTATTGAATTAAATTGAATAGTCTGCCAAGGAATAAATGAGAGTCAACCATACTTATTGGAATCAGCACCTCTACCCAGCTACTGAATGGAACACTGTAGGGAAAAAAAAAATATATTTATCATGCTTGCTTGTGTTAGTGTGACCAGAGGCATTATCAACACATATGGTGTCTCATCTACTTGGAAAATAAGTGTGGCTTATCTTACCGTGGTCCATTTTCTAGGGCAACAAAAGACAGCCTCCATCTGCTGAATCATATTTTTCCTTCATCTCCTGGCTTTAAGTGTCAGTCTCAGATTCTTTCTAATAAAATAGGTTGCTGAGGTTGTTTTTTTTTTCTTTTTTGGTCCTGTTATCCAATCTACTCAACACCTTTTGACAAATTTTTGTCGAAAACATCAAAATATTTCTTTCTACAATGCAAGGCCAAAGAATCTGACATTAGGGTTAACAGGTATTGCCTTCCTTGCTCTGATAAGAAAGCAGCAGAATTCTGTTGGTACCAGTTCACTTTCTTCTCTCTTGAAACTATTTTCCTATTTATGAAATGAGAGGCCACTGTGGCAGTAAAACCAGTGATAGACTTGGGGCACCCAGTTAAAATTTGGTTCAGTTTCACTTCTGATCTTCAGAGGCTCTAGAATTCTAAATAAATAACTTAAGCTCTCTAAATTTAAGCATCCATTTGCAAAATGGAGATACTGTCGGCAGAGCCTACCTCAATGGGTTATTGTCAGTTCAAATGGCATAATCTATGTAATGTCTAGTTCCCTTTTACATGTTGTCTTTCCATATTAAGAAGTAAGTTCCTGAAAAATGGACTATTTTTTCCCCAAGCATATATTAAGTAATTGCTAGGTCCTTTATCAATATTATCTTATTTGATCCTCAAAACAACCCTATGAGATAGAACCATTATTATTCCCATTTCAGAGTGGCAGAAATGGAAGCAGATAGGGGTTAAGAGAATTGCCAAGAGCTGCACAGCTAATAAGTGTCAAGGCTAGAACTGAACTCAGTTCTTTCTGTCTCCAGGTACCGCATTACGTCATCCACTGCCCTCTAGTGATCTTAATTGCTTTGCTTCTATCCCTAGCAAACACTTAATAAACACTGGATCTAATCCAGCAATAATTATTATTGTTATTTATTTAATCACAAGGATAGTGCTCAGCAGGTGGTGAGCCACTGTTATTTTTTTCTCTCCTGGCAAGAAAAAGGAAGTAAGTCATCATTTCTCTTTATATTGTCAATATGGCTTATTATTAAAGATGGCTTTCATTCCTGGGGAACATTATCCTAATTTTGACCTTTAAGCATAAGGCAGACGTTAGGAAAGTAATGGAACAATCTTTTCAGGGAGGAAGGAGGTAGCCTCAACATCTTGCAAAATCAAAAACAAAAGCAAAACACAAAAGCCTCTAAGTCTCCAAGACATTTTCACTGCTCATCATGCATCTGCTAGAAGGGTTTGTCACAAATGCGTATTTCAGCTACATATCACAGGCCGACATGATAGAGAGAGAAATAGAAACTTGTGAATAAAATATTTATGATGTTCAGTCCCTCATACTCCTGTATTTATAGACCATTCAGTGCGTATTTCTATCACAACTGTAAAACTAAAATTTGGGTGGATCCTGCAGCATTTGAATCGTCTGGTGTGGAAGTTTAAATTATCCGTCCACTAAATCCAATGTGTCTGAAATAAATCATGATCTGTTTATAAATATCAGTATTGCAAAGGAAAGAAAATGATGTTTATGTATTTGGTTTATTACTAAACTGAGAAGGTCATCTCAGACGCAACAGGATTACCAATCAGCTTCTATATTTGCACACATCAGAAGAGGTGGCAATTTGAGAGAGAATGTAAAGTGAGTTCTTTTTCAGGAAGAATTATGATTTGCTGTTGTCCAATCCCTTCTATGTTTTAAAAAAAAGGTACCAAAAGCTACTTTTGTGTTGCCAAAGAGATGCCCTTGAAAGTGGGCGACAAAGTCTCTTAATAGTATGATAGGAAAGAAGCCATATTTCAACTTGAAAGCCAGTGAAACTTTAAATCTCTTGAAACCAGAAATTTCTCAAGTACCAAAAGTTACAGAGATGTGGCCAAATACGACCTTGCTTCTTTTGCCTCATCTTCCCTTGCCTCCTAAATCCTGTCAGACTCTACCTAGCCCAGCCTCTTGATGAGGGTTTGGGGTCAGACCATTCCATTTCTATTGTATTTCAGTCCACAACCATTTACTAAGCATCTGCTATGTTCAAGGTGAGAGCCAGCAGGAGGTAGGTGAGAGATAGCCTGATAGGACTCAGGATCACCTGAGTTCAAGTCCCACTTCTGACACCTACTGACTGTGTAAAGCCAGAAAAGTTCCATAATCTCTCAGTGTCCTTATATAACTCTTTAAGTCATGAAGTGCACAAGATTTGCCAATCTGTGTTAGAGGGTGTTTCTTTACCGGGAAGTTCTCTACACAGATAATACCACTGGGTCAGATCAAAAAAATTTTAATAGAAAAAATTGTATATATTATATAAAACATGTAAATTATATTAAGTGTTCTATCTAAATTATATTAATTTTATATTAAAATATATTTTAAAGTTGTATATAAATATATATACAGATATATGTGTGTGTGTGTGTGTGTATATATATATATATAGTGTGTATGTGTATGTGTGTGTGTGTGTATGTATACATGCAGCAAGAATGACTTCGCTCTCTCTCCCAGTTCCAGAGAGGAATTCTGAGGAATTGAGATGTCTCTATAATCATTAGCTTGAGCCTGTACAAACGAATTTGTGCTTGAGCTCCCCAATTATCCAGGTAATGGAGAAGGGCTATATAAGGACTAGCTGTATTAGCTAAGACACAGAGTGGCTTGACATAGCAACAATCCTTTGCAGTGACTGAGAGTATACCCACTGCTTTGAAGCAGACCCTGAGCAATTTGGTGGTTTATGGACCTTCCAGAGACATCCTTATCTCCAGAGTCTCCCTTAATTGTTGGTTATGGGGCTCTCAGATAATTCTGTTGTATATCCTTTTATCTTATTGTCTGTGCTCAGGCTTTGAGCTGTGGCCTGCTCATCACCAAGAATGCATTCTGATTTGTGTATCAAAGGGTCTGTAACAATAAGTAGGATCTTTTGCTGTTTTTCTGGACTGAGTTTTAGCCAATCAGATATGTGTATGTGGGTTCCAGCTAATCAGATGCTGAGTAGAACTGTATATAAAGAGGTGTTGAGAAAGCAAACATTGAATTGATCCAGCTTGAAGGGATGAGCCTGCTTTGAGAAGAAGAGAGCTTAAAGGAGATGGGAGAGAAGAAATTCTGAATTTGATAACCCTACCCAGTTGCTCAGTGGAAATGAAGGTGACCTGAGAAATATCCAGGGAATGAATAGAATGTTTCTCCTGAAGCTCTAAACCAGTGGTGACTAACTCAAATAAAAATGGGGTCCCCTAAGCCACACATAAGGATCCCATGGGCCTCATATTGACTTAGAAAACCACACATTAATAATATCTATATGTTTTATATGTATATGTGTATACATATATACACATACATGCATACATATATTATATACTATATACTACTCTAAACCACTGTGGTGCTTCTTCCCACAACTGGCCTTCCTCTGCTTCACTGTTTCTCTGAAGGTATGAGTGGGAAATAGTGGATAAAACATAGAAAGTGGAGTCAAAGGATGTGAGTTCAAATCCTGGTTCTGCCACCTTCAGCCTGTGTGACCTTGGGCAAATCATCTCACTTCACTGGGTCTCAGTTCCCTCATTTGTCAAACAAAAGTTCTGGGTAAGATGACTTCTAAGATCTATTCAAGCACTAACTCTGTGATCTTATCAATATGTATTTTTTAGCACAGCCTTTGTTCCTCAGCGTTTATGACTTCTAATTTCTGGAAAATTAAATGAAATTTGACCTTTCCACACAGAGTTTTGGAAGCTCAAGATAAATGACCTGTGAATTCTCTAGCACCCTTCAACATTTTCCTCTCCCATTGTCTGATGCATGAAATTCTCAAATCACAGCTTCTTATAATGTGCTAGATGTCTATTTAAATGAAGATTTGGGAAGTGATGATGTTTTAAGTCCTTGTTAATCAGTTATGCCTTGGTGTAAGTGAAGATTGTGAAAGCAAGCTTTGGATAGAGGTGGTGAGGGGGATGTCTTGTTTGTTACTTACTATGACTTTGGCTTTCTGTCTCAAAATGTCCCTTACTGAATTGGAGGCAGGGCACAGAGGCTGGTAACTGCCAAAGAGAACTGGCAGAGTGACCAATGGGGAATGTCCTGAAACAGTCACTGGAATTTTTAAGCCTAAGGGCCAAGGCATGATGAAGTCAGAACTAGGCAGGAAGGGAATGGTGGAGCATCTCACCTTTCTCAGACAGACTGACTGTTTTTGCATAGGAATGCTCCTTTTCCATAGGTATAAAGGCAGTTACCCTGACAGAATATGTTTCTTATGTATTTTTGTGTCTCACAAATTCTGAGTCCAAATATTTCAGTCCTTTCATATTTATAGCCAATTTAGAATTTTAACAAATATTAAATTTTGATGATGCTTTTTGTACCAAAGGAGGCTCCTGGCAAAGGAGGGAGAGTTATAAAGTTAAAACAAAACAAAATATACTTATGATTAAAATCAGGAAGTGAATAATAATGTGCCTAAGGCTCTGTAGGGTGTCTCAGCCTCTATTAAACTATTAAATTTTTTGGCAGAGTCTCTGAAACAGGTTTGGGGGACATGTGACCCCGAGGAGGAATCTAAATAGGGGTTAAAAGAACCATGTCTGACTCTTCTTAATCCCTTAATCTTTCTTAGCTGAGAGACACTGGAATAGCTTGCCATTTCCTTCTCCAACTCAGATGAGGAAACTGAGGCAAATAAGGTTAAATGACTTGCCCAGGGTCACACAGCAAGTAAATTTTTGAGGCTAGATTTGAACTCAGGTCTTCCTAATTTCAGCCCCAGTGTGCCCCCTAAGAGGAATTACCTAACCTTAAATTAAGTAGTTTTATAGGACCATAGACTGAATTGAAATCAGATACAATCTAGGGATAGAGGGTGTTTTGTCTGGGGCATTCTGCTTAGCTTCTGTTGGCTGCATATCTCTGTGTGGTGGTGGTTCAAAGCTCTCTACTATGTAGTAAGAATATCAGGCTGCCCTTCCCAAGGAGAGGATTCTAGATATGGTATCTCAGTAGATGACTATAGAGAGCAGCTCCTGGCCCTAAAGAAGCGAGATGACATGCCCCAGCAGGAGCAATGCCCCCAGCAGAGAGCACAGAAGTAACACCTGGTAGAGAGCAGGGAAGAATAGCATGCTGATGCTAGCCCTAGTTCACTGGTGGCTCAACAGCATCAGAAGTGTGAGCTGCTGCGGCCAAGCCTCCCAACTGTACCTTCCATGTCGAGCTCTGCTCTTTGCAGGAGTGGGAAATGATGAAGGTGAAACATCACGATAATGTCCGACCTTTTTTGTGATGTTGGTTAATTTTGCTGAATGCTCTTTTCTTTCCTTCCTTCCTTCCTTCCCTCCTTCCTTCCTTCCTTCCTTCCTTCATTCCTTTCTTTCTGTAATATGGCACAAGTCTCTGGGAAAGGGAAATGTAAGTGACATAAAAACAAAAGATATCAACTTATATTAATTTTTATTTTAAACATTTCTAAATGTGCTTCCTGCCATGGGTCCTCAAGCTGCATAATACTCCTTTATTGGTACCCTACACACGAGTTGGACACATGAGAACTTGAATGTATCTTTTCATTTATGTTCTCTGTCCACATGTATTCCCTATGTGTGCTCTGCATGCATGTTATACATGCTTTCTCTGTGTGTACCTTTCTCTATTCATGGTGTGATAGTCTGATATAAAGTGTCCCCTGTGTGTATTGTGTACCCCATTGTTTTACTTTATTAGCAATAACACTTGATGAAGTGTCATATTGAACTAATGTTTCCTCTGGCAGTTAAAAATAAGCACATTACTGGGGGCTCATCCATGGAGTACCTTGAACCTGAAATATCTTCCCTAAGGATTCATATGTTTAGGGGTACCCTGGAGACTATAGAAATGAGTATAACTATGTGATAAAGGTAAGGCTTATGCCTTCTGTATGCTTAGCAAAGCACTACAGCAAATTGTGCGGTCTATATAAATACAAAATCAATCAGCAGTCCCTGAAAGGAATGCAGATTACTGCAACTCTTCAAGTTGACGTCAGTGGGTACTGTACATTTCCAATGTAATTAGACTTCGATTTTCATGCATTTATTCTAGGAAATAATGGACTTTAGAATGAATGCCAAAACTCCTGTGTTCATTCTCTCTCCCTCTTTCTCTCTCTGGCTTCAAGTGATAATAGCACAAAATACAAATTGGCTCCACCAAGGAAAAAATGTATGCTTTAGTGCCAACCATGATATTATCTTTGGCTAGCTTCTATGCAGCAGATGTTTCTCCCAATGATAAGCAGGATATAGAAGGTTTATCTTAAAGGGCATCTGTTTCTAGGGGGTACAGAACAAATGCTTTGCAGGTTCAAATGGCATGCTGTTCCAGGCCACTAGTTCACTTCTTTACCATCCGCCCCACACCAGGTTTCCATTACTTATGACCTTTGTCACTTATGGGTAGTTTGATATTTCAAGAATGTGTTGTTCAGTTGTTTCAGTCATATCCAACTCTTTGTGACCCCATTTGGGTTTTCTTGGCAAAGACGCTGGAGGGGTTTGTCATTTTCTTCTCCAGCTCATTTTATAGATGAGCAAACTGAGAAAAACAAGGTTAAGTGACTTGTCCAGGATCACTCAGCAGTAAGCTGGGTTTCAACTCAGGAAGATGAGTCTTCCTGATTCCAAAGTCCGATGCTCCACACGCTGCGCAAACCGGCTGCCCCATTTAAAGAATATCTTGCTGAAAACACTTGATCTCTTTTGCCCACCTGCCCTTATCCATCAAACACCCCAGGATCTGACCTTCCAGAACAATTCCTCCCTCAGATGCTGACTCACTGGAAGAGTGTTGTAGAGGCAATTCAGTCAGCAGGTGGAAGAAGCAAGTAAACAAAACCTTAACCAAGTCACACAGAGGTGACTTTCAATGGGGCATAGAGAGCAGAGGATCAAAGAAAAAAGTAAACAAATGTTCTTGCAGGGAAGAAATAAACTCCACCACCTTGAATGGCTCGTTATAGGATACTTCACAAACAAGTGTTCTGCACATTGGTGCAAAGCCCTGGCTTTTTACAGAGCCAACAAAGCCCAGGAAAGAGAACACTGGGTTGGGAAGCTAATGAGAGAGCAGATCTGGTCCTAGCTATGCCCCTGGGCAACCCTGGGGGGGAACATCACTTAATCTTTCTCTGTCCTGAGTTTTGTTTGTTGCTTTTTAGCCAATTAAATGGAACTAATATTAGCTGTCCATCCAACAAAATAAGGATAGACAAGGTGGGGAGGTGGAGAGAGAGACAGAGACAGAGACAGAGACAGAGACAGAGAGAATAAAGACTACTTACTTGCAATTGTCTTCAATGCTGAGCTTTGTAGTTAGTCTTTAAAAATAATTAATGCTTTGGAATAGAAGTCTCCACTAATTTCCATTTCCTAATTTTCCACTTCAAATTTCTTGAGCATTAAAAAATTTAGAAAGCATCTTTAAAAAAAAAACCAAATTTGTTACCTATATATAGCAAAAGACTGATACTACAAAACATATATATATAATATACATGTATATATATATATATATATATATATACAAATATATATATGTGTGTGTTGTAGGTAGGTATTGTAAGGTATGATTGAATTTTGTTTCTCCAGAAATTACACAGAAACAGAAATTATAATTAATACTGATGGCTAATGCCAGAGGCAAAACTGCTTGTAGAGGGCAGTGGGGGGACGTTGACCACTTGAAAATCAGCATGTCTACTACTTTTCTTCATTCTGAGAAGGCCTTTTCCTGTACTTCAAAAGAATGCCAGATCAGGTGTAGTTCACAAATAGTGAAGCCCATAGACTCAGACCCAGTCTTAGATAATGGGACTTTTATAAGTGATATCCTGGGTTCAAATCTTCAGACTCACACTTTTGTCAGTTTTCTTAACAATTGAGGAAAAAACTTTCTCATGCTACCCTGATGCACACAAAAGGAGAGGAGGGTAAGAGTATTCTTTTTGACTGGGCATTGCCTTTATTAAATAAAGAAAAAAGTAAATGAAGATGAGAAGGGAGGGGGAATTGAAAAGTAGAAATAAAAAGATGTAATCAAAGGGTTATGGTTTAGTGAACCCCGAATTGCTGACCAATGAGGTTCAAGGTGTGAAATTTGCATCTGAATGAATTATAAAAGGGCTTTTGCAACAATCTTAAGGTGTGCTTGTGCCTGGCCTTTTTGACAAGGGATTAGAGGCTAAATCACCCATCTGAAATGATGTGAAATAAAAATCTTTTTTTTTTCTAAATTCACTCATGGTTAGGTGGAATTCTTGGCAAGGTGAATATTTCTAACAGTATCTCATGGGGTAATGAAAGGGATTCTAGTTTTAGATGTAAAGCACTAGACCCAAGTCTAAATTACTTCTCTTATATGTATTATCCATGCACCCCTGAACAAAATCACTTCTTTCTCTGTGTAATGGTATGAACACTGGGTGTGAAGTCAGAGAAGCTGACTTTCCATCCCAGCCTTTTCACTTACTGCCTGAAAAACTGGGCAGACTGGACCTCAGTTTCCTCAGCTTTACAATTAGGCAGTTGGACTAAATGACTTCCCTTTATTGTGTTGATCCCCAGTGCCTTTTTGTATAACAGGTGCTTAATGAATACATATTGCTGGATGCGACTGATCTCTAAGGTTCTTTTCAGCTCTAGGGCTTATGATCCTATCTCCATGTGGATTATACGTACAGTATATAAAAGGACATGCCTGGGAGCTTTTGTGGCCTAAGGGAAAATCATACTCTACTAACCAATCCTGCCTTCCACAAAAAGTCTTTCCTAATTTTGCTTAATGTTAACGCTTTCCTGCTGAGATTACCTCCAATTTATCCTGTACATATCTCTTTTGTACATAATTGTTTGACTGCTGCCTCTCCCATTAGATTGTGAGTTCCTTGATGACAGGGACTGTTGTTGCCTTCCTTTGTATCACTTGCATGCTTAGCACAATGCCTGACACATAGTAGACACTTGATAAATGTTTGTTGACTTGGACAGGTGAAATCTGAGAAAATAAATAGATCAGCCACGATATTGGTCAATAAGAGGTTGGCATCAGCATGAGCAGTCAGTAAATTATGCCTTAGAAACAAAAGTTCAACGAGCAACCTGAGGGAATTACAGTGACAAGGATCACTTGTACTACAGCTCCTGGTGGCAATCTACTTCTTTCTTCCATAGCTACCTTGGAACCCCTAGAATACAAGCCATATAGTCCAGAGATAGGTAGGTGGTTGCCTGGACAGAGTGCTAGGCCTGGAATTAGGAAGACCTGAGTGGCCTCAGACACTGTCTATGACCCTGGGCAAGTCAGTTAGCCCAAGTCTCTTAAATGGGGTTGAAAATAACACCTACCTCTTAGGGTTGCTGTGAGGTTCAAAGGAGATAGTATTTGAAAAGTGCTTAGTGTAGGGCTTGGTACATGGTAGTTTCTTAATAAATACTTGTTTTTGTCTTTCCTGACTTAACATATCCTAAGGATAGAATGTTATCTGTAAGTCCAGAGACATTTTTTTTGTGTATATTATGTATAGGGATAGGTATTTAACTCATTTTAGTTTTAACAATTAAGTACCTTCCATATACAATGCATTAATGGATATTAGAGATATGGTGACTGAATTCTTGTCCCTGAAGTCTTATTAGGGAGGTAAAATAAATATAAACAATTACAATACAAGTTATGATAATTGTATAAAGGAGACCCAAAGTGGTACAAGAAACTTAAGGAATTATTCCTTGTATCTACCCAAATCCCTAAGTTGCCTTGTAATTCTAAATGAAATTATGTACAAGATAAAGGAAGGTATAATTAAAAGAGACCATTCATTGGAGAGTATCTGAGCTAGGAAGGATCAACAGAGAGAGAGAGACAGAGGGAGGGAGGGAGGGAGGGAGGGAGGGAGGGAGGGAGGGAGGGAGAGGGAGAGGGAGAGGGAGAAGGAGAGGGAGAGGGAGAGAGAGAGGGAGAGGGAGAGGGAGAGGAAGAGGGAGGGAGAGAGAGAGAAGGAGAGGGAGAGGGAGGGAGAGAGGGAGAGGGAGAGGGAGAGAGATGATGGGCAAGACCATTCCAGGACTGGTACAGAAAGTACAAAATAGAATGGGAAAAGTAAGTCACTTAATGAGATATTTGCTCATCTTTCCTAATGGTGCTCATGATAAACATAAGTAAATATGTCATCATGAATATAATTACAATTTATAAGCCAATATCTTTTTGAAGGCAGCGGAGGTGGGGGGGGGTGTCAAGGTAGAAAAAGAAATATGAAGAGAAGTTCTATTAAAAATCAAGAGTATCCTATAAACCAGAGATTCCTAATGTGAGGTCTGTGAATTTGATTTTAAAAAATATTTTTATAATTATTTTCAACATAATTGCTTTCCTTTATAATCATATGTATTTTATTTCCTTTATAATCGTATGTAATCATATTTATTTATAATCATATGTATATAATCATATGTATTAGAAACATTAATCTGAGAAATTGGGCTAGATCAAATTACCAAAGAAGTTAATGACATGTGAAAAAAAGTAGAATCTCAGTTCTAAACTAAGTCAGTGTGTATATTGTTTCTTGGTAACTTGACACATAAAAAGATGGGAAACTGTTGAAAAATTTGATTTGGGATCATGAAGTGAATGATATAAAGTTCTCAGAAGTTTCACGTAGACAGTATGTATGTGTTTGTGTGTGTGTATGTGTGTGTGTGTGTGTGTGTATGTGTATGTATCATAATTCCTCCAAGAAGGAAATTACAAGACTGTCTTTGTGGCCAGCCTTGAATAATATTGCAAGTAAAGAAATTTTGGGCTATACCTTAATAGATAGTAAACAACTGGTTACTGCTGTGAGATTCCCTTTTTTGCTGTACAGTCTCTGTGTAATCAGATCATCTTCTGGCTGGAATGATAGTTGAAATCAAGATCAAATTAAAAGAAAGAATAAAAGGGTATAGTGATTTGTTGTTATTCAGTTGCTTCAGTCATGTCTGACTCTTCGTGAGCCCAGTTAGGTTTTCTTGGCAAAGATACTGGAGTGGTTTGCCATTTCCTTCTCAAGCTCATTTGACAGATAAGGAAGCTGAGGCAAACAGGATTAAATGACTTGCCTAGTGTCCCACAGCTAGTAGGTTATCTGAGGCCAGATTTGAACTCAAAAAGATGAATCTTCCTGACTTTAGACCTGCACTTTATGCACTGTAGTACCACCTAGTCATGTACCAAAAATGAATTTTTGCTGGCTATAGTGATACTGTGTGAGTTATACTGGTTATAAGAACTATTTTAAAAGTTGTAGATTCCTTGCCCCTGCCACCCAAAAAGGAAATGTAGAAGGGCAATAATATTGACTATCAACAATTGTTTGCTGCAAAATATTTGCTACAACAAAGAAGCTAAAGGAGAAACTATACCAGCTGACAAACACTTGAGTGAGAAGAAGTAAGGCTGGATAGTAGATAACACTGGATTTAATTAGAAGACCTGGTGGGTTATTTGCATTTTGGGTTTGATCTGTTGCAAAGTTTATTGATAACATTAAATGGATTTAGTGAACAAGGATACAAGACACATGTGCTCCATATCACTCCCAGCCTGGATTCCCTCTTTGTCCTGGTTCAGCCAAAAGTCAAAAATGTAGCTGAAACCTTGACAACTGGATCCATCCAGGAACAGGCTACTTACAAATGGCCTCCACTACATTAGGGGCTATGCAGTTTTATGCCAGAGTGGATAAACAGCTGTCTTCTTTTGGCCATTCCCCAAACTTAAAGTCAGCGCATCTCAAGAATCTTTGAATACACCAGTCTCCAATGTATCAGAGAAAGTAAAATATAGGCATTAGTAGAATTTCTTCAGATTCAGGGACTGTTTTCATGACTATTCATCAGCCTTTCTATTAGAACTTCCTTCCTCCCCTCCTTAAGAGTGCCTGCTTCAGTGGATTTCAAGTTACAAATCAAGTCACTGACTTACTGTGTGACTTTTACCAAGTCACTGAACTTTTGTGGGCCTAAGTTTCCTCATCTATAAAATAAAGGGATTAAACAAGATTCAGAGATTTCCAAACTTATATGGCTTACCACCTCCTTTTCAAAAAAAATTCCTCAGCACTCCCCCCTGGAAATCTACTTCCTTTAACCCTTTAACTTTTTAATGAAATTTGTGTCGTTTCAAAAAAAAGAATATATTTTGAAATGACATCTTAAATTTAATAATTTATTGTAAATTTGTGGTTTTTTCTGCACTGAAATTTTGATGATGCAATGATATGTCGTGTAATGTAACTGTGTAGTTACGTGTAACTGTATAGATACATGATGTGACAGTTGGCAAGTCATTACACATATTCCTGCTGTTGCACGCTGAACTTCCCAACTATGTACTACATGCTTGCCTGCCAGCACCTGATTGTTTAGACCTGTCAGTGGACTTGATCACTGATTGGTTATAACTTGAATTTTATGTATTTATTTGGAAAATAATGTAATCACTACAACTTTAACTCTGTTGTGTAACTGATGAAACACCTATGAATGGCTTTTAAAATTTTTCTTCTCTTCTTTCCTTATGCTTCCACCTCCCCTTTATTTTTATTCACTACTCCCCCAATTACACCAGAGGCTACTACTGCCCCCCCCCTGGATCATTCCATTGCTGCCCAAGGGACAGTACCACCCACTTTGAGAACCTATGAATATTAGATGATTTCTGTGGTCTGACTCAGTCATAACTTCCATTACTGGCTAAAATATATAAATAGTGTGGTAAGGTTACAAAGGCATGTCATAGATTTAGAGCTACAAGGACCCACTACCATCTAGTCTGACCCCGTCCACTTATGCATGAAGAAACATGCCCAGAGAATTTAAGTAATTTGCTTAAGATCATACAAAGGATCAGAGCCAGGGTCCGAATCTGCACATTTCCTATATATATATGTAGTTCTTTCACTCCAAATTCAGCATGAATTTCATATGGTGTACCATGTATTGTACTGTATTATATTGTATTGTGTTGTATTGTATTGTGCTGCTTCCTGTACTTCAATAGGATTGAGGAGGGCCTTGAATGCCAAATTAAAGAGCTTGTATTATATTATTTGGTGAGAAATAGGGAATCACTGAAGTGCTCTTTCTGTTCTTTCTGTCAAGCCTCCCCCCGAACCCATCTCATGGTATAGTGATTACAGAACTGGCCTCAAAACCTAGAAAACCTGGGTTCAAGTCCTGACTCAGATGCAGACTAGTACTATCACCCTGGGTGAGTGATTTAAGGTTTCAATGTCCTAGGCAACTCCCTAAGATTATAAATTATAAAATAATTGCAGGTCTGCTTTAGTACAAGGTATTTCTTCACTGAGTGTTCCCCACATCAATGAAACTCCAAATCTGATCCAAATAAATAAATGAAAATAAGCACATTGTTTCTTGTCTGTACTATTACGGTACCTCCCAAACTAGTTTCTCTGCCTCCAGTCTCTTCTCTATTCTGTCTTTCACGTAACTGCTAGAATAAAATTTCTAATGCACAAATCTGACTGTGTCCCTTCCTTGGTTAGTAACTTTGAATCCTTACTGCTTATATTTTTATCTTTAAAAGTCCTTGGGATCACTTTGCTCCCTGCTTTACTCAGATTTATAAGAGAATACTGCTCACAATCTTCCATCATTCTTCTCTGTAGGATTTGCCAAAAATGTAAGTCCTAAAGTGGCATTGCTTTTGGTTGCCATCTTTCTGTACTTGGCAAGTAAGTCAAACATACGCTGATATTTTAGTCTTTTTTGATCTTCTTTTTATGATAATTGATTTAAATTGATTATGAAATTATTATAGTCTGCACTGATGTCCTTTCTTCTGTCCATTACTCACTTTTCATTATCAATAAATAAGAAGACTCCCCAAGAGACAGATAAGAAGCAGCATATATCACATAAGTAGAGGTATCCTAGGACCCTGAATGAAAGAGTCTTAGGATTATCAATGCCCCTTAGACCCCAGTGAAAGGATTAACCACTGTAGAAAAGGGCCCACTTTCCTCACCAACACTGACAGCTAACCTGCTGCCAGGCAATCTGATAGGTAGATAAACCAAAGGAGTCAAAAGAATGGCAGTACCTCTTGTGTACTGGTCCTGCTTGGAGCCCACCCCTGCAGACATCATCCTCAGAAGCATCCCCCATAGAGATGTGGGCTGGCAAATGTTTTCATAGTTGGCACAGTGACAGTTGTGTGTTTGTCCTTTGTTGCCAAAGAAGACCATGCCATCAGAGAAGTAATGACATGACTTGCACTTGACTTTGTGTTGAGAGAGAAAGAGCTGTGCAGGTCACCAGCTTCACTTCTCCTCCAGAGCCTTCTGAATCCAGTGACCAGATAGATATCAGGATGACTGGAGAAGACCCAGGATGAGGCAATTGGGGTTAAGTGAGTTGCCCAAGGGCACACAGCTAGTGAGGGTCAAGAATCTGAGGTGAGATTTGAACTCAGTCCTCCTGACTCCTGCACTGGTGCTCTCTCCACTGCGCCATTGAAAATTCAGAAAAGAAAGTTCTTGCCACCAAAGTCATTGGCACTGTTGAATAGTTCAACATCAGAAAGTGATGTCACTTCATCAATGGAAATGGGATCTCTCTATATGACTTGGAGCTGAATTCTCCCCTAAGCCTCCCCTTTTAAAATGTGATGGCAGCTAGGTGGTACAATGGGCCTTCAGTCAGGAAGACCTGAATTTAAATGTGGCCTCAGGTACTTACTAGTTATGTGATCCTGGGTAAGTCACCTAACCCTGTTTGCTTCAGTTTCTTCATTTATAAAATGAACTAGAGAAGGAAATGGCAAATCACTCCAGTATCTTTGCCAAGAAAACACCAAATGGAGTCACAAAGAGTTAGACACAATTGAAATGATTGACCAAAATGAGAATGTGGACTCCTTGAGTGCAGAGGATATTTTTTCTTTTTATATCCCCAGTGTTTTGCACAGTGCCTTGCACATAGTAAGCACTTAATAGATGCTTCTTCTTTAATTGAGGAGTTCTTCCCAGAGCCTCTATTTTGGGAATCACCCCAGAAATTACATTCCTCATTTTCTGGATTTCGTACATCTTCTAAGTCCCACCTCTTTCTAGCTCCCCATTTAGGTATTGTCATGTAAGCTCACTGAGGTCAGAGGCTGTTTTCTTTTTGCTTGTATTTGTATGTATCTCAGGTCCTCCTGACTCCTGCACTGGTGCTCTATCCACTGCACCACCTAGCATGTCATCATTACTCTGATAGCATGGTCTTCTTCAGCAATGAAGGACAAACACATGTAGTAATGATATGTATGTATCCCCAGTGCCTGGAATGTAGAATGTGCTTAATAAATAATCATTGACTGACTGACCTTTTCATTCATTCATTCAACCCTTCATTCTTACATTAAAATATTTATTGTTTTAGTTGCATGTCCTAGATCTTTCTTGTTTTAATTCTTCTTCTGGCTTTGCAATTATTTTGATCTTTCCTCTAACAAGTCAATGGTCTTCGTATGATTCCTACGACTTGGGAGTGAGTTGTGTCCTGTTTATTAAAATACAAGGTGTCCTAAAGTCTTAGTGCAGTTTAGAAGTATATACTTTAGAAGTATATAAATGCTATAAACTTAAAACAGAAACATTTGAAAGACTAATTATTTATAATTTAAAATATTGATTTGTTTCTTATGATAATTCAACATAAACACCGTTTTGTTCTATACTTTTCTCTAATTAATTTTGAAACTTTGTAAAAATTTTTACCAGCTGCTACTGAGTGACTGAAAGGGTTGCAGTTGTAATCCTAAACTTAAGATCATCCAAAGGAAAAAAGTTTGGCTGCATGCAATACCACTTTGATATGGCCCTACAAGAAAAAGTCTAGATAGATCCATTGACTGAGATGGTCAAGCCGAAAAGAGCTTCTCTATAGATCCACTGATCTGAGAGTGACTTCCAGAAATTTTTGTACAAATAATACATAAAGACAAAGTATCCTACCCTGCAAAAATTAAAATTAAAAATCTATTATTCAAATTCACAAAAGTATAAGAGAAATCTATATAATTAAACTTAAATCTATGTAATTAAACTTTCAAGTGATATTTTTGTATGTTTGTAGCATTTATACCTCTGAAGCTATTAAAATTTAAAACTACACTATCTTTTGAAACACTATATATAACAAATGTTATATTTAATATATGACATATTAAATATATAATGAATGTTTTATATATAATAAAGAAATAACAATTTCATGATGTTATTTGGTGCTCACTGTATCTACTCCCTACTGGTTTTTTTCTCAAAGTGTTCATGATATGAGGGCCTGTAAAAATCTTATCTATAGTAGATGCTTGGTAAATGCTTATTGGATTTAGAGTTTTGCACTTAGTACCTCTGATTCTTAATAGTATCTTTATATCGAAGTCATTTACTTCTAGAGTCTGACTTTATCTGTAAAATCCATAGTATCTACTTCAATAGCTTGTTTGAGAAAGTATCTGTAAGGCATTTTGCAAGTTTATGCACCATGTAAATATCAGTTATAATTCTCATTACATCAGTGATGATAAATATGATAGAAAACTATATAAGTTGAAAGAAGGATTAGGGATACAGATAATATAGGCATTGAGATGAACATATTCACTAGCTAAATAAAACTGAAACTTACCAGGGTACAAGGCTATAAAATGATCTAACTAAAACCTACACATCTCTACCCCAAGTTAAACAAAGAGATAAAATCAGAGTTGTCTTCACAGTTATCTTTGTGTTTTTCATCTTCTTTATCCCACTCATTCAATTAGTAAACAAGTCTACTGAATTCTTTCAAAAGTTTCCCATATCATTCCTTTCTTTTGTTACTATTGTCACCACCCCAGTTTTACATTTTGTTATAATATTTTAATAACGTTCAAAATAGCCTCTCTTGCCTCCATTTTTTTCTACATCCTCATCAAATCTATCCATACATACTACGGGCAGCTAGGTGGTGCAATGGATAGAGCACCAGTGCAGGAGTCAGGAGGACCTGAGTTCAGATCTCACCTTAGACACTTGACACTCACTAGCTGTGCGACCTTGGGCAAGTCGCTTAACCCAATTGCCTCATCCTGAGCATCCTGGGTCATCTCCTGTCATCCTGATGAATATCTAGTCACTGGATTCAGAAGGCTCTGGAGGAGAAGTGAGGCTGGTGACCAGCACAGCCTTCCCTTACTCAAAACAAAGTCAAGTGCAAGTCATGTCATTATTTCTCTAATGGCATGGTCTTCTTCAGCAACAAAGGACACACACACACACACACACACACACACACACACACACACACTCTTCCCAATTACTTGTCCTATGATATCAATCGAGTCATCTCTTCCCTTTTAAAAGGTCATCAGTGCCCCTTACCACCATGACTTACCAGATAAAATCTAATTGCCTAAACATGGCATCTGAGGTCCTCACAAATTTTTCACTATTTCATTTTTCCAACTTTATCTCCCACAAGTCTCCCATTTGAACCCCTACTCCAGCCAAATTGCCATCAACATTTCTCACACATCCCATATTTATTTCCAAATCCTTTGTTCATTCTGCTCCTTCTCTACTGTAAAAACTTCCTCCCCCCACCTCCTGCCCTCACCACCCTTTGCTACCTACTAAAATCCCATCCTTTCAGGATCCATGTATAATCCAGGACAAGCCTTATCTCTTATCCTTCTGAGGTTTTTAATGGCACTTGAGATCAAAATAAGTGACAACAGCCAAAAAAACCTAATGTATTCTACCTTAGACTGCAATGATCAGAAAAAAAAATTATATCCAACTCATGAAAATGCATAGTTCCACCCTACTTTACCCTGGTCAGATCACATTTGGCCTTTTGTGCATGTTTAGAGATGCCATGTTTTAAGAAGTTTGACAAGCTGGAAATGACCAGGATGGCCTACTATAGGAGGATCAGTTGAAGAAACTGTTGTTCAGCCTGGAGAAGATTTAGGGGAGACATGAGAACTGTCTTCAAATATTTAAAAGGTTGTCATGTGAAAGATGGATCAGACATATTATATTTGGCCCCAGAATACAGAACTAGTAGCAATGGGTAGAATATGTAGAGAGGTAGATTTCATAAGGGAAATAAAAACTTGACAAAAGATAGAGGTGGGGAACCACCTTCCCTAGCAAGTAAGGCTATCTAAAAGTGGAATGGAATACCTTAACAGATGCTGGTTTCCCTCTGAATTGATGTCTTCAAATAAACGTTAGATGACTACTTTTAAGCAGGGATGTGCTAATAAAAATTTAACAACCAGCCCTCCAGAAAAAAGTATACACACCTCACACTTTCAAGTTTAATCTGTATCATCAACATTTTCTCCATCACTTTGTTAGGGCTCAACAATTCACAGAATAATAAAACAAGTCCTGATTTGTAGTATTTATTGATTTCTGAGATGGAAATGCTCATACTGAAAATCTAATAATCAACTCTCATGAGCTGGATCCAGAATGTCCCTGTTATAAGGCTTATTGTAGAGAATATCCTTGTTCAGAGATAGGCTGGCTTGGATGGCTTCTGCGCTCCCTTCCAATTATGATACTACGAGCTTATCTGAAGTTCTATAATTCTTCTTATCTGATTGGATGTGTCAAGACCCTAATAACAGCACTAGGGTATTTTTAACTATAGCCCCATTTGGTGATGTCTAGGTCTCACCTGGAAGTCCTATATTTCAATTACTTATATATCTATGTGCCCCATAACTATTGCCAGGGTCCTTTTGTTGTTCAGTCATTCCAGTCATGTCTGATTCTTCATGACCCCATTTGAAGTTTTCTTGGCAAAGATACTGGAGTGGTTTGCCATTTCCTTCTCCAGCACATTTTACAGATGAAGAAACTGAGGTAAATGGGGTTAAGTGACTTTCCCAGGGTCACACAACTAGTAAGTGTCTGAGGCCAAATTTGAACTCAGAAAGTTAAGTATTCCTGATTAAGCCCAGTGTTCCATCTGCTGCACCACCTAGCTGTCCTTCCAGGTTCCTGTTAGCACAAAATTTTAATATATGATTCTGATCATGACCATTTAATCCTATACTGCTTTGCTGACATGTCTGACTAACTTTCAAATGTATATGTCTTATCAGATTATAACAAATTCCTGAACATCGGGAAATTTATCTTATGCTTCTTTTTTTTCACCTCAGCAATGTTAGACACACAGAAGGTGTTCAATAAATACAGATAGTAAATGAAGATAAGAGATCTGTTTTATGATGAAGATTTGAGTACCATAAAAGAATGACACCCCCCCCTTCTCCCCAAGCCCAAAGTGAACTAACATCAAATGTGCCCTTTGGGTGCTGGTTAGTTCAAACACATCCATCTGTTAGAGTTTGTAGAGACATATGCCAGTGATTAGGGCAATCAGAGGCCTGAGGGGAAATCTGTTACTGAGGAAAAACGAATGGAGTCTCGAGTCTTAGCAACTGGAGGCCTGAGTGATAATTAATCAGTCTCTCAGAAATGCTAAATCTAAGGTGGGAGGCCAGAGGAGGAAGTCAATAACTGGAGAGGGATTTCAAGCCAGGAAGATCTATACAGTTATCATAAGGCATGCTACCAGAAATTTAGAAGAAATGACTGACGCGGTCTCTTTCCCTATGACTTTCTCCCACTCTTTCCCCCTTTTTTTCTTTTTTTAAAATCTTTTGTAATGGTTTATTTTTTAAAATTTAATTTACTTTTTTTGTCCCAAATTATCTCCTTCCCTCCACCCCCTACCTCATCCGTTAACAAGGCAAGAAATACAATACTATGTGTATATATATATATGAAGTCATGCAAAACACATTTCCACCTTAAGTAATATTGGGAGGTGTTGGGGGAGAAAGAGAGAAAAAAACATGCTTTAAAAATATGCACTCAGAGATCATCAATTTTCTCTCTTTAGAAGTGGATAATATTTTTTATCTTGAGTCCTTTTCAATTGTAGTGGATCTAAGTATTGGTCAGAGCTGAAAAGTCTTTCACAGTTAATTATTATGACGATACTGTGTTGCTGTGTGCAATGTCTTCCTGGTTTTGCCTGCTTCACTTTGCATCAGCTCATATGAATACTTCCAGGTTTTCCTGAATGTTTCTCCTTTATTATTTCTTTAAGCACAGTAATATTCCATCACAACCATATATCATAACTTGTTTGGCTATTCCCTAATTGACGCACATACAGTTTTCAATTCTTTGCCACCACAAAAAAAGAGTTGCTATAAATGTTTTTTTATATATGGGTCCTTTTCCTTTTTTAAATTCCTTTGGGGTACAGACATATTAGTGATATTGCTGGGTCAAAGGTTATATACAGTTATATAGTCCTTTAGGCATAGTTCCCAAATGGTTAAATCAGTTCACAGTGCCTTAATATACCTAATTTTCCATATTCCCTCCAGCATTTGTAATTTTCTATTTGTCATCTTAGCCAATCTGATGGGTATGAAAAGGCACCTCAGAGTTATATTAATTTATATTTCATCATTACTACATCATTACTGATGTAGAACATTTTTCATGTGACTATTTATAGCTATGATTTCTTCTGAAAACTGCCTATTCATACCCTTTGAACATCTATCAATTGATTCTTATTTTTATAAGAATGGTTCTTATTTTTATAAATTTGGCTCAATTCCCCGCATATTTGAGAAATGAGACCACTATCAGAGAAACTTGCTGCAAATCCCCCCTGCCCCAAGTCTCCTACTTTCCTTCTAATTTTGGCTCCATTGGTTTTGTTTGTGTAAAAGTTTTGTTGTTTTTTTTTTAACTTAACATGATCAAATCTATCCACTTTACCTCCTGTGATCCTCTCTAGCTTTTATTTGGTCATAAACTATTCTACTAGCCAAAACTCTGACAGATAATGTTTTCTGTACTCTCCTAATTTGTTTATGATATTGTTTTTCTGTCCTTCATTCTCCAAGAGGACCAATGATGTCATGAGGGTGATGTCTTGATTTGCAAGTGAATTGGATTTAAATGAAACAGAGCTGTGCAAAATCATGAATTTCACTCTCTTCTCCAAGGTCATCTGAATCCATTGGCAAGACATAGGTCAGGATGACTGGATATAATCCCAGATGCAATGGGGAACCTTGGCTTTTTAAGCTAAGGTCTTTCCCAGGTCTCAGTTTGTCTGAGGCAACACCCATTCAGAGATTTAAGGCTAGGCAAGAAATGAGCAAAAAAAAAAAAAAAAAGGCCTAATTTGCCTACTCAAACCCAAAAAAAAAGTCAAATTGGAAAGGGAAAACCCTCAAGGTTTCTGGACACAACAGAAACAAATGCTATTTACACTCACCCTGAGCAATCAAAACCCAAACAATGACCAAGTGAGGTTTGGGCTGGGACCTATTATTGGCTAAACGGATTGTCAGTGTGATTTAAGTTTAAGGCAAGGTCAAGTAGTTCCATTTGAATCCAAATGGACTTTATCAAAGTCTAGTTTTCCAGGGCTCTATTTCAAAAAATAATAAATGAAACTAAATCGGATGAAAGAGTTAATTGTCTCAGTTTTTTTTTTAAAAAATGATAGAATAAGTAGGGAGGAGAAGAAAAAAATCTAATCCCCAAACCCCAAGATTTCTCATGAGGTTTCTGCAACCAAAATGTCTATTCCTTTGGTCAGAGCACCCACATGTAAGGCTTTGATTCCCCACGTGGACAGAGGAAAAGAAAGAAGGAAGGAAGGAAGGAGGGAAGGAAGAAAGGAAGGAAGGAAGGAAGGAAGGAAGGAAGGAAGGAAGGAAGGAAGGAAGGAAGGAAGGAAGGAAGGGAGGGAGGGAGGGAGGGAGGGAGGGAGGGAGGGAGGAAGGAAGGAAGAGAAGAAGGAAGGAAGGAAGGAAGAGAGGAAGGAAGGAAGGAAGGAAGGGAGGGAGGAAAAGAAAAGAAAGAAGGAAGAGCATTGTCCAACTGAAACTGGTCGATTGGGTCCCAGTGGGATAGCTACTGCTACTCACATATTATTGTTTGTCCTTCCTTCTCAGAGACGACCAATGACATCAGGAAGGTGATGTCTTAACTTGCAAGTGAATCGGATTTAAGTGCTTAGATATTACCCTTTATGTCTACATTGTGAGCTTATCATGGTATGCAATGTGAGAAGATGGTCTATGGCTAGTTGGTCTATGACAGACTGCTTTCCAGTTTTCCCAACCCTTTTTTTTTTGGTGAGTTCTTGCCCTTAAAACTTGTACCTTTGGATTTATCAAATACTGTGCTCATTTACTGGCGTCTGTTGTGTACCTAATCTATTCCATTGATCAGCCACTCTATTTTTTATCCAGTACCAAATTGCTTTGATGATTACTACTCAGTAGGATAGTACCACTAGGTTCTGTTGGTACTCTTTCACTTTCTCTTTTTCCATTGATTCCCTTGATATTTTTGTCCATTTACTTTTTCAGTTAAATTTTGTTCTTTTTTCCCTGGCTTTAAGAAGTAATTTTTATTAGTTTGATTGGTATGATATTGAATAAGTAAACTAATGTGAGTAATATTGTCAGTCAATCAAAGAGTACCAGGCCTTGAGTCAGGAAGAAATGAGTTCAAATCCAGCCTCAGGCCCTTCCTAGCTGTGTGACCCTGAATAAGTCACTTAACCCTGTTTGCCTCAGTTTTCTCATCTGTAAAATGAGCTGGAGAAGGAAATGGAAAACCACGCCAGTATTTAAGAAAGGCTTCCTGTAGAAGGTGGGATTTTAGTTGGGATTTAAAGGAAACTAGGGAGGTCAATAGTTGGAGTAGAGGAGGGAAAGTGTTACAGGTATGGGAACATCCAGAGAAAATGCCCAGATCCGAGAGGTGGAGTGTCTTGTTTGTGGAACAGTCAAGTGGCCAGGGCCAGTGGATAAAAGAATACATGTTGGGGAATGAAGTGTAAGAAGACTGGAAAGGTAGCTTTGAAAGCCCAAAAGAGCATTTTGTATTTGCTCCTAGAGAAGGCACTAGAGTTCTTTTCGAGAGAGAGAGAAAGACAGAGAGAGACAGAGAGAGAGAATGTGTGTGTGCGTGTGTGTGTGTGTGTGTGTGACATAATTGGACCAATCCTTTAGTAGTTGAATGGAAGATGGAGTGCAGTGGGGAGAGACTTGAGACAAGAAGACCCACCAGCAGGCTATGGTCACTTTTATCATATTTGCGGGCCTTCCTATGAACAGTAAGTATTTCTCCAATTGTTTAGATCACTATTTGTGTGAAAAGTGTTTTGTAATTTTGTTCATATAGTTCTTGAATGTGCCTTGGCAGATGGAATCCCAAGTATCTTGTACTGTCCGCAGTTATTTTAAATGGAATTTCTCTTTTTATCTCTTCCTGCTGGGATTTGTTGGCTTCCCTTTTCTATGCTAGTGCTGTGTCTTCTGATATGTTTGTGTGATTTCTCCCTCAATTCTGCCACCAACTGATTAGTGGAACCAGTGAGACTGTGGGTTCCTGTCACATGACTGGAAATTAAAACCGGGTTATAATTCATCAATCAAAAGCATGTATTGAGCACCTACTATGTATTTGGTACTGTGCTAGGTGCTGGAGAATACTAAATCTAAAATACTGAATTTGTTGTTATATAGCATCAAACCATTATCAATTAAACTTTGATGAGAAATTATTCTTTTTCAATGATACAAATGATTGATATGGAAAATGTAAAAAATGGAGCAAACTGGTCAACTGGAGCAAAATATGTTGTTTCTAAGTGTGCACAATATCCATACCCTGGAATAGGGGTTTCTCATTTACTGTCTAGGCAACAGATTGATATTTGTTAGGATATCCTTAAATATCTGTTAGGAAGCTATTTGTGCATATGTGAAGAATTATTTAATATTATTTGACTTGAAGGAGTCCAGAATGCTGTCCTACTCAAAATTCTCTCTCTCATAAATGTAGCATGAAGCCTAAAATTCCACTAAATGAAGTGATTGGAGAATGGCTAAACTAATTGAGATACATGAATGTAATATAATCTTTCTGTGGTGTAAAAAAAAAAAGATGAATATGGAAAAACTTGAAAGGACATACATCAAGTGATGCAAAACAAACAAAACAATGAGGAGGGGAAGAATATGGTCAATGATTACAACAGTATAAATGGAAGAAACAGCAACAGTAAACAATGAAAAGTGAATGCTGTGTAATGATTGATCAAGCTTGAATTCAAAGCAAATATATGAAAAGAAACTTCACCTGACCCTTGCTTCTCGGCTGAGATGGAAGACGATGGGAATGGAAGACTATATACAGGCTTTTTCAATATATTGGTTAGTTGTGATGAGTTGCATTTTCCCCCTTTTAAAATTCTTTATTTTGGGGGTTCTCTAGGAGGACACATTGGGAAATTCATAGGTGATATAAAAGCAAAAGATAATATACATATATCCAAATGTACATATATGTATATAGTTTTTTAAAAAACTCTTATAACAAAAAGAATTGGATATCTTTGTGTTATGTATTGCTCCCTCAGGTACCTTGACACTGTCATGCATATGTAATGTCTTTTGCTATATGTGGACATTCCTTCTAATAAGGCAGATACGAATGTACCCATGCCCTCTCAACTCTTGCCCGTGTCTCATCACACAGGCCAAGTGGACCCTCTGTGGAGTATACACTGGAGCACATGGGCAAGAGTTGAAAGGACACGCATCTCTTGACATTGTGTTGATATCAGTGTTTCCAGTCCATGGATACACTCTTACCACATGATCAGCTCTTCTCCGCTTAAGCATTTCTCAGATGATAGCTGTTTTTTACAATTCCCTTGTGCAGTCTCTCTTGGTAACTTGTTGCCCACTCACTTAGCTATCAGATTCTATGATCCTGTCTCTTCTTTTAATATATTCTTGTACAATGAATTCATTATCACAAACACCTGATTTTCAATTAATTTTTCAAATGCATTCCTTGTTGACAGGCAGACTCCAAGAAGAAAGAACAAAAAGACATTAGTTATCTTTTAATAGGGGGAGGTAGAAGTGCTACAAAAGGGAGGAGAGTGAGAAAAGCTTGCAGAAAATGATAGAGAAAGCTCATCTACTTGGTTATGTTTTGAGCTCTGCTGTTGTAATGCATAAAAGCAGCAGAAGCTGAACTTTAAAATGACTACCCTCATTTGTGGGAAGGGACTTTGCAGACAAGAATGCACTAAATAAAGGTGACCTCATTACCATTCTCCTAAGCTGAAGGCTTCTGCCACATATTACCTGTGCAATCGTCTCTAATTTGTACCACCTCTCTGGACCTCCATTTCCTTATGTGTTAAATGAAAGGGTTGGACTAGATGACTTCTAAGGTTTCTTTTGCTGCTGAATCTATAATTCTGATCACAAAACCTTAAGGGGGAAAGTAACCTTAGCACCATTCCCCACCTTTTCTTTAGTTCTTGAGAACGATTGATTACAAGATGTTGAGTAATTTCAAGAGAATGTAAGGAAAATGCTGGCTTCAGGGCCATTTTCTGAAGGCCACTGGGGGGCAGTAGAGGATGAAGTTGTGCAATATGAAGACCTTACATAAGCCGAAACCATCCATCCATGACTGCCTTTTGGTATTCTTGACTCTTTCCCAATAAAAACCAGGATTAAAAATAAAAGCGACTGTCTCTGAGATCCTGTAACATCCTGCTCAATGAAAACTTTGTTTTGGGATTTGAAGAACACTTGCTCTTTTTCTGGGAGCTTATTTTAATTTTGTTCTTTCTAGATGCAAAAAAACCCCAAAACACCATAATTTGGAGGATGGTTTTAGTTCTTTTGTTTCAATAGCAGATATCATTTTTAAAGAGTGATAACAGCCAGTACAACCTAAAGCTGATTAATGGTACTGAGTTGGGAGAAAGTATTAATCGGAAGTTTTCAATAACATGGGAAAACACAATAGAATGAATAGATTGATTGGGGCTATGTTGCTACTTTTAAGGGAAGAGGAAAGGGAAAGATTTATTAAGTATCTACTATGTGCCACACACTGTGCTAATCACTTCGTAATTATTTTCTTACTAGATCCTTTTAACTACCCAATGAGGAAACTCAGGGTCACACAGCTAATGTGTCTGAGGTCAGAGGTCACAGCAAGGTGGAACAGTGGATAGAATGCTAGGCCTAGAATCATGAAAGACCTCTTCCTGAGTTCAAATCTGACCTCAGACACTTACTATCTGTGTGAGTCTGGGCAAGTCACTTAGCCTTGTTTGCCTCAGTTTCCTCATCTGTAAAATGAACTAACATAGGAAATGGCAAACCACTCCAGTATCTTTGCCAAGAAAACCCCAAATGGGGTCACAAAGAGTCAGACACAATTGAAAAATAATTGAACATCTGAATTACTGACTCTATGCCCAGCATTCTATTCAGTTATCACCCAGCTGTCACTCAAGGGACTACATTTCATTTTGTCTTTATAGCTTCAGCACATAGCACTTAGTAGGCAATTAACAAGTACTTGTAGGATTTGGTTTGGAAATTAGAAAACTGGTACACATTTGCCAGGAATTTTATGTATAAAATGAAGACACTCACAACAGCATGGCATGTTACCCTTCCACTTGTGACATTATGTATGTTGTTTATCCTCCAGAAACAATAATAATTTTCTTTTTCTATGAACTGAAGTTGCACATCCCCCAAAGTCAACCTCATCAATTGAGATATGAGTGTTGAGTATGAATAGACTGCAACATATGATGAAAGATATCATTCAAGAGATGCATGTAGGGAAAAAAAGAGATAGCTAAGTGATGTAGGGAGGTCAACAGATAACTGGTGGACAATCTGCCATTAGTATCACCTGAATGCCTAGAACAGCAATTCTCAATCCTTTTGATCTCAAGACACTTTAAAAAGTTACTGAGAATCCCAAAGAATTTTTTACGAGTTCTATCTACTGAGATTTCTTGGATTAGAAATTAAAAGTGATACATTTTAAAATACTTTATTTCTTTGCTCATTTAAAAATAACAATAATGAACCTATCATATGTTGACATCAATACTATTTTATGAAAAATAGCTATTAAAAAAAAATAGTGAGAAGACATTCTTTTGCTTGTTTTTGCAAATCTCTTTGATGTCTGTCCAGAAGGCATTTGGATTCTCTTCTCTACTCCTGCATTCAATCTGTTGTAATATATCATTTTAGTTGAAAAATAAGAAAAAAATTCAGTCTCACATAAATATGTAGTTGGAAAAGGGAAGATTATTTTAAAAGGTACCTTTAGTGTTATCGTAAAAACAGTGTTGACTTTGGGAACCTCTGGAAAGGTCTTAAGGGTCTATATGGGTCTGTTAAGCACACTTTGAAAGCCACTGTTTTAGGAAAACATTGTGTTCCACCATTGTTTCTCCAAAAGAAAGAAGAAGGAAGGGCTGCAGCACTGTGAGTGGGCATAGACTCACATAAGCATCACACAAAACAGAGACATGAATGGGTCGTATATTTTGTCATTGTTGAGAGAGCTCATACTGATGAAATAATAGATTCATTAAAGAATCAAAGTATAAAAACTTGGCTGTCACATCTGTTGGTCAGCTATGAGTTAGATACTTGTGATTTACTTTGTCTTCGTGAGCCAGGCCATTTCTACAGATAATTTGTAAAGGTCTACTCTATAGTAAGGAGTACTCATAAAATGCAGTAGCTTCAATGAAAGTGAAGAAGCTAAAACCTAAAAGTGTACATTTCACTAATTGCAATTAATGAGGTTATGTTATTTTATAATTCTGTTATTAAGTTTGCTCTTACCATTGTTATAGCCATATAACTGGCATCTCCACAAGTCTGAGCTTGATACAAGACAGATTTAGTCTCTAAAAAAATCCAGAATGGGTTGTCATCAACACAGACTTCAGTGTATCTGGGATATAAAGGAGAATGGTAATAATCAATATTCCTGTACTGCTTTAATATTTACAAAATATTTGACACACACTGTTATAATAACCCTGAGATATGTATTATTTATCTCCATTTTACAGATAAATTAAATTTAGCGTTTAGTGATTTGTGCATTGTCATTCCTGATTCCAAGTCCAACACCATACATACATAAATATACACAAACACACACATATGTGCATGTGGTTTCTTTCATAGGCACAGACTGGAACCCATCTATGCCTTCTTGTCTTTTGTGATTCCTGTGTACATCCTCTCATAGATCCTCTACAGAGAACCCAATCATCATGAAAGTCTGATTTCTCCTTTTTTCTGGATACTAGTGGAGCACTAGGGTTGCCCATCAGTTTTCTTTTTATTATTACAAGGGATATACAAGGGATAGACCCAAGGTAATTTTGATATTTAAAAGGTGGGTTATCCTCCTGGAGAAACTGGGGTTCATTAAAATAATTTTGAGCTTCCCAAAGTTAATCATCCCTCTGTCTTCCTCTTGAGTCTAACTCATCCCTTTGCAGTGCCTATATAAAATGTGTGTGAACACGCACACACACACACACACACACACACACACACACACACACACACACACAAATGTCCTAAATATATACCCCAGATGTTGTTCATTCAACTGAATATCATAGTCTGTGCAGTCTTCATATACTAAGGTTTTCCTCTGTAGATAATTAGACCAAGCTCTTTTTAGTTATTATGGACCTCTCTGTAAAGTTCTGGGGCTTAATGCAATTGGCATAATGCCATCAGCAGACAGAAGAAACTGGAGAACTTCACCATCTATAGGAAAGCCCTCTCTTTTATTGAACTTTCTGCATTTACCTATGAGACTGATAAACAACAATGGTGATCATGTGTCTCCCTGCTTTATTATTTGCAAAATATTAATGACCATAAGGTTAACAAGCAAGTTTAATTTTGCTATTATATCTTCCAAAGCAACTTATATGATTCTGACACATACATCAGATACTTTTGATGGAAAAGTTTACTTTTCTTACTTAAGGAAATGTTTTGCCTTACTGAATTATGTTTTTTTTCTAGTCAACAAGCATTAAGCACCATTAGTTGTATTGTGCATCTTTCAGTTAGTAGTTGATAAAGGTGAAGTTTACTATGGAATTTCCTTTGCTTACCTAGTTCTAACAACTCTTAAGGATTCCCTTAATGCATGGTTAAATTATTGTCATATAAGTTATACTGATGGGAAAGTAGGTGTAAATAGCTATCAATGTTCAATCAATTACCTTTTTGTTGCAATAAGGTTTCCCCCACACCTTTGGTATCATCCCCACCTTCAGTTAACTTGAAAAATCAATCACTTAAAACTGTCAAAATTATATTCCCTCTAGTCTGAACTTCCTCTGAGTACTTTTCATCTAAACTAGCTGGTGTTCTGACGTTTTCTTCAAGGTCATGTCTCCTTCTAGAAGCACATCTAGAGCTCTGATGTTGGAGTTTAAATGATATATGTCCACCATCTTTGATGGTAAAGCATCAATATCAAAATCTTTCCAGATCATTTCCATCTTTCTTCTGTTTGTTGTTTTTCTTTCAGTTTTATCCTGAGGCATTCAAACAATGATTTTGATTACTTGGTTATCTCACCAAATTTTCTCCAAACAGATTTTTCCTGCACTGTTTCTGGCTGTTTTAGGAGAAGATAAAGCTCATAATCTTCCACCATTCTTCTCCATAAGATTTCAGAAATACATTTATATTTTAGATTGGTGTTGCTCTTGTTTGCAACCTCTCTCTACTTGACAAGAAAACCAAGTATTTGCTGACTACATAGACTCTTAAATTGATAGGAGTTTTTAGCTCCTTCATTATAGCAATTTATTGACATTGGTTACACTTCAGTATCAATTTTTTTATCATTGATGTCAATAATATTTCCTCCATCCATTTCCTGTTTTGAAAGCACTAGCGTTGTTGAGTCATTTTTCAGTTGTGTCCCACTCTTTAAAACCCCATTTTAAGTTGTTGTTTTTTTTTTTTTGGTAAAGATATTAGAGTGGTCTGTCATTTCCTTCTCCACCTCATTTTACAGACAAGGAAACAGAAGCAAACCAGAGTCATATGTCTAATAAGTGTCTAAGGCTAGATTTGAACTCAGGAAGATGAGCCTTTTTGACTCCAGGCTTGGCACTCCATCCACTATGCCACCTAGCTACCTTGGAAGCACTAGTACTAAAATGCTCAAAGGAGTCTGTAATCTAATTTATTTGGAAGTTTCCTTCTCCTGTGATACATACTAAAGTCATTCATGCCTACCCATCCTGTACAATTCATGCATAGTTTACATCCTCCCATAAGTTCATCCATTTATGCTAGAGGTCTTTTCCACCTTCTTCAAACATCACAAGGGCACCAGGAAAGGAGTCTGGCAATGCACCTGTCATCCCTTGCCCTCACTTATCTCTTCCTTGACATCCTTTGTTCCCCCACTACTTCAAAGTTTCCACCTGGTAAGATACTGCATCCTGATCATCCCAGTGTATGCTTTTACACTGTCTTCTATACAATATTTATAGGTCAGGTTGGAGAGTTTTAGTTGCTTGTTATTTGTTTTTATTATTCTTATTTTTCCATCTTGCTTCTTATTAATTTTTACATTTGCTCCAACAAGTCAGTTATCTGATAACATACAGACAACTGAATGAAGAATAAGTTCCACAAGAGTAATGAATATTCCCGTTTATTAAAATATAATTAATGTCCTTTTTTTTATGTTGTTTAGTGCTTGACATATCCAATGCCCTCCCATTCTTAATATGTTCATGATGTGTAGGTGTGAGGCATCTGGGTAGGCTACTAAATTTTCCCCTCTCTTATTCCTTAATCCTAAACCATATTTTCAACCTTCGCATTGAAGTAACCAAATACTAATGCGTGTTAATTTAATATGGAGTTTCATCTAATTTTTTTGTAGAAGTCCTCTGTTTTTCAACCCTCTGTAACAAGTATTGCCATATAATTTACAATTATTTTCATTTTTTCTTTGTTAAATGTGTCTGTGATAAGTACTTAACACAAACACTACCCTAGTAAGAGACCAAATGTATCAAGAAATAGTCTTTCTTATCGTCTTTGAATTTTTGTCATTGAGTCCAACTCTGTGACCCCATTTGGGTTTTTCTTGGCAAAGATATTGGAGTGGTTTGCCTTTTCTTTCTCCAGGTCATTTTACAGACTAGAAAATTGAAGTAAACAAGGTTAAGTGACTTGACTAGGGTCACACAGCTGGTAAATGGCTGAGGCTAGATTTGAACTCTGAAAGAAAAGTTCTTTTGACTCCAGATCTGGTGTTCTATTCACTGTACCACCTAGGTGCCCTTGAATATATAACACCAATTCTTTTACTTATCTCTTCAAGTAGAATCTGTGAGCCCTTCCATTTAGCTTCAACTTCTACTTTTTGTTTCATTTAGAATGACAATTTCAAGATTTATGGAATTTAACTCCTGCAGTTGTATGTCTACTTCTTTGTGTCATTGGATAAGGACCTCACATTTAGAACTAAATTAATGTTAGATAGTTTTTAAAAAAGTGATTCCTAGCCTTCCTCTGTCCCCTTTCTACTACTCTCACATAGTCCTTGAAGAAGCAAAAAGGAAGGCAAAGAGGACAAAGGATCTTTTTGTATTTTTTCTTTGATTAATGGGGTCAAAGAATTCATCACCCAACGTCCATCCTTCTGATGATGAATCTCTCCAATTGTTTTTCTAGATGATTTCTCAAGAAGTAGACATAGTCTCATTCTAGGACCAAACTCAAAACCTTTCCAGCATGGTAGAATCTGCCATGGCTTGCATGCCACTGACACAGCCTTTGAGGACCAAGAGTCACTTTTATATCACAATGATTTGGTAAAATTAAAAATTCTAAATATATATACGTATGTGTGTATGTATGTATGTATATATGTGTTTATATATATATATGTATATATGTATATAAAATTTTGAAATCTCTGAGAAATAATGCATTAGATCTGGCTTTCCTAGTGGATAAGTGAAAGGAAGACAAGTGAAAGGAAAACCGGGAGTGACACTTTGAAATCCAAAAGATTCATTTGGAGGTGCTGCTGCCAGCAGGAAGTACACTACCCAGGCCCTGGGGAAGAGAAGATGTTAATGGCTATGAAATCAATTTCAACTAATGTTGTGGCTATTTAAATGGTCCAAGAAAGAACCATTCCAATAGGCACCTGAAGAGTGCCTTCTGTGTGAAGGGAGGGGCTGAAAGACTCATATACAAAACCAGTAAATGGGCAAAACTGGCATTTTGAAGGCAGCTAAGTGGTGTCATGGGTAAGAATGCTAAATATGGAGTCAAGAAGACCTGAGTTCAAGTTCTGCCTCAAATGATTACTAACTGTGTGACCCTGGGCAAGTCATTAAACCTCTCTCAGTCTTAGTTTCGCCTTCTGTAAAAGGAAGCTAATAATTGTAACTAACATACAGGATTGTTGTGAGGATCAAATAAGATAACCAGTGTATGGTCCTTCGCAACTATTAAATACTAGCTATTATTATTGTTACCATTATTGTTGTTATTTATTAATTGATAACTTTCATTCAGTAGCTTCTAAATAATCTAATATTTCCTGGAGTTACTTCTAATCTTTTTCAAATACCTCTCCCAAAACAATATGACCATCTAGATAAACCTATCCTGTCATTCTTATCACTCCTTTTTTTTATCACTACCATTTTTTTATAAGCCTCCAAAAAGTGATGGGAATAGTAGGAGTGGACAGAAATCCTTTATGTCCAAGACAGATGAAGGCCCTTTTTATATTATCTTCCTCTACAATGAATGGGACCATTCCGAAGGTCCAACATAGCTATTGGACACCCAGAATATGATATAAAATGTCCTAAATACATGGTAAGGTGTACTGACCAAGGTTAATAGTTATTTTTTTTTGTAATTTAGGCTTTGGTAATCCCTATACATCTCAATCTTGCTCATTGTTTGAGTTTTGATGGCTGAGAGTTAGTGTAGATAACACCTGTTTCTGTTCTGGCCAGAAATTCTGAAGGTCTTTCCCTCACAGATGGATTCTTTTGTGAAAGCAAATGCTAGGCTATCTTTTACCTCAATTCTTACCTATCCTTTAACTACCAAATAGGCTTTGTCTCGAATAAACTGAGACCTAAGAAAAACCTTAGCTTAAAAAGGCCACTGTCTCCTACAGCATCTGGGGCCATTGCCAGTCATCTTGAGCTATGTCTTGCCACTACACTCTGCCAACTGGAGAAGAGAATGAGGCTAATGACTTTGCACAGCCCTATCTCACTTAAATCCAGTTCACAAGACATCACCCTCCTAATGTCCTTGATCCTCTTCAGGAAAGAAGGATGAACAAGAACAGCCACCACAGTCTTCCCAGTCCTTTTTGTACTACTGCTGTGGGTGAGGCATAAAAACTGTATGGCTCAGTAATGATACCATTGACCAATGGTTATTTCAGCTTGTTTAGAGAGAAGGACTTCCTGGGACCCATCTGGAAAGGGTTTAGAAATGATAAGAGCAGATTGTGTGCTGTGTTTCTGGAGTACTCATCCACCCAGTGAAAATATGCCAGGCCTTGAAGTTGAGATTTGGATGAGCCTTCCTTTCTTCATTCTCTATGGAGTTTTCACAATCAAGCCTCTCTAGCTCCAACCCAAAGTAAAGAGTTCAGGTTGCCATCTAAGTGTTTCTGGTCTTTGACGACTTCAACACTCCCTGCTAGCACTGTCTCCCGTCTTTCCACAAGCTTCTGCATTAGAGGCATGATTTCAGGTCCCAGGCCCTGGCTTGCTGCCTGCAGTTCTCGCTGAGCACTCTGGGGAAGCTGAAGCTGGGCCCCATCAGTACAGAAACCCTGCAAGTACTGGTTAGCTCTGGATGCTCTAGACTCACAGTACCATATTTATGATGATGCCCATTATTTCCCTGGCAGACATCAGGGGCATATGATTATAAGACTAATATGGGTATCTTATGACTACAGACAACTAGTCTTAAAGGTTAAAAAAAATTATCTGCCTCATCTTTTCTTCAAAAAAATGACTATAATATAATTGTTATTTGGGATCCCCTGACCTCCGGGACAGTCAACAAGCATTTATGAAATACTATGTAGCAAGCATTGTGGTGAGCACTGTGGATATAACAGTATAGCTTCTGCTCTCAAGGAGGTCACATTCTAACGGGAGAGACAATATGCAAACGTACAGTGTAAATGGGAGGTAATCTCAGAGGGAAGGCACTAGCAGATGGAGGGATGCAGGATGAGAAGAGAAGAGAATAGCTTCCTATAGAAGGCCTGATTTGAGCTGAGTCTTGAAAGAGACCAGGCAAACTAAAAGACTAGAGGTGAGAGGGAAAACCCTCCAGGTGTGAAGGACAGCCATTGCCAAGATAAAGAGATGGAAGATGGAGTATTGTGTGTCAGGAAGGACAAGCAGCCAAGGTGAGTGGATTGTAGTGTGTATGGTGGGGAGTAAGGTGAATGAAGGCTAGAAAAGTAGAAAGGAGCCAGGTTGGGAAGGGCTTTTACTGCCAAATAGATGGTTTTGTATTGATTCTGAAGGTAGGAAGGAAGGAAGGAAGGAAGGAAGGAAGGAAGGAAGGAAGGAAGGAAGGAAGGAAGAGGGAGGGAGGAGGAGAGCAAGAGAGAAAGAAAAGAAAGAAAAAATTAAGGGAGGGAAAAGAGACAGGAAGAGAGAATTAAAGAGACAAAGAAAGAAAGGAAAAGGAAGGACATGAGAAGAAGGAGAAAGAGACAATGACAAAAAGAGAAAGAAGGAAAAAGAATTAAAGAGAAAAAGAAAGAAAGAAGATGGCAGGCAGGCAGGCAATAAAAAGCTATGGTCTCAGTTGCCTACATCTGATTGCATTACTCAGGGACTGATTTTTGTAGCATCGGACTATTCTGTCTAAAATCTCAGCTCTTAAATCCTGAATCAGTTAAATCACTTGTGAATACCTGGGAGGCTGTTCCTAAGGCTGGACTGCTTTAGCTGCCTCCGTAACAGTTTATTATCTAGAGCCCTGCTGAGCACTTAGGCTAACTTCACATGTTTTATGTGCTCCACAGGCACTGTACCCATGATCACTGAAGTTTTCTCTCCAGTCTTTGTACATAGAGAACTTTTCCATCTCTTCTTGAGGGGCAGGCAGTTAATGTAAATACGTTACAAGCAGTGTGTATCCTCAAATTGTCTATCCAGTGCCCACAATTCTTCAAGTGGACACACATAAGCTTAGATTTAGAACTAGAAAGGAACTTGAGTCCTCTCATTTTGTAGTTAAGGAAACTGAGTCCCAAAGAGGTTAGGTGAGACCTGGGAACTTAAGTATCTGGTTCTCTGCCAAGTATAACCACCAGCTTCTTTATAAACATTAGGGTTCATTCACCTTCAAAAATACTGAATAGTTTTAGAGCTTCTGTTGTTTTCCCCTACGTCTTCACAAAATATCTCTTCACATGGTTATGGGAATGTCTTTCTTGAACCAAAATAAGCCTCCTTTTCTGTACTGGATCAGCTCAGAATAAGGCTACTGTCCTTCTATGCCCCTTGCTAACATCATTACCTTCAACTGGGACTTTGGAAGTTCAGAAAATCATTCTTATTCTATGTCTCATTTGCCTTTCTGTTTTTCTTTCTCTAGGGAAGCTGGACTAGGTTATACAAATTCCCTACTGGCTTCTATGCTAATAACCCTTCTGGGCATTATTTTGAGGAAACATATTATTTCTTAAAGTATTAATTAGGAGTTATTGTGGCAGTTCAAGTGACTTCCCAACGTGTAGGCTTTGAGATCTGGGAAAGGTGTCTCATTGACAGAACCATACTTAGGGCATGGTGAATGCAAACCATCAAAATGCTTCTTTCCTTTTGTCAGCCAAGTAGTGATTCAAGATTGCAGTAATTTAAGGAGACAATGATAGGAGCACATGAGGCAGCTTTGTAAACTTTGGCTAAGAAAAAACAAACAAAAACAAACACTGGAACTTTATACATACTGTACATTGTTTGAATGTTACATATATGTTTGCCTAAAAGACTATTTTACAGAGAATTCACACAAGGTAGGCACTCACATGGAAGTCAGAGGAAGTGACAGAAAGACACTCAAGGTCTCTCTGAAGACCTTTGGAATTGATTGTGAGACGTGAGAAACGCTGGTACAGGACTACCCAATATAGAGGGCCCTCATCACAGAAAGTGCTATGCTTTATGAGCAAAGTAGAATTACAGTAGTTCAAAAGAAATGTGAAACACACAAATTTAAACAACTCCACGCCAAATGTTCATATTGACTTTGTGCGTGCTCACAGTCATATTGGTCTGTGCTATGGTGATGGCATAGCTTACCGAGAGGAGCAAGTCTTATGCCTGGCCAGCAGGCTGCTCGTCCTCCTGTGGAGCTCGCGAGTAAGAGAATGAGGCGGGAGAGCGGGTCAGTAAGCAACTCCGATTTATTCAAGCAAGCACTCTGATTATATAGTCTTTGCCAGCTAGCCCAGTGAACCATGGTAACACACCTAAACAAACCTGAAACTATAGAAATGAACACAAGCTGGAACTATAGTGACAACAACAAACCAGGGGTGGGGCCGTCCCTTCCAGCGCCATCTTGTTCACCCTTCCCTGCTCCGGACTCAGTTTACCTGATGTCCGTCAGTGTGGCATCCCAGATGGTGTGGCAGTCAGCGCCCCTTACAGGTCTGATCAGCCATATACCTTGACCCCAACATAGTGATGTCATTTCCGTTCTCTTCTGGAATGAACCACAGCAATCAGAAAGATGAGGATATGCAGGGTGATTTGCCCAGGCCCCAGGCCCCCTTAAGATAGGTCTTCTTCGATGAATTGAGTAGTTAGGAGAAGGGAGTGCTATGTATATTGGCCCATCAGGCCATTCTATTTTCCTCTCCAGGGACCCTGCTGCTCCAAGATTCCCTGCTGTTTTGTGGGTTGTATGAATCTCTAAACCAGATCAATGCTGCTTATAATCTCCGAACAGATGCCCTGTGGACTAGCCCCTGTTGTAATGATCTTCAACACAAATCGCACTTGCATTCGTCCCAATGGATATTTTTTATGTTATTTTTTATGCCCACTGAACACTTCTTAGAAGGCAATCAATCCATCGTGGTGGACCCCGGAAAGTACATTCTAATGTGGAAATCCTGCCAACTCACACAGTAAAGCTTAGATGGCAATTTTTTCAAACCTATCACTAACTAATATAATTACCTCTTGCTGAGAAGCTAGATGTTTATGCATGGCATCATTACTCTTGGTAATTAGGTTTGTAATTTCCCATAGTATATGATCTATTCTTTCCTACGTGTTAAAACCAAGCGATAGTAATTGATCACTGCCTATCTGTGATTTGCAATGTTCTTTATTCAAGAAAATATTAGTACTTATGAGCCTGACATCTATTTTCAACAGTATATAATTTAAGTCGCAATATTTAATCATAACTCTATATTTCCATCTTCAATGCATTCTAAATAGCAAGTTTACTTATATATGATGTCACTGATGGAATTGAATCCAACGTTCAATCAGGATATGGGATTCTTATTTAGTATGGAAGCTGAAACAAGCTTTTCCAGATAAAATATATTTATGGAATGGAATGGAAAGCAGCTACCACATCTTGTCCAAAAGAGGTGCACTGGTTGCACTACCTATGCCTCATTGTAAAATTATATTTATTGAATCCTTGAGTATGTTTATATAATCCTGTTTAGTTTTTGGTTTGTGATTTCAGTACAAGGAATTCCCAGGGAGGAAATGCCCTCCATCCAGGAATCAGTTGTTCTACAACTTAATGGTCCTTTAGAGTTGACTACATCATTGAGATGTTAAATGACTTGCCCACCTAGTTATGTGCCAGAGGCAGGATATGAACATAGATAGGCCTTTTTGGCTTTAAGAACGGCTCCTTAATCAATATATAATGCTGCCTTATATTACTCATAAAATCTTCATCCAAAGTCATCATTCCCAATCTATGGGAAATTGTTCGGTCTAGTTGCTTTATAGTGGGAAGAGGACTGGGTGTGGACTTAGAGATTCTGTCATTGACCACTTGCTGGTCTTCTCACGTGACTTAACTTCTCTAGTCTTCATTTTCTCCTCTTGGAGATGGGTTTAGACGAGAGGATTGTTGGGCAGTTAGGTACTGCACCAGGCCTGGCCTTAGACACCAGCTGTGTGATCCTGGGCAAGTCACTCAACCCTGTTTGCCTCAGTTTCCTCATCTGTAAAATGAGCTGGAGAAGGAAATGGCAAACCACTCTGGTATCCTCCCAATAGAACTGCAAATGGGGTCATGAAGTGTCTGACCCAACTGAAACAGCTGAACAACAACAACATGATTGCTAAGTTCTCTTCTAGCCTTAGAGCTTATAATCCTTAATAAGGTTCACTCTGAGCACACATGGGCATAGTTACATGGAAAGTATATTATCAAAAATCCATCCACAGTACATGATCTTTGCCAAGTACTCATTTATGGCCTACAAAGGTAATGTTTCCTACTTTTGAATTTTAAATTTTAAATTTACTTTAATGTTAGACCAAAGGCTTGAGTTGCCTGCCTTTGAAAAATAAATCATCTTTTTAACCACATGTCATGGATAGGAAAAATCAGTGCTTCCCCAGGCTGTTTTATTTCTCTCTTGAGAAGAGCTCAGCATGAGAGGGATTACTCACTGTATTCACATCCATCTTGATTCTCTATGTTGAGAATTTCTAAAATGTGAAATGTGAAATGTGAAATAGGCCAACTTAGATACCACTTTACATCATCTCTCAGACCCATTTTCTTTTTTATTTGTTTTATTTTTATTTTATTGTTTCTCCAATTATATATAAGCAAAAATTTTAACATTTATTTTTTTAAAAAATTTTAGTTCCAAATACTTTCCCTCCCTCTCCTCCTTCCTTGAGAAGACATCTCCTGCTCAGTTTCAACCAGTAGGAAACTCACTGGTGGGGAGTTATGAACCTGACTTCAAGTCTCAGCTTTGCCACTTTTACCTGTGAAACCATGGAGAAGTCACTTAGCCTTTTCATTTTCCTCATCAGTCAAACAGTAGGGATTCTTTAGCTAGATAAACTCAAAGGATCTATCTCTAAGAATGTATAATTCTAAAGGTTTCTATACTACTACATAAAATTCATTTCAAGATTTGGTAAACGTATTTACTTAGTCTGTTTTGTTAGGCCAATACCCACTTTGTTTGTTTTAAATCATATTTTTAATTACATGTAAAGACAAATTTTAACATTCATTTGAAAATTTTGAAATCCAAATTTTCTCCATCCTTTCCTTCTTTCACCTCTCCCTAAGAGAGTTACTACTTTGATATAGGTTATATATATGCAATGGTGTAAAATATGTTTCCATGTTAGTCAAGATTTGAAAGAAGAAACATTAAAATAAAAGAAAAAGCATGAGAAAAATAAAGTGAGGATAGTATGCTTCAATTTGCAACCAGGCTCCATCAGTTCTTTTTATGGACATGAATAGCAATTTTCCTCACATGACTTTTGGAATTGTCTTGGATCCTTGTATTGCTAGGAATAACTAAGTCATTCGTAGTTGATCAGCTGTAATGTTTCTGTTAATGTGTATAATATTCTCCTGGTTCCGTTCACTTCACTCAGCATCAGTTCATATAAATTTTTCCAGGTTTTCCTAAAATCTGCCTGTCCATCATTTCTTATAGCACAATAGGATTCTATTACATTCATATACTACAACTTGTTCAGTCATTCCATAATTAATATGCATCTTCTCAATTTCTAGTTCTTTGCCACCACAAAAAGAGTTGCTACAAATATTTTTGTATGAGTAGGTCCTTCCCCCTCCCCTTTTTGGATGTCTTTGGGATATACAACTAGCAATGATATTGCTGAATGAACAATTGGGTATGCACAATTTTATAGACTTTTGGACATGGTTCCAAATTGCTATCCAGAAAGATTAAATCAGTCTGCAGTTCCACCAAACATGCATTAGTGTCCTAGTTTTCCCTCATCCCCTCCAACATTTATAATTTTCCTTTTTTGTCAGATTAGCCAATCTGATAGATATGAGATAGTACCTCAGAGTTGTTTTAAATTGCATTTCTCTAATCAAAAGTGATTTAGAGAATTTTTCATATAACTATAGATAGCTTTGATTTCTTTGTCTGAAAACTGCCTGTTCATATCCATTGACCATTTAGTCAATTGGGGAACAACTTGTATTTTCCTAAATTTGACTCATTTCTCTATATTTTTGAGAAATAAGGCCTTTTATCAGAGATACTAGCTGCGAAAACATCCTCCCTTTCAGTTTTTTGCTTTCCTTTTTATTTTGGTTGCATTGGTTTTGTTTGTGCAAAAAAAAACTTTTTAATTTTATATAAGTAAAATTATCTAGTTTATATTTTGTAATGCTCTCTATATTTTCATTTATTCTAAATTCTTCCCTTATCCATGGGTCTGACAAATAAACTATTTCATGTTATCCCCTATTTTGTTTATGGTATCATTTTTTATGTGTAAATCATGTACCCATTTTGATCTTATCTTGGTATATGATGTGAGATATTGGTCTACACCTAGCTTCTGCCATAATTTTTCCTAGTTTTTTTCAGCAGTTTTTGTCAAATAAATGAGTTTTTGTTTCAAAAGCCTGTATCTTTGTGTTTATCATATACTAAATTACTGTGACCATTTACTACAACATAATGTGTGTGTAATCTATTCCACTGCTCCACCACTCTATTTCTTAGCTAGTACCAAATTGTTTTGATAATTACTGCTTTATAATACAGTTTGAGATCTGTCTGGTATGGCTAGACAACCTTCCTTCACATTTTTTTCACTGATCCCCTTGATATAGTTTAACTTTCTTGTTCTTCCACATGAATTTTGTTATTATTTTTTGTAGCTCTATAAAACAATTTGTTGGTAGGTTGTTTGGTATGGCATTGAATAAGTAGATTAATTTAGGTAGACTGTCAGTTTTATTATATTGGCTCAGTCTGCCCATGAGCAATTAAAATTTTTCCAGTTGTTTAGATCTTACTTTATTTGTGCGAAAAGCATTTTGTAATTGTGTTCACATAGTTCCTAAGTTTGTCTTGGCAGGTAGACTCCCAAGTACTTTATGCTGTCTAGAGTTATTTTAAATGAAATTTCTCTCTCTCTTGTTGCTGGACTTTGTTGGCAATGTACATTTCTTTTAAAAATATAAATTGATTGATGAGTTCCCTGTGTATCTACACTAGTCTCTTTAGACAAATCCCACTTTCTCCTCGTTGGAGTGGTTTCCCTCAGTATTTTCGGAATTTCATTCTTCATCACCTTCTATTCCTCCTAGTCTGGCTTTTCCCAAAGGATTTTAGCCCACAGAATCCTACCTGTCTTTTCTCTGAGCCCTTTTAAATCTATTTTCCCCAGTTCTAAGGTGCATGCCAGACTATGCCTTGTTTTCTTCTTCTTCTTTCTCATAAACTTTAGTATAGTGTGTCCTTCCCCTATCATTTCCACCCCATCAACCATTTTCTCCATTGGTGAGAATTAGATATGGAATAGAATTTCTTCTTGTTGCTTCCTCTACATTTTGAAGGATAGAATTCTCAACAACATGTCAGGAAATTATTTATTGATTGCCATGCTTTCGATAGAAAGAGGGAAAGAGATCCAAGAGATGTCATGTTCCCTGTTTGTGCTTCTGACATGCAATACTTAGGCATATCTATGCTTCCTATTGATGTGAGAGGTTGTTGACATAAAGGGTATGTTAAACCTATGTAACTTTTCTAGGTTGGCACACATGAGAAGATGTACCACAATAGCTTTGTGGGCAATCTGGGAGTGAGGACAAGGAAGGTTCTTTGTCCCCTTGACTTATGATGACATTTTGTTTGTCTTTACCTGAATATGAAATAGAAAATTCGTTTCAGTTCAATAAACATTTATCAAGCACCAACTATGTGCCAATCACTGTGCTAAGTTCTGGGGATACAATTAAGGAAAAGAATTTTGCTCTGTGTAGTTGAAACCAGACAGGACACCCAATGCAGAATGGAGTGGGCTGAGAGTTCAGTTTGTGCCCTAAAGGAAATGAGTTTGGTACCCTACCTTCCACCTCTCTAATCAGAAGAGAAAGGAGCTGAGGGAGTTGGTGTCAATCAAGAATTGAGTTAGCAGTATGGTGATGAGATTAGAAGTGATGATTTTGTTCCCTGGAGTTGAAACCATGCAAAGCAACTTTGTTCATCCTTTGTTTTCAAAGAAGACCATTACATCAGAGAAATGATGTCTGGAGATGGCCCAGGATGCAATGGGTTTAATGAGCAAAAGAAAAAAATAAGTACATCAAGCTGGGAGGGAAAGAGCAACAGTTACTATTGATAATCACTCTGAAGCCAGGAGGGTCCAGTAAAGAGACATTAAGTGGAGTTTGGGCAGGAATCTATTGTTGTCCAATGTATGGGCTTCAGAGTGCCCTTGGTTTTAGGTTTGGGGAATAGAGAGAGAGAGAATAGAAGAAGAAGAAGAGGAAGGAAGGAAGGAAGGAAGGAAGGAAGGAAGGAAGGAAGGAAGGAAGGAAGGAAGGAAGGAAGGGAGGGAGGGAGGGAGGGAGGGAGGAAGGAAGGAAGGAAGGAAGGAAGGAAGGAAGGAAGGAAGGAAGGAAGGAAGGAAGGAAGGAAGGAAGGAGGGAGGGAGGGAGGGAAGGAAGGAAGGAAGGAAGGAAGGAAGGAAGGAAGGAAGGAAGGAAGGAAGGAAGGAAGGAAGGAAGGAAGGAAGGAATCTGGTCCGTAAACCCCAAGTTAACTGGGTATCTTCTAGTCATCCAAATTTACCTTCCTTTGGAGAGGAGAAGGGGGGAGGGGACAGAAGGGAGCAGATGAGCTGAGTTACCCAGCTAGCTGGGTCCCCATTCAGACAGCTTGGTCTACTCACAGGTCTGTGTTCATTCTTTGTTTTTGAAGAAGACCATGACATCAGAAAAATGATGACATGACTTGCACTTCACTTTGTTTTGAGTGAGGCAGGGATGTGCAAGGTCACCAGCCTCACTTTCCCCTCCTGAGCCATCCTGCACAGCAACAGATGCAGAGTAGACAAGTGTGATCCTTGTATGATAGGGAACACAATGCTATGGAAGCGACATGGGATGATGGAAAGGGGCCTGAACAGGAAAACTGGAGTCTAGCCTTAGTTCTGCCATTAGTAACCTATGTTTCATTAGTAACCTATGTTTCTTTCAGTAAGTTTTCTCCTTTGCAAAATGAAGAGGTGGGCTTAAGGATCTCTAAAGTCTATACCAGTTTGCATGATTCAACTGAGTTCAGTAACAGAGCATAAAGTCCTGGGTATTAGAGGACCTGGATTCAGATCTCGAATGAAGTTAAGATGAGGGTCACTTATGAATCAGACATGAAGTTCCAATCGTCAGATATCACTAGAGTGTTGTAAGCATACAAATGAGTATTTGCATGGCACTTTCAAGATCTTTCAACAAATAGAACCATAAAAGCATGACATGAGGGTATCGTTATTTTTTCTGTCATCATTTTGATGCTTGAGGAGTTTTGTCTGGCAAATGCCCCCTTTTCTGAAAAGCCTTCATGAATAATTACACCTGGCATTTTTACTTCAATTCCACAAGTGCTTCAAAGCTTAAAAAAAATGCTAACACTTGCATATTACTGAAGTTAACTGCCTTGATTGTGAATATGGGGAGACAAATAGGGCTATGTCAAGCAGAAAATGCATTATTTATGTGAGTTTGTTTTTAATTGATGGATTTGAATAATTTCCACCATCAGTGTTTGATAGAGGGAGAATTGAATGCCATAAGGTACTTGCTGACACAGGTTTGGCTTTTTCTGATGTAGGGCATTTTGTCCTTGGGACAGAGCTGCCTTATGTTTTGGATTGGGGGAGGGAGGAGGGGAGAGAGTGGGGCCTTACCTCTGCACAGCCAGAAGAATGAGGAAGGACAAGGACACTGGGTGCCTCTCAGAGCTTTGTAAAGGGAGGAGCCCAGGCAGTGGGTAGAAAGAATGTAGAACAAATCTTTTCTCCACTTTCAGAACCCACACCCTATTTCAGGCCTGCATCACCTCTCACCTGGACTATTGTAATCTAATCAGTCTTCCTGCTTCAAGTCTCTTCGAACTCTATTTCAAACCACTCAGCTACCTAAAGAATTTTTCTGAAGCATACATAGGTCTGACTGTGAGACTTCCTGGCCTTTTCCTGCCTTTCTAGTTATTTCTTTTTTAATTTATGGAATAAAATAAGAATTTTCATAATATAGTATAACTTTTAAACAATGATTGCACTCTTAACTCTCCTCCATATTGTCTACAATCCAAGAATACTGACCTGCTTGCTCTTCCTCTTACACAACACCCAATCTCCCATCACCATTTCTTTGCATTGACTGTCCCCAAGCCTGGAATGCTCTCCTTTCTGCCTCTTACTTTTCCTAGCTACCTTCTAGTCTCAGTTCAAATCCTGCCTTGGAAAGAGGCTTTTCCTGAGTCCTCACTGCTAGTGCCTTCCCCATGAGATTCTCTCTCATTTACACTCCGTATGTATTCTCATACCTACTTATTTACACATTTTATAGAACATGAGCTCTTTCAGGATAGGACCACATTTTGCCTTTTTTTTGTGCAAAGTCAGTCACAATGAGAGAGGGAATTTAATCTGAGTGACTTCCATATTTTGGGTACATTTGTCTAGCCAGCCTGCAGGAGGGGGTGGTTCACCCAGGACTAATCCCATTCTCTGAAGACTAATATTGTAAAGCACATATTGTAGGATTCCAGTTTTTAGTCCATTCTGCTATCTCCTTCCATTTTGTGTTTTGGAAGAATTCATCTTTCACATTCACAGTTATGATTACTATGTATTCCCCCCATCCTATTTTCCCCCTTGTTTACATTTTTCTCTCTTCTTTTACCCTGTCCCTTCTCACCAACCTTTTGCTTCTGACCACCACCTCCCTCAATCCTCCCTACCTTCTATTTGCCACCCCTCCTTTTTCTAATCCCTTTCTCTTACTTTCCTATAGGGTATGATAAATTTCTACAGCCAGCTGAATGCTTATGTTATTCACCCTTTGAGCTAAATCTGGTTAGAGTACGGTTCAAGCTCTGCTCACCCCACCTCCCTTCTTTCCCTCTCCTCTAATAGGTCTTTTGCGCCTCTTCATGTGATATAATTTTAGACTATTTTGCTTCCCCTTTCCTCTTCTCCCAGTACAATCCTTTTTTTTTACCCCTTATTTTTTTATATCATCACATCAGAGTCAACTAATACTCACACCTTCTATGTATACCCCTTCTAACTGCCCTAATAAAGATACAGTTCTCAAGAGTTACAACTATCATCTTCCTGTAAGGATATAAACAGTTTAATCTTATTGAATAAGATGTTTTATTTTGTTTTTTCTCTTTCCTGTTTACCTTTTCATGCTTCTCTTGAGTCTTGTATTTGAAGATAGAATTGTCTGTTCAGCTCTGGTCTTTTCATCAGGAATGATTGAAAGTTTCCTGTTTCATTAAATGTCCATCTTTTTCTCTGAAATATCATGTTCAGTTTTGCTGGGTAGTTGATTCTTAGTTGTAATCTAAACTCCTAATATCATCTTCCAAACCTTCTGTTCCTTTAATACACAAGCTGCTAAGTCCTGTGTAATCTTGACTGTGACTTCATGATATTTGAATTTTTTCTGGCTGCTTGACATGATAATTCTGGAGTTTGGCTGCAATATTCCTTGAGGTTTTTATTTTAGGATCTCTTTCAGGTTTCATTCAATGACTTTTTTACCCCTGTGGTTCTAGGATATCAGGGCAATTTTCCTTGATGATTTCTTGAAAGATGCTGTTCAGGTTCTTTTTTTTTGATCATGGGTTTCAGATAGTCCAAAAATTCTTAAACTATTTCTCCTGGACCTATTTTCTAGATGAATTGTTTTTCCAACGAGGTATTTTATATTTTCTTCTATTTTTTCAATCTTCTGATTATGTTTGACTGATTCTTGATGACTCATAGAGTTATTAGTCTCCACCTACCCAGTTCTAATTTTTAATCAATTATTTTTTTTCAGTTAGCTTTTGTATCTCCTTTTCCATTTGATCAATTCTACTTTTTAAAGAGTCAGTTTCTTCGGTGGATTTTTTTCCCATTTAGCCAATTGTATATTTCAAGTAATTGTCTTCAGTCAATTTTTGTCCTTCCTTTTCCAAGTTGTTAACTCTGTATTGCATGTCTCTCATTTCTTTTCCCAATTTTTCTCCTACTTCTTTTATTTGACTTTTAAAATTCTTTTTTGATCTCTTTCAAGAAGGGTTTTTGGGCTTGAGAACAATTCGTAGTTCCCTTTGAGCTTTCTCGTATAGGTGCTATGACATTTTTGTCCTCTTGTGAGTTTGTGTTTTGGTCTTCCCTGTCACCATGGTAGCTCTCTGTGGTCAAGGGTCTATTTAACTTCTTCTTCATTTTTTGGTCTGTTTCATGGCTTTTAAAGTTGAGCTTTGCTGCTGGGGCATAAGTGGCACTGTCCCAAGCTTTTTGTGCTAGGAGTCAGAAGCCTGGTCATTGGCTTTGTGTGCTGGAGGCTCAGGTGCCAGTGGCTTGCTCGCTGCTCTGGGGTGATCCAGCGCAGTCACGCCTGATATGCTCTGGGTTCTGAGGCTAGCAATTTGCCTTCTGTACTAGGGATAGCCTGCTGTGCTACTGGCCTACTGATCCAGGGCCAAGGAACCTCAGTTGCCAATCTATGCTGTAGCTAAGATCTTCCCACTGAATTGCCAGGACCCTGTCTGGTCTGGGCTATGCTCCCCTTTTACCCAAGCAAGACAATTTTTTCACTCCATCTTTTTGTAGGTTCTGTCACTCCAAAATATGTTTAGAGGCTTGATTTAATACTGATTCTGAGGAAAACTGGGGAGAGCTCAGGCAACTTCCTAGCTTCTCTCCATCATCTTGACTCCACCCCCCACCCCCACCCCAGGACTAATCTCTTCCTTTCAGAGCTAATCCCATCTCTTCAGTGATATTCCTTTAGGTGCTATTTTTTTTAGATTTTTTTTTTTTTAATAAAATTTTTTAGAGCTAATTTAGTGCTAATTTTTATTATATCTTTAACTTAGTGCATAATACAGTTTATAATGCTCTGATCAGGGAGGAGCTGAGCTGACATTAATCCAAACTCCTCATTGAAACTTCTACCAATCAAGGTTGTTATTGTTATTATTCAGTCCTTTTCATTCATGCGTGACTCTTTGTGACCCCATTTGGGGGTTTTTTCTTGGCAAAGATGCCAGAATGGTTTGTCATTTCCTTCTCCAGTTCATTTTATACATGAGAAAACTGAGGTCAACAGGGCTTAAGTGACTTACCCAGGGTCATACAGTTAGTATGTGTTTAAGATCAGATTTGGGTGAGTCTCCAGGTCAGACATTCTAGCTATTGTGTCACCTAGCATCAGGATTGTGTTATCCTTATATGTACACTGTTTTATTCCTGTGTATAAAAGCAGCTTACAGTTTGAATTTAGCTGCCAGCCCATGTCCCAACAGCAAGATGCTAATAAAGTAATAAACTTCTTTGTCTTACTCTCTGAGTTTTCCTTAATGGATCAAGCCAAGGCTAGAGCCAGAATTTTCTTTTAACATTTTTATCTCCAGATGTAGGCCCAGTGCCTGGCACATAGTAAGTGCTTAGTGGATAATCAGGATAATCAGACGCTGAACCTAGAATGAGTAAGACTCATCTTTCTAGAGTCAAGATGCAAGGTCACCCCTAATCACCTGTTTTCAAGAGCTAAGATGTAATAAGCAAGCTGTGCCCTGAGCTTAGCATAGAAACAATCCTTTGCACTCACCCTCTAGATGAACACTGCTGCAACTAAATCACAAAGCTGATGGTCCCTGAGCTTGGGCAAGCACCAACAGGCCCAGACGTGAAACCCTGCTATGAACAGACATTTTATCACTAGACAAACTTCCTCACTGTTACTGTGGTGACTTTTCACTGTTGCTATGCCACAGTGTTTGATTCTTTATCTAGCCACAAATATATAAATCAAGGTTTAGCTCTTTTGCCTTGGGTCTCCTACTAGAGGAGGCCCTGACATATGTGTCTAATTTTTCTCCCCCAATGGAACAAAGAAAGCTTTTTTGCTTTTAACCTGTATGAGCTCTTTGTTATTTTTAGAGTAAACAGTGGCTCTAAAACCTCTGTGATACTTTGGTCATTTGTTACCAGAGTTGACCTTAAATTCGAAGCTGGCCTCAGAGACTTCCTAGGTGTGTGACCCTTGGCAAGTCACTTCACCTTGCTTGCCTCAGTTCCTCATACATAAAATGATCTGGAGAAGGAAATGGCAAATCACTCCAATATCTTTGCCAAGAAAGTCCCAAATGGGGTCACAAAGAGTTGTACATGACTGAAGCAATTAAACAACAGAGATACTGGAGACAAATCCCTTAGAGAGTAACTCAAAAAAGAAAAGCCGGCTAATCGTTGTTCATCATGTCCCCAGAGAGAACAATAAGCATTAGAAAAGGTGCGTGTTTGTGCGTGTGTGTGTGTGTGTATTAACAAAAATATAGAACCAAAGTGTCTGCCTATCAACCAAAAAGTGGCTGAACACATTATGGTATGTGAATGTAATAGAATATAATTACACAAACAAATCTAATTTAGTTCAAATTAGAAGGGAAACAGGTAACTAGGAAAAAAATCTTTGCATCAAGTTGATCTCATATTCAACATATAATCAGTCAATAAACATTTATTAAGCATTTATTATGTGTCAGACACGATGCTAAGTGCCAGGAATACCAAGAGAGATAAAAGATAATTCCTATTCTCCAGGAGGAACTAATTGACCTTTATCAAGCTAAGAGTCATTTGCTAATAGATAAATAATCAATGAATATGGACACACATTTTTCAAAGAAATCAAGCTGTCAACAAGAATAACAAAACATGTCCTAAATCAATTAAAATTAGAGAAATGATGATTAAAATACCTTTAGGTCCTACCTCACACTCTTCAGACTGACAAAAATTACAAAAGAAGCAAATGACAAAGCAGACACATGTGTGTGTGCGTATGTACATATAATCTATTATTGTTCCTGTTATAGATTAGCTCCATTCTACCTTTTCATAGGATATGTCAATTAACTCATTATGGAGACAGGGTGAGAAAGAAAGGAGAATCAAGAATGATTCCAAGATTCTGAACCTAGGTGGCTGGAAAGAGAGTGATACAATATTAAATAGCAATAATAAAGTAGAAATGAGGAATATATTTAGGAGGGAAGATAATCATTTTCATGTTGAATTTGAGACACCAAGGGAAGTCCATGATGTCTTGCAAGCAATGTGGCGTAGGACTAGAGTTCTGGTGATCAAGTAGAGTTGGATAGGATAAATGAACTCATGACCATGGCCATCTTCACGAAAGGAGAGCGTTTAGAAGAAAAAGAAAGATACAAGAAGAAAACTTGGAGGCTTGGGGTCTGGACAATGGTGAACCAGCAAAAGGGAATAAGAAGGCAGGCAAAGTGGAAGGAGTCAACCAGGAAAAAGCAATTTCATGGAAACCAAAGGAGGAGACAGGAGTTATAGGAGAAAACGACCGAAAATTTCCGAATCTATATGGAGGTCAAGCAGGATGCAAACTGAGAAAAGGACATTGGATTTAGCAGTTAAGATGGTCCATGAATATATATATATATATATGTTAGATTAACCTTAGGGATGGAAAATATATGAGGCTCATATATATGTTTATATGTACACATATAAACATATACACACACACATGCATATATGTGTGTAGATATGTATTATATAATTTACACTGCATATAACTGTACTCATATATGTATTGCTATGTACATGTTCATATATAATTACATATGCATGTGTATAATATATAGTATATGTGTATATTATATGATCATTTATTTTTATTGTAGAGTATATATTATATATACTTTCATTAAACTAAGTGTTGTTAAAGACAAAAAATAGAGACAGAGTCTATACTCAAGTCACTTACATTCTACTGGGAGATAAATACAACATGTAAAGAGATAAGCGAAAACTAAATCATTTGAGGAGGGAAAGAACATTACCAACCAGGTGTTGCCCCTTAAATGTCTGACTGACTGTTTAATGAGGCTGCCTGTATTTGTAGCTTCTGCTGTTCTAATGTGATTTATGGACTGCTGCCTTGAAGCATCCTGTCTGGCATATTTACTTGGCTAGCATCTTAGGCAATGTTAGCCCAAACTTCATCTGGGTCCCAAAGGAGATGTACCTTATACAGAACAGGATTCTTGAGTCTACTGGGATATAGTCCTCTTTGTGTCCTGGGAGGTCTTTTTGCCTAATGCAGAGAATGTGAGGCTGAGTATGGAGCCTGGGTCCTGACAATTCCATGATTATTGTAGCCAGTATGATTTTCTGCTGATCTAGCAGAGGGATTGCTGAGGTTTGTCCGGGATTACTTTGGTCCTTTATCCTCTGAAGAAAGCTTCAAAGCCAACAGCAATTTCCACAGATTATATTTCATTTTCATACAATGCCTATATGGGTCTGAAATTTGGAGAATGCAGTCATGAAGATGCCTCTAAGACTTCTCTCCAGATGATCTGGGTTTTCTTATATCTGCAATGTTTTTAGTTCCAATTGGTCAGTATATAGAATTAAACTATATAAGCACATAGACCTTATTCATAAAAGGCTGCATTTAGTTGTCCTGAAATACTCATCATACATGTGTCTGTTATTAATGTAATCAGAATTACACTGATCTACTAGCGTGTCTCAGTTCTACTAGACCTAAAATGTCATCCTAACTATCTCACCTTTGGACCGGAATAGGAATAGTAACTGGACCCATGATTTCCTTAGAATAAAGAATTCCCAGGTAAAGAAACTCCTTGTATCAACGTAGACTAACAACTTCTGACACAATCTGTCAAGTCAGTGAGCATTTACTAAATGCTTAGACCATACTAAACACTGGAGATAAAAAGAAAGACAAAAATAAGCCTGTTCCTCCAGGAGGTCACAAATTATAGGAGGAGATGACAGAAACAACTTCCACATCTACAAACATGATATATACAGGATACATTAGAAGGATGCTCAGAGATACAGCACCAACATTAAGAGGGATTTAGAGTTTTTCTGAATTGCCCAGAGCCCTGAAAGATTAAATGACTTGCCCAGGCAGTATAATTTAGAAACAGAACTTGAAATCAGGTCTTCTCAGCTTTGAAACTCTATCCATGCTATGTATGCTACCTTTCATTTCATTTGAACATTTTCTTTTTTAAAAAAATAATTGTCCTTACTAAGTATTCTTGGTAATATTGTACTAAACAGTTTATTATAGTTCTCTTTCTCAGTTTCTTCTTCATTTCATAGTAATATAAAGTTGTAGAACTCTAGAACTGCCAAGGATCTGAGAAATGATGACTCTCAAACCCATTCTTGTGTTATTCAGAATACTTCTACTCAACAACTGCCACCATGGCTTGTCATGACTATCAACCTTGTTGTCTTCATTATTGAATTTTGTGCTGAGGAACTGTAGCTTTCTCATCTTGGACAATTTAAATGTTCTTATATTATATCTGTGTGCTGCCAAAAGAATTTTTTTCTTTTTCATTATGTCCAGGGAAGGATTCTGCTACCGTCACTTTGTTTTTCCTGTGTTCTTTCTCTTTTTAAAAATTCTGAACTTAAAATCAAATAAAATGAACGTTTCTATAAATATTGTATAACAGAAGGGGATTGTATATGAAACTGCAAATCTTTATTATATAATTTGCTTTCCCTTTAAGGTATATAATAGGTTTAATTTTTAACATTCAGAGCTGTCTTGCTACTTGAGGATTCCTTCTAGACATCACTGTTTTCTTCTCCTTCTCCACCTTTTTTTTGTTTATTTGTTTTGAGAGGCTTCTTCTTCACATTCTGTTCCCTCCCAACCACTCCTCAATTTGAAAGAAAGAAAAGGAAAAACCCTCATTACAAAAATGCATATTCAAGCAAAACAAATCCAATATTGGCAGTGTCCAAAAATATATGTTTCATTCTGCTATCTATTACCTCTTTGTCCAGAAGTGAGTAACAGGCTTCCTCATAAATAATCTGGAATTTGTTGTTGTTATTCAATTGTTTTCAGTCAATCTAACTCTGTTTCCCCATTTGGGATTGTCTTGGCAAAAACATTAGAGTGATTTGTCATTTCTTTCTCCAGCTCATTTTACAGATGAAGAAACTAAGGCAAACAGGATTAAATGGTCTGCCTAAGGTCACAAGGCTAGTAAATGTCTGAGGCCAGATCTGAACTCAGGAAGATGAGTCTTCCTTGCTTCAGGCCCAACATTCTATCCATTGTGCCACCTAACTGCTCTGTGTCTGTTGAGTTGTTCATCACGTTGATCTGAGTTCTTAAGGCTTTAAATTTGTTTTTCTTCACATTGTTATGGTTATATGTTTTTCCCTGGTTCTGCTCACTTCATTTTGCATCAGTTCATTTATCTCTGAAATCATCCTTTCTTCATTTTTATGAGCTTAATAATATTCTAATACATTCAGATACTGTAACTTGCTAGCCATTCCCCAATTGATGCCCTTGGTTTCCAATTATTTTCCCTTACAAAAAGTGCTACTATAAATATCTTTCTATTTGAAGGTCCTTTTCTTCTTTCTTTGATATTGTTAAGATATGTACCTTGTACTATTATCACTGAATCAAAGGTATGCATTGTTGGTCGTTCCAAACCACTTTCCAAAATGACTAGATCAGTTCACCAACAATTCAGTAATATACATCTTTCCCAAAGCCTCTCCAGCATTTATAATTTTCCATTTCTGTCATATCTGCCAATCTGATGGGTTGGAGGTAAAACTTCATAGTTGCTTTAATTTACATTTCTCTAATTACTAGTAATTGGACCATTTTTGTTAATAGCTAGGATTTCTTCCTTTGAAAGATAACTTTTCATATACTTTAGTCATTTATTAATTGATGAATGGCTCTTATTTTTATAAATTTGAATCAATTCTTTATCAATCTTGGAAATGAGACTTTTTATAGAAAAACCTTCTACAAAGATTTCTCCTCAAGTTTATCTTCTAATTTCAGCTGCATTGGTTTTGTTTGTGCAAAAACTCCTAAATTTTATGTAATCAAAATTTTCCATTTTATCTTTTGTAATTCTCTTGATCTTTGTTTTGGTTATGAACTCTTCTCATAGGCAAACATCCAGAAGGTAACTTCTTCCTTGCTTCTCTAATTTGTTTGTGATGTCATCTTTTATATCTGAAACATGTATACTTCTGGAGTTTACCTTTAGGTATATTATGTGAGGTGTTGATCTAAACCTAATTTCTCCCAAACTGCTTTCCAGTGTTCCCATTTTTTTGTCAGATAATGAGTTTATGCCCCAGTAGATCTTTAGGTTTACCAAACTTAAATGAGGCTACTAAGTGCTTTTGCTTTTGTAGGTCATGTACCTAAACTATTCCAGTGATCTATTTCTATCTATTTTTATCCAGTACCAAGTAGTCTTGATGATTACTGCTTTATGGTACAGTTTGAGATCTGGTTCTGCTAATTTTCTTTCCTCCTATTTTTCCTCTTATTTCCCTTAAGATTTTCCTGTTTTTCCAGATGAGTTTCATTATTATTTTTTCTAGTAAGTAATCCTTTAGTAGTTTAGTAAATTGTATGAATAAGTAAATTAAGTAATATTGACATTTTTATTATATTAGCTTTACCTAACTATGATGAATGAATATTTCTCTACTTCTCTGTCTTCTGTAAAGAATATTTTATAGTTGTATTCTTATAACCCTTCTGTGTGATTTGATAAGACTCCTAAACATTTTCTGCATTCTATAATGACTTCTAATAGAACTTCTCTATCTCTTCTTGCTAGATACAGAAATCCTAACCATATATGTGGAATTATTGTATATCATATAACTTTTCCAAAGTTATTAATCATCTCATTTAATTTTATTTAAATTTCTAGAGTTCGCCAAGTAGATAATCATATGATTTACGAAAAAAGCCCCACTAAATATTTTTATTTATTTATACTTATTCCATTAATTTCTTTTTCTTGTCTTATTGCTCTTGGTAAAATTTCTAAAGTTATATCAAATATTAGAGATGATGAATGACATCCTTTCTTAATCCCTGTTCTTAATGGAAAGGATTCTAGTATATCTTCATTATATTTTAATTCTGACTCTTAGTTTTATATAGATATTATTCACCTCATTAAGCAAAGGACTGTTTATTCTTATATGTTCTGGTGTCTTTGTTTTTTAACAAAAGACAGTATTAAATTTCATCCAAAAGTTTTCTTCCTGTATCTGTTGATATATGTAATTTTATTTTCATTATTAAAACAGTTTATTGTGTTTATAGTTTTCCTAATAGTAAACCAATCCCACATTATTGATATAAATATTATCTGATTATTATGTATAATCTCTTTGATATGTTGCCATGTAGCCTTATAGCTAAAATTCTGTTTTAAATTATGTCAGCATTCATTATATATAGTTTCTTTTTTCAGTTTTGGCTCTCCCTATCTTAGATATTAACTTCATGCTTGTATCATAGAAGAAATTGGATAGAATCTCTTCTGTACTATTTCTGCAAACATTTTATGTAATATTATTCTTTGTTGTCTCTCCTTTTCCAACATTCTCATTATCCCTATTTCTCTTCATAGAATGAGTTGTGGCTGGCATCAATTTATATTTTCTGTGTGATTACTGAAGTTTGAGAGAGAAGAAAGTACAAGCATAGAAATGAAAGGGAAATATTAACTGAAAAATGAATCCTCCTTGAAGTGTGTAGAAGACATTCTCTTGGTGACACTTGTGAAATTCCCTTGGCACTTTTGTCCAGTGTCTAAATTCTAAGACATAAATTCCCTGAGAACGAGACTTTCAACAATTCTAATACTGAACCTACTATTTCATGTTGTACATGGCAAAAGTGTCCCATAAATGTTTGTTGAACAGAGCTAAGGATGTTGGAGCTTGTGATAAACACTGTATTCTTTCCAATAAAAGAAGAAAGAGTTTCCTTTTCCCCCCCATATGCTCATGAAATTAAATAATATTAATGAATGTCAATTTTGGTATGGGATTTGCTTTCCTATCTCTGAGTCTTTGGACAGGTTGTCCACATGTCCTTTCTCAACTTTGCCAGATAGACTCATCCACTACAAACCTCAGCTCAGGTTCCAATTCCTACATTAAAGATTCTCAATCTTTTTTGTGTGTGTCAAGAACTCCTTCAGTAGTCTGGTGAAACTTATGGATGCCTAAGAATAATATTTTTAAAAAGATTACAAAGGAAACTAATTACAATAAAGTTCAGTTATCAAAGTACTTTTTAGAAGTCCACTTCACCTTTAGTCTAAAAACCATTCATACTCCGTTATTAGTTAACCTTCTAAGGTTCCAGCTATGAAAAGAATTATTGTCCAATGGCAGAGTTAATTAATGGTTTATGACTCTTGGGTGAGACATAATTTTGGCCAAGAGAGCCTTTTCTTGTGCCTTTCAAACAACTACCTCCTTTATATTTCAGATGGCCCTGAAATATGTGAAATTATCAGTTTGCTAAAGGGTCTAGAGTTCTGGGGCGTTTCAGAAGGAGGGGACCAGGTATCCAGGTGATTATTTGATCACTATGGGGAGATCACTCCATCAATTCAGATCGGACAACTCATCTGTGCCTAAGAAGTATGGTGACTTTTCCATGATCACAAAACTAGTGCATGTTAGAAGCAAGATTGGAACCTATGGCCCTATGCAACTCTGCCTCCCTAAAAAATTTTTTAGGATACTTTATTAAAGTCAAACTTTTCAATGTTTTCCCCTAAATTCTGCAGGATTTTTTCTCATTTTTTCTATTTTTCTCTTGTGTTGATGAGTGAAATTAATTTACTTTGATAAGAAAATTTCGTTATTGGGGGAAAAAAATCCCTCTAACAAGAATTCCAGTTCTCTAGCCTTGGCTATTCATTTGTCCTGTGCAATTGATAAGCCCTTCTCAGAAGGGCTTTATCACAAAATGTTCTAAAAGGACCTCTCCCTTGAACCAGGAGATGCTTAATATGGAGATTACTAGCATGTAAATTAATTGCTGAGATATAAATTAATTAGTCCCAAGCGACCATTGATGTTTAAAGTGTTTAGCAGCAGGGGTGGGGAAAGTGTAGCCTCCAAATGGATTCCATCAAAGGGTCACACATGAGGACCTAGAGGGCCACGTGTGGCCTCAAGGTCACATGTTTCCCACCTTTGATAGACTATAAGGTCATTGTGAATAGTCATTGTTTTATTCACTGTAGCAACCAGAAGAGTTTTTTGGACTTAAATACCTGTTGATTGCTTTTATTTTGTTTTGGTGGGAATGAGTCTGGAGAAACTAGAAACAGATTTTTTAGATATATCTTCCTGTGTGGGGTTTGTTTCAGGTGACCGAAATGGAGGATAGAAGCTTGGGGATGGAGTAAAACAGAACACAAGATCTGGAAAATATCATATTTAGAAAAAAAGGATGGAAACCAATCAAGAATAAAGCCTAGTTCCCAGTATATTTGAATGTAGCATTAGGAAATATTGATAAAAGTTCTTCAAATCTTTAAATTTTCCTTTTGTTTATTATTCCAGTCTCTTCTACATATTTTCCTGAAGAACATAATTATAAATTCTGACTATGAGGGGAGCTCAGATTTGCAATTCCATTGTTGTTGGGAACTCCGAACAAGGAAACTCCCTCTACCACCGTGGATCATCACCTCTTCTGAAAATCATAGTCATAGAGAAAGAACTACCTGAAGCTTCGAGAGGTTAAGAGACTTGTCCATGGTCACACAGGCAGTGTGTGTCACAAATAAGACTTGAACCTAGGTTTTCCTCATTCTGAAACCAATATGTCTCTCTCTGTAAATTAAAAAAAGTAATTGAAAAACCTAAATTGAGAAATATGCACACTATGACTCCCACCAGTGACAAGCAATCCAAGTAATCCAGCAGATAGTAGGTTCTGTCTCCTCTCCTGAGAGCTAGACCACTACTGGCCCAAGACATTGCAGAAGGACTTCTTGTTTAGATAAGTAGAATGTCATGAAATCCCTTATGATTCTGTGGCTTTGAAGTTGTGAAGAACTATGTCCTGTTTTCCAGGAGCAAGACAATAGAGGAAGAACAAGGCTTGTAGTCCCTCTCCTGTTGTCTAACTGAGATGCAGGAACCTGATCCAGAGGGGACAGCTGTTGGTAATGAGAAGCATAAAGGGGTACCAATGAACCAAGGACTGAGCCACTCAGCTGTCAAAGTGATCATCCTGAAACTAGATTCTACCACATCACCCCAGACTTCGATAAACTCCAGTGGTTCTCTAACACCTTCAGGACCAGCATTCAAAGCCCTTCATAACCTGCTCCACCCACTTTTCCAGTCTTCTTACATATTGCATAGCAGCCTCCACCCAATATCAGGCAATCCAGTGACATTGGCCTCCTTGATATTTCTCCTTACTCTGGGCTTTTTCACTGGCTGTGATCCTGCTTAGAACACTCTCCCTCCTCATCTCTGCCTCCTGGCTTCCTTCAAGCCCCAGCTAAAATCCCCCCTTCCATAGGAAGCCTTTCCGAATTCTCCTTAATTCTATTCCCTTCTCTCTACTGATCATCTCCAATTTATCTTCTACATAACTTGTTTCTATATAGTTGTTTGCATGTTGCCTCCCCATTAGACTGAGGTACCCATAAAAGATCCATAAAAGGGAATGTTTTGCCTTTCTCTGTATCCCCAGGGTTTAGCATAGTGCCTGGCACATGGTAGGCTTGTAATAATAAATGTTCACTTGCCTGATTGAGCCTTGCTAGGAGCAAAATATTTAGGTTGTGGGGTACAGTAGGCCTGTAGTACAAAAAACTAGGTAACTCTCAGCGTAGAACTAATGTCATAGGATAAGCAAACTGTCATATACTTCATGCCTTCTCCTTATATTTGCAATCTGTATCCTTATAGCACTTTGCATATCTGTCACCTCCAGTGTGCAATAGATGTCAGTTTCAGTATCCTGACATAAACCTTCTCTCCCACCCTGCCTAAAATAGATTTAGGCAGTCAGAAGCAATCAGCTCATAGATGCAAGACATGAATTTTAGGATCTTGCAACAGTAGGATATCTCCTAGTTAATTTTTTTTGTCTGAGCTGCTCATTTTCCTTAGGTTGGAGTTCTTTTCTCCAGAGCCTCTTTAGCAACAATGTAAAGTACGTTTTCATGCCTGATAAATGCTGGTGGAACAATGACAAATAATTCTATCTCATAATCAGCAGCCATGCTCCTAGAAGTTATTCCCCTCTAGAATAATGTCAGTTTTTTCCATCATGTTCTCAAATGCATCAAAGAAATCATCAAGGACGTATGGTTGTCTGGAAAAGAAAGTGGGTCAGTCCTATAGTAAGAGTGAGGAACAAACAGACTCACTCGAGTGTTGTAATAGGAACCATAAGTACTGAGGAATGCCTCCAGTAACTTGGGTAGTTCTTCTATTGAGGATTTATTGAAGGACACAGACAAGAATCAGAGAGGATAAGAAAATATGGATGGATTGTGAACTCTACCTATGGGAGGAGTACTCCACTAATGATATTTTAGGTCAATAGAAGTACAGTTATCCTATAAACATCATGACTTCTCCCATCATGGTTTCAATACATCATGGGTCAACATAAGAAATAAAATGGGAATTTGGGGGGAGTTTTGTCAAAGCTGCAGGTGATACCAGATAACCCACAAAGGCCAGCAGATGATACAGAAAAAGTTTAGAAACTCAGAAATGCATAAAATATATGTATAGTATTGTATAAATCAACACAAATTTTATGATAAAATACTATAAACACCCATAAAAGAAAAAATTCAGACTTCTTCTCTGGTATGATGAGAGGGCCAAAAAATTTTACACAGATTTTCCAGATCACAGAGCCATACCCCAAACCACCTACAATATGAAAGAGATAACTATTGAAAGTAAAGTCAGTTAGTCAAGAAACATTTATTAATACAGTAATATTACTATTGTATCATAAGGAACATAAAGGGTCAGAGATGGGAACAAACGTGTGCCACAAACTATACTAAACACTTTACAAATATTATCTCATTTGGCCTTCAAAACAACCCTATGAGAAAGATGCTGTTTTTGTTCTCATTTTACACTTGAAGAAACTAAGGCAGACAGAAGACAACCGACCTGCTCAGGGTCCCACAGGTAGTAGGTGTCTAAGGCTGAATTTGAACTCAAGTCTTCCTTACTCCAGGTCTGGGTCCGTGTCCTTCACCACCCAGTTGCTTCAAGGAAAAAAAGGGAAAAAAAACAGTCCCTGCCCTCAAGAAGCTCACAATCTAACAAGGAGACAGCATACAAACTATGTACAAGCAATAAACAGAATAAATTGGAAATAATTAACAGAGGAAAGGCACTAATATTAAGAGGAATCAAGAAAGGCTTCCTGGAGAAGGTAGGATTTGATTTGATTTGATTTTTGCTTTTTTTAAAAAAAATGTTTATTCATTTTTAGTTTTCAACATTCATTGCCATAAGATTTTGAGTTCCAAATTTTCTCCCCATCTCTCCCTTCCCCCTACCCCAAGATAGCATGCAATTTGATATAAACTCTACATATACATTCATGTTGAACCTATTGTCACATTAGTCATGTTGTGAAGAAAAATTAGAAGCAATGGGAGAAACCATGAAAAAGAAGAAACAAACAAAAGAGGAGAAAGAGAGGGAGCAAATGATATGCTTGAATCCACATTCAGACTCTCTATATCTTTGTCTGGATATGGACAGCATTTTCCATCATGAGTCCTTTGGAGCTGTCTTGGATCTTTGCATTGCTAAGAAGAGCTAAGTCTATCAGTTAGTCATTGAATATTGTGGCTGTTACTGGATACAATGTTCTCCTGCCTCTGCTCACTTTGCTCAGCATCAGTTCATTCAAGACTTTCTAGATATTTCTGATGTCTGCCTGCTTATCATTTCTTATAACACGAGTATTCCATTATGTTCATATACCGCAACTTATTCAGCCATTCCCCAACTGAAGGGCATCCCTTCAATTTTCAGTTCTTTGCAACCACAAAAAGAGCTGCAATAAATAATTTTGTGAGTGCGAGTCCTTTCCCCATTTTTATGCTCTCTTTGGGATACAGCCCTAGAAGTGGTATTGCTGGGTCAAAGGGTATGGCACATTTTTATAGCCCTTTGAGCATAGTTCCAAATTGCTCTCCTGAATGGTGGGATCAGTTCACATCTAGAAGGTGGGATTTTAGGTGGAACTTAAAGGAAGGAGTCTCAGGATCTGAGCTTGTATCCAGGTTCTGTCACTTACAGCCTATGAGATCTTGCCCTCTCTGCACCACAATTTTACCATCTGTGAAAAGACGGGGGGGAGTTGGACTTAATGACCTCTAAGGTCCCTTTCATCTCCAGATCTATGATGTTATTGATCTAGAAATCAAAATCATGACATACTTCTGTTGGAACAGTTGGAAGAGATGAAAAATAAATTAAAAACTTTGAACATAGTTAATGTTCCTAAAACTATTAATTGATTGGTTGATGGATTATCTCCTTGATTTACTGATCTTTCTAGAGATATAAGAATAGAGGTAGGGAGCATTCTTTCAAGTCAATCTGTCTACATACCACTAGGGAGCTAAATAAAACATGAAAAGTTCTATCACTCATCCAGAAGTTTGAACTATGTGTTGTCAAGCATCTACATACTTGGAAACAACTTGAAGATTAACTAAGTTTTTATTTGTTTGTATTTTCTAACTTTCAGATTTTTTGCTTTTTTAAGATGATTTGATATCATGTTGTTAATTTGTTACTGTATGAGACAAACTGATTTGGATCAGCAAAGTTTCTATAAACCTATAGGAAACATTCCTGGTCTTATGCCTGAGGTTTTTCTGCTAATTAACTTCAATTTCCTATTTTCTTCATTTTGGGCTTAGTAAGATTTTTATAATTTGATCATTATATTGGTATGAGGCTATATAATAGGTTTTTACTGGAAGTGAGAGACAATGGATTGGAGTGGAAAGAATTCTAGTTTTAGAGTCAGAAAACCTTGATTTGAATCTCCATTTGGTCAAGTCATTTACCCTCATTGAGTTCAGTTTCCTCATCTGTGAAATAGATGACCTGTGAAAACCTTAAAAAAACCCTATCATTATTATTAAAAATACTTTGTGATCTAAAATATGCTTGTTGTTCAGTTGTTTTCCGTTATTTCTGACTCTTTGTGAGCCCATTTGGGGTTTTCTTGGCAGATACTGGAGTAGTTTGCCATTTCCTTCTACACATTATTTTGCAGATGAGGAAACTGAGGCAAATAGGCTTAAGTGGTTTCCCCAAGGTCACCTAGCCTAGAAAGTGTAGGAGGACAGATTTGAACTCAGGAAGATTAGTCTGACTCCAGACCTGGCACTCTGTCCACTACATCATAGGTGTCATCTATAACTGAATATAAAATAAAATGGCAAATCTAACCCACTCCTAATAATTACTATCCAAAAATGTAAAGCATTTTCATTAAAGGACCTAGGGATATGCACTGGAATTAAGATTTCAGTGGTATAAGGAGTTGAATTCTCTTGCCACCTGTTCTGTAATTTATAGCCTTAGAAAGCTGCCTAGAACACTGAAATGTTAAGTAATAGCTACAGTATTTACACAGTACTTTAATGGTGTAGAGCACTTTACATATATTGACTAGTGTGATTCTCAAAATAATCCTACAAAGTAGGCTTTTATATCTTTATGTTACAAATGAGGGAAACTGAGCTTAAATGACATCTCCAGGATCACACATCTAAATAAATATCTGTGGTAGGACTTGAACTCATATCTTCCTGACTCCAATTCTAGAACTATCAAGAATGAGTTGCCTGGGGTAGCACAGCCAGCTTTTGTCACACATGGTACTTGAACCCAAGTCTTCCTGAGTCCTAGTTTCCCTCTCTGTCCACTATGTCCTGTAGCTTCTCTTATTCAAGATATATAGGAAATTAACATAAACATAGAAGACCGAGTCATTCCCTAATAGGTTCCCCAGTAAGTTAAAGGATATGAATAAAGTCATCAGAAGTATAGACTACTAATAACTATATGAAAAATTACTACAAGACACTAATAGTAAGAGAACTGAAAATTAAACCAACCTTAAAAGTTCACCTCACACCTAGCAAAACTGGCAAAGATGATAAACTTTTTTGGAAAGTCAGGCAATCTAATACACTATTGATAGAGCTCTGAATTAGTCTAACCATTGTGAAGAATAATGTGTAATTATGCAAAAAAATAAGCAGGGGAGAATAAAATGTTCATAGGTCTTCCCCTAGAGATCACACTGTTGGGCAAATAAGACAAAAGAAAGACTGCCAATATGGAAAGATGTTTATAGTAACACTTTTTATGACAGCAACAACAAAGCAAAGTAGGTACCTATGGATCAGCAAGTGCTGAAACAAATTTTAGTACATGACTGTAAAAGAATATTATCATCTTTTAAGAAATAAAAATATGAAGAATTCATAGAAATCTAAGAAGATTTATATAAACTAATGCAGAGATAATTAAGCAGAATGGGAAAAGTGATATACCCAGTAATTATATCAATGTAAATTAAAAGGATGATACGATGACATGGAAAACTACGTAATTTAAATGAACAAGCTTAGCTCTTGAGAAGAGAGAAGCCGCACTTCCACTATTCACTGGAGAAGTCAGGGATCCTTGGAATGGAATGTTGCGTATTCTGTCAGACAGATTTGATATGTTAGCTGGTCTTGTTTAAGTGGTCTTTTTTTATCCTTTGGTACAAAGGAAGGTTTAGTGGTAAGGAAGAAACAGTATATTTTTTAAAATGATGGTGATACAAAACAAAAGGCATCAATAAAACCTTATTTCAAAAAATGCACTGTGATACCACACTGCTTAAAGGAATCCTCTAATGAATTCTTTTGTTAAGCAAATAATTATTCCCTTATGTTTTGTGTAACTTTAGACTTTCATGTATCAGATTAGATTAAAGCTAGGTCCATGTGTATTATTAATTTCCATATTTATATAGCAATCTATACTTTTTACATGCCATATAATCACTTTCTAATTATGCTTTCCATCTTTCCTTTGAGGATGATGAGAGAGGGATTATTAATCCAATTTTATGCCTGTGCATGATTCACAGTAAACTACATGAGCTAAATGAAAGCCAGTTATTATCTTCCCATCATATTCAAATGAATGTTATAATTTGGGGCTATATAATGGGTGAACTCAGAAAATGACTGAGGTTTACTTGTGAAATTAGATTTCAGAGTTGTAATGCATTCAACAGAAACATTCTGTGCTGTCTAGACTTGATAGCTAAAGAAGATTCACCAAAAAATAGTCATTAAGCTAGATAAAGCTCAAAATCAGTCAATAGATATAGATAATGTATTATGGATATATTTATATTGCATATAAATATATTTTATGTTATTAGATCTCAGTATTTTATATATAAATGTATATGCATACATGTATGTATACTGATTCTGTGCATGTTCCATATCATTCATACAATATCTGTATAGTAAACACTAAATGGAAGTAGGAAATATAATGCTGAAATTATTTATGGTAATTTTAGGGAAAAAATGGTAGTTTGCTTCTGAGCTGTAGTGGTACAACAAATCAAAACAACTTCTGATTGATTGAAATGAGGTAAGTTAAAATGCAATTATAAATAGGCATGAAGCTGAATCTAAGCATCCCTATTATTTCCTAAAACCTTGATCTATTAAGTGAAATTTCTTAAGTCCTCTATCTCTATCCATTGCTAAAAAGTAAGAGTCAACAAGAAAGGGAAATGAATTACTCCTGTTACAATTTCATATTCTAGGCATAGAAATAATATCATATAGTTAAACAAAAGGTCCTTCATTGGCAGATTGGAAGTTCTAATTGAAAAAATAATTTTAATGATTGGTTTTTTTTCTACTTAAATGTATTACCAAGATTTCCAATGTTTATACAGTTCTCTAATTGTACTTCGGCATTGCTCAGATCTGGAAACTTAAACCATCATTTTATAACCCTGTCTGAATTAGACCTTTCAGGAAGAAATTGGTTTTTGCATGGTGGTAGGTTATTTAAAAAAAAAAAAAAAATAATACTTCTGATGTACTGCCCTAATTAGCCATTTCTCCTATTAGTCCATTGGGTAAGGTTTGCCACATTCTAATGATGACATGGATCATGGATTTTTATTAAATCAAGTACTTATCTATGTGCAAGTTTCATCTTTGAACACTTTGGGGAAATCAAGATTGTGCTATCATTTAAACAAAACCGTTCAAATGAGGGTATACAATTTTATCTCCTCTTTGAATGTCATCACTTGAATGAATTAGTGGTAATAAATATGGACTGCCCCTTTTGTTCTAAATCTCTATCACTGGGTCAAGTTTGAAAAAAATCACATGGTACATTTCTCTTTGAGAAGATGTGGATCTGAATTTGTATGTTAAAAGCATTTTAGGAGATTTTTTTATTCTCGATTTCCCCATTCCCTTTTTAAACTATAAAGTTAAATGAAGCCAAAACAACAGATGCATTCATTGAACTCAGTTAAATAATTCAAATAAATGGAAGAGGGGGAGAACAAGGATAACTGAATTAGCCTTTTGACTAGTCGAAACAGTCTGGTGAAAATAAAGTTAAAGATTTGAGATTCAAGAAGTAAGAGCCAGGCCTAATAATTAAAACTTCATAATTTCCTATTAAAGACAGGATAAAAAACTTCCTCTATCACTTTAGTCCAGCACCTTCTCTACACCTTAAAGTCTTAGAGAGTTACCAAGAGCCCTAAGAGGATAAGTGACTTGCCAGGTGATGTTCCTTTTTTCATGTCTATTACTTCTCCCTGGCTTTCTTCTACCCAGAATACCCTCGCTTGTAACAAATAAATGTTATGAAGCAAAAATAAAAGAAAAAAGCCACATTGCATATAGTCCAGGAAAGAGGTGGCAAGGCCCTGAAATAAGATCATAGATGTTAGAACAGAGATAAGGAGATTGAAATCATTATATCTGGCAGCTGCTTGGATATGTGAGGTAACTGACATTCCTGGTCCTGAGGAACCAGGAATAGTACCAAGGTTTTGAACCTAGGTGATTGTAAGGACGAACACATAGGTGGTAAAGCGGACAGACCGCTAGGCCTGGAGAATCATCTCCTTGAGTTGAAATCTGGCCTCAGACACTTACTGTGTGATCTTCAGCAAGTCACTTCACACTGTTGCTTCAGTTTCCTCATCTGTAAAAAGAGCTGGAGAAGAAAATGGCAAACTGCTCCAGTATCTTTACCAAGAAAATCCCAAATGGGGTCACCAAGAGTCAAACACGACTGAACAACAATAATTTCAAGGGTAGTGGTATCTTAGATAGGAAAAGGGAAGTCAGGGAGAGGGATGACTGAAGGGAAAGCTCTGGAAGCTGTTATAAAACAATCACGCTAGCTTATCTGGTGTTGGTATGTCTCATTCTGTCCTTCCCAAAATGAAAGGGGAGGCATGACTCTTACTGCCCTGGAGTGCAGAGACTGCCTTTGAACAGTTCCTGATGTGATCTAGAAGCAAGGGTTGGGTATCAGAGGCAAGGAGGAAATTTTCCCTGTGGTAGTAAGGAAGCAAGTATTCATTAAACATTTACTATGTGTAAGAAACTGTGCTAAGAACTTTACAAATATTGTCTCATTTGACCCTTACAACAGCCCTAAGATGTAGGTGCTATTGTTATCCCCATTTTATAGTTGGAGAAATTGAGACAAACAGAAGTTAAGGGACTCACCCAGGGTTATACGGCTATTAAGTGACTGATGTAAAATTTGAACTCAGGTCTTCTTAATCACCCCACCCCAGGGCTCTTATCTACAGGAACCACTTAGCTGCTTCTAAACAATACCAGCTGCTGCTTTGGATTCCCAGGTTGGCATTGGGTCATAACAGCTCTGAGGGACTAATTAATACCCAGTGTGGAAATTTACAGCAGCTGGTGTGAGGGAGAAGAGGAAGGGCTGTGTGGTGGGGTACAATGACTGAAGGTTGCCTACAACTGTGTAGGAGATTAGCTACAGTATCGAGGGTGACTGATCACAAACATCTACAAGTCAGGCTCAGGTGCCATTGGAGGCTACCTGTGATAACTGTTTTGATAAACTGTGTTCGTGTTCACACACCCAGCCTGCTTCCCAAACACCTCAAATAGGCTCTCTGTTAAGGAGGGTTACCCAGAGTCTCTCTGTGATTGCTCTGAAATTCTCCTAAGTAGGCAGCTGTCAAATGCCTCTCCATGCCTCCTGCTATGTTTCTGCTGCAGATTGTTGATTGAACTCTACAGTCAGGGCATCCTAGTCATCCTCTCAAAGACTTTGGTTGTCACTGTCTGCTGGTTTCTTGAACATAGGAGGTCTAGCGACCAGGAACATCAACGCATTGCTTTGTGTTTTAAGGTATGCGTGTGCGTAGGTTTTGCCTATTTACAAAACAAATCCCTATAAAGCCCATAGAATAATGGAAGCTTTGTAATTTTTCCAGCTGCACACCAGGCCTATAATCTGATATGGGTTAAGCATTAAGATTTTGCATGAAAAAAGGTGAGAAGCTGCTATTTGAATAAAAAGCATGAGAGAAATATTAGAGATTAACATTTTATAGTACTGACAACAGGATGGTAGAACATTTTCAAATTTGCACCCCTTACCTGGAGGGACAAGAGTGACTTGGCTCTGAGGTATTCCCATAAATCCAATAGTATTTCCCATACCTCAAATGACATCATCTCCAATGAAGTTTGGTTCAAATGTATTTAAAGAACTACATGGTTTAAGCAGTTGTTTCAGCAATGTATTATTTCATTACTGTATCAGTGAATTCTCGGCCTGTATAATTCTTGCCCATGTCTTTCAATAACTCTCCTATAGGTGATCCACCCAGATGCTGGAGGCCTTCCTCTGTTTTTTTTTAGTATTGAGTCAATAATAGTGAAATGGCTTAGGCTATCTATCTCTTATCTCATTGTCATCATCACTCTCATTAATAATAATGATAATAATCATACTCATAGTTTGTGGTTGAGTCATTTTCAATTGTATCTGATTCTCCATGACACCATTTGGGTTCTTTTTGCAAAGATACTGGAGTGGTTTGCCATTTCCTTCTCCAGCTCATTTTGCACATGAGGAAACTGAGGCAAGCAGGGTTAAGTGATTTGCCCAGGATCATACAGTTATTTAGTAAATGAACTCAGGTCCTCCTGACTCTAGAGCTGGTGCTCTATCTCCCTTACCACCTAACTGCCCCCAATCCTAATAATAGCTAATATTAGCATAATGTCTAAGGTTTGTAAAGCATTTTGTAAACATTATCCCTTTAATCCTCATAGGGATCCTGTATGGGAGGTGCTATTATTATCCTTATTTTGCCCACAGGGAAACTTTAAGTGACTTGCCCAGGGCCATACAATTATTAAATATCTGAGGCAGGATTAGATGCAGATCTTACTGAGTCCAGGCCAAGATTGTATCTGCTGTGCCACCCAGTAGACCACCTTCGTTTACAGTCACACGTCTTTGGTAATGTCTTTAATATTTTCTAATGCATACATTGTAGTTGGTGACATGCTGCAAACTTCTTACATTTAACATGTGTCTTTCCATTGTATACTGGGCCCTCTTCATTGGATTCTTCTGAGATAGTGATGTTCTATTATTTGCAGCCCTATAGTTATCGTTGGGAAAATATTGATATTTTCAAAAATGGTATTTTCTGACATAGGGCAACTAGATGGTACAGTGGATAGAGCACCAGTGCAGGAGTCAGGAGGACCTGAGTTCAAATCTCACCTCAAACACTTGACACTCACTAGCTGTGTGACCTTGGGCAAGCCACTTAACCCCAATTGCCTCATTCTGGGTCATCTCCAGTCATCCTGACGAATATCTGGTCACTGGGTTCAGATGAGTCTGAAGGAGAAGTGAGGCTGGTGACCTGCACAACCCTCCCTCACTCAAAACAAAGTCAAATGCAAGTCATGTCACTATTTCTCTGATGGCATGGTCTTCTTTGGCAACGAAGGATGAACACACACATTTTCTGACATAGAACTATTTAAGATCATCAAAAATGCTGCACAATTTCCCAGATGTGAGTCAACTGTTTTCTCCCCCCCATCCCTTTCTGAAACCAGCTATGGTTTCACATGTAGTATGTGAAAGAACTTCATTAAAAGAGTTAACTGTGGTCCAAGCACTAGGATAAGCCCTAAGAATAAAAATACAAAAAGCAAGGCAGTTACTGCCCTGAAGAAGCATACATTCTAATAGGGGAATACAGCACATATAGAAAGTTTTGGGGAGGGCAGCATTTCTGTTAAGCAATTTATTGACATCACTTTACAGGAATGAATAATATTATTCCTGTCATCATCATCATTATCAGAGATAGAGGTAAAGTGGTGGGAATGGAGCAAAGTATGAGAGTGTGAAAATTCCTGGGGAAGAGAAGTAGGGTAGATGAGTCCAGTTTAAAATAGAGAAAATTCACCAGTTAGAAGCTGGGGACCCAGGATGGCAGAAGGAGATTCTGATTGGAGGTAAAGACTAAAGCATAGGATCAGAACATGAAGATGGACAATTGGCCATTTGTCCAAGACATGTGGGCTGATGGACTCACTGAAGTCATTGCCCATTCAACTGCTTATCAAAATCAGGGCAATATGTGTTTGTATCCTACTTTTTTTCTAGCATGAATGACTAGACCAGTCTCTTTCGAGTAGCTGTGAGTCTCCATAAGGATATGATCTGGTAGTCTGGGATTAAATTTAATTAGCCTGATTGCTTCTATAAATAGTAACATCTATAGGACCTCTCTCCCAAAAGAGAGAATCTTTTCTAGGGAATTTGCACAGGATGTTCTTCCTGACACAGGAAAATACTTTTGGTGACATTATAGCTCCTTGATTTGCACTTCACTTGATGTTGTTGGGCAGATTATTGAAACAGGTTGCATCTTTCACTGTTCGTGACTCAATATAGTATGGAGGTGACCTTGTGCTCTAGATTATGTAAGTTTTAATGAACTGGAAAAGTTTTGAGCATGGTCCTTGTGATCAGAGCTATAATGAGGTGGGATGACTTGGTGGGCTCCACAGCACCAAAATTTAGGGGATGCTAATAGCACCTCCATTCCTTAAGGAGCATTTTTAAAAAATTGAATTTAGCACCTAGTCAGCAAGAATAACTACTCAAAATTGGAAAGTACCAGATTGGGGGGGGGGGGGAGCGGGGCGGGGTTCTGCCTAGTTTCACCCTACCTCCATTTTCCAAGCAACAGTCTTTCCATCACAAACCTTGGACTGTTCTGGTGTCTCTGCTAATGGGATCTGGTGACTCAGGGTTTCTGTCCCTACAGAGAAATGAACCAGCATCTCCTTAACGCCATGGAGCATTGTGTCCCAGGATCTCTCTCCTGTCAACTGAATTTGCCTTAAAAAATAATTTGTTCCTATTCTTTCCATTTATTTCATGAAGCTTTTTGCTAGGTGTCAAAATTGGTGGTTACTACTAGCTGGTGATCAGCCATGGTTTCTGTCTCAGGATCAGTCTAGTTAAGCACAGACACATTCACCAGTAGAAGAAAGACCATGAGGTGATGAATTTAGAGGATATTGCAACTCATGAAATAGTAACACAAGAAAGAAAACCAAAATTGATTAAGTATTCATTTGTAATAGCTGTAATGTAGTCAGGAAGATACTTAGGAAGCAATGAATTTTAGAGCTCAAAGAGACCCTAGAAATCATCTGGTCTCCTATTTTATAGATGAAAAACCTGTGAGCCAGTTGAATGGTCAAATTACTTGCCCAGGGTTACCTAAATACTGAAGGGCAAAGACCAGAACTAGGTCTCCTGACTCTCAATAAAATGCTTTCCATTGCATCATATTGTTTCTCTAAATTGTGCCTAGGTGCTTATATTTCCTTAAATGTTATTCAAGATTAAATTCTTGAAAATAGACAAAAATGATAATAATAGCTAGAATTTATGTATGACTTTAAAGTTTGCAAAGAACTTTACACATTATCTCATTTGATCCTCACAACAAACTGGTGAGGTAGGTATTCTTATCATTCCCATTTGACAGTTTACAGTAATGAACTTGAAGAGCCTAAGTGGCTTCCCTGGAGTCTCACAGGTAAGGAGGTCTACAGCAGGATTTAAACTTAAGTCCTCCTGATTTCAAATCTAACACTCTAAACATAGAACCACCTAACTGCTGTGATTTATTAATTAGTTAAGTTCTTGGAACCATACTCTCTTCTGGGTTAAAGAGGAAATTTGTACATCCAGAGAGATTTAGAAGTCTTCTGAACTTCTAAAAAGGTGAGAAAACTGGAGGACAGGATGGAGGAAGTACTTTTAGAAGGATGTATAGATTAAGATTAAGAGAGTGGGAGGGAAAGATAAGAGAGAGACTTTTAGAGAGGTGGGTAAAAGAAGAAATAAGAGGATAAGGGGAAAAGATAAAGTAATAGGGATAGGGTAAAAAGAGATACTGAGAGAGAAAATAGTGAGTAAAAATAAGATGGAGGGAAATTCACAAATAGTCATTATAACCTTGATTGTGAATGGAATGAACTCACCTTTAAATGGAAATGGATGTCAGAATAGATTAAAAATCAGAATCCAATAGTATGTTGTCCACAATAAACACATTTAAGAATGCAAGAAACACAGACAAAGTGAAGGATTGGAATAGAATTTATGATGCTTCAGATGATGCAAAAATGGAAGGTGTAGCAATTATGATCTCAGGTGAAGTTTATGGCTAAAATAGATTTAATTAAAAGAGATAAACAGGGTAACTACATTTTGATAAAAGTTACCATAGACAATGAAACAATATCAATACTGAACCTATATACATCAAATAAAATAGCATCTAAATTTTTAAAAGAAAAGTTAAATGAATTACAAGTGGAGGTAGATAGTAGGGGACTATAATCTTCCCCTCTCAGAAGTAGATGAATCCAACCAAAAAATAAATAAGAAAGAAGTTAAGAAAGTGAATAAGATTATAGATAAGTTAGATACACATCTAGAGACAAATGAATGGAAATAAAAAGGAATACATCTTTTTCTCAGTGGATCATGGTACTTTTACAAAGATTGACCATATATTAATACAAAAATATTTTAAAGTTAAAAGTAGAAAAACAGAAATATTAAAAATATCCTTTTCAGATCATAATGCAATAAAAATTATATTTAGCAAGTGACCATGGAAACCTAGATTAAAAACCAATTGGAGATTAAACTACCTAATGTGTGGGCTAAAAACAAGTCATGGAAGCAATCCATGATTTCATTGAAGATAATGACGGTGATGAGACAACATATCAGAGCCTATGGGATATAGTGGAGACAGTGATGAGAGAAGGATTTGTGTCTCTGAATGTTTATATCAGTGGAATGGAAAGAAAGCACACTAGTGAGTTGGCTAGGCAATTAAAGAGACTAGAAAGGGAACAAATTGAAGGTCCCTGATTGAACACTAAGCTGGAGATCCTGGAGGTTGAAGGTGAGATTAATAAAATTGAGAGTAGAAGGACCATTGAATTGATGGATAGATCTAGGAGTTGTCTTTGTGAGGAAACAAATAAAATGGGACGATTGGTTAATTTGATTTCAAAAGGGAGAGGAGATCCAGATCATTATTACCAAAAATGAAAGGGGTGAATATACCACTAATGAAGATGAAATTAAGACAATTATAAGGAATTGTTTTGTCTAAGTATATGCCAATGAATTTAACAATTTGAATGAAATGGAAGAATATTTACAAAAATATAAATTGCCTAGATTGACAGAAGAGGAAATAGAATATTTAATTGATCCTAGTTTGTGAGAGGAATTTGAACAAGCCATAGATAAGCTTCCTGGGAGAAGGACACCAGGACCAGATGGATTTGCAGATAAATTCTATCAAACCTTTAAAGACTGACTAATTCCAATATTAAATAAATTATTTGGAGTAACAGGGAAAAAGAAGGGATTCTATCACATTCCTTTTATGAAACAGATATGATACTGATACCTAAACCAAGATGAGTAAAAACAGAAGAAAAAAAATTATAGACCAATTTCCTTAATGAATATGGATGCAAAAATCGCAAATAAAATACTAACTAAAAGATTATAACAATGTATTACAAAACATACACATTATGATCAAGTGGGATTAATACTAGGAATGCAGGGATAGTTTAACATAAGGAAAACTATTAACATAATTGATTACATCAATAATAAAAGTTTAAAAAATCATTTGATTACATCAATAGTTCCAGAAAAAGCTTTTGATAAAGTTCAACACTCATATTTGAAAGTAGTGGTATAAATGGATTTTTTTTTAAATAGATAAAAAAGCATTTATCTAAAAACATCACAAAGTGTTATTTGTCATGAGGATAAACTAGAAGCCTTCCCAGTAAGCTCAGGTATGAAACAAGGCTGCTCACTGTCACCAATATTATTCAATACTGTATTGAAAATACCAATAAGAGAAGAAAAAAGAAACAGAAGGAATCAGAACAGGAAATGGAGTAATCAAACTACCTCTTTTTGAGAATAATATGATGATATACTTGGAAAATCCCAAAGATTCAACTAAGAGCTTAGTTGAAACAATAATTTTAACAAAGTAGCAGTGTATAAAGTAAATCCACACAAATCTTCAGCATTCCTATATATCACAGATAAAATTCTGCAAGAAAAGATAGTAAAAGATACCCCACTTAGAATAACGCTAGACAGTGTAAAATACTTGGGAGTATACCTGCCAAAACAAACTGAGGAACAAAATTGTTTTTAAAAACCCTTTTTACACAAATAAAATCAAATTTAAATAATGGGAGAAATATTAATTGTTCATGGGTTGGCAGAGTCAATATAATAAAAATGATAATTTTACCCAAACTAATTTATATGCTCAATACCATTCCAATTACATTATCAAAAAATTATTTGGCTGAATTAGAGAAAAATGATAACAAAATTCATGTGGAAGAACAAAAAGTCAAGAATATTAAATATCATGAAAAAATATAAAAGAACAAGGTTTAGCAGTGCCAGATCTTAAACTCTATTATGAGGCAGTAATTATCCAAACTATCCGGTACTGACTAAGAAATAGATATGTACATCAATGGAATAGAGTAGACATACAATTTACAGCAGCAAATAAACATAACAACTTTATGTATTTTCTAAATATAAAGACTTTAGCTTTGGAGGTATGAATTCATTACTTGGCAAAAATTGTTGGGGAACCTGGAAAGCAGTATGGCAGAAACTGGCCTCAGACCATTCACTAATCTTCTACCATTTACCCAGATAAGGTCAAAATGGATACATGACTTAAATAGAAAGATTTTTCAAGAAAATTAGAAGAACATGGAACATATTACTTATCAGACTTATAAATAAGTGAACAATTTATGACAAAACAAGAGATAGAAAAATTAGGTGTAAAATGGATAATTTCAATTATATTAAATTAAAAGGGGATTGTACAAATAAAACAAATGTAGCCAAGATCAGAAGGAAAGCAGAAAATTGGGGGGGGGGGGGAGGCAGGAATGATAGATAGTTTCTCAGATAAAGGTCTCATGTCTAAAATAGATAAAACACTTTGTCAAAACTTTAAGAATATGAATCATTCCCTAATTGATAAGTGGACAAAGAATATGAACAGGCAGTTTTCAAATGAAGAAATCAAAACAATTTATAGTCCTATGAAAAAATGTTCCCTATCATCACTGATTAGAGAAATGCAAATTAAAACAACCTTGAGATATCATTTTACATCTCCCAGATTGGCTAAAATGATTGAAGAGGGAAGCAAAAAATGTTGGAGGGGATGTGGAAAAATTGAGACACTAATTCATTGTTGGAGTAATTGTGAACTGCTCCAACCGTTTTGAAGAGCAAACTGGAATTATGCTCTAAGACTTATTAAACTGCCTATACCCTTTGTCCCAGCAATACCACTACTAGGTCTATTTCCAAAGATGATTACAGAAAAAGATGATTACAAAAAAAGATTCTAAAATGATTATAGCAGCTATCTTTGTGGGAGCAAAAAGCTGAGAATTTCAGGGATGCCCATCAGTTGAAGAACGGATGAACAAGTTGTGGTATATGATTGTGATGGATGTTATTCTGCAATAAGAAATAATGAACTCAGTGATCTTAAAAATCATGAAAAGATTTGCATGAAAAAAAGGAAAGCAAAATAACAGAACCAAGAGAGCACTGTATACAGTAACAGCAATATTGTTTTAACAATGACTTTGAGTGAATAAGTAATTTTGACTATTATAAATGCCCAGATTAACTATAAAGAACATATGAAGGAAGATGTTATCTTTATCCAGAGAAAGAACTGATAAATAGAAGTATGTATAGAATAATTTTGTGTGTGTATACATACATACATACATACATATATATGCAGGGGTGGGAAGGGAAGAAAAAAATTTACATGATAAGTGCTGTATATCTTTTATACAACAGTTATCATGTAAATTTCCTTTTTTTAATAGCAAGTTATACATAGTAGATTTGCAGTTTCATGGGCAGTCATTTTTTTAATTATATTGTGCTATGGAAATGTTTGTTTTATTCCATAAGTTTAAAAAAAATAAAATTTAAAAATTAGTTGAGTATCACACTTTTATATATTTAATAGATTTTAATTTTATATTAAAGTAGAATTGACTGAATTTTATATTACATTCTTGCTTTCTTTCAGTTGTCTATGTTTGAATTAAGTTCAGCCAGTTGACCTATATAGACATAATCCAGGGCCCCATTGTTGGTACCTTCTTGTACAGTAGCAACCTGAATTGTAGGCATTATATTTAGAAGAAAATAGTCACTCTAGGGCTAGCCTTACAGATCCCCAACCTAAATATGGATGAATACATATTGTAGTCCCCAAGTTGGTACTTCTGTATAACTTGGTTAACTACTATATAGGGTTCAACATGGGTGTGATTTTTCACCTTGAACTGAAACTCATTCTCATCAGATTGTAGGGAGACAATGAGGTTTTTTATTGGCTTAAATCTGGTACTGAGTTTTTCTGCTAACAGTTATACATAAGTAAGGTGGGAATCTCAAGGTAGGTGGGAAGAGAGGACAATGATCTTGTCTTCTTCCCTTATTTTTTGCTTCTGCTCAAATTCATCTTTATGCCAAGTCAGAAACAAACTTAGAAAATTTCTAATGCTAAAATAGAACAAAGGAACTGAACCTTTGCCTGGAACAAAGTACTGAGACCTTTGCTACCAAATGTTGACCCTAGCTTTCTTAGTATGATTGTTCAAAGCTTTTGCCTATAAAGTAAAAGATATTAGCCTTCTCTTATTGAGAAGCTTTTCAGTCATGATTGCCTACCATACTAAGACGGCCATCAGGGGACCCTGAAGGTATGTAGTCCAGAAGTTGGTTGCGGGAATCAATGCCTCAAAGTGATCACAAACGCAGTGGAATGATAGGCCCAGAGAAGAGAAAAGCAATCAAGAAGAGTAAAAGACAGAGAGCAGCAGAGATATGACATTGAGGGGTATACAGCATGGGCACAACATGCTGAGCTATACTGGTACAAGCCCAACAGAGAATAATAACCAGTGTGCAAATCAAGAGATTCAGTTCAATTCAACAAACATTTATTAAGTACTTATTATGTGCAAGGCTCTGTGCTAGGTGCTGGGGGTACAAATTACGAAAAAGAAAAATAATTTCTGCCCTCAAGGAGCTTACAATCCACTGGGGAAATTCAACACACAGAAGAAAGCTGGGAGGAGGTGAGACAGACAGAAGGAAATACAAGTCATGGTTCTGTGCAATTCACGGTAGAATATATGAGTTAGGGGTACAATTTGGGGATCATCTTCTCCTGAATAAACAGCCTTTGCAACATATTTGGGCTCTGGTTTTACCCATACTTTGGCTCCCAATTTTATCCTATCAGTAGAACCCAACCCTTCAGCTCCTCTGCTAGTTATGTTGGAAGGAGGGTCAGTTTTCACAAGGCGTATTGTTACACAAGGAATAATAATCACTTGAACTATTCTATCATTTTTACAAAACCTATAGATTTTTCACCTAAATTTTGGAATGTCACAAAAATTTCTCCTTGATAATTAGAATCTATCACTCCAGAGATTTCTTCTCTGGATACAGTGCTAGGACATCTGGCCTCACAACCTAATACTCAGTATTTGGGATCTTACGTGTTTGTTGTTTTCTAATTTGAATATTTGGGGTCATCATTCTGGCTATTCCTCCCAATGGTCTATTATTCAAACTATGTAAAGCAGTGAACAAATTATTTTTACAATGTTGATAAGAATTATTTGAACTTGACTTCCTTAACTGTTCTTTCAATAATCCATTCATTCTTTCAATTAACCCAGATATTTGTGGATAATATGGAATATGATATATTCATTCTATGTTGTTTAATATACAATATCTCTTCATTTCATTACCTTTGAAATGTGACCCATTGTCACTTTAGATCTGCATTGGAGTTCCATAATATAGACTTATAATGTCTAGAGTTTTACAGGTGTTTTTCTGGGTCATATTCTTATAGGGACAAGCCACTAGTATACCTGAATAAGTGTCAACACAAGTATATATAAATTTGCATCCTTTACCTTGGGGTTGGGGTCCAATATAATCTATTTGAAAATTTGGGCTGGTGCTTTTCCCCTTGCTATCTCTCCAATTACTACTCAAGGAACAGTTCATTCCTTTTTTCCAACTGACATATATAACATTCCTCTACAACTTATTTTAACAATGAATGAGAGATATGAATACCTCAGTCTTGTGGGCGTGGGTATATGACATGAACTCCTAAATGGTCAACTGTTTGATGGACCCATTTTGCTAGTACTGTATCAGCAGTTAATATCAAAGTAAGGACAATATGTTGAGTAGCAATCTTTGATAGTTGATCAACATGTGCATTGTATTCATGTTCTGGCATGATGAGGGCCACATGAGCACCTACATGAAAAACTAACAAATTAGAAACCAAAAGCATGTCCCATACATCTTCTTCAAATTTTTTGCCCCAGACTTGTTTGCCATGAATTTCCTAATTTTGGTTTTTCCACATGTGCATCCATGTAATAACCCAGGAGCTACCACCCATGAATCAGTGAACATTTGACACTGTCCTCCTTGTTCTGTTTTGACAGCTTGATATACTATGAGTTCAGTATATTGACTACTCTCACCTATCCCAGTACTTTCCAAAGTCTGCCTAGTACATAGATTATAGACTACTGCTTTCCAATATCTTTTATGGCCCAAATATTTTGCTGTCCTATCAGTAAACTATGCATGTCTGTTTTGTTCTTCAGTTAATCCATCATATCCCTCATTCTATTTTACCAAGGTCTGTACCAACTGTTGCTTTGGTTCAGAGGTGTATCATTTCCCTTAGTATTTATGTTTGCTATAGATTCATGTAAAGCAGAAACTCCACTTTTGCCAGTTTTAGATCTATTTTTAATATACCATTTCTATTCCTTGCACACGTCCAATTCTGTGAGAAGCAGGGGTACTCATGATCCAGGTCATAATCAGGATTCCAGGCCTTAATATTACCTCATGGCCCAAAGTCAGCTGTTCAGTCTCTACCAATGCCAAATATGCAGTTAACAATTTCTTTTTGAAAGGGGTATGTTGAACTCCAGAAGAAGGGAGTTTCCTAGACAAAAGTCCTAAGGGTATATTTCAGCTATGTTGTTTTTGAGGTAAACTCCAATTTGCATATTCATCCCATACAGTCATTTGTAATTCCACTGGGCTACTTTGCCTAGGTCTTAAATCTAGGGTCAATTGTATAGCAGCTTTTGCTTCTACAAAAACGTTCTTTAGCTTAAGTCCCCAATCAAATTCATATTTTTTCCCAATAATTTTATATAAGCATTTCAAAATCTGTCCTGGATGTGGTATGTGATGTTGCCAATATCCAAATAACCTATAAGCTTTAGGGCCTCTTTTTTATTAGTGGGGATAGGAAAATTCTGAATCTTTTGTTAGGCTTGTGGGAGAATGTAATGTTAATTAGATCTTCTCCACCCTTTACTAGGCTCCAAGTACCTTTTGTTAATTTTCTAATGAACTTACTCACTGGAAGTGTTTGGCCAGAAGAGATTCCGGGCAGCTGCTAAGGAGGCTCACCTCCCCACCCCTATCCCCCCACTTTGAAAACCCAATATTGGTGCTTCTCTCTCTGGTAGCTATGTATGAATGGTCAGACAGTTGGATCTCTCTGTTGATCTGTGATGTACGTATTGTTTACAGTCAGACGGTTGGAAGGCCTATCTGTGGATTATTATTTTTTTGTATTTTCTCTGAAGTTTTTCCCCTGAACTAAGGGAATGATATATATGCTTGATTAATGTGATTGTTGAAGCCTCAAAACTTGCTTTCTTTTTAGAAAAGCAGATCTAAGAACCTGTATAACAGGCCTCTCCTGTGGTATGCCAGGGTCACTGCTGATACAGAGAATCTTTCACAGCCCCTTTTTCTATTGTATACCCCAAAATATTATGGTTTGAGCTGGTCCTTGAATCTTTGCTGGGTTAATTTCCCACCCTTTGCTTTTCATATGCTCAATTAAAAGAATCAGCCTCTTTTCTACTTCTTTTATACTTTTTCCCTGTATCATAATATCACCTATGTAGTGAGTAAGCTGTAGACCAGGTAGCTCTAATTCATCTAAATGTTCAGCCACAATCCTATGACAAATAGTGGAGTTATGCAGATATTCTTGTGGCAAGCCTGCAAAAGTATATTGTCAGCCCTGCCAATTGAAAGCAAATTGGTCCCACTGTTTAGAGTCTATCGGAATAGTAAAGAAAGCATTTGCTAAATCAATAACTGTGTACCAAGTCCCATCATATCTCTGGATCCTTTCTATTAAGGTAACGGTATTTAGAATAGCAGCATATAATGGAAGAGTCACCTTATTCAATTGTCTATAGTCTACTATCAACTTCTATGTCCCATCTGACTTTCATATTGGTCAGACAGGATCATTCCATCAAGTGGTTGTAAGGATTAACCCTCCTGCCTCAACATATTCTTTTATAGCATTGGTAATTTCACCTTGCCCACCTGGTGCATGATACTGCTTTAAAGTAATTATTTCAGAAGGTTCAGGTAAAGTGATTGGGCCATTTTATTTTACCCACTAAAACTGTATTAATTCCTATCTTTCTTACTACAAATTGGTATCTCCCCTCAAGTAAATTTAAAGTCTTGCCTCTTGATGTATCTATTCCATGATGTATTCAGGAATGGAGATGATTACCATGGTATATTCTTTCTTAGGTAATTGTGCAATTTTCATCATTAGTTTGAGTTGTCTGTCCGCCTGCCCCCTCAAATCCTGTGATGGTGATAGCAGTTCCATATTTAAACTTCTCAGGATTTCCATATTTAAGAGAGGTCTCTGCCCCAGTTATCTATTAATGCCCTAGTTATAGTATTTGATCCTTCCACTTCTTCTTCTGAGCTAAATGAACAGCCTTTCTTCTAGCTTACTCTTTTGAAGGAGAGCCTGAATGCTGAGAATTCCCATGCAAACTAGCTAACTCATTTTTTCATCTGAATTTTTCCTTCAGCAGCTTGTCTCACATAGTATGGTGACCTGTTAATAAAATCCAGCCTCTCCTAACACACTCCTGCCAATTCTTTCCCTGGTTTTATTGATATTCTTTACAAGCACCTTTCCAAATTTCTAGGTTCCCCCTCCTGCAACCTCTCTTCCCAGTTTTCAGAGGATTCAGTGCTTTTAGCCCATTCCCTTGCTAGGGAGGAATAAGGTAAATCCCCCCACCCTAGGATATCCGTTTCTTCCTTTAAAGCCTTTCTGCCTCCAAATAGAGATTTTATACCTTGCTATCCTGTTTGTGATGCCAAATGTATTGCCAAGGCAATAGTCACAGCACCAGGGGCAACTATGAATATGCCAGCATAGTTCTGAATCTCAAAGTGTAACAGACTCTACATACAGAAGGCAGAAGAAAATGATTTATTCAGACACCAGAAAGCTAAATCCTAACACCAAAAAGCCAAATCTATCATAGTAACCAAGAAGTCAATACACATCAGCACTGCAGAGGACAAAGCCATTCCCAAGTCTCACCCATCCTCCCTCCTCACCTCTGCCAGGTATCCCCACAAATAAACACTCATGAGCCTAGCTGTACCTACCTGCCTATGCCCCCTCCTCACTCCACCCTAACTGCTCTCACCAACTTTCTTCCAGTTCTGCTCCACCCTTTTATCCATTCAGCAAGCTTCTCCCACCACATGTGACTTAGCATTTTACTTTGATGATTCTATAAGAGAGAGTGGGTAACGCTACCTCACTTAAATGCAATTTATGTGTGAATCAAAAGGCATCACTCATACCATTTTTACCTATTTTAAAGTCCTGTTGTGACTGGCAAGTGATGAATTAGCAGATGTGAATATACTGGAAGTTGTAGTCACAACCCTGAACACATACAGCCCAGGCCATAATGGATACGTGTTTTTGTGGAATGGTCACAGTGATGGGGAACACCATGAAATCCAGTAAGACCAAAAAGGTGAAAAGTTTTTATCACAAGAGAACTCAGTAGGTATCAGGCTGGCAAATGAAGGCCAGACTACCATATTTGGAACTGGATACATGTTTTTCTGGAATGGTCACAGTGATGAGGAACACCATGAAGCTGGCATAGATTTTGCAATTAAAACTAATCTAAACAAATTTGTATGCATACTAAAAGGAATGAACAACAGACTCATGATAGTTTGATTGCCACTTGCAAGAAAGCATCATGTCACTGTCATCCGTGTGTATGCCCCCACCATGATGAATTTTGGTGAAGTCAAAGTAAAAATTTTATGAAGTCCTGGACACCCTAATCATCAATATGCCAAAAAGAACAAACTTATAATTCTGGATGACTTTAATGTTAAAGTAGGTTCAGACTACCAGACATGTCAGGGAGTCCTTGGGAGAAATGGAGTTGGAAACAGCAATAGCAATGGTCACTTACTGAAGACTTGTGCATCTCATGATTTTCTCATCACCAACACTGTTTTCCATTTACTTACATGTAATAAAACTTTATGGATACATCCTCACAGCAAACATTTGTATTTAATAGACCATTCTTTGTAAAGAGAAGAGACAGAAAGGATGTGAGAGTGACATAGCTGATCTTTGGAGCAGACAGCTGGACTGATCATAGACTTATCCTCTCCAACCTAAATATTTGCATTCAATGAAAGCAGAGGTCCCAGGGCAAGATGGCTACCAGAAGACTTAATGTCAACAGATCAGAGCACTTCTCCAAGCATGAACAGTTGTTGATAACTTGGAGAGAAAGCTGAGCCAATACACAGTTGGCAACAGTGAAACAGAAAAGGAATAGTCAGCTTTCAGAGATTTGTTGCATAGTACTGCATTTACTCATCTGGGTTAGAACTCTCACAAACATTAAGATTAGTTTGAAAAAATTTATAGGGAAATTCAGAAGCTGCTAAATGAAAAATGAAAACACTACAGGATTTGTCAGCAAGATAGTTCATCCATGTCTAAGAAGGCAACATTTATATCCATCAAAAGTAAAGTGCAAGAAAAAAGAAAGATACAGTTTTCTTGGCTCACTAAGGAGGCAGATGAAATTCAGTTTTACAATGATAGTAACAATCCAAAGCACTTTTATGATGCCCTGAAGGCTATTTGTGGGCCTGTAATGTTGAGAGTTGCTTGATTAGGGCAGGCTTGTTTTGTAGAAAGGCCCACACCTGTTGTTAATTTCTAATGAGGCACTGGGTCAGGAGAGTCATGATGCTCTCCAGCTCTGAAAAGTGTATTTATACTGTGAGGTGAGGTTTTGCTTTGGGAATTACTCTTTGAAGGAAGGTCCATGTGCCAGATGAGACTCTGGGTAGCCATTAAGGAGCCCTTCAGTTTTGAAAGCACAGATGTTGAAGCTTCTCACTCTGGTAACTATATATATGTAATGGTTGGACATCTGGATCTGTCTGTTGCTCTGTGATGTATGTATTGGTTATGGTCAGACAGTTAGAGACCCTGTCTGTTGGTCTTTATTTCTCTACTTGTATTTTCTCTTTGGGTATATGTAATTAAAGTAGATTTTTGACTCCTCAAAAGTTACTTTCCTTTTAGAAAAGCAGATTTAAGGACCTGTGCTAGCAGGCCATCCTGGATGTGTCAGGCTACTTGCTGCTACAAGGCCAAAGACCTATGATGCATCTCAGTTACTCAGTGCTGATGGAGTCACATTGATTAGTAATAAGAACATGATCCTAGAGAGATGGGCTGAACATTTCCATAGTGTTCTCAAGACCATCATCAATCAATGCTGAAGCCATTGACTGTATATCTTAGGTTGAAGTCACTCCCTCTCTGCCAAATTTCCAACTGAAGAAGGGGTTTTGAATGCCCTTAGGCTCCTTTCATGTGTCAAAGTACCTGGTACTAATTCTATTACAGATAAGATTTACAAGGCAGGGGGTCCACTGCTTATACAAAAACTAACAGAAATTTTTTTAGGTTATATGGCAAGAGGAAGTTATCCCCTAGGATTTCAAGATTGCCTCCATTGTCTATCTTTATCCATAGGTTGTCCTGTGACAGTCACAGTGGGGTCTCTCAGTCATTTCTGGCAAGATTCTTGATAAAGTCCTCCTTAATAGGCTGATCCTTCACCTGGAAGATAGTCATCTCCCTAAGAGTTACTGTGGCTTCAGAAAGGCGTGGATGATATTGTGTTTGCTGCCTAACAACTCCAGAATAGAGGTCTGTACACAATGTTTGTCTAGCTAACAAAGATATTTGACACTATCAATAGTGAGGGCTTGTGAAAACGTATGGCAAAATTTGTTTACCTGAAGATGTTCATCAGTTTTGCATATCAGTTTCATGATGGCATCCTTAGCTGGATTCTGGGTAACAGATAGTGCTCTTGCTCTTTCCCAGTCACCAATGGAGTGAAATAAAACTTTACACTTACTCCCATGCTTTTTAGCATGCTGTTTTCTGTGATATTGTCAAATGCCTTCAAGGAGGATGCAAATGGCATCAGGTCAGCTACCACACTGATGGTAATTTTTTTTTTTAACTTGAAAAGGCTACAAGCAAAGACTAAAGTGGAGGAATAATTGGTGCACAGTTTTCTGTTTGCAAATGATTAGGCACTCAATGCAGCCTCTGAGACTGAAATGAAATAAAATATGGGTTGATTCTCTGCTGCTTGTATTAATTTTAACCTAATAATTAATACCAAGAAAACACAGGTTCTCTGCCAGTCAGCACCACATAATCCCACGGAACCATCAGCTATAACAAAAGGAGAAATTTTAAATGCTGTGAATAAGTTCACTTACCCTGGCAAGATACTTTGTTGAGATATATTCATAACCAGAAGTAGTTCAGTGTTTGGGAGGCTTTAAAGGAATGTGTGAGAGAGAAGAGGTATTAGATTGCCTACCAAACTGAAGGTCTACAGAGCTATTGTCTGACCTCATTGTTGTATACCTGTGAAACCTGAACAGTATTCCAACAATGAAGCAGAAAATTGAATTGCTTCCATTTGAATTATCTTAGCAAGATTCTGAAGATCACCTGGCAAGATAAGGTATTGGACACTGAGGTCCTTTCTCAAGTTGAGCATCCAAACTCTCCTGCAAAGAGTGCTACTCTGATAGGTTGGCCACATTGTTCAAATGCCAAAAGTATGTCTGCCAAAAAGACTATTGTACAGAGAACTCACACAAGGCAAGCACTCACATGAAGGTCAGAAGTGATACAAGGACACTATCAGGGTCTTGGAAGAACTTTAGAATCAATTGTGACACATAGAGATACTCTGAAATAGTTTTAGGGAGAAATACATTAGGTCATTTGGCAGGAAAGGAGTCAGAAAGAGGGTGTGGCTCCATCTTTTAGTCTTTGAGGTTATATTATATACAGCTCAGACAAGGATATAAGGACATTTGTCTGATAAGTCTCATGTAGACAGTAGGTGGTCTTCAAGAGGGCAGTTTGAGGTATACATCAGCAGGAAAGTCAATTTAATTTAGGGAACCCAAAATACAAATTGTGGATGGAATCCAAAAAACAAACTTTGGGTGGACCCAAAATAAGACATGAGAAGACTCAAAAGCACTGGGTGGGATCTTAGCATTCCTTACAACCATCTGGCTTCCCTAGAGCATCTCTGAGGTCAGCTTGACCTTTGCAGTAAACTTTTGGGTTAGACATTCTAGCCATATAAAGTTAGCTTCAACAATATTAATAAACAAAGTTTTCTGAACAATAATGATAAAATATTTCCCTACAAGATCTATAGAGTACTTGAACTTACAGTAGTTTTCCAGATTCTACAGAGTGTAGAAAAATGTGAATTTAAGATATAGAAAATAGAAAAATGTGAATTTAAAATATATAAGCATATAATAATGCTATAGGTGGTTATCTGCAATAATAGCTTTTATGTATAAAGAATTATCTGAAAGAGATAACAGCCCTAGTTAAAAATGATTTTTCAAATAACAAGTTAACTTTTATTCTCACAAAAATTGGCTCTTTCATTTAATTATAGATTGGTACAATGCACACTAATGTTGTCCTGTGTGTACTTGTATCAGTAAACACTCCAATAAACACAGGAGGGACTGCTATGACAGGTTCTCTGATCTGCTTTTCTAAAAGGAAAGGCAACTTTTGAGGGGTTAACAGTCTCCTTTAATCAAGCACATATATCATTACTTAGTTCAGGAAATCAGTTCAGGAAGCACAAACAGTGCTTCCAAATTGTCTGACATAAGCAATACGTATATCACAAATCACATTATCTTCTATTTTTTTTCAGACTTTTGGTTTTGTTTACTAACTGCTTGGTTTATCTCATAGTCAGTCATTTCCCTGAACTCAATTCTCTCTTTCAACGAATTATTTTGCTCAGTGGGCTTTTGAACCTTCTCCTCCATTTGGCTAATTCTGCTTTTTAAAACCTCCTTCTCCTCATTGGCTTTTTGGACCTCTTTTTCCAATTGAGTTAGCCTATTTTTAAAGCTGTAATTTTCCTCAGCATTTTTTTGGTTCTCCTTTAGTAAGCTGCTAACTTGTTTTTTAAGCTCTTCTATTGCCTGAGTGCAATTTAAGTTCCCTTTGGAGGCCCTGGAGGCAGAGGCCTTGACTTCCTCTGACAGTATGCCTTGTTCTTCCTCATCCGAAAGGATGGTGGAGACCCTTGCTTCCCAAGAAAGTAACCTTCTATGGTCTTATTTTTTTTCCCTTTTTTGGGTATTTTCCCAGCCACTTACTTGACTTCTGAGTTTCCTCTCCACAACCATCTCGCCTCCAGTTCCACCAAGGCAGCACAGGGGGCTGAGATTCAGATGAGCTGCTCCAAAGCCTCAGGGGCTTTAGGTAGGGGCAGGACTGCTATTAAGTGTGAGATTAAGATCAGCTGCTCAGGTGGGGGCAGGGCTGCCACACAGGGCTCAGTTCCCTCAGGGGGTTTAGGAGGAGACCTTCAACAATGGCTACTGCCTGCCTTGGGAGCCCCCTTCTTCTGCTGCCTCCACTGCTGCCACCTGAGGAGGCCTGAGTTATGGGAACACCCTCCTCCCTTCTCAGCCAGCCGAAAAGACTGACCTTTGGTGCCTGTGGGTTAAGGGATCTGCACGGCCGCTAGAGATTCTGTCCCTGAAGCCTGCTGGGATCTGCTCCTCTCAGTGCCTCATGGCCAAAGCTGGGATGGGCTCTGCTCCTCATCTGGTGCAACAGACCTTACTCGTCAGTCTTTCAGGCCACTCTGAGCTAGAAATCTCCTCCATTCCATTGTTCTGTGGCTTCTGCTGCTCTAGAATTTGTTAAGAGTTCTTCATTACAGGTATTTTATAGGTTGTGGGGTAAGAGCTAGTGTATGTGCATCTTTCTACTCCACCATCTTAACTCCACTCATAAATCACAAATCAACAGACAGGTTCACCTATCTGACCATACTTGCCAGAGAGGGAAGCACCAACATTTGAGTTTTCAAAGCTATGGGACTCCTTAGCGGCTTCCCAGAGTCTTGTCTGGCACACAAAATTTCTTCCAAAAACTAAGCCTCACTGTGAGCTAATCCAACCATTCTGGAGAGCAATTTGGAATTATGTCCTAAGGGCTACAAAAATGTGCATACCCTTTGACCCAGCAATATTGTTTCTAGCTGTATCCCAAAGAAATCATAAAAATGAGAAAGGGCCCCACGTGCACAAAAATGTTTATAGCAGCTCTCTTTGTGGTGGCCAAGAATTGGAAATCAAGGGGATGCCCATCAGCTGGGGAATGGCTGAACAAGTTGTGGTATATGAATGTAATGGAATACTATTGTGCTATAAGAAATGATGAACAGGAAGACTTCAGAGAGGCCTGGAAGGACTTGTATGAACTGATACTGAGTGAAAGGAACAAAACCCGGAGAACATTGTACACAGTAACAACCACAGTGTGCAAGGAATTCTTCTGGTAGACTTAGCCCTTCACAGCCATGCAAGGACCTAAAACGTTCCCAAAGGACTCTTGAGGCAAAATGCCATCCACATCCAGAGAAAGAACTATAGAACTGGAACATAGAATGAAACAGAATATTTTCTCTTGTGTTTTGTTTTGTTTGAGTTTTTCTCATGGTTTCTCCAATTCATTTTAATTCTTCTATGCAACATGACTAAGGTGAAAATGTGATTAATAAGAATGTATGTGAAGAACCCATATAAGATTGCATGCAGTCTCGGGGGAGGGAGGAGGAGAAAATCTAAGCTATATGAAAGTGATTATAGAAAACTGAAAACAAATAAATTAAGAAAAAACTAAGCCCTAAAGTAAAACCTCACCCTCAGAGTATTTATATACTTTTCAGAACCAGAGGGCATAACCCTCTGACCCAGTGCCTCAATAGAAAAAACAAAAGGTACTTGGGACCCTCCTACAAAACAATTCCCCTAATCAATCTCCCCTCAATGTGCAGGTCCATCAAAGGGTAGGGAAGATCTTCTTTAATCACATTAGTCAATGAGAGGCACTTTAGTAAAACAAAAATAGCAAAAGATCCTAATTTGATTACCATCCACACTACCTCATTTCTTCTTGAGACAAGTGGAACCTTCAGAATTGAAAGAATGTTTTTGGGAATGGCTAATGGGGGGGGAGGTTTAAATAGCATGTGGAAAAGTCTTTATTTTGTCCCAAATCTTGACTAAGGCAGCCTATGTTTTCAATTTTTTTAAAAGAATTCTAGCTTCTATATTATACCTAGAGAGAGAAAAATAGGTAAAGCTGTGTGTTTTAAAGAAAGTACTCATAAGCTATATATAATGAACAAGTATCTGGTTTGGTAATTTTTAATGGTAAAACACTAAAATATAAACAAAATGTCTCAAACATAAATAAAGTTATTTAATAAAACCAGAGGAAAAGTTAATGTTGAGAAGGATTTATAGACTTGATGGGGAGCCATATCCAAATGGAGGAAATTTTGAGAAAATACAAGAGAATGAGTAATAAAATGAGAATTTAGAGTAGAACTAAGTGGGCTAGAAAAGGATAGGAGATGCTCTACTGAGAAATTATTAGAAATAAACAGGAAGAAAGAAAAAGATGCCACACAACTGGAATTACCTTGTGATGGCAGTGCTTAAAGAAGAATGGATCGAAGTCAAAGGTCACACTGATGGGGTTCAGACTGTGGGAGCCTCCTTGAGCTCCCCTTGAATCTTCCCACTTAATCTGGCCTTTCTTACTCAAATCTAATCTTCCCATTTGTTCGGGCAATCTCAGGAAGTCCATGGGTTTTTCATTATCATTCTTCTCAGGTCTCTGTGGCTCCCCCCCCCCATCCCATCAAAACCCCATTCCCCAGGCTGCCAACCACTCCCACCAAGATCTGTATCCATTCCCATACAGCCCCTATCAAGATCTCTGGATTGCCCCACCTGCTTCCCACCCAAACACTCCATTGTCTGATATCTCCTGATAGCCTCCAGCTGTTTCCAGCCTTTGACCCTCCTTGCATTCCCTCCTTGGACTTCTCCTCAAGACCCTTCCTAAATCCCTCCTCCCATCACCCTGGCCTACCAGACCATCCCTCACATCCCTCCTATACTCTTTTCTGTATTTAAGTTCCATCTTGCCTCCACGAAGGTGCTCAGATTCAATCCAGCCCATACTTTTGTCTAGCTGGGATTCTATCTGGCCCGCTTGTGAATACAAGTGTCACAAATGCTTAGGCTCCTTAAGAGGCAACCCAATTTGGTGAATCTTTAATAAACTTTGTTTTCTTTGGCTTTAAGAAGACTTGAGTCGAATTCATTCGAGCACAACCTGGACTGTCAGTATTTTGGGGTCCCCATCACCCCTCAACCTCATCAATACTAATTTTTTCCAGGACACCTGAAACCAAACTATTTTTCTTCTCTCCCTATATGTCCTCTTCTTATTTTTTTTTATGTCTCTGAAACAATGTGCAATCTGCCCCATTTCCTTTCTGTGCTCTCATTTTTTGCATTTTATAAGACATACCCCTAAAAAAAATCTGGTTACCATATGCCAGCTTTTTTTAAAGCAGAGGAAGGTAAAGGACTAGAATTTTAAAGACATCAATATCAAAAGAATGAAGGAGGAAGAGGAGAAATGGAAAGTCCGAAAAGAGTAATGGGTAGTCAGAATTTATCCAGTCTTGTGTCAGACTAAAGAACCTCTAGGAGAAGTGACATTTCACTTCTCTAATTAAAATAATCAAGAGATACCATGTATTGTTAATATGTTCAACTCATCTTTTAATGTGTATTTTTACTTATGACTGTACTATGCATACTATTTAAAGATTTTTAAATAATAAATAATAAGAGCCAATTAATGGATAATAAGGGAAAATGACAAATGAATTACAATAAAAATATAAACATTATTTCAACTTACTACCTTTACAACATGAGGAAGAAAAATTTCATCCTCTTAGTCTTGGGATCATAAATTATAACCATATGAATTTTCAGGTAGACTGCTTTAATTAATGAACTATAGGACAGCTCCCCTATTGCTGTGCAAAAAGATTGGAGATATGATGAATTGCAGGGACACGAATGAATCAAAATCTTGGTCTGGACAGGAGAGTCCATTCTGATGCATGCAGTTGGGATTAAACTATTGTAAATCTAAATGTATTGTATTTGATGAAAATATTAAGCAGGATGTTATTATAATTTGTCTTCTTTCCAATAATCCTTTACCTGCACTTTAATATTTCTTCCTCCAGAGAAATCTGTTTCTATTCCTGTAACCTTTCTACTTAGCAAAACAGGGATTATTATAGATCAAGCAAAAAAAAAAAAAGCATAGGTTTTATAACAATTGAATTTTCAGCCTCCTAGTTGTACAGTGTTCTTGGCGAAACATTTGTTTGTAAAGATGCATTTCTAAAATGTCTGCTACATATGAACATTAATTTCACGGTAGGCAATGCTGTCAGTCAGCTAGATTGTCCCATTTTTCTAGCCTGTTTTCTGATGTAGCAAATTCTAAATAAGTAGTCTGTTAAATTATTTCACATAATTTAAAAATAGCATGTCATTACCATCAAGCACTGTGTAGAACGATTTAATTTCAAATCGTTTCCCCATACAGTGACTGAAGAAATGGCTCTATGATCATTTTTGACCTTTCATCAGCATAATTGCCAAATAATTAACAATGGTAAAATGATTACCACCTGAAATATTTGAAAATGATAATTAAAGGACATCATACATTTGATGGGAACCATGACCTATATATTTTCTACTTATGACTGTCTATTAAAAATAACAACAATAGTAACAATCAGTATATTTATCTGAAAGTCAGTGAACACATTAACAGCATATCTCAATTCCCCCCCCCCCTTCCAGAGTGGTCAGAAAAGGTTCTTAATTGCCCTTTTTAGATAATATTCTTCTGCATTGTGTGCTGTAAATAACAGTATAAAATGTGAGGCCTGGGTCGTAGCCCAGGTGGAAGTTTGAGGTCTAATCCATAATAGATATTTTTCACAGAGTATCAGAATGAGGGATATGTGTTTACTCACCTTTTAACTGCTACAGTGGATTTAATATATATTTGTATAGGGCATATCATCAATATATTGACTTGTTTTATGTCCTTAGGATTGTCCTCTTTGGTTTAAAAAAATGGCTCAGAGAAAAGATAGTCCTTATGCTCAAGGACTTTCTTTATAACTTTCTCTTTATAACTTTCTCTTATAACTTTCTTTTATAACTTTCTCTTAGCTGCAATCTGTTTTGCTGAAAAAATTCAGCGGTTAACGACATGCCTAGCCTTCTAATGTCTTATGGAACCAAGGGTTCATAGGCAGCCAGAAATGGCTTTGGGAGTTGGTGGTAAAAGGCACTGTGGAAACTTACTTTTCAATGACTGTGCTTTGGACATAATAGGCTCCTAATAAATGATTGTTGAATTGAATTGAGTGCTATAGCCAAGGCTACCATCCAAACTGCCTGGAGAGCCAGGAAATACAGGAGGAGTAGGAAGCATATCTACCATTGCCAAATTTCAGACTCCATGAGCTTGCTCTGGCTGCCACACAGACCTCTCCAATTCTAGATTCCCTAGGAAAATACTAAGTGGTGTCAGCTCCATTCATTGTGGATTTTGAGGAGGGCATATACTCCTATGTTCAGTCAATTTTTAGGTATAACTTAAAAATGCTTCTCAAAAGTCTGATTTTCAAAATCATGAATTTGTGTGTGTGTGTGTGTGTGTGTGTATTGCCTATATGACAATAAACTTCTAGAAGCAAATTAGGTTAATTTATTCTATGCACCACAGTCCATGGAGTGCATCTAATACTCCAGTATTAGCTGTTTTGACCCAGAAATGAAAAATTAAGAAACTTCTTTTCAACTTTTCAAGGAGGTAGAAAAACCAGTAAAACATAAAGAAAATATGGATCCAGTCATAGGAATTAATAGCTATTAATTCACTGTATACCTATTGCCAGAGTAATAAGATTTTGAGGGACTAGGCTTTATAATTTCAGGTAAGGAGGAGGTAGGAGAGAATCCTATCAGGGGAGGTTAGTGTGAGAATAATGATAATAATGATGAGATCATCCTTCTCCCTAATAGCAATTCCCCTTAAGCTAGGAGAATATGATCCCAAAAGTAAGACTTCCAGGGGGAACGAAGGCAGTGGTTTTCCCCCTCAGAGCTCATTCTAGTTCTCAGCAGCTTTAGATATTGTTGATCAATTCCTCTTCTTGGATGCTCTCTCCTTCCTTAGCTATCTTGACTCTGTTCTTGACTAGTTCTCCTCCTACTTCTTTGATTATTTCTTCAAAGTCCTTTATAGGATCATCATCCATCTCCCACCCATTTAATGTGGATATCCCCAAAGCTATACCCTGGCTTTTTGCTGTGTGTATTTTCTTTCTTGACTATATCATCCCTTTGCAAACGTTTCTCAAATCATTATATCAAGCATGAATCTCTAACCTGAACTCCAGTCCTTCATTGCCAAATGTCTGTTAAACACCTTCACTTAGAAGTCATCATCCCAAACCATGTGCAAGACAAGACGTTATTTATTTGCCCTCAAACCTATTTTTCCCTGTTTCCCTATTTCTGTTGAGGACACCACCATCTTTCCAGGCAGCTAAGGAGTTATCTTTCATTCTTCTTTCTATCTTTGCTCCCATATCTAATTAGTTGCTGAGTTTTGTCCATACTATTTCTATAGCATCTCCTTTTCTCCACTTATACAGCTATGATCTTAATTAAATTTTCTCTTTGACTATTGCCATATATTTGATCATATTTGGTCAACCTGTATCCAGGATCTTATTCTTTTAATACATCTTCCATAGTCATATACTACAGATAACCTGGACAGAAAGATATGAAGATTCTGGGAAACAGATCACACAGGGCTGGCACAGAAGCATGACAAGAGCAGTAAAGAGGAACCTTATTTATTGGACATCTACTAGAGTTTTCTTTTTACCAAAAAAAAAGAGAAAGAATAATGGACAATGTTTTTTTATTTGTCTTAATGATAATTTCATCCTTCAGAATGTCAAGGAGACAACATGGGGAACTTCTGTTTTAGATCTGATCCATACTAGCAAGAAGAACTGGCTACTGGAATAAAAATGATCCAAACTTTGTAGAGACAGGGACCACTTCATCATAGATTTTGTGATAGAGATAAGATGAAAAGGTGGATATAGCCTGAAGTCAAAAGTATGATAGCAAATCTTTAACAACTGGCTCTCTAGAGCAAGACACACTTTTAAATTTAATATGCATTAACATTTTCTCCCATGTTTTAAGTCTAGATAATCAACAAAAGAAATCAATCTATAATTTGTAGCATTTGCCAATTTCTGATGTGTTGAAGCTCATATTGGAAATTTGGATTGAGTTCGTTTCAGTACACTACTACCTGAAATGCACTTGAATGTTTGGGAAAGTTGATTTCAAGCATTCTGAGAAAGGTTAGATAGGATCTCCTGGTCTAAAATTCTATGGTGATAGCCTAAGAAGACTGTAAAGCTATCAAGAGTGAAAATCTGAGGACAAACAGAAACATTCTCATGAGGAGGAAAAGGAAGAGTTGTCTAAATATACTGTTGTGAATTCAAACATTCATCTGCCAACTCTGATTTTAAAAGGAATATATTATAAGATAGAAGAAAAGGCAGCTTTCTTGAGTGGCCTTTTTAAAAATTCATTAGTTCATTATTTTGACAGCTGTTGCCCTGTACAGTGCCCGATTTGAAGTGCTCCTAATGTATGAATTTCTACCTTTAGAGTGGGATTAAGTCATGTATGAAGCCATCATCATTATTATCACTGTCATCATCATCACTTTTGCTAATACTATTTATAGTCTACTGTGACGGCAAATACAACCCCATTTCGTGAAACTCCTTTCCTAAATAGTAAAAACAGTGGTAGTAAGCATGGTTTCTTTTACTGTTTTTTTGCTTTGCAAACTTCGTAACTTGCTATTACAAGTTTTCCTGAAGTATAGCAATTTTTCTTGAAAAATGATTGTTGAAAAGTGCACTAGATTATTTTTCTCTTCTCTTCAAACTTCTGCAAAGGGCCTTGCCATAGCCCCTTTTGCAATAATAAGGGAGACTTGCCAAGGTCACTTCATGTGCTAAAATGCCCATGTCATCTTCCAATGTCATTGGCTATATATCATCCTTAGGTTAATTATGGGAACCAGTCCATCATAGACTCCCCCAAGACAATAGATGCCTACATCTGAGGCTACTGAGGATCAAAGATCAATCATGGATATGGAAAGGACTGTCCAAAACTAGGCTTACATGATCTTACCAATTAGTACTCAGGAGGGGCTGATTACTATAAGCTCAGGCACGTGCCATCTAGACAATTAACATATATAATCTTTAGGAACATTTTAACAATGATGAGGTCTAACTAATAAAGACAAGGGTCAGAAGCACAACTTTTTTCATTATATGAACAAGAACAGCATTCTAACCTCAAATTGTATGGCTGTCAAAAGTTCATCCCACAACATGTACTTGCACATGTACTTGTAACAACATGGAGATTGTTGTTGTAGGGCCAGAAGAAACTCTAAAGACCCAAGAAAAATGTCCTTCCTTCAAAAGCGTCCAAAGGAGCCAAGATGGTAGTCCACTCACTTCCAACATAAGATCCAGGAGTCTGTTATTTGTCTTTGCAATAACATATCTTTCAATAAGTTTCACTAGAATATACAAGAGTTGTGAAGATAATATTTACCACATCATTCTTCATTTAGAGAGCAATAGCTACTAGATGGTAGAGAACAGGGAGAAGGGCCTAATCACCTCTCCAACCCTTGAAATTAGCCACAGCAACCTAGAATAGTTTGCAATGGTAAATGAATACAAAAGCCTGTACAAGGGCTTCATTTGGCTGAAGGATTTCTTGCATTATTGTTCAAAGCATTATATTTCAAGCTTTTCAATATAAAAATCTCAGTTCTCAACTGAGAACAACTGTATTATATTTGTCATAATCTGGCCCCCTCCTTTCACCCCAAGCTCTGGGTTGAGGTAGACATGATGGATACAAGTATGATGACAACAACATAGTAAGCAGTTCTTAGCCTCTTAATACAGGATTTTCAGATGATCGAAGAAATGACATGTGGCATGGGGCAGATTGAAGACACTGAGTTCCATCCACTGTTAGAAGAAAACAGTGCATTATAAATGAAGCTAGAATGTTGTTGCAGAAAAGCAAAAGTCTTATAAATTTAGAACTGATTAAACAGGAGATAGAAGAATTTATTATCAGATCCCAAATTGAAGGCCAATTGACCCACCTCTGATGGTCTTCACCTTTCAAGTTGTGGTCTTTAAACCCAGGAGAAGCTAAAGAAACTTTTTAGACTTCTGCATTTCAAGTCTCATGATAGTTTTACAACCAAAGAAATAATTTCTCTGTGAATTGTGAGCCAAATAGAACCTAAGCCAAAACCAGATGACGAATCTTTTCTTTGTCTTAAGACAGTCACAAATAGGAAAGACAAAGAAATAAGCCTTCTGCAAAAATTCCTCTTAAAAACTCAAAGATTTTGGTCCCTTATGACACTAGTTTATTTATCCTTGAATTTACTGGCTTCAGTGTCTTGCTGCTAGATATAAAGATGCTAAACCCCAGATCATGTTTCCCAATCATGATCTTAGTAACATCTTAGATGAAGATCTGACCTGTTGATTAGTTGTGATGGCAGAGAACAAAACCCAGAACTGAAATAATTTAGAATGAAGTTTATGAAGTCATCTGGCAAAGAGTTGTAAAAGGGGCAGCCCACTCCTCCTGAGCATCTGTACATTTTATGTTGTATAAAATCAAATGAAGGAAAAAGGAAACAATAACTGATTGACTGACATGGAGGCTGGTTTCCTGCATGGTTTTGTTGAGGTCACCATACCCTGGAATCTTGAATTAAACATGAAAAAAAATCAGATCTCTAAGCAACAAGTCTGGTCTCTGAGCCACACGGGGCTAGTTTCAAACAATTCAATTGTTTTCCCACAGGTTACTGCAGGAATTGAGTTGGAGGAGAGAGTTATACATTGTGTGTGTGTGTGTGTGTGTGTGTGTGTGTGTGTGTGTGTGTGTGTGTGTGTGTGTTTGTAAATTCTATATCCACATACACAGAAGAGACTGCAGAGTGTAGATTTGGCCAGCACTTGAAAGCAACTTCTCCTAAAAATTCTTAAAATTACTATCAGAATGAAATACCAGCCTTAGACTTTTACATTTCCTTGGGTTTTATTTTGTTTTGTGTTTAAGTTGTGAATGCATTTGAAAATAAGGCCTTTTATGGTTTAGTGGTTCTACTGATAACTTCTTTGGGATCTCCGGACTTCTAGATATGCTTCCCATTAATTTGTAAGTAGGTCATTTTCTCCTTTACCACATGGGCGGAATTCATCATACATACTCTATTCCTATTACCATCTTTACTTCTAGAAGATGTTATGGTTTCTCAAGGAAATTTGGAGGAGGAGGAAAGTATCCCAAGTTCATAGGAAATGATGTAGTGAATGTAATCCTACTAAATACGTACAACATGTAGATTAATTCTAAATCCCATAATTCTGACCTCAAAGCCTGACTACAAATGCATATTACAATCAGTAAAAATAATCACTATTTCTCATTGACAAGAAGATTGGAATTTCATAAGCAGAAGAATATACTTTTTACATTCCAACTCTAGGCTGGTTTTAAAATTATGTACAAATACAAAAAGGAAAATCTGGATCAAAAAGAGAAGAGATTGTGCCTTTGTATGTGATAAACCATGGGAAACCCCCCTGACAGTCACTGCACATTGTATTGTTGTCTTTCATGTCCCAGAGACACTGAGATTATCGATAAATATTATTTATGAAAAAACGATTGCCATATGCTGCAAGTAACTATGGTTGATATTCTTGTTATCATTTCTAATTTGCATTGTTGGAATCAATCAAATTATTTGGTGGTTTGGAAATTGTGACATTATGGAGTAGCATTGTGAGGATATGAGAATAGCATATGAAAACTATTGTCGGTTTATGGAACTTGAGATTCATAAAGGACTATTGATATATGAAATAGAACATGGGTTAAGAAAGGGGATGTTATAGACTTCACAAAGATCAAAGGAAGAGAATTTGGGAGAAGGGAGATATTGAGGAGATTCATTGGCTCTATGAGTATCTCAAAGAGGAAGACCTTGGGTGAGGGAAGTCCCAAGAAAATGTCAGCTCTTTCTAAACTTCCCTGTCAAAGTATGTTTATCCACAGACACTATGATATAGCCTGCTATTTATTCTCCAAATGTTTCCAGTAACCTGAATTTTGCCTCAACCGCAAAGAGGCTGGTAGTTAGCTAGAAATAGATAGAAATGTAAGGTTAGGCAGAGAGCCCAACCTCTGCCTAGGTGTTAGGAATGTTTCCTAACAGGGAGTTCAGAGTAATTGTGGCTTACTAGGACTTTTCATCTAAAATAAACTCCTTAAATGTGAAAAAAGAGAATGTAGTGAACCTCAGGGGCCATTATATTGCACACCCCTCTAAGCTTAAAATGAACTAATTATTATAACATGGGGTTACACTTGACATGGTCCTATAAAAAATAGTAACACTAATGTTCAGAATGGGCTGAAATTCTGGAGGAACACTAAGGACAACAAAAATAGTTAATTTTTTAAAGTTATTTAAAAAGAGATAGGAATACTATGTGGATATTGTGGAACACAGTAATGATAACCAATGTCAGAGAGAAGAAAACTTATTTTTCTTCTGTTTTTTTCAGCCAGTGAGGATTATCTTTATACTGGAAAGGACAGAACAAAAAAGGGAAGGAACACCTACGATCGGTAGTGAGATAGTAAGTAAACAAATACCTGCCTTTGATGAACCCCATTTTGGGCCCTGTCAAACTGTATCAAAGAGTACTAAAAAACAACCACTACAAATGAAAGGTAGGAAATGTGATCACTAAGCAAAGATCACTGATCTTTGAAAGATCTTGGAGAATGGTGGGAACATCACAAAACTGAAGAAGACTGAATGCTGATCAATTTTTTTAAAGGGGTGAAAATAGTCTACAAACTATTGACCAGGAATCAAAGAACTTTGATGCCTGGAAAAATTCTAGAATATATTATTTATGAATATTAGAAAAAGAATGGGAATCTCCAAGATCCAGGTTAGCTTCAACCAAAGCAAGACCTTCTATTCTAAGCTTATTTTCCTTTTGACAGAGTTATTATACTGATAAAGCAAGGGAATGTTTTTTTATTTAGTTTACCTAGATTTTAGCACATTATATTTGGAGTCAGAAGACCTGGATTTGAATCCCCCCTAAGCCATTTGCTACCTATGGGATCTTGGGCAAGTCACTCAAGTTTTCAGGGCCTCATTTTTCACATCTAAAATATAGAGGATTGTACTCTAAGATCCCTTCTAGCTTGAAATGTATATGCAATCCTATGATTCTGTGACATTATCATGGGGGAAATGGATAAATGTGAACTAGACAAAAGGTCAGCTAGGTAAAACTAGATGATTATTTCATGCCCTTGCAGAAGCTCTCCAAGAAAGTGCCCTATGGATCTGTGATTGGCCCTGTGCTACATAACATTTTTTTGGTTTTTTTACCAATTACTTAGCTAAAATATAAACCACCTGTTTATGAAATGTGTAGATGACCTAAAGCTAAGAGAAATAGCTAACATATACTCTGGATAACGCAATCCAGATTCAAAAAGGTCTTGACAGACTAGAACATTGAATCACATGAGAATGGTGACTTTTTTGCTTTGTGTTAGGAGACGTCACCTAACATGTAACTTGCACTTATTAAGCACTTAATAAATGTTGATTGGATTGGAAGATGAAATTCAGTATGGATAAATACAAAGTCTTACACTTAGGTTAAAAAAGTCTGTCATGATTGCAAGATGAGGGTGGCAAGGCTAGATAGCTCTTTGTCTGAAAAAAGATCTATGAATTAGAACAAAATATAAGCCCAATATGAGTCAGCATTATGATATGATAACCAAGAAAACTAATGTAATAGTAATCTGTATGAAGAAAAGCAGAATATCCAGCACTAGGTAGTGGGGAAGTAATATTCCCACAGTATTTTGCCCTAGTCAGACTACATCTGGAGAAATGGATTCCATATTTCATAAAATACATCAGTAAGTAGAGAAAGGCCATTAGGATGATGACCTCTCTCTAGGTCATATCATTCAAGGAGTAGTTGAAGATACATCAGTTTAATCTGAAAAAGAAAAAGATTAATGGGACATGATTGGTGTCTCCAAATATTTTAAAGAGTTGTCATCTGTCAGAGGGATTAAATTTATTTTATTTGACTTCAAAGTGCAGGAACTAAGAGCAACGAGTATAAGTTGAAAAGAGACTAATCCAATTTCAATGCAAAGAACAACTTCCTGTGAATAAGAAGCTATCCAAAAGTGGCATGGGTTCCCTCAGGAAGGAGTGGTGTTTTCCCTTACTGGGAATATGCATGCAAATGTTGAGTTCAGAGTAGAGGTAGATTTTTAATCAATTACAAGTTCAAGTCCATTTTGTTATCCAGGTAGAAGCTCACCAGGATTTGTGTATCTCCCAAAGTAGAATGAACTGGTCTAGAAAAAGCTGGGGTATACTTCTAGCTCTGTTACTATTTGTGTTCATGAACCTGAACACATTTCAATCCTTCTGTCAAATAAGAATGATGCCTGCTGTATACATCATAGGGTTTTTTTTTATTGAATAAGAGAACAGATGTGAAATGATTTTGAAAAGTAAAAACTGCTATATAAATAGAAGCCATGATTAGTTTTACTCATTTGTAAAGTGAGAAAAAGATGTTTTCTTCATTATTTTTTCTCTAATGCAACTCATTTGGGAAGCAAATTTATATACCAATACATACGTAAAATATTTTAAATTCTTTAGAAGGCAGATGTCATGTATGGCTCAGATAAATACCAGTGACTACATAAATCTCAGTTAAGGCAAGTGTCATATTTCTCTAGCAGGGAAGAAAAATTAGCAAATTCATTGTTAGGAACCTATTTATACATCTATTGTCAAGGCAAATTATTTATTTGTTTTATGTCTATTTTGCCTAGATTAACAGCATTAGTATTCAGGAGTAAATGAGTTCTGCATTTGAATTTCATACATTTTGCATTTTAAACAGGGACCTAGCTTATCCGAATTTTTCATGTGATGACACTTGTAATCAATGGATAAAATATAATTTAAACTATCAGGAAACAGCTTACATGTATGTCTCTTTCAGGTTAGCAAAGAGCTTTCCTCATAACAACTCCAAGAAATGCCGTGTATCATTAGTCCTTGTCTTATAATTAAAGAAAGTAAAGCTCAGAAGGGCACAACTTTTAAAAATCACTCAGCTGGTATCTTAGGCCAGATTTGAAATCAGAGCTCAGTTGTCTCCAAAGCCAGCTATCTGGTCACTGAGCCATGTTGCTTCTCAACTAATTGACTTCTGTCACAGATTGGATCGAAGACACCAGGCCTGGAGTCAGGAAGACCTGAGTTTAAATCAGGCTTCAGACACCTACCAGCTGTGTGACCCTAGGCATGTTACTTAACCCTGCTTGCCTCAGTTTCCTCTTCTGTAAAATGAGCTGGAAAAGAAAATCGCAAACCACTCCAGTATCTTTGCCAAAAAAAAACCCAAAATGGGGCCATGAAGAGTTAGACATGACAGAAAATGACTGAACAACAACAATAAAGGAAATATAAGGAGACTTTGCTGCATGTGCCCAAAAAACATTGGTTGGTGGCATCCATGTGAAAGACTACAGGGATCTGCTTCTAGGAAAAGACATCCTGCATCTTTCTACCAGGTGGGAGGGCTTGCTATTTCTCTAGTGGCAATCAAGTCATTAAAGGTCTTGTTCACCTGAAGTGTGAGCACTCTATGCACAACTGGATGTGAAGAAAGATTCCTTTCCCTCCTTCATTTTAGACCCTTGTATCTGTTTCATTTGTCCTTTTCAAGTTTAGGCATAGGCAGTATGTCCCTGGACCTGGGAACACAAGCCATAGAGACTTGGGAGTCAAGGGTCCAGGCCAGATGTTGCTGCCAGCCCCACAGGGAAGTCCTGGAAAGCCAGGGTGTAAGAGCATAAACCCAGACTTCAAATTTGGGAGAACCATGCTGTATAGCAACTAAATTAAACTGTGAACCTCATCCCTCTTCCCTCTGCAACCACTGGTAGTAAAAGGTGGGATTATGTCCCAAGGTATTGTGTGGAGGTGTTTATATGTTTGTCCTAGCTATACATTTGAAGTAAATATTCCTTTGTAATAGCTAATCTGATTGGTAAGTGGTACAATGAAATTGAGGTTTAGTAGTCACTTAAAATTGTGGGAACACACTTGGCAATTGAGATAATGGGAGAGAGACTACACACCCCCAAATCCTCCTAAATTGTACTTGAGAACCCAGTGAGAGAGGTAAAACGTAACAGACCTGATTTTCAGTCACTGGCAGCTAGAGGAGTCATCTTTATACTTCTTTGTAAAAGAAATGTAAGCAGAGAGGGGAACGAGTACTGCAAGAACCTGGGTTTAATTAATTCTCTGCTCTGCTACTGTAATTTTGGAACTTGGACATGTTGTCAGTTTCCTCAACTATAAAATGGGAATAATAATAATTGCACTAGCCACTTAACAAGGTTGTTGTGTGAAAAGTGAGTTTTTTAAAAACTTAGACTGTTATATAAATATTATATTATTATTATTGTTATTATTCCATAAATGAGGGCTATTATAGTTGTAATTATTTTGTGAATTTTCTAATTGCCTTTGTTATTTCACTTCAGAAGTTAGGTAACATTTGGTCTTTAGCCATAAGTTATTTTATTATAAATTTCCGTATATAAATTTTAATATTACTCCTGTTAAAAAACAGTTCATTATCATGCAAATTCAGTTCTATTTTTCTTAAGTGACATTCCTTGAAACATGGTTCAACAAATTTAATTCAATTTGGTAAACAATTATTGAGTACCTAGTATTTCCAAGGAAACTACACTAGGCTCTGGGCATACAGAGACTACAACAAAACTGTCTTTGCTATAAAAAAAGAAAAAACTTACATTCTACTGGGGATAAATCATGTATTCGGATAAGTAAATACAGTGTAATCTGAGCTACACTCAGGCTGTGTGTTAAAAAGAATTTGATGATGTTTCATTAGCCTGAGAGCAGCAAAAAAGCAGCTTTTCCCAGTAAGAGATCTGTGAACACAAGAAATGGAGCAGCTAACAATGAAGCAATTTTGCCTAGCAAGTACATGCTACAGATTGTTCCATAAAGAGATCCATGATGTCAAGACCAGCAGTCCAGATGTGTGTTTTGACTTAGGTATATGCATTTCCCTACTCACATGCCTATCTGCTAGGTTTCTTTTAAGTGGGTGTCCCAGGTTCCCCCTCCCCATCAAAATTGTGTATATTGGTGGAAGAATGTGAACTAGGGTTATGGACTGATATATTTTGATTTTTCCTACTTTTGTCTTTTATTGAATATAGGTTGTGATGATTCCTGATTTTTCCTTCAATTTAATCTTTGTTAAGATTATTCTGGCTTTTGTTTGGTCTTATTCAATAAATATTTCATGTTTGAGTCAATGGTATCCTTTTGATTGATTTTGGTTAAATGGGAAACACAATGGTGCGGGTTCAGTTATTACAGTAATAAAGAGTCTATCCCTTCCCCCCATCCCCATAAACATCAAGATTATCCCTAGGAGTAATTACCCCTGAAAGAGCTAAATTATAATCATGTGACTGCCCCTCTGAAGAACAGGTGGGGTGATAAAAACTAGCTCTGTCTCAGGGAGAAAGAGAATTTGTGTAAAATTGGTGATCAGCTCCATACCTGGATTACACTTAAAAGAACATATTATTGAAAAAGTATTGCTTTGGTTCATTTTGATTATATTTCCAGAGCAAATCCTATTTCAACAAGCATTATAATTAAACACATTCACTGTGAAAAGCTCAGAATAACAAAATAATGATTGAGAACTTATTTCAGTGGATTTGAGGATCTGAGATGCAGTCACTGTAGATATTCCCTCCAAAGGGGCAGAGCAAACCCATCTAAGCCTTCCCATTATGATGAGAATTTTGTATTTTCGATTTCCTTTTATTAATCTTTATTATTCAGGGCTGAGAGTGATTCCTCTTGCAACTTTTGGCTATCTGGAAGCCTGTCTTCTGTTAATATTATGCTCACCTGATCGAACTTTGACTCATTAAATGATAGTGTTAAAGGAAAACTTTAACATTTCTTATATAGAGGCCAAAGGGGAATTTGACCTTCCCAAGAAAAAGAACCCCTATTGTCTCTGACTCCTTGGTTATCTTGGTAACATGTAAACCCTTTCGTCCCTTAATCAGCCCACTATGAACCCTCTAAATGCAGTTTACTCTGTAACCTTACTTTACTTATAGAGTCTGGTTAACTATGTTTGTTTCCTTAGGGGATATATGAGACTATGACTCAACTAACTTTGCCCAAACTTTCAGGATATTGAAGGAAGCATGAGATTATGAATCTGAAACTTTTAAGACTTCAAGTCTTTTTGAAACTTTTAAAAAGAAGTATGAGATTGCAACTATGTAAAAGATTTATTTCTTTGTTTTTCTGATGCTGGTGAGAAGTCTTGTTAGAATTCTAATCTTTGTTCAGGATTGTTATTTCTGCCCTGATACCTGCACCTCTGTGTAAGCATAATAAAACCTAGATTTTAATTTCTATAATTTCTGCATTGTAGTAAAACTATTTCAGCAGCAGTTAGCTACCACATGGACTCAAAAAGGAAATAGTTCTCCCATAACAACATCTTTTGACATTCTTTTCCATTATCCCATAAATCTCTCTTAGAGGATCTACCTAATATACCCAAGGTCTTCCTACAGTGTAGCTCTTTTAATATTTCCTCTATACTACTAGAGGACTTCGGCTATCCATTATCATTTGACATTTCATAGATCTGGGGCAGCTGGGTGATACGGTGATAGAATGATACAATGCATAGAGTGCTGGGCCTGAAGTCACTTAACCTCTGTTTGTCACAGTTTTCTCATCTGTAAAATTGGAATAATAATAGTACCCACCTTGGGAGGTTGTTGTGAGAATCAAATGAGTTAATAATTGTAAAGTGTTTAGCATAGTTCCTGAAACACAGAAAGTGTTATATAAATGTTAGCCATATTATTAGATATATTTTATATTGCTTCTCCTATGCAACTCATCATTTGTAACGTACTTCAGTCAGTTTATTTCTGTTATGGATTCCTCTATTGCCTTTTGGATCACCTGTAACTGTGATTTTTTGGCAATTGTAGTATTTCATGGTTCACAACTATATAGCATCACTAACAGACTCTGGCGTGTAAAAGATGGGTTTTTGTGTGAAGAAGCAATTTTTGAGAATGAAGGTGCTACACAGTTTCCTCAATGAAATACAATGTTACTCCATTTCAAATCTGTCAGTAATTGTTCATATGCAGTGCCTATCCTAGATATATCAATATATCTCAGTATCTCTTTCTCTATGCATTTCACATACATAGATAGATATATTTATATAAAGGCAAGACTTATACAGTACTTACCATTTCGGCATTTATTAGAGAGAGAGAGAGAGAGAGAGAGAGAGAGAGAGAGAGGGTTCTTCATCAAACTACATGTTATATGAATTCTTTATCCATTTCTGTGTGTGTGTGTGTGTGTGTGTGTGTGTGTGTGTGAAGACTGTTAGACTGATCTCTTTCAAGTGGCTATGGATTTTATTAGCATAGGGCATAATTTTCTACCTCACTTTTCTCCCTGCTGCTGCATCCTACAGCCCAGCAAAGTTTGCTATCTGCGTTGCTGCTTCACACTTTGGCCCCAAGTCAATGCTTAACCTTCTCAACTCTGCAACTCCAACCCTAGGGCAAAGATGTCCCTAGGGTGAATGTGTCAAAGGGCCTGTTCTATCTAGACAACCCAAGCCATGCATCACATTTTGCTCTGGTCATCTTCTTGTCACATACCCATATCATTCCTACCTTACTGCTCTAGAACCACTACAATAAATAAAGAATTTCAATTCCTCTAGGACTCTCTTCACCATCCATGTGATTTCCCAAAGCAAAACAAGTCCCCTGACCGCTATTCACTTGTATACATTCTTTCTCCCCCAAAACAGAACTACCTCACTATTCTATTTGTATCTTCAGCAATTGCCACAATGTTTATATTAAATGTTTAATAAACAAATAAACTTTTGCATTCATTTATCCATTGCAAATCCAGTAGGTACTTATGTAAACTCCTGGAGAGGAGAAATTTTGGGGGGGGTTTTGTTTCTGTTTTTGCCTGTCAGGCTTACCACAGTCCCTGGAACATAGTGAGTTTTAAATAAATGTTTGATGATACATAATTTTTATTCTATAATCAATGCCTGAGCCAACAAATCACTTCAAGTGCAAAGAGAAGTTTTGGCTAAAAATCATCCTTCAATGTTAGAAACCATGAAAGCTTTTTTTTATTATTCTTTTTAAATATTTATTTATTTATTGTTTTCAACATTCATTTACACAAGATTTTGAATTCCAAATTCTCTTCCCATCTCTCCCTTCCTCCTCACCTCATATGACATGCATTCTGATTACCCCTTCCCCCAGTCTGCCCTCCCTTTTACCTACCCCATCTCATCCCTTTCCCTCTTCCTTTTTTGTAGGGCAAGATAGATTTCTATACCCCAATGCCTATATTTCTTATTTCCTAGTTACATGTAAAAGCAATTTTTAACATTCATTTTTAAAACTTTGAGTTCCAAATTCTCTTCCTTCTTCCCTCCCCTCATTGAGGAGGCAAATAATTCAATATAGGTTATACATGTGTAATTATGCAAAACACTTTGACAATAGTCGTGTTGTGAAAGACTAACTACATCTCCCTCTATCTTATCCTACCCTCCACTTATTCTATTTTCAACTTTGACCCTGTTCCCTTTCAAAAGTGTTTGCTTCTGACCATCCCCTTTCCCAATCTGCCTTCCCTTCCTTCATCCTCTTCCCTTTATCCCCTTCCCCCTTACTTTCCTGTAGGGTAAGATGCCCAATTGAATGTGTATGTTATTCCCTCCTTAAGCCAAATCTGATGAGAGTAAAGTTCATTCTTTCCCTTTCACCTTCTCACTTCTTCCCTCCATTGTGAAACCTTTTTCTTACCTCTGTTATGTGAGTCAATTTACCCAATTCTATGTCTTTCTTCTCCTCCCAATATAACCATCTCATCCCTTAATTTTATTTTTTAGATATCATCCCTTCATATTCAACTCACCCTATGATCTCTATCTATCTATCTATCTATCTATCTATCTATCTATCTATCTATCTATCTATCTATCTATCTATCTGTCTGTCTGTCTGTCTGTCTTTCCTCCAACTACCCTAATACTAAGCAAGGTTTCATGAGTTACAAATATTATCTTTCCATGTAGGACTGCAAGCAGTTCAACTTTAATAATTCCCTTATGGTTTCTCTTTCCTGCTTACCTTTACATACTTCTCTTGATTCTTGTATCTGAAAGTCAAATTCTCTATTCAGTTCTGGTCTTTTCATCAAGAATGCTTATAAGTTCTCTATTTCATTGAAATTCCATTTTTTCCCCTGAAGTATCATACTTAGGTAAGTGATTCTTGGTTTTAATCCTAGCTCCTCTGACCTCTGGAATATCACATTCTAAGCCCTTTGATCCCTTAATGCAGAAGCTGCTGGTTCTTGTGTTATTTTTATTGTATTTCCACAATACTTGAATTATTTCTTTCTGGCTGCTTGCAATATTTTCTCCTCCAACTGGGAACTTTGGAATTTGGCTACAATATCCTAGGAGTTTTCCTTTTGAGATCTCCTTCAGGAGATTGGTGGATTCTTTCCATTTCTATTTTATACCCTAGTTCTAGAATAACATGGCAGTTTTCCTTGATAATTTCTTGGAATGTGATGTTCAGGTTCTTTTTTTGATCACGGCTTTCAGGTAGTCCAATAATTTTTAAATCATCTCTCCTGGATCTATTTTCCAGGTCAATAGTTTTTCCAATGAAGTACTTTGTGTTGTCTTCTCTTTTTTTTTATCCTTTTGGTTCTGTTTTATAATTTCTTGATTTCTCATAGTTTCCATTTGCTCCATTCCAGTGTTGAAGGAATTATTTTCTTCCGTGAGCTTTTGGACCTCCTTTTCTATTTGGCCAATCCTGCTTTGTAAAGTATCCTTCTCCTCACTGGCTTTTTGCATCTCTTTTTCCATTTGGGTTAGCCTATTTTTTAAAGTGTTATTTTCTTCAGTATTTTTTGGGGTCTCCTTTAACAAGCAGTTGACTTATTTTTCATTATTTTCTTGCATCACTCTCATTTCTCTCCCCAATTTTCTCTCTGCTTCTCTTACTTGATTTTCAAAAGCCTTTTTGAGCTCTTCCATGGCCTGTGACCAATTCATATTTTTCTTGGAGCCTTTTGATGTAAGAGCTTTGACTTCATTGTCTTCTTCTGAGTGTATGTTTTGATCTTCTTTGTCACCAGAGTAAGATTCTATAGTCTGACTTTTTTTCCTCTGTTTGCTCATCTTCCCAGTCAAATATTTGACTTTCTAACTCTTTGTTAAGATAGGACTCTGCTTCCAGTAGGGATGGGGATTAGTGTTGGTGTACTGTTCTAGGCTTCAAGGGTTTTGAATCAGCTGCTTGAACCCTTCTGTGGGTTCAGAACTCTGGAAGCTGCTGTTGCTGCCTCCACCACTACTATTGCTACCTCCTCTACCCAGGGGCTGAGGCAGGACCAAAGTGAAACATACCCTTCCCCCACTCAGGTTTGACAGAGTTTTCCCACTGACCTACTATGCTGTCTTTGGCATTTGTAGATTGAGAAGTCTGGAAATTACCAGTGCTGCCAATCATTCAGTCCCCTGAGGCCTACTGACAGACTGAGGTGAGTTCTGCTCCACTTCCAGGCTGATGGGATAGATACTTCCTGTCCACCTTCCAGGCTTTCTTGGACTGGAGATTTGTTTCACTCCATCATTTTGTAGGTTCTGCAGCTCTAGAATTTGTTTAGAGTCATTTTTTTACAGGTATTTGCAAGGCTTTGGGGGAGAGCTAAAGCAGATCCCTGATTTTACTCTGCCATCTTGGCTTTGCCTCCACGAAAGAAACCTTTTAATGAGAGTTGGGAATTAAATTTTCTCATTATTGATTGAGAAATAGATGAGTACTGATCATTCAGAGATGTAGGGGATGGACAAAATAACCTCTTCCTTATAAGTTGGTGTCTCCAGGATAGGGACTTTGAGCCAGAGGCAAAGTATTTTGACCCAGTTATTTTCCATCCTGCTTTATTAGCTTCCTTAGAACACACTACCTTTCTCATACCACTCTACTACCTTTTGGAATGATGTGACTCTGAGTTGGGCTCTATTCTTTTGGCTCTTTTCCATCCCTGATGCAAGGCCTCTTCATCAGTATAGCCACAATTTAGTTTGCTTAGGCTGTCCCTGAATGTAGTCCAAAATGAACATGAAGCTATTCAAATACAAACATACTAATTTCCTTACTACGGACCTGTTTAGAATTGTGTGACTACAGCCTTGTGGTTTAAACATTGCCTGCTTTCCACTGGACTGCTTTTATTTTTAGCTTTTATAGAGTGGCATTTTGTTTTAAGTTTTGACTTTTAACTGGGCTTCTTTCACTTAATAAGTATTCAAAAGCACCATCATCATATGGAAGCTGCAGTGGATTCTCAAAGACAGTGTCAATGGTGCAAAAGTCCTAGCAGTTACTACCAAGATGAGAAAGCTTCCAAAAAGGTAATGGACTATATGCCTACAGCCTAAGGACTAGCCTACCCTTGCTAGAAGAGGCTCATTGAGAAGTCTGCTTATGGGGATGAATTTTTCTGCCATTACAGTCCTCAAAGACCACCTTCTAAGTTGTATAAAGGTCACAATCTACATCATTAGAGAAAATCCCCATATCAACAACATAATATATCATCCAAGTATTGATTTCTAAAAGTTATCAAGTGGAACTGTGACCATTTCAGATGGCTACTGAATGCCAAGAGAAAATATTTTTTCATATAGAATGAGTCTTCTGTGAGTTCAGATATATTTGACATTTAATCTTTCTGTACTGTCCCTTCTGATTACTATTTTCAGAGAGTATAAAACAAAGTTTGACAGTATTTGCTCTTTCTTAGCCTGAACTAGTTCTATAAAATAAAATACTGTGAAAATTTCTTTTTCTTCCTCAATTATTCCAACTTGTGAGTTTTTTTTCTTTTTCAGCTACTTGCCTACTTTAACTATCCAGATCTATTAGGTCACAATATAATGAAAATGTTTTCCCTGAGTAGCTAATTATGGATTCATATTAACTGCAACAGATTGCAAAATTATTTGAAAGATGGAGAATTTTTTTGCTTTTAAAAAAAAGTTATTTGACAATATGTGTATTGGGAGCCAAGATAGCAGGGCAGAGGCAGCATTACAATTGAGTTCTCCCAACATTCCCCTCCAAATAATTTTAAAATAGTATTTCAAATCAAATTCTGGAGCAGAAAGTCAAGAAAAGTTTGGAGTAATACATTGTTCCAGTCCAAGATAACTTAGGAGATAGGGAGGAGAGGTCTGTGACACTGGGGTAGAGACTGGCCTGGAGAGCACACAGAAGCAATACCAGATGCAGATTGTAGAGTGTCAACAATAAAAGTTTCAGGAGCTCTCACCAGCTATTCAGTAAGTGATTGGACAACTAGTATGAAAGAGATAACAGGGAGCTCCTGTGCTAGCACTGGGAGCTAGATTTGGTGTTGTTTGGCGACTCCATCTCCTATACCCAGTTCTGAGTCACAGTTCTAGGGCAGGGAGGGGCATGAGCGCTTGCGTCTGCAAAGGTACAGGGGCCCTTCCTGGTAAAGATTCAGAACACAGACAAGGAGAGCAGTGTCTACATCTCTTTCCAGATCATATCACTCTAGAAGCAATGAAGACTTATAAAGCCCGAGAACTAGCTTTGAAAACAATAACTCAAAAAAGGCAGAAGCTTGAAACAGTAAACCCACCCACCGCCTCACATGAGCAGAGCCAATTTTAACATAAAGTTCAAAGTAGTTTGAGAAAATGATGGAACAATAAAAAAAGAATCTAACCATAAAAATCTACTATGATAACAGGGAAGATCAAAACACAAACTTAGGAGAAGATGAGGTGAAAATGGCTACAATCAAAATCTCAAAGAAAAATGCTAATTCACATAAGCCCAAAAAATAATTCTTGGAAGAGATAAAGAAAGAGCAAAACAATGATTTTTAAAATTAAATGAGTGGTAGAGGAAAAGTTTGGAAAAGAAATGAGAACTTTTGCAGAGACAAAACTAATGCCACTAAGATTAGAAGGAAAGCAGGAAACTGGGGGAAAGAAATTTACAGTCTTGGCACGACAGTCATATGCCACAGTTTATTCAGCCATTCCTCAACTGATGGACATCCTCTTGATTTCTAATTCTTTGCCATCACAAAAAGAGTGCTATGGATATGTTTGTACATATAGGTCCTTTTCCTATTCCTTTGATCTGTTTGAGGTCTCTTTTTGGTCTCTTTGAGTAGTGGTTTTGCTGGATCGTGTGTGTGTGTGTGTGTGTGTGTGTGTGTGTGTGTGTGTGTGTGTGTGTGTGTGTGTGTGATTTTATAGCCCTTTGGCCGTAGTTCCAAATTATTCTCCAGAATGCTTGGATCACTTCACAACTTCACCAACAATGTATTAATATCTGAATCACCTTTTTTGTGCTTTAAAAAAAGATGAATGGCATGGTTTCAAGAAAACCTGGAAAGACTTAAATGAACTGGTGAAAAAAGTGAAAAAAAGAACATTGTGCACAGTAACAGCAGTATTGTTGACAGATCAGCTTTAAAATCATCAGCTGATGATCAACTGTAAAAGATTTAGATAATATGATCAATACATTGATTCAAGATAGCTCGCAAAGACTCATGTTAGAAAATGTTATCCATCTCCAGAGAGAAAGACTTCTGAGTGTTGATTGAAGAAGCACAGCTTTCTCCCTTTATTTTTCTGCGTTTCAAAAAAATGGCTAATATGGAAATATGTCTTGTATGACTTCACATGTATAATGTGTATCATATTGCTTGCCTTCTCAATGATTACGAAGAGGTTAGAGGGAAGGAGAGAGTTTGGAACTCAAAATTTAAATAAATGAATGTAAGAAAGGAAGATGCCAAAAATAAAGACAAGCATATTTTAATGGCTCCATTCAATTTACATATGAAAAAGCTTTAAATAAAACATAATCCTTTACCAATTTAAAAAATAAATAGTGAGGGCAGTAGCTTCTATATTACACATAGAAATGGCCTAAAATCATCTATTTCTAAAAAAGTCAGTCTGTAGGTGAAATAACTTTGAAGAGAAGAATGATGAAACAAGCATTTATCAAAGGCCTACTACCTGCCCATTTAATCCTCACAACAACCCTGGGAGGTAGGTGTTATTATTTTCTCCATTTTACAACTGAGGAAACTGAGGCAAACAGAGATTAAGTAACTGCTTGGGGCTATATAGCTAGTAAATGTCTGAGGCAGGATTTCAACTTAGGTCTTAGTAACTCCAGGTCAAGAACAAACCCCAAAACCTGAAATAACTTTAGAAAGGTTTATTAGATCATTTGGCAAAGAGTCAGAAAGAGGGGTGGCTCCCTCCTCAAGTCTTTATGAGATTACATAGAGTTTAGACAAGGAAATAAGGACATTTGCCTTATTGGCCCCAAGAAGGCAGTTATGCAATTTCCAGAGAAGCATATCAGCATGTAAGTATAAACATTCAGATTTGAAGAACCCAAAACACAAGCTTTGGGTGTACTCAAAACAAGACTGGAGTGGGATCTAAACATTCCCTGAAGCTATCTACCTTACTTTAGTGACTTGGTTACCATAAGCTTTGGATTAGACAGTTTTCTATTTACATATAGACAGTTTCAAATAATATTAATAAATAATGTATTTTTTCCGCTAGAATTATATACATTTCACCATCTGACTGCCTCTACATAGAGAGAAAGGGGAAGGGAAGTTTGTGAACAACGTTGTGTTTGTCCTTCGTTCTCAAAGAGGACCATGACATCAAGATGATGACATGACTTGCAGTTGACTTTGATTTAACCTCAATTTCTTCTCCTGAGCCATCTGGATCCAGTGACCAGATATTCATCAGGATGACTGGAGATGACCCAGAAGGCAATGTGAGGTACTCTCCCTTTCAAGCTAAGGTCTAATAACATTCTCACTTTGAGTGAGATACACCCATTCAATGAATAGCCTTCTTTAAGTAGCTGCTCAAGGGATGCCCCTTTAATCAAAAGAAAAAAAAAAATCAAACTTGGAGAAGACCCTCAGGGTTCCTGGGTGAAAGAGAAACAATTACTATTTAGTATTTAAATCCATTCTGTGCTAGGTGGGTGGGGACTTGTTGTCCAGTCTAGTATAAATTGGAGATATATTCTAGGGTGAGGATGGAGCATGGACATGCATTGTCATTGGCAGGAGCCTACTTAAAGTGGGTAAAGGAAAAAGGCAAAAGACTAGGGAAGAGTGTTGACTGAGCATAGTAGAACCAAGTTCTAGGAATTCTATTTGTTCTGGTTCTAGTGTAGGAAACATAAAGGTCAGTAGACACTGTGATTTGTATGGAACAAAAGGGCATTCTGATGGGCTGAGAAGAATATGCTCACCATGGTACCTCCCAATTTCTTTGCAATTTTTCTGTGTTGAGTACCTGGAAATGATTTGCCTCAACCAGAAGTATGATAGGAATTAAAAGAAACTTCCTGACTTGGCCTCAGTTAAAAGTTATTTTGAGAGAGTCCAAAAGGCAGGGGATAAGAATTAGTTAAAAAAAAAACCAACAGATACAGAGTCCTAAAAACTTCTCTGAGCAACTGGAATCTTACATTGTGTAAGTGAGTACTTCATCTTAGACTTTGTAATGGAGAAGGAGGGGAATTAGCCTGATATGGATTCTAGACTTTGGGACAGCAAATTTCAAAAGGTTCAAGGAGAATGCTTCCTCCTCTGAAGCTTTAGGGAACTGATTGTAGAGGAAAAGTTAGAATAATAGTCATAGTCTCTCATAGTCGTAGTCTTCCCCAGTTAGAAAAGTCCCTACTATTTAGGCAGAGATTTGGCCATTTGCCTTAATTGACATTTATCTCTCTCTCTAGTGAACTGCTGATCCCTTTATTTTTGAGGCACACTTCAACAGAAAAAGCATAGTATTTAACAATGACAATATATGACAGAAAAGGGGAAGTTGGGGTGAGTGGGGAGAAACATTTTTCTTAAAACTTCTCTCAGTTCTTAAGTAGGTATGTATATCAACTGGTATCAGCCCAAGTCCTGCTCCAAGTCCAAAGGGCCAGTGGGTTTCCTCAACCTCTCCATAACTCAATCCTAGTTTCTCCTCTTAAGGTCACTGGTTGCCCCTGAGCTGCTGGTTTTTCTAGCTCAGTTCTGGATATTCTCTCTCTCTCTTTTCTGCTGCCAGACTCTCAGAATTTCTCTCTAGTTATGATATAGCTTCTCATTTCATAAAAAATCATTGTGTCTGAACAAGGCCCTCGCATAATGCCTTTGATTGATTTAAAGAGAATTTATCCTAGAATACCTAATTCTAATTGACTGGTTCATTCAAGAATTAATCTTATGTAACCAAAAAAAGGTAATTGCTTTTAAGTGGAATGAATTAATCAATGAAGTCCTAGTCTTATAAAAGGATAGGCAGGATTCCATGGCCTAAATTCTACAAATGTCAGCTCAGAAGGGATGAGATGCTCTTAAGAATGAAAATCTGAAAATACAAAGATAATCTTAATTAGGAAAAAACTATTGTCTTAATAGTCCCATGTGGATATGTTGCTGTTGAGTCATTTCAGTTGTGTCTGACTCTTCATGACCCTATTTGGAGTTTTCTTGGCAAAGATACTAAAGTGGTTTGCCGTTCCTTCTCCAGCTCATCTTGCAGATAAGGAAACTGAGGCAAACAGGGCGCCCTGGGTCACACAGCTCTAAGTTTCTAAGGCCAGATTTGAACACGGGTCCTAGTGACTCCAGGCCCATTACTCTATCTACTCTGCTACCTAGCCATATAGGGGATTAATTCCCATTTCAGTTTAAAAATATACATACTGCAGATAAATGAAGGGTGGCTAATGGAGGATCAGCTGATAATTCTGAATTTGGCTACAATATTCCTAGGACTTTTTATCTTGGAATCTCAGGATGTGACTGATGGATTCTTTCAATGACTATTTTACCCACTGGTTCTAAAACATCAGGGCAGTTTTCCTTGATAAATTCTTAAAAGATGCTGTCCAGGCTCTTTTTTTTCATCATGGTTTTCAGATAGTCCAACAATTCTTAAATTATTTCTCCTTGATCTATTTTCCAGGTCAGTTGTTTTTTCGTTGAGCTATTTTACATTTTATTTTATTTTGTCATTCTTTTGATTTTGTTTGGCTGATTCTTGATGTCTCTTAGAGTCATTAGCTTCCATTTATCAAATTCTAATGTTTAAGGAATTCCTCTTCAGCTAGCTTTTGTACCTCCTTTTCCCTTTGACTGGTTCTCCTTTCTAAGAAGATGTTTTCTTCAATCTTTTTTCCTTCCTTTTCCAAATTGTTGACTCTCTTTTGCATACCTCTCATTTTTTCCCCAAATTTTCTTCTACTTCTCTTTTTGGACTTTTAAAATCCATTCTGAGATCTTCCAAGAAGGATTTTTGGACTTGAGACCACTTCATATTCTCTTTTGAGGTTTCATATGTAGGTATTACGACTTTATATCCTCTTCTGAGCCTGAGTTTTGATTCTACCTGTCACAATAGTAGCTTTCAATGGTCAAGGCTTTTTGTCTCTTGTTCATTTTTTTTGGCCTATTTTATGGCTTTTAAAGTTGAGCTCTGCTCCTGGGGCACATGGGGCACTGTCTTAAGCTTCTTGTGCTAGAGGCCAGGGTCCTGGTCACTGACTTTGTGCACTGGGGCCTTAGGTGTTGGCAGCTTTCTCACTGTACTGGGGTGTCCTGGCCTAGTTACACCTCTTGTGCCTTGTATTCTGGGACTGGCAATTTGCCATCTGCACTGGGTCTGGAGGCCTCACAGCTGGTCTGCTGTGCCACTGGCCTGCTGAGGTATAGTAGTAGGGCCTCAGTTGTTGATCTGTGCTAAGAGTCATCTGCTGGTTTGTCTAGACACTTTCTGCACCAGATTGTACTCTCCTTTTACCCGAGTGTGGCAGACCTTTCCTGAAGTCCTTCTATGTTATCTTAAGTGGGAAGATTGTTTCATTCTGTCTTTTTGTAGGTTCTTTCACTCCAGACTCTGGCTAGAATCTTGATTTAATATTGTTTCTGAAAGAAACTGGGAAGAGCTCAGGCAACTTCCTCCACCTTCTTGGCTCGTGCCCCCCTCTCCCCTGGCTCTGTTCCCCAATTTAGTATGAATATAGAATATGAGATAGTTATGTACAAGCTCAGAACGAACTGAGGCTGATTTAAAAAGTAAAGGAGAACAAAAACTATTTTAAGGTACATTGAAGAAACAAAGGAAAATTAAAATTACTGTGCAAGGTGAATGGGACAATAATAGAGGACAGAGGAGTCACCAGATCCAAACGAACGCTACACCAAAATAATGAAACAATCTAGTAAATGTATTTTGCCAAATCATTGCCCTTGATCTTTGAAAGAATGTGAAAAAATGGGAACATACCTTACAACTGGAAAAGAGTAAATACTCCAATTTTTTTTCTTTAAAAAAAAAAAAAGAAGAGAAAGTAATCTACAGACTTCAGGTCAATGAGCTTTTTCCTTGCAAAATTCTAGGATGTATTTTAAAAATAAATAAAAGTTGTTAACTTTGACCACCAGTCTGTTAATAGGTTTCAGAATGCATGAAATTGGATGGTAGCAGGGGGAGGGGAGAATTACATTTTCATTTCCACCAGTTTTTGTTTTCTTTTGTAATACTATGTTTTTCATTTCATGCATTTAAAAAACAACATTATTCTGAGAGTAATCTGTAGACTTCACCAGACTGCCAAATGGGTCCATGACTCAAAAAAAGTTAATAACCTCTGTGTTAAAGGAAAACTTAGTGAATCTCTATGTAGAAAAAGAACTAGTGATCACAATGAATCCGTATGGCTTCACCAAGAACAGGTGTCATAGTGCTCATTTCCTTTTTTTTTTTACATAGCTACTAAGACTGAGAGAGGAGGGGCATACTATATGAATAGTTGATATATAATTTAACTTTATTTTTAATGTATGATTTCATCTTTAATAATTAATCTGCAACATAAAAGAACCTTACAATTTTTCTCCTTAAACTGAAAGCCATGATATATAGGCCAGGATGCAGGCATATTGGAACTTGATTTGATAATCACAAGGGTATATAATAGGAAAAATTCCAATTTGAGAATGGGCTAAAGTTGTGAAAGATTTAAGATCTTCCTACTGGAAATGACTTTAGTTTAAGAAGGGCTTTTTAGGGTTGAGTTCAGAAATAATTGTTATTCCTGGGTGGGTTATAACTCAGAGTACTAACCATACCTATTAGGTAATGAGGACCCTGATACATATATCTTGATGGGGATAGAGTACCTGCTCCACTTTGGGAGAAGGAGAAATGATAAAATCAGGAGGCCTGCTGCTCTCCTAGGACTGTTTTCTTCTGGACGTAGACCGAGCATCCCTACTCTTTGAGGTACTACTTCAAAAACATACATGGAGTATCAGAGAGGTTTTGGGCTAATCACAATACAGCCAAAAACCAGAAGGCTTTATTATTGTTAAACAGACTGATAAAGATAGACAGATGGATAAATAGACAGAAGGATAGACAAATAGACAGGTCATTTCATTAAAAGAAATATTGTTCTGTTCCAGACTTGTCCTGATTAGTGAGGAAACTCTGGAAAAAGTGAAAAAGATTTTATTTAGCATGTCAAGGCAACTAGGGGCAGTTGTATGTGGCCAGCCTCAATTTTCTTCCTTCCTTCTTTCCTTCCTTCCTTCCTTCCTTTTTTTCTTTCTTCCTTCCTTCCTTTCTTTCTTCCTAGGCAATCAGAGTTAAGTGACTTGCCCAGGTTCATACAACTAGTAAGTGTCTGAGACCAAATTTGAACTCAGATTCTCCTGTGTCAGCCTCAATTTAAATTGTCCTAGAAATTTCCACATAAAGGCAAAAGTATTTTTGATTGTACAGGTACTTATGATGAAAGGGAATTAGTACTGAGGAGATATGATCAGTTAACATGGGGACCACCTTCTCCAGCAGGCTGGCTGCATATAGCCAAAGTCAAGCAAGGTTAAACGACATGGGGTTGTTTCAGAATGATTCTGCATTAGTGACTGATTTTACAGTTAGTAGCTAGCTAGATTAATGGATAGAGACAGAAAGATAGTTTGGAATAGACAAATAAATGAATGAATACATACATAGGAAGACAGAGACAGATAAGACAGACAGGCAAAAAGAGAGAGAAGAGAGAGATAGAAACAGATAGATGGATGATAGATAGGTGGACAGATAGATGAGGGCAGATGGTGCAGTGGATAGAGCATGGACCCTGGAATCAGGAAGACCTGAGTTCAAATCTAGCCTCAGACACTAGCTGTGTGACCCTGAGTAAGTCACTTATCCCTGTTTATCTCAATTTCCTCATCTGTAAAACGAGATGGAGAAGGAAATGGCAAGCCACTTCAGTATCTTTGGCCGGGGAGGATATGCCCAGTGGAGAATCTTTCAGCCCTAGCCTCAACATAGTTCTTGTGTTGTTATTGTTTCTTGTCAGATACCCCAAAATAGTTGTTGGGAACACAGGATTCCTATCAAGGAATTATATAGAACTTCCTAACCCTAAATAAGAGAGGTGTGTGTGTGTGTGTGTGTGTGTGTGTGTGTGTGTGTGTGTGTGTTCACCTTCATTTTTGAAGAAGACCATGACATCAGAGAAATGATGACATGACTTGCACTTGACTTTGTTTCAAGTAAGGGAGGAATGTGCAAGGTCGCCAGCCTCACTTTCTCCTCCTGAACCATCTAGATCCAGTGACCAGATATTCATCAGGATGACTGGAGATGGCCCAGGATGCAAAGGGATACCTTGGCCTTTTTAGGCTAAGGCCTTTACAGGTACTCACTTAGAGGGAGGGAACGCCCACTCAGTGAATAGGTCTCTTTAACAAGTAGTGAGGGAATGGCCCCTTTAATGAGTAAAAGAAAAAATAACTAAATCAAGCTGGAAGGGAAGGGAAATAGTTATTATTGATAATCACTCTAAGTCAAGAGGATCATGAGAACAGTCATTAAGTGGAACTTGAGCGGGACCCATTATTGTCCAATCTATGGACTTCAGAGTGCACTGGCTTTAAGGTTTTGGGAAAGAAAAGACAGAAAGATAGACAGAAAGACAAGAAAGAAAGACAGAAAGACAAAGAGAAAGACAGAGAGGAAGGAAGGAAGGAAGGAAGGAAGGAAGGAAGGAAGGAAGGAAAGAAGGAAGGAAGGAAGGAGAGAAAGAAAGAAAGAAAGAAAGAAAGAAAGGAAGAAAGAAAGAAAGAAAGAAAGAAAGAAACTCCAAGTTAACTAGGCAGCCTCTGGATATCCAAATTTGTCTTCCTTTGGAGAGGAGAAGGAAGGGGAGAGGGAGACAGAAGGGAGAGGATAAACTGAGTTACCCAGCTACCTGGGACAATTGTCTTCAAATGAGTACTTCACATAGACTGGAAAAAAAATAGACTTAGTCTTGACCTGGGAGTACTCTGGCTTGCTTTTTTTTAATTCAGCTACTTATTTTCTGGCTGTAGTGGTTCTGGCTTTTGATTTGAATTTAAAAGTTGTGAGTTTGCCCGAGAGAGAGAGAGAGAGAGAGAGAGAGAGAGGGAGGGAGGGAGAGAGAGAGAGGCTTTCTAGTCATTGTATCTTAGGAAACAGTATCTGAGCTGGGCAATAGATGACCCTAAAGAGAAGAAGCCCAGAAAAATAATGACAGAAAGAAGCCTGGGGACTAATGAGACAGCCAGAACTGTCCAGAAGTAACTAAGATATCAACGCAAATCCCTACTGGCAACCACAAGAGCACTAGAAGAATATCTAGCATTGACAAAATACTTTGCAAAGACCACAGATATGACATCAAGCATGATGGCATCACCAAAACACGTTAGCAGCCTACTGCAGCTTTAGAGATATGACTTGCCCTGACCACAGGTGTATCCTCTGTCCATACTGTCAATTAATGGGTGCTCCTCCATACTCAGTTTGTGGTACACTGTCCTCTGCTGGTGGTATAGGTTCTTCTCCTGTGGAAGAATATGCCCCAGATGTGCATAAGAAGGGAGAAGGTCAGAATCTTTTCTTGCCACTTTATCTGATAGGTGTTTTGACTGAATATCTTTTCATTATAGCTAATATATTCTCTGGGGGGGGGGGGGGGGGGAGGTGTTGGATGAGGGCTAGGAAAGATTCTCAGCTACGGTTCTGAATGGGTCAGTTGACCAATAAAGTGCCATGAATCTGCGTTCATTTTGTTATGGGTCAACATGTGATAGGTAGTGCCCCAAGTACTACACCTTACTATAAGCATTTATGTATGTAAATATGTATGAATGAATGAATGCATGCATACATACATATATAGGTAGCACAGAAGAGCACCAGTCCTAGAGTCAGGTAGTCCTAAGGTCTAATTCAGACATACACACTCATTAGCTGTGTGAGTCTGGGAAAGTTACTTCACCTCTGTTTGCCTCAGTTTCCTCATCTTTAAAGGAGACAAAAATAGTACCAACCTACCAGGGTTGTTGTGAGGATCAAAAGAAATATTTATAAAGTACTCATCACGTTGCCTGGCATATAGTAGGTGTTATGTCAACCAATTAATCAATAAATATGTAGTAAGCACCTAATAGGTAGGCATTGTGACAAGGGCTAAGGATACCCGAAAAAAGGCAACAGACATTTACTGCTCTCAAGGATCTTATTATCTAATGCAGGATGCAAGAGGCAAACAAAATATACACAAAGTGAGCTATATACAGGATAAATAGAAAATAATTGATAGGGGGTTGGTTGTTGTTGTGTTCATCCTTCATTGGTGTCTAGGATTAGGGAGGTGATAGCTTCCCTATTTGTCCAAGTAAAACTACACCTGAAGTATTGTGTTCAGTTTGGGGTGCCATATTTTAAGAAGACATTGCAAACTCAAGTGTATCCCAATGAAGACAAGTAGGATGCTGAACTGCCTTGAGGTCAAGCCATACAAGGACTAGTGGGAAAAAAAGTAGAGATGTTTAGCAGGGAAAAGAGGAGACTTTTGAAGGCAAAGGGATGCAATAATACAGTTAGTGCTCAAGAGAAAAAGTAGTCCCATTCTTCTTGGGCCTGGAACCTGGCCTAAGGCCTAACCCAGAGGAGTTTAATCAATATTTGTTGAATTGAACAAGGAGCACTGAATTTGTAAAGTCAGATTTAGGCTCCATATAAGAAACTTCCAACAAACTAAAGGTATCTTAAAGTGGAATGAATAATAATTTCCTGCTTACTCAAGGTCGTTAGGCAAAAACTGAACCTAACAAGGTATTTCACAAAGGAAATTTTTATTCATGGTTGGTCTCTGAAGTCTCCTTTCAAAACTCTGCAATTCCTAATTTTCTAGGTCTAGGTCTGGGAACCCTGAAGCAGACCAGGGAGTATTAAATAGAAGCACAGGAGATGTGATAGAATGAAGAGCAGAGCTCATAAGCCTTAGGGGAAGAATGGGGGGAGAGTGGAGAAGATTGGGAGTATAAGGCAACCAGAGGCATGGAGAATTTGAGGATTGAATTTGATGGAGGATAGAAAATGTAGAGCTAGAGAATCTCTAAAATGAGGTGAGGTTGAGGAGAGAAGATGGAGGAGAAGGAGTAAAGCAGAACAAGGCAACAGAAAAGTGAGGCTGGTCTTTAATAACTGATTCAATGATTTCAATGATGTGTTCCCAATGTAAAAGTGAGAATTTGGTTATAATGTTTTAACCCTGTCATTGAAAGATACCACTAGGTGATGAGGATCATGTACACTTACAGGTTGTTTGGCGAAAGTGACATTTTTAAAAAGAGGATTTTAAGAAGATTAAAAAGATCTTTCTTGCCCATCCAGTAGAACAGATAGCATGAGTGTTTAAAAAATATTTGCCCATTTAGTTTGAAAGGAAATAACGATTGCTGACAGTTTTAAAATCAAGAATTGGCAGATTCTTGAATTTTCCCTGAAAATGATCAATTACCAAATGTTTATTTAGCACTTACTTATGGGGGAAATAAACATAGTCCCTGCTCTTGAGGACCTTACATTCCAGGTTGGGAAAGATTTATGCAAACAAAAGATAACTAATATTACAAGACAGCCTTTGATCTGTAAATAGTTAAATAAGTAGTATAATTAGTGCTATATTACTAATGATAATCAGTTATTATTGGAAGTGAGAGATATCATGCTTCTATTAGAGGTCCCCTGGTAATTACCCACCCCCATCAGATCCTTATGATGAAATAAAAACATCAAAAATTCATGGCTATTTGTGAAATTTAAAAATTAAAACTTCTTTCGTTTATACAGTGCCACAAAGCCTGAATCAAGGAACAACATTTTAATGCAATTGACCTTGAGAAAAGAAATATCAATAGACTTACAATTAATGAACTTGCTCATTATTCTTCTCTAAGTTAAAATTAAGGTAGAGAGAGGCATAAATTTCCAGGCATGATCAATTTATTTGTTAGTAGAGTGCCAATTTACCAATAGTAAATAGGATCTTGGTTTCCTCAGTAAAGCTAAGACCCCAAATGATGGGCACAGCTCTCTTTAGTTTTCGGACGTACAGAACAAAAAACAGGACTTTGTAGGTGGGGAACAAGTGATTGATTAAAAGAGCTCAACATCATGAGTGGTAAAATCAATGTGATTGGTTACAGAGCTGAGGTATGAGGGACAATATGATTGTTTGGAAATTGGGGATGAAAGGCCAGTGACAACCCTTTCTTTCCCTCCTTGACCAAGAAATGTTCACTGTTTGAGTCCACCTAACTGTACATAGGATCAATTAAAAGATGATACTGAATCAATCTGATTATTTTACCTGTGGCTCTATTTGGCAAGCTAAGGTACATCATATATGTCACTGAGGCATCCGTTTTTGAGCGTGTTGATTTATCTCAATATGTCTTTTAGTGATATCCTTTTTTCCAAATATTCATTTAAAAATACCTATGAGGCATTGCTTTAGCCAGTTGGTGAGAGGAGGCATAACATTTGGTCCACCACTCTCTAGAATCTCCTTGAGGAAACGACTATTATTATTTTTTTTGTAAACAGATTCTAGTATAGTTCCTTTTTCAAAAGGATACTTAAATATTTATTAAAGTATTATTATAAATAATTATGATAATAATAATAACCTCTGTACTACAAATAATACACCTGAAAATATCCTTGAGAATTCAATACATAAACTATGCACAGACTGAACTGTGGTCCACATTTGCCCTAGACATAACCCTGATTCATAAAAACTTAAGAACAGCGTTTTAATAGAGCTTATCATCCAACTACTCATAGTCTCCCAACCATAAGGAATGAAAAGCTTTCAAAGTACAGAGATCTGGCCAACCTCAAAATAATGTTAGAATTGGATGAGGAGTGTGCCATGCCCATTGTCCTATCCGGTGCTGGGGTACTACCACAACTGTTTTCAGTGAGTCTCTTGTATATGAGCTTACATCCCAATGTTTTTGTTCAACTAGAGAAGTAGTTGCTTTATCCACTTGTGAGTAATGCATAGAATATTGTCTTATAAGAAAAAAATATCTCCTTTCTTAGTTCACGTGGTGGGTAATTGCTGCCAAATATATACTTACCACAATGAAGAAATAATAGAGGTTAAAAACCCATTTTATTTTAATGCTCAAGTATAAGTTCAGGCTTCAGAGAAAATCTGAACAATTATGAGGATTCTGAAAAGGCTTTTTATAAGAGAAATTATATCAGAGTGACAGAGAAATAATTCTTTACATATTACAATCTTGTACATTCCTCTAAGCCATAAAAGTTAAAGAGAAGGTAGAAACATAATCCCATGCTTCCTTCAATGTCATAAAGGCTGAACAAATTTAGTTAAACAGAATCATAATCTCACCCGTCCCCTAAGGAAACAAACTTCATCAAACAAGAGGTAAACTAAATCAGGTTACAGATTAAACTATATTTAGAGGATTCATGATTAGACTGATTGAGGAGAAGGATTTGTTTGTCTCCAAGGAGTCAGGGACAGTTGAGATTCTTCCTCTGGCTTCTTATCTAAGGAATACTTAAGACTCTTAAGTAAATTTTTACACCCCATGGGACAGCTTTTTGTCAGGTGAGGTTGATGTTAACCAAAACATGCATGAGGAATAAAGGGAAAAACAAATTCTCATTACAGCTAGATATAAAGGAATATGACAGGATGACAACTTATCTCAGGACCATTTCTATCTAAACCTAATCAGAAAAGAAAAGAATGGTATTATAATAATATCAACACATTTATATTTCCTTTTAAGGTATGCAATATGCTTAAAAATTTATTTTGTTCTGAACTTAAACCCCCCCAAAGACCATCTCCATAAAAAAAAGCAGAACGCAGAAGAGAATTATATATGAAACCATGTTTCTGTATTACGTACCACTTAATTTTTTAAAACATACTAAAATGTCTTTTATATAAAATTAAATAAGATTTATAAAAATTAAAAGTATACATTAAATTCTCCACTTATTTTCAAAACCATCCTGCTTGCCTATGCTTCTTCCTCAGCTTCCTCCTGTCCCCTCTGTACATTAAAAAAAATGTTACAGTGACTCTTTTGGAATCACTATTGCTAACCGCACCCCCCTTCAATACCTGACAGAAAGTGGGGAGTAAAATCTTTTTTTTTTCTTAACAAATTAGTATAGTCAAGTAAAATGAATCCACATATTGGCTATGTCCAAAAATGTTTATATCTGTGTACCTTGTATCTATTTCTTTTCTGTCAGGAGGTTGGTAACATGCTTCATCAAAGGTCCTCTAGAGACATGGTTGGCCATTGCATAGATCAGAATTCTTAAGTCTTTCAAAGTTATTTTTCTTTACAATGTTGCTCTTTTATAAATTGTTCTCCTGGTCCTGTTCCCTTCACTCCATGCCTAAAATCATCTCTTTAATCATTTCTTAAGACATAATAATATTGTAATATATTCCTACAACCCAATTGTTTAAGAGGCCATCTATGGCATCTCTCTTTAGCATCTTATTCTTTGTTTTCCTTTTCCTCCTTTCTAATTTGCTCTTTGGTGCCAAGAAGTTTATTTTTGTTTGTAGCTATTCCTTCCCTAGTATTATCTTCCTTCTTATCACTCCTTCATCCTTATCTCTGCTTGTTTCCCAATGAGACTAATCAATTTCTACACCAAATCAAGATGTGTTTCAACCCTTTTTTGTCCTTTTCTGATAAGAGCAAATTAATCCAATATTCATTGTCCTTACCCTTTCCTTTACATTGCATATTTTTCTCACATACTCCAATTTTGAGAAGTAGTAAATTCTATACCCTGCTTTATCCTTTCTACACTAGTATATTCTTCATTTTCCCCTTCCTTCTCTTAAAACCCTCAGAACAGAAGAAATCCACCCCAGGACCACTATTTTTTTTTAAATTAAGCTCCCTGTGAAGACACCGAGGTTCTAAAGTGACACTTGGTTTCTTCCCCCTTTCAAATGTTAGCACTACATCATTAGGATTCTCTGAACTCTTTGTGTTTGTATTTCCAAGTTCCAACTCAACTCTGGTCTTTCCATCAGAAATGCTTGAAAGTTCTCTAGTCCATTAAAAATCCATTTCCCTCTTATAACTTTCAGAGGAGGTTATTTCTTGGCTACAAGGCTGTCCACTTTTTTCTTCTGGAATATTGTGTTTCAAGATCTCTCATTTTTTTGTAGAAGTTGCCTGATCTTGAGTGATCATGACTCTAATTCCTTCATACTTAAGCTCCTTCTTTCTGGGTGCCCATAGTATTTTTTCTTCACTGTGGAAGCTCTGGATTTTGGCTATGGCCTTTCTGGAACTTTTCCTTTTAGGATTCCTTTCAGGAAATGATCAGTGGATGCTTTGTATCTTACTTTGTCCTCTAGTTCTAATAGATTTGGACAGTTTTCATTAATGATTTCTTGAAACAGTGTCCTGATTTTCTCTCTCTCTTTTTAAATCATACTTTCTAAGGAGTCCAATGATTTTTAAAATTATCTCAACTTGACCTGTTTTTCAGGTCAGTTGTTTTGGGTGTCACATATCTTATATTTTCTTCTATTTTTTTTTCAAATGCATGAGAGGAGCCCAAAGGCAGCTAGGTAGAACGGTCGATAGAATGCTGGACTTGGAATCAGCATGACTTACTTGTAGTAAATCCAGTCTCAGACACTTACTGTGATCCTGAGCAAGTTTTTAATCTTTGTCTGCCTCAGCCTCTTCGTGTAAAATGCAGATAAAAATAGCTCCTACATCCCAGAATTGTTCTAAGGATCAAATGAAATAATATTTATAAAACGTTTTGCAAACTTTAATGTGACATATAAATGCTAGTTGCAATAATAATAATTATTGCCATCAATAGTTATTATCATTATTATAATGAATATATCAAAGTTAGGGTCTAAACTTGGGCCTTCTTGACACTAAGCACCAGTTTCACCATATCTTACTTTTTATCACAAGACACAAGACAGTATGTGATTAAGTAGCTAAATTAATTCAGAAAAGGAGGCCATTCCTATTATGAGATATTCAGCTGGGAGAAAACTCATAAGAGTAGGTAAAACTTGAGCTGAGCACTGAAATATAAGTAGAATTTGGATTTTCTTAACTCTCCTTTTCTCTTCAACCCCTATTATTTTTAGATACTCATGGACTAATGATAATAATAATTTAATGCTTTGAGGTTTATAAAGGATTTCAGTATAAAATATTGAACCTCACAACTTGTGAATTTAGGTACTATGGTTATTATTATCCTCATTTTATAAATGAGGAAACAATCTCAGAAAGATTAGGTGACTTGACCACAGTCATACTGCTACATAACTATTTGAGTCAGAATTTTAACCCAATTCTGTCCTGACTCTAGGAGTCATACTTTTGAATATACCATCTTTCCTTCTAGAAGTTTAGAACTAGAAGGGACCTTAAAGATCATCAACCAACCCATTCATTTTGGGGTAGGGGAGAGGTAATCAGGGTTAAGTGACTTGCCCAGGGTCACAGAGTAGGAAAGTGTTAAGTATCTGAGGCTGGATTTAAACTCAGGTCCTCTGGAGTCTAGGGCCAGTACTCTATCCACTGCGTCACCTAGATGCTCCTCCTTTCATTTTACAGATGAAAACATTAGGTCCAGGAAGTCAAAAGCCAAATGTTGTTTCCTGTCCTTTTAGTTTTTTGTTTACTTTTTCTTGGGCTTCCTTCAAATTTCCTACATGACTCTTGGAATGTACTATGGGTCCATAGAAAGAGAGGACGGGCCCCTGATAGAAACTAAAAGAATTACTACCTGTCCTATATTCTAAAGGAGATCTTGGGACCAAATTGTGACTTTATAGGAACTACGCCCCCTGCTTTGTGGTCATGTGTCTGTACATGAATGGTATTTCCTGAGGATTTTATAACTTTTGACAATAAAACTACGGTACCCTGAGGGAGCTGAGTATTTAAAAAGAACAGACAAGCCCATCTGGAAAGTCTCTACTTTACCAGTTTACACATAGACAAGGTATTGAACTGCCGGTGGGTAGAGTGGACCTAGAATCAGGAAGACCTGAGTTTACAATTACTTTCTGTTTGCCTCAGCTTCCTCATCTGTAAAATGAGCTGGAGAAGGAAATGGCAAACCACTACAATATCTCTAACAAAAACAAAACAAAGAATCAAAAAAACCCCCAAACAACCAACTCATGGAGTCACGAAGAGTCAGACACAACTGAAAATTACTGAATAACAACACTCTTACTACCTTGGGTGAGTCACTTAATCTTTCTGTTAGAGGCTGGCCTAGCGCCTGCACTCACTTAGTTCAGGTTAGATTTGGGGAGGAAATGAGATATCTGTAAGTCATTATAAGATCAACAAATAAGAGATTGACTTTGCCCTATCACAGCAAGAAGACACAACAAGAATACAGTATCTTCAGTAATGGTGGACACAATTCGCTTCTTTTCCTTATGAAAATGTATCTAGCTAGAAGGTCATTAGGTGAAGCTTGCTCAGAGCCAACCTCCACCAAATCTGAGAGGTCTAAAAACTAAGGTGCTGAGATATTTTAAACACCTAGGTGACTAGGAAGTTGTGTAAAGGAAACATGAGTCAGTCAGGGCCTACAGGCACCTTTGTTTCCATTTAGAAAAAGTTAATCTTTGTCAGAGGGGGAAGAAAGAAGTATAGACCTAGTCCATGTTGTGAGGAAATGCTAGTAGATATTAACCCTATCATACTACTATGTGTGCCTCAGTTTCCTTGGCTGTAAAATGAAGACAATAATATCTACCTCCCAGAGTTGTTGTGAAACTAAAATGAGATAAAACTTGCAAAGCACTTTGCAAACCTTAAAGTTCCATGTAAATACTAGATACCACTAAAGGATGTGTGTAAGGAGGATTTTGTTATCCTTTCAGAGTTTAATTTCCCAGGATCCACGGTCATGCGAATGTCTAATTTCCAGGTGTTTGATAATAACTCCCAGAATAGTCTCAAGGATCCTAGATAGTAATTCTTAGTATTATAGTGACAGACAGTCCTACTGAGGCTGTGCCATGAGATGTGGGAGTGACATAATTGATATTTACTGTACTTGAGCAGAATGGTGATATTGCCAAACTCAGCCTGTGAGCTTAGTGTTGGCAAGATGCCTTCTTTGTCTGATTACCCTATAAAAGCAAGTGAGCACTGGTCAGTGAATTTGGAAAAGATCCATATGGGGAAAAAGCATGGAAATCTGTGTGCCTCAACTGGCCCCCATTGAGGTTTGAGGGGACTTAGGGGAGTGCACAAGTGTGCCTTGATTGGCCCCATTGAAAAGTAGGGGTAGTTGCCCCACCTTCTCACTAACCCCTGCAAGAAGGGTGATTGGGGAATGCTGTGTAGGAGCTGGTTCTTCCAACAACCATTTGAGAAGACTAGACTAGAATAAAGCTGATTATTAACCTGCCCTAAGCTGCCTGTCTGACCAGATCAAGAGTGAAACTGTTAGAGGCTGGAGTCCAAGACCTCCTGTGTGAAACATAGGCTCACAGGCTTAGAGCTGAAAGGTACCTTGGACACTATCTAGTCCAACCCCTTCATTTTATAGGTGAAAAGGCTAAAGCTTTAAAAGATTAAGTACTTGCCTGGTGTTGCCTGATTTTGAAAAAATTGTCAAACACCTGGCCCACAGTACTCCTGATTAAAACATAATTTGGAGGAAGGGGGTGGAGGGAGGGGTGGCAACTAGGTGGTGCAATGAATAGAACACCAGCTCTAAAGGCAGGAGGAATTGAGTTCAAATCCAGCCTTAGATACTTACTAGCTATATCACCCTGGGCAAGTCACTTATTCCCCAATTGCCTTCCAAAAAAAGTATGTATGTGTACATATGTGTATGTACATACATATAAAATAGACATGTTATGTATACATATATAATTGGGAAATATTTAACAAAATAAGTAAAAACAAGAAGATACAGATAATATTACATTTTAAAACTAAGTGAATATATGGCTTACAGATGAATGGTTCCTGTTTCTATTTGAGTTAGATTCTACTGCTCTTTACTATCATTCTCTCTCAAAATCCAACAAATCTTGATTTTAAAAAAAATCAGAAAATGATGCATTTATAATAATTCATGTAATAAGGGACTGCCCAATAAGAGCTCTGCTTGATACATTCCCCATGTGGATTTGGACCAAATCTTTGCAAGTATTCTTTTACTGTTTACTGTGTATTAACCAAATAGTGAAGACAAAGATTTTGATTGGCTACTGAGAAAACTGGTTGTGCATTCAAAAGACACACTGGCTAAAGAAAAATGTTCTCTTTTTCTTCGTCCTCTCCTCCTTCCTCCCCCTTTCTTTCCTTGTCCTTCCCTCTCTCCATATTTGTCTCTGAAGTCTCAGATTAAGGTGAAAGTAGAGGTACATTCACATTTGCAAAATTGTTTATAGTTTTCTGCAAAACACTCAACAGAACATTTTGGGATGATTCAAACAATATTCTCCAAATTTTGAAGATTAAAAAACTGGCTCTGAGAGATGCAGTGACTTGCCTATGAGCACACAGTTTATAATTATCTGAGCTGAGATTCAAAATCAGGTTTTCTGCCTCCAGATCCAGAACTCTATCTATTATACTATCCTTCTCCTCAGCAAAGCATATATAAATATTTAAAATAAACATTCTTATTGACTGCATGTTGTAAGGGGAAGGCATGCTATTTTGATTCTCACTTTTTCACAAGTATAAAGGAGATATTAGATCCCCTTCCAATTCTGTTTCTGTCCACCCAGTTCTTGCAGTGTTTTTCCTCCTTCCACCAGACCCGAGATAAAGGATTGAGTGGGTGGGGGGGGACGTGGGGTAGGAGAGACTGTGGGGGATGGGAAGTTCTTGCAGTAGCTGCTAATCGATATTTGCTGATGTGCACTCTGTGGCTATCAGTTATGCACATTCAGTAATGGCTTCAAATGAACTTGCCTAGAGGAAACACACTTATGGCTTAGCATAAAATGTTGATGTAAAGATTTCTTCAAGGTCAGGGAGGTAGAAGGGCTTGAATGGTGAATTAGCTCCAGCTCAGAGGCTCTTTACCTCAACACCTGGAGGAAAATGAGTTCCACGTTCCTCCTTTCCCCGTGGACTCAGACCTCTTCTTTGGTATATGATAAATGAAAGAAACAAACATACACAAAAACATGTTGCTCACTTGTGCTCATGTTCTAAATACACGCTGTGTAAAGCCTGAATCAAGCAAGGAACTCCACACCCAAAGAAGTGGCTGAAGCCCAGGATGACACAATCTAGAGCATTTTACTACAATTGTCAAATTGCCAATTAAAAAGAAGAAAGAAATTGCTTAAAGGCTCTTTGTTACATAATAATGTTTTATTCAGAAGGAAAGGAAAAAGCCAGATTGTCACAAAAGGCAATTCTTATCCCTTTCCTTCTTAACCTCATAACCAAATAAATTCCTTACTCTTGTTCCCCCCCAACCCCAAAAAACCACCCCCAAATATATGGCTACCAGGCTGCCCCACCAGCAGCCAGTCAGCCTGTTAGTGATACGGAAGAGTTTCATCTCTCTCTCCAGAACAGCTGGAAATAGGGACTGAATCCAAAGCCTCCTCATTAGGTGGAGACAATTTTGGAGAGCAGTTTGTCTTTACTTTGTTTAAAGATCTGGGGGTTGAAGAGAACATTAAACACTCCTGATTACTGAAGAATTGAAGAAAAGAAACATTTCTGTCACTAAACTAAATTTTTAAATTTTTTTAAAGTCCAGATTCATGATCACTGATGTTAATATTTTTGGCCATTCTACTCTCTCCAGCAGAGAACTGGAAAACATTAGAAAAACAAGTGGACCTTATGACTTGGATCAAGCTTGTTTTTTAACATTCTTCCCTGTCTTACTAATATCCAGAACTTGCCCCCATGTTCAGACACTACAGCTGTTCTCAGAAAGAAGTAAACACAAAACAAAGAGTTCTGTAGTGTAGCTAACTCTATTTGAAAGAGTCCTGTTTTTCTTAGGACATTCTGCAGTTAGTACATTAAGATCAACCTGTGTGACAATGGACAGATCGCTTAACCTCCCTGGGCCTTGGAGTCCTCATTTATAAAATAATTTGTAAAATGAAGAAGTTGGACTATATGGTCTTTGAGATCCCTTTGTCAACTCTGAAAATACATGACCAAGGAGTCCCAGAGGTTATGCAACCACTGTTAACTCTGAAAAGTAACATTAAATTAAATTAAAATAAAAAGCAAATAGCTAACACTGGTTAGAAGCAAAAAGCTTTCTTTATTCCATTGGAGGAGGGAAACTAGATATGCATGTTGGGGTCTTTATAGGAAGAAGTCCACTACAGGGAGGGGAAGCCTTCATACATACATACCAGTGGCTAGACAAGGAAACACCCAGTGAACTGTAGCTGTGCCAGTGAGGGGGCTAACAGCAACAAGGAGGTGAACTTGATTCATAGCAGGGTTTCATGACCAGAGAGTGGTTCCTACAGGTGCTTGTCCAAATTGCTGCAGCAGAGTTCATCCAGAGGGTGAGCACGAAGGATCGTTGTTATGCCAAACTCAGAGCACAGCTTGCTTGCTGGATCTGGACTATGGAAAAGAGTATCTCCTAATTGTAAAAAGAGAGGAGTGAAAAAGAGGAGTGGTTTTGGCATGGAAATTTTGATATTGTCTGATTTTATAGCTACAGTGACGTCCTGTGATACTATAGTGTTGCCCCTATACCCTTCTGCCTCTTCATAACTAGCTGTTATATCTAAAGAACTATGGGGTAAATAGTAAGGAGAGGAAAAACAAACAAATAAAAACATGAGTAGGCAAGACCATGTTTTCTTGCCCTTTATGGTGGGTACCTAGGCTACTCGTCTCCTCATTTTTCAAAAATTAAAATCCACACTCTTTGATTGTGCTCAAGAAAATTCTCCATCTTGGAAGAACATTTCATATGGTATGGAATTCATGCCTTAGAAGTCCCCTATGGTCCTTCCTTCTGATTCAGTGGATTCTCTAAGAGCCCCCATTTAAGGAGTGCCCTCAATGAGCATCTCTTCATTTCTCACCAGACTGTAAACTAGATTTCTTCATCATACCTCCCTCTATTTTTATCTCCATTTTGCAAATGAGGAAACTGGGGCTCTGCAAAGTTAAGTGCTTTTGGTCACACAATTAGGAATTGTCAAAGGTGGTGTTTTAAACCAGCTTTTAGGACCCTCAGTTCATAGCTTTAGAAGAACTTTATATTCTTTTCCAAATAAAATTTACACATTTTGGTATTTAGTGACTTTAATGCAAAGAAAGGCATAGGTTAAGATGGCAAAAAGTATGATAGAGAACTTGATTCCTTAATGAGGAATGAAAGAGTCAAAACAGTTTTGAATCTATATAGCATGAATACTTTCATTGAGGAAAGAATTGGGAAGCTGAACGTGGTGAACACCAAACATGTTCATGACAATAAAACTAGTTCTATTTTAACAGATAGGAAATGTTTCATTACTGATGTTGGAGTCACTCCTGAATCATTTGTCTGTGTATAGTCAGATCACTGACTTGCTAAGAAAGAATAAAAACGAGGGGAAAATATAGTTTGCAATTAAAACAACTTCAACCAGATCTCTTTAAGCAAGTTACTGATTTCAAAAAAATGGGAAATATATTTAGAGAGGACATGAACACCAGTTCTAACAACTTTATATAGAATTTTGACAGGTATAAGTAAATTGTCATAACAAAAAGACCAAAAGAGACAAAAATTTTATTTACTTGTTAAGGGCACACAGATACAGAAAACAAGGGTAAAGCTAGTCTAAATTACACTTTTTTTTCTAAATCCTATAGAAGAAGTTGGTGGAAGATTATGAATAGCATTTCCTCATAATACAGTAAGAGCAGTAAAAGAAAAACAAGTCAGAGGAAAGCATAGTGAGCCTAACTAAACAAAGTCATCCTGAGGACATTTAAAGATTAAACTGGAAGGAGAATAAAAAAACAGATAAAAGGTAGATTTGCAAAGATTTTTATAGCTCATTTTTTTGCCATCACCTGAATTGAAAAAAAAAAAATGGCTAAAGCAGCTGGATTAGACCAAGGATATGCAGAAGATACTTGTGTTAGAAGTGATAGAATTTTGAAAGCATTGAGAGACTAATTCTCAAGGTCACTCAGGGAGAAATGGATACTAAAGGCTTGGGGGCAAAAGTTGGACCTTATTACATCCCTTTTCCTGAAGGAAACCAAGAGAATACCAAGAGCTAACTACAGTTTTATTTGCACACTTTCTCATCTGTAAAAAATTTTTATGAGAATAATCTGCATGCATAGTGATATTCCACCACAGACATCTTTAGGACTGCAAAATGGCCTGAAAATGTAGAGAACCCAAGAATTCACTGTTCTTGTTGCTTGTTGGTAACAAAAAAGCATTTGATTTAGTAAAGAAAAACATTTAAACCCTCCAATAAGTTGATGCCTATACTCAACATATACATATGTATGTATATATACATATATATATATTTTTTAAAAACTCAAATGAGGCCCCCAGATATATCCTTATAGTGAACTCATAGTAAGAAATGGTTTTAACGGTGAGGAACTTGCGACCTCAAAGTCACATGTGACTTCTAGGTCCTTGAGTGTGGCCTTTTGACTGAGTTGAAGTTTTACAAAACAAATCCTTTTATTAAGGGAATTTGTTCTGTGAAGTTTGGATTCAGTCAAAGGGCCACACTTGAGGATCTAGAAGACCACATATTGCCTCAAGGGTGTAGGTTCCCCACCCCTGATAGAAAATACAGCCCGAGGACCCTCAACACTCCTGAATGTGACCTAACCTGGATTAAAATTTGTTGGGAAATATTTAGCAAAACAATAAAGGTGAAATAACATAAAAATAATATTACATTTTAAAATAAGGTCAATATGTAGCCCCCAGGGATCCTTATGCATGAATTAAAGGCCACTGTTTTTGAGTTTGTCTCTACTGGTTTAGAATTCTGTAAAAGATCATTCATTGGAGAAAAATGTTCAACTCCATGGGACAATAATAATAATACTTAACATTTATATTGTATTTTAAGGCTTACAAAGCACTTTACAACTATTATCTCATTTTATCCTCATTACAACTGAGAGGTAGCTTCTATTATTATTGCCTTTACAGATGAAGAAACTGAAGCAGTAATTGACTTTGCCAGTGTTGCACAGCTAAGAAGTGTCTGAAGCCATATATGAATTCAGGTCTTTCTGACTCCGGGGCCTGTGCTACCTAGCTGCCCAAAAGATAATATATCTACTACGGTATTAGATTATTTAAAGAGGCCTGTTCACTGAAGGGGCATTACCTCACTCTAATTAAGTACCTGAAGGCCTGAGCCTAAAAGGGATAGGGTCTCACATTCCATCCTGGGCCATCTCCAGTCATCCTGATGAATATCTGGTCACTGAATCCAGATGGCTCTGGAGGAGAAAGTAAGGCTGGTGACCTTGTGTAGCCCTCCTTCACTCAAATCGAAGTCAACTTCAAGTCATGTCATCATTTCTCTGATGTCATAGTCCTCTTTGAAAACAAAGGACAAATACATAGAAAGATAATCTTGTGGAGAAAATTATGCATATTTGCATTTCATTGTGTAAAAACTATAATTTGTACAATGTTCCCAAAGGACCACATACTCTTCTACTAATTTGTCTATATTGTTTGCGTTCCACTGTGTTTTCTTTGTTAGTGTCAATGATCAGGTTTCTTTCAGTCAGGTATGATAGTGATTTTAAACCCCGAAAAGAGGGACTTTTACTTGATCTGAAATTTTGTTTAATTTTATTTTAATACATAGGGAGATTTTAAGGTTCATATAGATAATATAAATACATATAGCATTTAAATAAGAAATCTCTTTTTAAAATATCCCAAGCATATACTACGTACAGACATAAAATTTACATATATTACTACATCAATTTCATGTGGAGTCAGAAGATGAGTTTTAACACTTACTAGCTATTTGAATAAGAGCAAGTCACTTCATATCTCCAAAACTTAGATTATTCATATGTGAAATGGGGATAATTACACCTCCCGGGGTTGTTGTGGGGAAAATATTGTAAAGATAAAATTTTTTTCATTACTTTTGACTATGTCTACATAATAAACATTAATGTGTATACTTCTATCTAAGAATCTAAATTAGTATGACATTAAGATGATGTAGCATGTATTTTGATGAAATAAAAACAACTTAAATACTATTGTCATGTGATTGGACTGGGAGTCAGGAAACTTGGGTGCTACTTCTGCCTTTGCTACTCAATGTGTAATATTGGGAAATTACTTAACTCCTCAGGGTCTTGGTTTCTTCATTTTGATGATGGGATTGGCTTTAAGATCATCTCTTGCTCTAAAATTTTGATGGATTAGAAAAGACTGTCAGAATCACAGAATCTTACTCAGAGTTGAAATGGACCTCAAAGGTTGCCTAGCTCACCCCTTGCCCCAATAAAAACCTTCTCAACAATATATTTGACAATACATCTAACAAGGGATCATCTATTCTCCATTAGAAGAGCTCTAATGATGGAGAGCACATTACCATGTGAGATGGCTCATTCCATGCTAGAAGAGTTCTTATTGTTAGAAAACTTATATGAAGGTAAAATCTGTTTCTCTCCATTTTCTATCCATTTTGACCACTGGGGCCAAAATAGAACAAGACTTAATCCTGTTCACATCAAAGTCCTTCCCCCTAAGGGTTCTTTTTTTCTAGACTCAGTATTCCTAGATCTTTAAACTGATCCTTGTGAAAAATGGTCTTTGGTTTTATCAGTATCCTTGTCTGGACGTGTTCTAGTTTGTCAGAGTCTTTATTTAAATACATTCCAGAACTGAATGGAGCATTCTGTGTAGGTATGAACAGAGAAACATATAACAGGAGAGGGGAACCTGCAGCTTCAAGACCACATGTGGCCCTCTAGGTCCTCAAGTGCCGCACTTTGATTGAATCTAAACTTCACAGAACAAATCCTCTTAATAAAAGGATTTGTTCTGTAAAACTGGGACTCAGTCAAAAGGCCACACCCAAGGACCTAGAAAGAATGCCACATGTGGCCTTGAGGCCACAGGAGTACAGTGGAACTCTCACCTTTCTTGTTTTGTCACTCTTTTTCCACTAACAAGATCTAAAATCAAGTATGCTTTTCTGGCTGCCATGTCACTGTTGATATAGTGAGTTTGCTGTCCTCTAAAAACCCCAATTCTTTTTCTAATGAGCTGTAATATAATCATACCACCCTGATTCTATATTTGTGCAGTTAATTTTTTGAATATGAACAGTACTTTATAGGTTTTATTTCTTTTAGAAAGTTTAGGAACTGTTTTTTCTCTTTACTTTTTCCTTGGCCTTTCTGCTTGCTACAAACACCTTATGAAAGTTTAGTTGAAAAAAATTGGCACAATGAATGTGAAAAAATGTTCTGTCCTCTAAAGGACCCCATGGGCATTGTCCTAGATTATGAGTCAATAGATGGTAAGAATTTATTTAAAAGTGAAGGGTTTTTTTAGTCTAGTTTTTTAAAAAGAGAAATAAGAAGGAATTTTCCACTTAATAGCTTATATTTATACAATACCTTAATATTGTAAAATGCTTCACATATGTTACAAATACAAAATTCACAAAATGGGGGTCCAAAGTAATCATTTATTCTTTTTCTAAAGAGCTCTTTTTGTTTATTTTGAATTTAATGATTCAGATAAATGCTTGCTATGGTATTTTACTACAGATTTAGATTAAAATAAATACTTTACTTTTAATATTATAATATTGTTTCATGATTTCTAAAACTTTGTATACTTTGTGCTGAATAAAGAAAAAATTAAATGTGTTTTTAAGTAATGAAAATGAAATAGTTTTTGTTGGTGTAACAAAGGGAATGATTTAAAAATTGAATTTTATTCTCCTCTTTACATTTTTTTTAAAATGGGGCACAATTATTATAATTGCAAGAGAAAGTAATATCTTTGTAAATGGTAGTTTTGTAGTTTTCTTAACCAGGAAATGCACAAATAGGCAAAGGGCAGGAGGTGTTATAAAAAACTTTGATCTCTAAAGTGCACACAGATGTATATTTTATGCAGTGGGTGTACTACTAGAAAATTAGGTGTAAAATATTCTTTACATGTAATTGGAAAAAAACCCATGAAATACTATGAGGGGGAAAAAAACTTATATGGCCATTTTCTATGAGTTTACCTGCCTATGTATGTGTGGAGAGAAGGTAGTTAAATCCAACAGGGGAGAAGAGAGCTCTTCCTTAGTGAAAGGGGTCCCTAAGTCAATGAGAGAGTATTTACCATTTTAGTAATAGAACTAGATTGTGTATAGAATAGTAATAGAATAGATTAGTAATAGAATAGATTGTGTATTTATTCAAATGATAACCTAGATTTCATTTTAAAGTAGGAAGGAGAGGTTTATTTGAAAATAGGCAGCTAGCATAGTGGCATGGATTGGTGCATTTTTCATGAGAGCATCTTAGCACTGACACCAAGCTGAAGGTGCATAGGAGGAAAATGTAACAAAGTCAGAATTGGAAAATGAAACAATGTTAGAGGGAGATACTTCTCAGATAGAACCACACCCAATCCTAAGGTGGAAATAGGAGAACCAGGAGGGAAACACAGTGTTTAGGGAGATAATTGAGGGTTTTACTCAGTAGAAAGTCACATATTTGAGTTCATTCACCCAAAGGATGGGAGAATCATTAATATTTTGGATGCTGAGAATCAGTGATGAAGAAGTGGGAGGAGTATCTATTGACGGTGTGGATTGCTTAAAAGTCCTAGGTATTAGAATCTTTTTGTACAGCAAACTTTTAGATATTACAATATGCAAGGAGGTAACAATATAACTAATCTTGTTAGCTTTGGCTGCAGAAGGATGCACTAAGTAGTATCCTACTGACTTTATGTGGTCTAGTGGAGATAGATCCTGGTAATCATTTAGGGACTGTATAAGAAAGTTAAATGAGGAGGTAATGAAAACTGCCATAAGGATCCAAAAATATAATGGGACTCAGTACACAGTTATTGATTTAGCCAATGCTTTCTTTACTATCCCAATAGATTCTAAACAATGGGACCAATTTGCTTTCACTTGGCAGGGCAGACAGTATACTTTTACATGCTTGACACAAGGATATCTACATAGCCCCACTATTTGTCATAAGATTGTCACTGAACATTTGGCTGAATTAGTACTACCTGGTGTACAGCTTACCCACCACATAGATGATATTATGATACAGGGGAAAAATGTAAAAGAAGTGGAGAAGAATTTGATGCTTTTAATTGAGCATATGAAAAGCAAAGGGTAGGAAATTAACCTTGTAAAGATTCAAGGGCCAGCTCAAACTGTAACATTTTGGGGTATACAATGCAATAAGGGGTATGAAAAATTCTCTCGCAAGCCCATCAAAAGGTTCCAGATTTTCCTATCCCCACCAATAAGAAAGAGGCCCAAAAGTTTATATTATTTTTTTGGATATTGGTAAAATCACATACCACATCTAGGAAAAATTTTGAAACCCTTTTGAAAAGAAGTTGTTAGCTGCATATTGGGCTTTAGTAGAGACTAAACAATTGACTTTGGGACATGAGGTAATATTAAGGCCTGGAATCCTGATTATAACCTGGGTCGTGAGTACCCCTGCTTCTCACAGAATTGGACATGTGCAAGAGGCTAGCATAATTAAATGGAAATGGTATATTCAAAATAGATCTAAAATTGGCAAAAGTGGAGTTTCTGCTTTACATGAATCTATAGCAAACATAGGTACTGAGAGAAATGATACACCTCTGAACCAAAGCAACAGTTGGTACAGACCTTGGTAAAATGGAATGAGGGATATGATGGATTAACTGAAGGATAAATGAGACTTGCATGGTTTACTGATGGGACAGAAAAATATTTGGGCCACAAAAGACGTTGGAAAGCAGTAGCCTGTAACCCATGTAATAAGTGGACTGTGGAAAGTATTGGGATAGGTAGAAGTAGTCAATATGCTGAATGCATGGCAGTATATCAATCTATCAAAACAGAACAAGGAGGACAGTGTCATATATTCACTGATTCATGGGTGGTAGCTACTGGGTTACCTACATGGATGCACATGTGTAAAAATCAAAATTGGGAAATTCATGGCAAACAAGTCTGGGACAAAAAATTTGAGGAAGATATATGGGACATGCTTTTGGTTACTAATTTGTCAATTTTTCATGTAGATGCTCATGTGGCCCTCACCATGCCAGAACATGAATACAATGCACATGTTGATCAACTATCAAAGATTGCTACTCAACATATTGTCCTTACTCTGATACCAACTGCTGATCCAGTACTAGCAAAATGGGTCCATCAAACAGCTGGCCATTTAGGAGTTCAGGTCACATACCCATGGGCACAAGACTGAAGTACTCATATCTCTTATTCATTGTTAAAAAAAGTAGTAGAGGAATGTTATATATATCAGCTGGAAAAAAGGAATGAACTGTTCCTTGAGTAGCAACTGGAGAGATAGCAAGGGGAAAAATACCAGACCAAATTTGACAAATAGATTACATTGGACCCTACTCCAAGATAAAGAATGCAAATTTATATGTACTTGTGTTGACACCTGTTCAGGTGTACTAGTGGCTAGTCCCTATAAGAATGTGACCCAGAAAAACACCTGTAAAACTCTAGATATCATGTCTATATTATAGGGGTTCAATGCAGATTCAAAGTGACAATGAGTCACATTTCAAAGATAATGAAATGAAGAGATATTGTATATCAAACTGAATATTGAGTGGATATATTATGTTCCATATTATCCATAAACATCTGGGTTAATTGAAAGAATGAATGGATTAGTGAAAGAACAGTTAAGGAAGTTAAGTTCTAATAATTCTTATCAACATTGGAAAGATAATTTGTTCATTTCTTTATGTAATTTGAATAATGGACCATTGGGAGGAAGTATACCTCCAGCTAGAATGATGACCCCAAATCTGCAGATTAGAAAACAGCAAACATATAAGGTCCCAAATATTGAGTATTGGACTGTGAGGCCAGATGTCCCAGCACTGTATACAGGGACACCTGGTTTGGCAGGTTGTGATTTATATTGTTTAGAGGACTTTTGGTTGAATAGTAAAGAAATAAGAAAATTCTCTACTGGAATATGTATGAGAATCCCTAAAAATAATTTTGGACAAATATTACCTAAATCAGGATTAGCAGCTCAAGGAAGACATGTATTGATTGGAGAGATAGATTCTGTTTATCAAGGAGAAATTATTGTGACATTCCAAAATTTAGGTGAAGAACCCACACAATTTTGTAAAAATGATAGAATAGTTCAAGTGATTATTATTCCTTGTGTAACAATATCCCTTGTGAAAACTGACCCTCCTTCCACAGTAACTAACAGAGGAACTGAAGGATTGAGTTCTCTATTGATAGAATAAAATTGGGAGCTAAAATATGGGTAAAATGGAAGCCAAACCATGTTTCAAAGGTTGTGGAAATTATAGCACATGAGAAAAATAATAAAGATAATATAAATAAATAAAGATAATATACATAAGATAATATAAATAAAGATAAAGATAATAAACTGTTGTTTATTCAGGAGATGTTTACCAAATTGTGCCCTTACATCATATATTCTACTGTGAATGAGGCTACAATAGTGGGTTCATGGACCCCAGAAGCATGGCTGACTCTTTGCCTACCCTGCTTCTGGTTATTGTCTCCTTGCTTCTTTTTGGCTTTTTGTCTGTTAAATTTGTTTGCTGGATGTGTTTCCTACAGTCTTAGTACCCTTCACCTGCAGATCCCTGATTGCTTAAGCTGGATGTCACCCCCTGTCCATGACTGTGAAGTGTCACCCCTGAACGTGGCATCTACCAATCTCCAGATGCCAGCTAAAGCACTGACCTCTCGAATAGGACCTCTTGGCACAGCAATAGCTATAAATCCAATTTCAGCAGGAAGCAGCTAAAGAAGAAGAGATCTTTGTCCCTTATCCTAACATTTTAGGCCCCATTCATTCTAAGAGGGAATGATGGGTTGCTTGTCCTCAAGCCCCACCCTAAGATATTGTTTTATGTGCTTATTTTGTATGATCCCTATTACAATTCTGCTGATACCAGTTGCCCCACCAACCTAAGTAATGGATACAAAAGATTTTAGGATTGAATGTGATGATAATTTAAATGGGAAGTCTTTTCCTTTCATTAATAGAAGCTTACTAAATGGGTGGAACAGCAAGGGTGGAATAGAACAGGGAGGAAGTTGGTGAGAGCAGTTAGAGCAGAAGGAGGAGAGGACACAGGCAAGGAGACAGTAGGCTAGTGAGTGTTTGTGGGAAGGCTTGGGCATGGCTTTGTCACCTGTAGTGCTAATGTGTATTGACTTCTTGGTTACTATGACAGCTTTGGCTTTCTGGTGTCTGAATAAATGTTTTTCTTCTTCCTTCTCTATGGAGAGTCTGTATACTTTGTGATTCAGAGCTACGCTGGTATATTCATCATCACTGTTGGTGCTGTGAATATTGCCTTGGCAATACAACATGTCACCCAACTCGAAGGTGGCCTAGCGCTACCAGACCTTAAACTGTACTATAAAGCAGCAATTATCAAAACCACTTGGTATTGGCTAAGAAACAGAGAGGTAGACAAGTGGAATAGACTTGGCACTCAAGATGCAGTAGGCAAGGAATATAGCAACCTTCTGTTTGATAAACCCAAGGACCCCAGCTTCTGGGATAAGAACTCATTGTTTGACAAAAATTGCTGGGAAAACTGGATAACAGTGTGGCGGAAATTAGGCATAGACCCATACCTGACACCGTACACAAGAATAAAGTCCAAATGGGTACATGATTTAGGTATAAAGATTGATACCATGAATAAACTGGAGAAGCAAGGAATAGTGTATTTATCAGATCTATGGAGAAGGGAAGAATTCTTTACTAAAGGAGAGATAGAATGCATTATGAAATGCAAAATGGATAACTTTGAGTACATTAAACTGAGAAGTTTTTGCACAACCAAACCCAATGCAACCAAAATCCGGAGGGATGTAGTAAATTGGGAAAAAATTTTTACAGCTAAGCTCGGGGATAAAGGCCTCATTTCTAGAATATATAGAGAACTGACCCAAATGTATAATCATACAAGTCATTCCCCAATTGATAAATGGTCAAAGGATATGAACAGGCAATTTTCAGAGGAAGAAATTAAAGCTATCTATAATCATATGAAAAAATGCTCTAAATCACTATTGGTTAGAGAGATGCAAATCAAAACAACTCTGAGGTACCACATCACACCTATAAGATTGGCAAACATGACAGAACAAGAAAATGATAAATGCTGGAGAGGATGTGGGAGAGTTGGAACACTAATTCATTGTTGGTGGAGCTGTGAGCGCATCCAACCATTCTGGAGAGCAATTTGGAACTATACCCAAAGGGCTACAAAAATGTGCATACCCTTTGACCCAGCAATATCGCTACTAGGACTATATCCCCAAGAGATCATAAAAATGGGAAAGGGTCCCACATGTACAAAAATATTTATAGCAGCACTCTATGTAGTTGCCAAAAACTGGAAGTCAAGGGGATGTCCATCAATTGGGGAATGGCTGAATAAATTATGGTATATGAATGTAATGGAGTACTATTGTGCCATAAGAAATGATAAACAAGAAGACTTCAGAGAGGCCTGGAAGGACTTATATGACCTGATGCTGAGTGAAAGGAGCAGAACCAGGAGAACTTTATGCACAGCAACAACCACAGTGTGTGAGAGTTTTTTCTGGTAGACTTAGATTTTTGTAATAACACAAGAACTTCTGAAAAAAAAAAAAAATCCCAATGGTGGACCTCAAGGCAAAATGCCTTCCACACTCAGAGAGAGAAATATGGAAGTCACTCACATAATGTAGCAGATCATGTTTGTGTATGTGTATCTGTTTGTGTATCATGTTCTGATTTGTTATACGGATTCTTTCATTTATCTTAGTCTGACTACATAGCATGACTATAGTGAAAATATACTCAATAGGAAAGTATATGTAGAATCTATACAGAATTGTATGCAGTCGTGGGGAGGGAGGGAGGTAGTGGGGGGTGGGTGGGAAGGGATAAAATCGCAATTGTATGGCAGTGATTGTTAAACATTAAAAAAATAAAAAAATTAATAAAAAAAAAAATAAAATAAAATAAACATGTCACCCAACTCTAACCTGTGGCTCCAAGAAGCTATAGTATACACAGCAGCCATACCTCAGTAAACCATTTCAACATACCAGCTAAAACAAGTTGAGGGCAACTGATAAGCCTTAAACCTTTTGGTGAGTTAGGGGGATGGCTACCCCAAGTATGTGAAGGCTTCCCATGGCAGAATGGGCAAAGGAAAACAATTTGTTCCAGTGGCCATGAAGGCCCTGAAATAGAAGCTATGTACGACTAAGAGCTTGGTCAGACATTGAAAAAACCAAGGTTATGCATTGCGTTCTAAGTAACATACACACACACATAGACACACACATACACCTGTCTAGGCCAATGTTTTTAATTTTCTAGAATGAAGATATCATAGGATTTTCAAATTATTGCTGGGCTATAGTTGTGTTTAACTTTTATTTTAGTAGTACAGGGTTCTTAATTTTTTGGGTAATAGATTCCTTTGATAGACTTGTGAATCCTATGGATCTCTTCTCAGAATTAAAGTTTGTTGTCTAACATTGAAGGAAATACTAAATTTCAATTAGAAGTTAGTGTAAATAAGGTGTGATATTTTTCCCCATCCAAGTTCATGGACTCCTTGAAATCTATCCATGTACCCCACGTTAAGAACCCCTAACCTAGAGAAATTTTTAATCTTAGCTAATTAATAGGAGAAATGAAACTATAATACAAGTCTTCTGCCTCCCAGTTCAGTGTTCTGCCATAACAGAGGTATTCTTTATTTAAGGAACTGGATGATCTGTTTTGAACTTAGTGGATGAGGGTATCAGTGTGTTATGTAAAATATTCAGTTATGCCACTATTCTGAGGATAATGATAAGAAAAGAATGTCAGGTAGTACAAAAGTTTTATTATGATAAACAAAGAATGTTAGGTAGTTCAGAGGGGAACATTAAATGTGTGGCACAATGGAATGAACACCATAATCCCTTTATTTATTTTTCCATCAACAAGCCCAGATCTGTGTTCACAGGTGCCTCTTTCAGGATCAGAGCTAATAACATCTCCTCTTTATATTTCTTTAGTTCCTTCCCCCTCTTCTACTCCCCCCCCCCCACAAAGGCATTACTTCTTTGTTTGGTTTGTTTTTTTTGTTCCATTCCCCTTCCCCCTTGCAAAGAGCTCGCAACCATAAAAGGCTTTTCTTTTAAAAGAGTTTATTACAGCACAGTAAAAGGAAAACATACTTAGGGCTAAAATGAAAAAGGGAAAAAATGATGATGTTAACAGAAGCCTGGCCATGAATAGCTGTCCTGCTCACAAGTATACTGAAACTCGTTTTTAATCTATCTTGGTTCTACCTTCTCTCTAGCCTAGCCAGACTGTCCTATCTTATAGATCTTCCTGAGTCCTTTCCCAGACATTCATTTCCCACTCTCACTCTCTCTCCCTCCCCTTCAACTTTCTGGAGCTGCTCTTTTTCAGAGAATAATAATATAAACTTCATAGAGTTGTTCAGAAGATCAAATGAGATCATGGAAAACACTGCATAAATGTTATTATATTAAACATCCTCCTGAATTAGAATAGGGGAGTCACAGTTCATAGATTTATAGCTAGAAAAGACCTTCGATTTCGTATAGTTCAAAGTCTTATTTACAGGTAAGGAACTTGAGGATAAGAGAAGTGATGGTATTTGTCCAATGTCATATAATGGCAGTAAGTAACAGAGCTCAGGGTTTGAACTAAGGTCCTTCAATTAGGGTTACTCACTGAAGCAACTAGAACGAAGACTTTGTGAAATCAAGGGAATTTAAAATAGGAAAGGATATTTGTTTATTTTTTCCTGCTATTTTAGTTATTCAATCTAGAATCTGCATTGGGGCAGCTAGGTGGCACAGTGATAGAGTGTTGACCTTGGAGTCAGGAAGATCTATCTTCCTGATTTCAAATCTGGCCTCAGACACTTACTAGCTGTGTGACCTTGGGCAAATTCATTTAACCCTCTTTGCCTCAGTTTCCTCATCTGTAAAATGAGCTGGAGAAGAAAACAGCAAACCACTCCAGTATCTTTGCCAAGGAAATCCCAAATGGGATTTCCCACAGAGAATTGGACATGACTGAAAAGTGACTGAATGACAACAAAAGAATCTGCACTAGAGAAGTGAGAAAGGAGGAAACCCACTCACAAACATGTGTCCTGCAAAGATTTATTAGGTGTTCTTTACAGCCAAGTGGAGATAGGGGTGCGATGATGCAGGATTCCAAATCTGCATCTAGTTTGGGCTGATGAATAGTGTGCCATTTCTCTAGATGACTTTCCGGGACAGGAAAATCCCATCTCTGACATGTATTGAAGTTGTTCCCTTCTTTGAGGGGGTTCCAGGATTGGTGACTGGGAAATCCAGATGTTATCAGTTACCACTACCTCAAAATCTGCCCTTTGGGGTTTTTGAGTACAATGATAGATAGAGGAGAATGAGAGTTTGAGATTTAAAATGGTTTCCAATTTACTCAAGGTTAGTTAACAATTGGGATATAGAAGATCTTGCGTGTCATACTATAAAATTGAGTGCTAAAGTGCACATTGGTATATTGTGTTGCTGAATTTTTGACTGGTATTTATTAAAAGTGGCTACAAACTTCCAGAATGAGGCCAGACCCAGATTAAAATGTAATGGAATGTTTTATATGTGTATATGTATGTATGTACACAGGCACGCACATACACACACACCTATTTGTGTCTAGTAGTAGCCATCTGGGGGAGACGGAAGAAAAAAGGAAAAAAAAGAAATTTATGTGATAATCTTTTTTTTTGATATTTTATTTTTTATTTAATTTTGTTTTCAGTTTTCTACAATCACTTCCATTTATCTTAGATTTTTTCCCCTCTCTTCCCCTCCTTACCCCCTCCCTCTCCGCTCCCTCCCCAGATGGCATGCAGTCTTATATAGGTTCTACACATACATTCCTGTTAAATACATTTTCACCTTAGTCATGTTTACATGATAATCTTGTATATTTGAAAGCAATAGCAAGTTGTGCATAGTGAATTTGTAGTTTCATGTGCAATCATCTTTTTATATTTTACTATGTTATGGAAGTGCTTATTTTACTCCATGTTAAAAATAAAATAAATTTTAAAAAAACTTTAGAAAATTAAAAATTTATATAAAACAAAAATGTAATTGGGAAATTTTTAACAAAGTAAATAAAAATACAACATAGATAATGTTACTTTGTCATTTTCTAAGTTAACATGTCTCTATTTGGTTTTGACATCACTGGTATAGAATACTGTACTAGGCTAGTGTGGGGAACACAAAGATGAATAGGACCCCTATGCTTAGTCTCTTATAGGTCACAGTCAAATAGAATGAGAGGAATCATATACAAATAACAGTAACATTAAATGAAACACGATGAGAGCAAAGTGCTACAGAACCTTGACTGGTTAGGTCAAGTAGGTTTCCTGGAGGCCGTGCCACCAGCTTGAATGCTAAGTAGAATATCAAATAGACAGAAAAGAAGGGAAGTCATTTCAGGCACTACTGGTCATGTACAAGGTTCACAAATTGCCCAGGGAATCCAGGTCAGAGGAAGGAGGAATAGTGGCTGTGCAGGCCTCATAAACCTGGTTCCAAGGCCTTGTGAAAACCATTCTCTTCTTTACACACCACATTTCCCCATTGATTCTGACAACCCTCTTCAGTCATATTTATTTCTTGCATAACTAAAATCCTCTCTTCCTGGAGGCCTAGCTGAGCTCAAAATAAATAACTAAATGTGCAGGAATCAATCAACATGTATTAAGCACCTACTATGTGCACTTTACTAAGTGCTGGGGGTATAAAAAAAAGGGGAAAAATGCCTTCAAGGAGCTCACAATCTAATTGGGGAGCTGAGAGATGAATTGTCTTGTGCATGGATCAGCAAGGGTGTCATTGTCAGTGGGTGGAATTGGGGAAAGGACTAAAGTATAAGAAGACTAGAAAGGCTGAAAGGGGCTAGGTTATGAAGGTCTGAACACCAGAGGATTTTGTATTAGATCCTGGGTGATTGGGAGTCACAGGAGTTTATTGAGTGGGGGAGAGGTGTGACATGGTCAAACATGTGCGCTAGGAAATTACTTTGGTGGTTGAATATAGGATGGATTACAGTGGGGGAGAGGGTTGAGGGAGACAGACCCACCAACAGGCTATTGTAATAGTCCAGACATGAGGTGATGAGAACCTGCCCCATGGTGGTCTCTGTGTTAGGGGAGAGAAGAAAGAGATAATGCAAGAAGTGAAATTGAAAGACTGGTAACAGTTTGGATATGTGGGAGTGAGAGCTAGGAGTTTAGGATGACATTCTAGGTTGCAAACCTGGGGGATTGAGAGGATGGTGTTTGTTGCCTTTGGCTGTAATAGGTAATTTTGGGGGTAGGTTTTAGGGGCAAAAATGAGTTTTGTTTTAACATTTCTACTGGGCTTCCAACTCAAGTTGTCTGAATGGGATGCAAGATGGGAAAATTTTTGAGGGACAGATATTGGGAGATCCTAATCAAGGGAAGGAACCAGCAGGGAACAGAAATTTCTTGGTGCTTGCCAGCATTGTCATCCTTGAAGGCTGAGGTGGTTGTGGTGAAGGGGGTAGTTTCCTCAGTAGGCTTAGATCCCTCAAGTGAGGTCCAGGGAGTTAAACTAGATATATTTGTAGCTTGGGGTGGAGCAGGAAGGAGAGGCTGGAGGAATGGGATTGGGAGATCAGTAGTACTGATGGGCTAGGATAAGGAAATTAAATTGGCAGGTTAAATTTATTAAAATATCTAATGGAATGGGATAAAAGTAACTTATTCACGGAGAAAAGGAATGTAATAGGTTTTAATGTAAGAAAATGGAACAAGGTCGGTAATGATGGGAGTGGAAGCAAGAGGGAAGAGGTAGCTCGTATACTGGAGTAATCAACAATTTATATTCAAAATGATTAACAGTTCGATGAGCACTGGGCTAGGAACAGGGTAAGAAGATTGTCCGCCTGGAATTACAATAGATTTTTGAGAATTCCATCATATATTGGTGGCATAGGATTTGGCTATACCCCCAAATAAGAAAACAAGCACTGAAATCAAGACTCTTCCATCCTCATTTCTTTCCCTTAAATTCTCTACTACCAATTACTCTCCCTCTCTGGGTCTGTTTCCTCATCTGTGAAATGAAAGAATTGAAGAGACCTTTTTTGTCCAATCCTAACAATCCCATTCATTAGTGCTACCTATTCCTCTCACAGGGTACTTGGTCTTAACCCAGGGAAGCTCAGGCGCTAAGTGTCTGCCATGCTCAGGAGACCCTAACAAGTGACCACAATCAGAGGGCTTAAGAAGAAGGACAGTAGCCTCTTCCAGATTTACAGATGGAAAGGACCTTGGAGGCCCCCTCCCCACTTTTTTTTCTTTTACAGATGAGGAATCAGAGGTGACTTGTCCAAGGTCCCCACACAAAGTCGGAGGTGGGGGAGTAGGTGGGGGAGAGGATAAGAACTAGAATTCGTGGTAGTTTGTAGGGTTTTGGAGCAGAGATGGCTCCGGAATGGACTAGGTCCCAGATCCTCGGAGCACCCCAATCCCCATGGCCCCTCCCCGTGATCTCTGGGGCCACATAGGAGGAAGGGGGAGGGGCCGGGTACTTCGCACACCACAGGGTTCAGGTTCGGGTCCCGGTCGTAGTGCGGGGGTGGGGTGGTGGAGGGGGCGCGCGGGGGGGGGGTGCGCGTGCTCGCGTGCCACGGTGGGGGAGGGGAGGGCGCGCGGGCGGGGTGTGAAGTGGGTCACTGGGCCGCCGCCGCCGCCCCCTGCCTGACGCACGGAGGGGCTGGGACAGCGATTGCCGGGAGTGACTGGAGCCGCCGCCGCCCGCCTGGGCCCGCCCGCCTCCCTCCCTCCCTTCCCCGCGTCCTTCAGAGCCGCGCTCCGCAGCCGCCCGCCGCCGGAGCCACCCAGGTGAGTGTGCGCCCCCCGCCCGGCCCCAGCCCCGGCCCCGGCTCTGGCCCCGGCGCGTGCAGGCCCCGAGGCCCGGGCCGGAGGGGAGAAGGACGCGCCGGGCCGGGCCGGGGCCGGGGGTCGCCCCCGCGGGGAAGGAGAGGAGCCGCTTGGGAGGACCGGCCCGGCCCGGCCCCGTAGACAAAGCACCGGGCAGCCCCCTCCCCAGCCCCGGACCTCCGTGCGTCCTAACGCGCCCCGTTTTCAAACGGAGAGAACCGGAAAGGAGGTTTTTTGGGAAAAGACAGTTTAACATTTCCAATCCAAAGGGCGGGGGGGCCGGGGGAGTAACAGGTCTGGACGGTGGCGCCCCCTCCCTCCTTTCCTCGGGTCGGGGTCTGCGGCGATTTCCCTCCCATCCCAGCCCCGGGGCTTCGCTTCCTTTGTGTAGCCCTGTACCGGACCTGCCCGGGGGTGGGGGTAGTACCGGCACGGGCTCCTCCACCCCCTCGCTCCCCGGGCCTGCACGATGGGAAGGTCCTTTCAGCTTTGGGAGAGCCACAAAAAGGAGGAAGATGGTGGTATCCTGCCGGAGGAGCCGCGTTTGGGTGTGTTTTTTTTTAAAAGACAGATTGGAGAGCCAAAGCCGGAGATAGCTAGCTAGCTGGATGGATGAATGGATGGAGATATCCTGAAATACTTTGGGTCTAGGCAACATATTGCCTAGACCCAAAGTATTTTAGGGTGTGTATATATGTATTGTAAATCTATATCTATATTTAAATCTGTCTATATCCACATTTTTAATCTACATAGAAATATCCATATGGATATAGGCAGATGCAGAGACATAAACATTCTCTATATCTGTCTGTATCCATATATCTATATCCATTTATAAAGAGAAATTGCATATACCGAAAGTATTTTAAGATATATATCTACATATTTACATCTGTCTGCCTCTATATTATATATTTCTGTCTATATCCATATATAAACGTATGGTGAAATTGAATCTCCCTAAAATATTTTAGGATATATACATATATATATTTTAAGAGATGTTATTATTAATTATTTTCTTTTGACTTCCTATTGTGTAGGTTTATTGGCCCTGTTTAGGATTGGCCCGATTTAAGTCACAATGGCGTTAGTGCTTTGGTATCCTTTTTGTTTTCTCCCTCACACAATCTCAATGAGATTGAAGTGCTTTCTAGCTACTCTGTAACTAGGGTTTGAAATTGACAGGTCACTTACTTTGTTAGCTTTTCTTTCTCATTACCAATCATATTGTTAAGTGGCAGCTACTAAGGTCTCACCTTAAAATTGGCATCCTGGAATTTCATTTACATCGAGAATATTAATTTTTTAGATGAAAAAGCCTTTTCTTTTTTTAAAGGAAAACTCTTACACCTAGTTGCCTTTACAACTCATTTTTGGAACAATACAAAATGAAAGGAACATATACTCCTGTTACCTCCTGTTCCCTCCCCTTCTCTTTCTCTCTCCCCCCCTCCTCCCCAGTAAAATACTTCATTGTTCTGGAACCAGGAAACCTGAATACTTTTAAGTGGATAAAAGCTGGTAACTGTTTTTGCCCTGTGACTAAATACAAAAATCCCAAAGGAAGTGGCAAGCACATGGTTACACACTTACTCAACATTACAGTATTTTCTTTTTGTGCCCAGAATACCAGGAAATAATTTTGCAGCATATGTTTATGCAGTAAACATGTTTATTCACTCATTTCTTAGACTAAAATTAACCTTCAAACAAGTACCTGTGAAAGCACAGACAGGAAGATTAATTAGTTGTTGTGGCATATTTTGAACTTGATCTACTTAACAGCCACGATCTAGAAGTAATGGGAGACATTTTAGAATAAGTGAAAGAAAAGTCAGAAGAGCTTAGAGGAGGGTTATGGAGGAGCATCTACAGTTTGTATGATTACTGGAAGGAACATAGTATTAACTCTGACCTAATTTTATAAATTAAAAAGAAACTCAGGCCCAGAGAGGTGGGGGTGACTAGCCTAGGGTCATACAGAGTCTAGTAAACTTGGAGAGTCTATACTGGAATCCAGGTCCTATTCCATTGCTGGTGTTTTCTGTACAAGTTAAGCTTGCTCAAAGCTACACTGGTATTAAGGACTAGGATTTAGGACTAGAAAGACTGACTACTGCTCCTAAACCAGTGTTCTTTGTACTTAAGTTTGTGGCATTTTAAATCACTATTCTTATTTCGTAGATGTCTGATAATTAAATGTCTGCTGTTCAGATAAACCGCTAAAACGTCACTCACTATTCCCAATTCATCTTTCACAAACATTAAGGGACTCTTTGAGGTGAGCACCTTCTTTATCTCTTTTCCATTGACCCTGAAGAAACTTAAAGCTGACAAAGCAGACTTTAAAAACATCTAAGTCAAAAAATAAGCCCAACTTGAAACACGTTACTTTTACTTCAGTATTAACTTACAACTGAATGTTTTTATTTTTATTAGTGTTAACTTTTGTTTTTATAGTAGGAGTCAGGAAGACCTGAGTTCAAATCCTGCCTCTGACAATTTTAATAGCTGTGTGGACTGGCCAGATTCTTAGCTTCCCTGTTTAAGTTTCCTCATCTGCAAATTGAGGAGATTGGGCAAGATGACCTCCAAGGGATTTTTTTTCAGCTTTAAATCTATAATCAGATGGTCCTGTAGGGCTGCTAGGTGGTGCAGTGGATAGAGCACCAGTGCAGAAGTCAGGAGGACCGGAGTTAAAATCTCACCTCAGACACTTCACACTCACTAGCTATGTGACCTGGGGCAAGTCACTTAGCCCCAACTGCCTCATCCTGGGTCATCTTCAGTCATCCTGATGAATATCTGGTCACTGGACTCAGATGGCTGTGGAGGAGAAGTGAGGCTGGTGACCTGCACAGCCCTCCCTCACTCAAAATAAAGTCAAGTGCCAGTTATGTCATTATTTCTCTGATGGCATGGTCTTCTTTGGCAATGAAGGACAAATACACAGATGGTCCTGTGGTCTATAGCATTTACTATCATCTACAACCATTCAAGTATCCACTATGTGCTCGAGTCTTCATAATAACCAAGAGAGAAGTTCAGGGCAGGTTTCACATATGAAGAAATAGGCATATGGAATTTAGATGAAGGGCGCAAGTCAGACCTTGGTCTCTTTTCCCCAAATTTATTTTCTTCTGCTCACTGACATCATGAAATTTTGCATTTTCACATTCTACGAAAAAACCCTGATTTTTCCTGTTGAAAATACATATGTTTTGTTTAAAAATGCTGCTGTTAATAATGTTACCATATTTCAAACAAAAACATAGTTCATTTAATAATCATGGGCAAAATATTTTTCCCATTTCATATGTAATGAGTATCACCTAGCTTCTATTCTTGTGAATAGAATCCAATCCAATTACAAATAAGTGCCTATTATAAGCAAGGTGCTCATGTAACATGAGTTCTATATTGGCAATGCAGTCATAAAAATTAAAAACAGTTACTTCCCTCAAAGAGCTTGTAATCTTCTGAGAATAGAATGCTTTCTGAGGCACTGGCACACAGATTTAAAAAAAAGTCAGGGTCGCAGTGTTATCTATAAAGTAAAATCCTCAGTTTGAAAGTCTTTTGATCACTTCCAACAATTACAAACATATGAGATGATCCTATTTGTTGAGAGCTTAAAGGAAATCAAGATGCTCCAGAAGTTTATCAGATTTGGGGAGGGAAACAAATTAAATAGGCACAAATAATAGTGTTTTTGATTTTTATTATAGCATCATGGGAATCTGCTTCTTGAAAGGGACTCTATTGACTAAAAGCAGATAATTATATCCTGTTAATCTAGAATGTAGCAAATAGGAAGAAGGGCTAAGAAAGAAAGCATTGGGCTTTGGTGAATGTGAAAGATCCGTTTTAGTTTTGCAGGCCAGATTTAATTCGTTTTGAGTGGGTGTAATGAACATTTATGCTATGTATACAATTTCTGGCACTGTGATACTTGTTTACTTAGTTGGTTCTCATTACTTGTTTTATATTAGTTCACCAAGACATTGTTTTTGTGTCCTATTGCCATTTCACAAGTACAGTAATTTGGGGTTCAACAATATTCTATTGTAATTTCTTTTGATTTTTGCCTGAACAGATTTATTCTTCAGTTTTGGTTGCCTGTTCTGATGGTCTAGTAAAAAAAAAAAAGGAGGAGGAAGATAGTAACCATGAAATAAAATATAAGTTTGGTTTGGCAGAGGTTTTGTCTACCCTTGGTAGACAGCTGGAAGGTACAGTTCTCCTGCAGTGAGCCATTTGCAGAGTCTGCAGAATCCTGTAAAGGCCTGGGGAAAAGAAATCTTTATTACAATTTATTGTTTTATGCAGGACCTGCAGGGTCATAAAAAAATGAACCTGCTTTTGCGAGTTGGTTAGTGAAGAGCTATTGATTGTGTTCGCCAAGGGTTTGTATATATTCTTCCTCTGACAGGACTTATAACAGCAATTATTTTATAAAGTTTCATTTTGGCTTTTATGAAAGATCCAGTAATATTGATTCTATTCTTTTGGATGCCATATGCATAAGATAATAGTGAAATCCTAAAAATGAAATGCTGTTGAATCATGGTCTAGAAAGTCTACAGCAGAGGCTTTTAACCGTTTTTTTTTTTTTTTTTTGCTTTGGGTGTTGGAACACTTTGACAGTTTGGTGAAATCTGTGCATATCTTCTCAGAATCATTTTTAAATAATTGCAGAAATCTTAAATTTTAGTTAGAGGTTAGTGAAAATAAAGACGTGAATTCTCCCCATCCAAGTTTATCAGCCCTTAGAAATTTATCTGTGAATGCCTTGGGGTTCTGTAGTTACGTTAAGGACCTCTGACTTAGGAGTATCTACTGATGCTTCATTTTGATTTCAGTCTCTATGTAGTAGGAATTAGTATTGTCATGATAGATAAATTATAATGAGAGATATATCATACTCTACGGTTTTCAATACTTGAATTTAGTCCTCAACGTTTATCCAGTGTCTCTGTGTGAAGTAATTTAATAGGTCTTACTGAGGGATCTGAAAGAAGTTGTGATTGAGCCTTAGAAAGCATACCTACATATACAGTGTATGTAGAAGGAGCAACAATAGAAGCATCTTTTTTTATATAGTGGTGCTTGCAAATTAATACAGTGGAGACTAAGTCCATAGATGTCATGTGCTATAATGGGGATGATTTTTTAAATGTTAAACATAAAGGCACAAGCTTTGTCAGCTCTTGTTGAATTTGAAAGGCTTCCAGTGACTCTTATCTGTCTACTGCCCTCACTGGGTTCAAAAATGTTCATCTCCAGAAGGTTGGTCATTAAGTGTTAATTTTTTTGGCTATAGCAATTTCTGTAACAGTAGCCTATAAACTTGGTGAATACAGGACTATATAATTTCTACTGTCTACTCAGGGACTAGCACATTACATTGGTAATATTGGGCCATTAATAGCTATTTGTTGAATTGAAGGTAACATTTTCATTTTGTATGGACAAGATATAGAGACTAGATAGTATAATTAGGTGGCTTCAGAACTGATTGAATGGCCAGACCCAAAGAATAATTACTAGTGAATAGTTCAATATTAATTTGGAAGGAGGTCTCTAATACAGCCCCTAGCGATCTGCTTTTGGCCTTATGTTGTTTACCATAAAGACATAGGTGACATGTTTATGTAATTTATGGATAGCACCAAGTTGAGATAGATTGTTAACAACATTAGAGGACAGAATCAGGATATCAAAAAATCATGACCAGTTAGAACATTAGGTCAAATCTAATAAAATGAAATTGAATGAGAAAATACCTATAAAATCCTATGTTTGGTTTTTAAAAAATGAGCTTCACATGTGTAAGGTGAGGTAAAGGTGGCCAGATGAATTTATCTAACTAGAAATTCACCATTAATGTTATCATCCAACTTAATACTACCCAAGGCTTAACACTTTGCTGTTACTTATTCTTCTTTAGCCTTCTAGCTTTCTATCTCAAATATTTATAGCATCATGCTTAAATATTTCTACACAGTTCATGTCACGTTCAGTTGTGTCTGACTCCCTGTTTTACAGATGAGGAAACCAAGGCAAATGAAATTAAGTGACTTGCTTAGGGTCACACATTTACCAAGTGTCTAAAGTTGGATTTGAATCAGGTCTTCTTGACCTGAGTCACTGCTTCCCCACCTAGCTGCCTTATGTCACAGTTATTACCTTCAGTTTTGGGAGCTAACAATATAGTTGTGGCCCTTAGGAATGCCTGTAACAGGCTCCCTATCAGTATATTTTGGTTTTAGTTTTTCTTCATTCACAACTGGCTTTCTGAATAATTGTCTTTAGGTTTTGCTTAATCATATTTCTCTGTTTATGAATCTAAAGAGATTCTCTGGGCCTATCACATTAATCCAGACAACTCAGCCTGGCATTTATTTGGTTCCTTCTACCTTTCCACACTAATCTGTCTTTACTTCCTAATAGGGTTGCTTCTACTCTAAGCTCCTTACTTTTTCTACATGTGACTGTCGCTAAATCTTCTATCTTTGCCTCTGCTCATATCCTTCAGTCTTTTTTACTTCCAGTTCATGTTCTTTATATCTCTCAAGATTAGGGTTAAAAGATAAGATGTTGGTGAAATTGAGGGGACAAGAGAGAACCTGAAGTGAGGGGAAATATTGGACGTAGGCTTTGAATAATAATTTTGATACTATTCAGTAGAGAATCATTGTGTAGACCCTTGAATTGTGATGAGATGAAAACATTGTTTTAGAAAACAGATATAAGAGAGGGTCATAGATTTGAGTTGGAAGGCCATCTAGATCAGTCTGCTCATTTTACAGATGAGTTAACTGAGGCCAGGAGAAGATAAGTGACTTTCTCAAGATCACAGATGTAGTAACTGACTGAAGTTGGATTTGGACCCAGGGCTAAATCCAGTGTTCTTTTTCTGTTCCTCTGTACCATACAAGACCAGGGGAGCAGGAGAAGCAGAGAAACCAGAATGAGGTGTTAACCAGTTTCAGAAGTGGGATGTCAAGTCCTTCACTTCAGAAATGCAGTGAATTCTATTGGAAAAGCATTTATCGAACACCTACCATATGTTAGAGGATATGCTTCTTGTTGTGAATCCAAAAAGGAAGTAATTTCTGCCTTCAAGGCAAGTACTTTCTATTGATGGAGAAAGGGATGTACATGGATACATAATTACAAAATATGTACAAAGTAAAAAGCCTCTACTTCTCCAGCATGAAAGGACTGAAGAGTATGAGCAGAGGCAAAGATACAAGATTTAGCTACAAATCATATGTAGAAAAACTAAGGAACTTACAGTAGAAGGAACCCTATTAGGAAATAAAGACAGATTAGTGTGGAAAGGTGGAAGGAACCAAATAAATGTCGGGCTGAGTTGTTTGGATTAATGTGATAGGCCAAGAGAATCTCTAGGTTCATAAGCAAAAAAATATGACATTTCATATTTCAGAAGTAGAAAATACCCAACAACTGGCAACATCAAGGAAGACTTCTAGGAAGTGGCACTTCTCTGTACATAGGAGGGCTCCCAGAAGTGGAGATGTGGAAGGAGAGCATTCTAGTCATGAGAGGATGGCCTGTCTGAGGATACAATGTGGGAGATGAATTGTCAGTGTATGGGAAACAGCAAGTAGTCCAGTCTGAAGGGAACATTGAGTGTCAGAGGCACATCCTTCCCTTCTTGACTACTAAGTATGGGCCTATGCTAAGACTTGGTTTAGGGTTTTCTTCTTTTTCTAGATATTCTTATCTCTGTGCAGATGACTTTGTATATCCAGCCCTAATCTCACTTCCAGTTAGAAAATACTGTTTGTTAGACCCAAACTCACTGTGTCCAAAACAGAACTGCACTGTTTCCCAAATCCCATCCTTTCTCTAAACCTCTCCATATTTGTTGACATCATGACCATCTTTCCAATCACCCAAGTTTCTAAACTTGCAACCTTTCTTGAATTTTTCCCACCCTCAACACACAGTTATTTGTGAAGTTTTATTGCTTCCACCTCTATATCTCTCTGATTTGTTTCCTTCTCTACTCATGTGTCTTCCATCCTAGTTTAGGCCCTCACCACCTCTGATTTGGACTTTTCCATAGCCTCCCAATTGGCCTTTCTGTTTCTACCCTGTCCCCTCTCTTAATGAGTCCTCCACACAGTTGCCATATTGATATTCTTAAAACAGATCTGACCATGTCACCTTCATACTAAAAAATCATCAATGGCTCCCTATTGTTTTTTGGATAAAATACAAAATCCTTAGTTTGATTATCAAAGCCCACTCCCATCTGGAAGTCCGTTCGTGTAATTTTTTAAAGTTGTTGGCAGACAGCCCTGCTGAATGAACAACATACTGGAGACATAGAATATGCATGCTGTTAAGAACATGCTGTAATTAATGAAAACTTAAAATTAAGTTTTCCTGTTTAATGAAGGTTCATTATAGTGTGGTGGAATTAGAAGTGTATATGAAGTATATGTGTATGTGGAGACAGATGGCCTTGGTTCAGATATCTGTGTGACTCTAGACAAGTTACTTAAATTCTCTGAAGCTCAGTTTCTTTGTCTGTAAAATTAGGTAGACTAGATAATCTAATTCTAAGTTTGTGGTCCTTAGATATACTTGATCATTATTGTTCTTGGTTGCAGTTAGGCACTATGGAATTCAGTTCACATAAATGAGTGTAATTAGTATTACTTTTACGTGGCAAATTCAGCTTTTTTTAACTTTCCTTTTCTGTTTGTTCTCTAGTATCTATAATTAGCAACAGTGCTGACAGTTTTTTTGTGATTCCATGAACAGATGATAATAACTTAGATTTATATGGTACTTTATGTACATAGTCTCCTTTAATCCCTATAACCATTTTGTGAGATAAAGACCATTAGCCCCATTTTTCCAATGAGGGACCTAATGCTTGTAGAGGTTAAAGGACTTTCCCATAGCGACATAGCTAGTAAGTTTCTGGAGCAGGATTCAAGTCCAGGTTTTTCCTGACTCCCATGGGAGTCCAGTATTCTACACTACACTGAACTTTTTTCTCATAAGGATGATATGTTTCATTACTTGTGTACCTTGGGTATGTTACTAAACCTCATGGGGCTCTGTTTCCTCGTTTGTAAAATGAAAAGATGTTTTCTGAGGTCTCATCTAGCTCCGGACCTATTGTCCTATGATTATCTTTAACATATTTGTAAAGAAATTGCTCCCTGGATTGTATGCCCTACAGGGAGCCAAGAGGAACAAGTCCTGAGGTGGAGGCAGGGATTGGATCCTTACGCAGTGATTCATGCTCTTGGTGTTCATTCTCTTGGTTCTTACTGTGGTTGTTAATTGTGCTTGGCCAGTGTAGGGTGCATGGGGCAGGGGTGGGGAGGAGGAGAAGCTTACCTGGGAACTGGTGGGGAGCTGACCTGGAATAAAGGCATGGAATGGAAGCCCAGGTCTCAAAGAGCCACTGTAAGTGGAGCCTTGTTCGATTAGGGAGAAGCTAGCTCAGCAAGAGGGAAGGAAAGAGTTAACTAGGGGCCAGAAAATGGAAATCTCCATATAAGGGTGAGGAAGTCCTGAAGGCTTAAGAAGCTAAGGGAGATATCTGGCTCTTGGATCTCTGGTGTCCTTGTGGGTATAGAAATCCCCTTTAACTTTGTAGCAACATACTCCCCAGCAGTTATTTCTCCCACTTCCTATAAGGGTAAGGTTTATTTCACTTTTTCTTTTGTCCCCAGTCCTCCAGGTAAGCCCTTAATGACTGTACCTTGATTGCCTGATTCCCACTCACTGCTTCACCCACAGCTCCACAGAAACCTTCTTTACTTTTGCTCCTAACCCCTGCCTTTTTCTTCCCCTTCCTTCTCCTCTCCCTCTCTCTGTGGTCTTCTGTCCCCTATCCCCTGCCTGCAGATCTGAGCTCCCTCCTGAGGATTTGAGGCAGCAGCAACTCTGGTCCATGATATAAGACTATCTGTGAACTCTGTGCTTTAAGAATGAAACCAAGATCATTTTGCAGGGCATTCCCTACTTCCCAACCCCAGCCCCACCCAGTTGGGATGGAGACCTAGGTATGAGTTGGTGGCACAGAGGAGAGGCTAATGGTGGGGTTGGATCTAGATCCCCTAACTTTAGAAAGCATAGTTTAGATTCAGAAATTGGAGGGAGGGGTTAGGAAGAGTTAAGGAACTGGAGCTGCAAGGGGAGAAGACCAGCACAAACATGCTCCTGTTTCTTTTGACCAAGTCCTTGAAAAGAGACAAGTAAATTTACATTTAATAACAATAATAATAGCATTTATATAGTGCTTTGAGGTTTGCACAGTGCTTTAGAAGTATTACTTCATTGACCATTCACAACAATCCAGGGAGGTAGGTGCTATTTTTATCCGCATTTTACAAATGAAGAAACTCAGGCTGAGAGTTTATGACTTACCTAGGGTTGTTGTTGTATGTTCTTCATTCTGGAAGAGGACCATGATGCTCTTCCAGAGCCGTATGAGTCTAGTGGCAAGATATAGAGCTTGGACAACTGGAGAAGGTCCTGGATGAAGTGGGAGACCTTGGCCCTTTTAAGCTTAGGTCTTTTAACAGGTCTCAGTTTGACTGAGGCAACACCCATTCAGTGATTAAGGTCGAAAATGGCCTCTTTACCTAGTTTAAAAAAAAGTCTGGGAGGGGAAGACCCTCTGGGTTTCTGGCACAAACTGAGACAGTTGCTGTTTACATTCACTCTGAGTCAAGTGGGACCCAAACAATGACCTAATGGACTTGGTGTGGGACTTATTGTTGACCAATCAATGACTTGCCCTGGTCCTCTGAGCCAGTTAAGTGTGTTTGAATCTCTGTCCATGGCGCTGCTTTGCTGTTGAGGGCTAGTTTTAGACATAGTATATTTATAGACTCAAAGAGAAGGTCTGTGGTGCTTTTAAAAAAATTGTCCCCACCATTTCTCTCTTTTCTTGTATAGAGCACTGTGTATATGGGCAAGTGTGTTGGATGTGGCTCCAGGAAAGGTCTGATTGAGTTTCAGTTCCATGGACACTTTGCAGGTGTGTAACAATGGGAAAATCACTGCACATCTTTCAGGCTTAGCTTTGTAATCTGCAAAATAGGGATAATTTAGAGATATCACCTATTGAAGGTGTATGGTGTCTTTGTAAACCTAATTTTTTGCCAAATTAGGTGAAAAGGGTACAATGTCTGGGAAAATGGAACGTTCTGTAAGGGTAGTAATAAAATGTCTTACTCTGTCATACATATTTTGCTGAAACAAAATTTTCCTCATTTTATATAGATATTTAGCATTGGTCCCAAGATGCAAATCCAGGTCTTCTGACTCCAAAGCCAATCTTCTTTTTGTCACCCCATTCTCCTTAAATAAAGAATGTTTGATTTAATAAAGGATGATAAGATCCTGCAGATGGTAGAAAGTTAGCAGTCACAGGACTCCTGGTGGAAAAGGGTAAAGAGGAAAGAGGGAAAACAGATCAGGATATCAGCAGGTTTCAAAAGCAAGTGTGTAAAACTAGTATTATAGCATTTGAGACTTTATCCACTCTTAACCACCTCATTCTACAGAGGAGGTAACCGAGACCCAGAGAGGTTGTGTAGACTCTCATATTTCTAGACTACCAGCTGAGTGCTTGTTCTACATTTCACAATGTTGCCACAACTTTGGCTTCTCTTCTGCTTGGGGACAGATAGGCGCTGTGCACAAAAGTAATTGCTATACTTGGCACTTTGGTGGAAACTGTATGAGGGAGACTCAACTAAAATAAGGCTTAGGAAAGCCTCACTTTTTTCTTTTTAAGGTTTCTTTGTAACCTTTACTACTGAAGAAGTACTTACTGTGATTTACAGACTCAACCCTACTTTAAGATAAGAGATTAAACAGAGTAGTAGATGCTTTCAGGCAATTGAATTGAATAGATTATACCACTTTGGCAATAAATTTAGCTCTAAATTTTTCTGGTGGTGAAAGCCAAAGTAGAGAATAAATTGGGTTATGTTGTTTTCATTGTCTCACAAAAAAAAAGCAATCTTTGTTCAAAAGTATCTCTCCTACATTATTCCAGTTAAGGGTAACTTTTGTTTAACCAGTTTTTTAAGAGCTAAATGCTATACAACCTGGAAAAGCTTAAACCTATTAACGGTTTATACCTCAGCATACTTAGATTTAATCTGATGATAACTTCTTTTCATATTACCTAATTGAAATAATTTATTAAAGAAGTAAAGTTTTATTATAAGGGTGAAGAAGAGTTTGGAGTACTTTGACTAAGGTAGGCATTTGTGAAGTACTATAGGGGATTTTGGTTAGCTTGTTCCTCATAAATGATTTGGGAAAAGGAATAGGATGTACCCAGAAGTGGGAGAGTGACTGGAATAGATACACGTGTGCTAAAGACAGATTACTTACTTTATAATTTTGCCTAGTCTCTGCTGATAAACTTCTCATGACTGAAAATTTCATCATCCACCAGAACACAGTTCCATGCAGGGTATAAAATGTAAATGCCTGTTATTATTAACAAAGTGATGAGTTTGGTCTTAACGGATACAGGGTAAAGGAAAAGGGGGAGATAAATCAGACTATACTGAATGAGCAAGACTGAATGAACCCAGGGCTATGTGCCTGGTGGGGAAATGGAAGGGTCATGTTGCCATTTTCAGTAGTACAAAATTTTGCCTTTTTGCAGAGGAAAATGATGATGATAGTAATGATAACGGACTTTTATATGGTAATTTACATACTTTTTCTCATTTGAGCTTCAACAACTTCTTAGCCTGTTCTGTGCCTCAGTGTCCTCATCTGTACACTGAGAGCTATATTTGTATTACCCATATCATAGGGATATTGGTTTATAAATCTTAAAATCCTATAAAAATTTGAGTTGCTGTTGTGATTGATTGACTTCCAGAAGGCTTGAGTGTAGCAGAGGAGTGATAATAATGTTAATCTTGGACTCAGAAGACTTGGGTTGAAGAGCTGGCTTTGAAACTCAGTATTTAACAAGCAGTGAAAGAAGAGAAAGTAGTACAGGAGACAAAGAACATGAGAGAATAGGAGAGCCAGATAAAGTGGTCAAGATGAATAAAAATAGGGATACCAATGCTGGAAGTGCTTGATGGTCCTTAAAAACTGAAATAGTCAACAGAGGAGAAGTGTGTCATTTCTTTCCTAGGATCTCTTTAGTTCACTTGTCTTTGATGGTTTGGTTTTGATTTTGGCTCAGCAGCAAAGCAAAGGACTGGATAATTGAAATTCTTTTTGCCTCTGGGATTCTGTGATTGAATATGGCAGAATTACAGGACTTGACTCCCTTCCTGATATTTACAACCTCCCTTTGATATTGAGCAGGTTACTTAACCTAAGTCTCAGTGTTTCTGTTGGTAAGATGAAGGGGTTGGACTAAATTAACCTTTTTTAGTTACATCTCCAACTGATTACACGTTCCTCAATCACCATATTTCTTTTACCTTTGGAAAGATTTTCTCTATGGTTGTAAAATTTATAGTTTTAAACACCAGAACTTTGAGTTTAATGTTTTCTTTATCAAAAAGATATTATGTATCTGAATAGCTTCCTGAATTGTTGGTAATGCAGATGATGAAATATTATCCTGTTGGTTTTAGGGGGCAAATAGAAATTTTTTGTAATTAATTAATAGAATTACATGTTAATGCTGAATAAAATTTATTTCTTTGCAAAATAACTTTGTAGCCTGAAAGCCAGTGGTATAATTATAGTCAAATAAAATTAATGACTAATTTCTAGTTATCATACTTCAGAAACCCAAGTATAAGAATTTGTCCCAGTCATCCATACAGTAAAAACCACATGGAAGAAGACTATATTACCTAGATTAGAAGTATCAGACTCACTCTGGCAAAACTGTGGAGTGTGAACCAAATTAAATTATAATTGGGAAATACTTAGTAAAATAAATAAAAATGCAGCACAACATAATGTTAACTTGTGGTTTTCTAAGTCAGTCTGTGGATCTGTAGGGATGTATTTCTACTCATCACTCAATAATCAATCAAAAAACATTTCTGAAGAGCCTATACAGTTGCAGGCACTGTACTAAATGTTATTTGAATTTGACACCATTTGCTTAAACTGTGACACACAGTTGATAGGACAGTTTATAGAGAGTTTGTCTGTCACTAGATATAGCTGGGTCAGATAGTACAAATGAACAGTGTACACCCAAAATTAAAAAAGAAGAGAGTGGATTAGATTACCTTCTGGGAATTAAAGAGTTCCTTTAATGACTCCAGACTTCTTCCTGAAGCAAAGGCCTATCTTTATGGATGTTGTATGGCTGTGACTCATACAACACTGCAGTCTCTAGAGAACTGAAATTCAGTGTCCCAGAGAGGGCAATGAAGTGGAAAGCACAGTGGGAGTGAGTCAGCTACAACATAGGACAGGACTCTGATGGGTGTCCCCTCTGGCTAGAATGCTGTCCTTCCGCTTCTACTTCATCTATAGTCTCTAGATCCATTCAACCTTCTGCTTAGTTGTTATAAGGCCTTTCCTCATCCCTTTATTTATTTCTACTTCACCTCCCACCCCAGTTACTTTGTATTTAAAGTGTATATGTGTAATGGATACATATAGTATTTACTTATTTAGTAGACTTAAACTCCTTTAGGACAGACAGTTCATTTTTGGTTATATATCCCTAGTACCTAGCATAGTGCTGGAACATAGTAGATTATTCTTCTGGTGTCCTTAAAATGTGGGGAACATTGATGTAGAGATCCTCTGTAGTAAACAAACATAAGGTAAAGTAAGTCACAGAATATAGGCAGGAATGGATGGCTTGTAAAGCTACATCACTGGATGGAGCATCTAAACTCATGAATTCACAGATCTTTTTGAATAGAGTGTGTGTGTGTGTGTGTGTATGTGTGTGTGTGTGTGTGTGTGTGTGTGTGTGTATGTGTATGTGTGTGTGTATTATTCTAATAAATGGCTCAAGGATGCAATGGGAATTTGGCCTAAACCTAAAGTGATTGCGGCAATAAAGGAATGGTGAGTGGCCCTATTGTACTACTGTGGAAAATCTTGCCTTTCTGGTTACAGTTCTTCGGCAGTTTTCTTGCCAGGCAGGATGAAGGGCCCTTTTTTGGCCTTATTGCTTAGTTTAATAGCACAAAATTTTTTAATTCATTTGACACACCTTGATATTATTTGATGATTTGGGGGAGGAAAAACTTTTAAAAACCATTCATTCTAACAATTCTAGTAATAATCTTAAACATTACAGACTGTAATGCCATTTTAGTTTGTTCTTAGGTAAAATATAGGTTTTTGTTCTCTGTTTTTCACAAATTAGCTAGCTTATGAATATTGTGATATATGGTGATCAGTGATTTGCAAATAAATCACAGTAAAATGTTGTTCTTTTAGACACTTAAGAGTAGGTTTTCCATTTTTATTTAAATACATTTAATTCATAGTATCATAGGTCCTCAGAATTATAAGAGATCTTAAATGTAGAGCCAAATCAAGACATTGAGCCTTTAGCGCATTTGTGTCAACTTATCACGTAATAAATACCTTTGTGCTTTAGTGAGTTGAATTTTCTGATGGTAAAAATATGTGCATTTATCAAAAGTAATATTAAACTGTCCCTTGTTGCAGTTTGCCTATCTTAATCTCTGACTCTGCTTCCTTGTTATTTTTCTTGCCCCAACCTAACTACAAAAGCTTTTTTGTTTTCTATAAATTTTTTTTTGTAAGCCTAAGTCATTCTATGTTTCAGTCCCCTGTCACTATTAATGTAGGACTAGAATACACTTTTGTATTTGCCCTCAGTTTTGTGTCCTTGCTTCCTTCTTTTGTGCATATCTTTTTAAAATCTGAGATCATCTGAGGACTCCCTAGGAGCTCTGTCTGTAGATGCCTCTTCTCTCCCTCAAAAGGATTGGTTGTGATCTTGCTGTTAGAATTTTCCTCGTTACTCAGTTTTTTAGAGGGTTGGGCAGTATGATCAAAATTCTCTGAACTTGTAAAAATTTTCTCTTCCAAAGTTGTAGGGTACTTGTCAGATTATCTATGCCATTGCCTTCCTTGGCTGTTAGAAAATTTAATATGACAAGGTCACTTTTTCCCAAGGTTGTACTTTTCACTTTATCTTCACTTTATCTTCCTTTCTTTTAGTCAGAATCAGGTTCAGAATAACAGTCACTTCCTCTTTTATCTAAAGGATGCTTTATTGTATTTCTGACCCTTCCAGGGCTGGGGCAAGGACTTGGGCCAGGGCCAACACCATGCCAGGAGTCATAATTGAGAACTCTTCAAAGCATGGACTGCAATGTTGGCAGGACATCTGACTGTGGGCAGGAGCAGTTAACAATAGTGCCATCATCAGAACAGGTAGTACTAGCTAACAAACAACTAAGGACTAGATGTAAGAGGAAAACAGGGTTCAGAAGTACGTTAGTGGTACGGTAACATTGGTATACAAGGGCAAAAGAGAAAATGTTCTAAGGTCAGGAAAGGAAGCAGATATCCTAACATATTGAAGGTCCTATAAAGTAGTATGTTTCCAATTTTATTTGGCCACTGCTGTGAAACTCAGCCTTTATTGAACCTCCTCCCATCTGTTACCACAGGGTTACCACCTCTGTTTGTCTCCTCAGGTTTGTGGATTCATGAAGACACAGGTGCGTGTCTTCATAAAATAGTGCCTTATTTTGGTTCACATTTTTCATTAGAATTCAGAAACCTGGATTTAGGTCTTAATCTTTAGAATTATGGTTGAGTATTAGAAGGGACCTTGGAGGCCATCTCTTTCAACCATTACCTGAAAAGGTATTCCCTCTACAACATTTTGGATATGGGATCACCCAGCTTTGCTTAAAAACCTAGTGAAGCTAAACTCAACAACTTCCTGAAGCAGTCCATTTGGATGACTGATTCTTAGAAAGTTTTTTCCTTACATCAATTCTCAATTTGCCTTTCTGAAATCTCTACCTTATTGGTACTAGTTCTGACTTGGGGCATAGCAGCTCTGGTGTAAGGGCTTGCCAATTCCTTTTAAGTGATGCTCATCTGCCTATGGTGTTTACCTTTTACCCAACTCTCCTCTATGGATCCAAGAAGCTGTATTGTAGCATGTGCAGTAAGCACACCCCAGTAAACCGTCTTGGCAGATGGGCTAAAACCAGATTGAGGGTAACCAACAGGCTTTAAATCTGTTGGGGAATTAGGGGGGTGTCTACCCCAAGCATGTGAAGACTTCCTCTGGTGGAATGGGTGGGTGTTCCAATAGGAAATAAAGACAGCTGAAGCAGGTGCTATGGAGCACTTAGACTTTGGTCAGACATTGAAGATGTCAGGGTCATTCATTGAATCCCACGCCATCGCTGATTGTCTTAATTTTTCTCCTATGGCCAAATTTCCAAGACTCTGAAAAAGAGTGAAACTGATGACTTTTTGTAATTCTGCCTCACTTAAGTCATTTAACCCTCCTTAGTCCTCTTTGAAAATGGAGGAAGCACAACAGTGGCAGTTTGAAGTTGTGAGACAAGCAGCACAAGTTAACTCTTCCATTCCCATATCCTTCCTTCCTCCCTTCCTTCCTTCCTCCCTTTGTCCCTTCCTTCCTTCCTTCCTCCCTTCGTCCCTTCCTTCCTTCCTTCCTCCCTTTGTCCCTTCCTCCCTTCCTTATCTCCCTTCCCCATACTGTCCCCTTCCCTGATCTTCCTCAGACTGTATAACCCAAGGTCTTTCAGCCAATCCGAATTTAATATAAACTCAAGTCTTTTCTCCTTCTTAGATATTCTCTTCAGCTTCAGCTTATCAGTGTCCTTCCCCAAGTGTTGCACCCAGACCTGGAAATGATACTTTAGATGCAGTCTAACTAGGGCAGAGGAAGGCAGAACTGAGCCCTCCCTCCTTCAGAACACTGTGCTTCTCCCAATACAGCCTGAGGCTGCATTGCCTTTTTTTGACTGCCCTATTACACTCAATTTCTTTTGAGTTTACACTCTGTAAAACTCCCAGATCTTTTTGATATAGGATATTTGTTTAGTCATATTTTCTCTGTCTTGTATAGAGAGAATTGTCAAAAAAAAAACTTTAATTGTTGTTTTTGTAAAATTTGTAAGTCCAAATAAATTTTAATGGGAAGGAGATATTTGCCTGATATTTGCCTCAATAGTCAATTCAACAAACATAAATATTAATTGAATAGCTATTATGTGCAAGGTATAAAAGATAAAAATGTGTCTCCCAGGCTTAAATCTCATGTTGTGAGACTTATACAAAGGTATATTTGTATACAAATGTATACAAATAATATATATACAAATAAATTATAGTAGTAGAGTGTGAAAGTATCTTGGAGGTGCAGAAAATGTGCTATGACAATTTAAAATCAGGAGAGACCATCTCTGGCCTGTGGGAGCAAGAAGGAGGCATTAGAAGATGTAGTATTTGAGCTGGACCTTTAAGAATAAACAGTATTTCCTCTGGTAGAGTTGTGAGGAGGACCTTGCAGATGTAAGGAAAGGCAGCAGTAATGGAATAAAGGGGAGGAGAGAGCTTGTAACATCTGGTGTGGAGCTTAGTACTTAAGAAAACGAATACGATGTATAAGTTTTTAAAAAGTTTTTGAAGGATAAAATTGTTTGTGATATTAATGTCTCTGAGTCTCTAAACAACATCTACTTCTTCCTTCAAGGTTCTAATATTTTATTGTTTATTACAACCCTTCCACATTTTAGTTTAATGAAATGTTATGGGCAAAAACATTTATAACCTGATGGACAGACCACTGGTGATGTATTTCTCCAAATTTAATAAGGCCAAATTTAGAAAAACAGAACTGTTTCTGAATTCATTCTGGAAACCTTTCTAGCTTGGAATGACTACATAGGTCTTGAGGTTGGCTAGCAAGCCTTTGAGAATTCAGTCTCACCTTCATGGTGCTATGAGGCAGTATAGGAGGACTTTTTTTTTTAATCTAACATTTTTATTTTCCACTAAAATTTTAATTTATTGATTCATCGTGGTGTTGAAAGTGATCAGAATTCTCAAAGGCTTTAACAGCAGGGTCTAAACTGTAGAAAGTTCTACCAAGCTGTAAGTACAGGCTCAGTGGTGACAGTGTATGTTTTTCAGCCGAGCTAAATTTGGTATAGGTGAATCTTCACGTTGGCCCAAAGGGATTGAATGTTTCATCAGTAGCATTAGCTTATTTGTAGAGTGTTTTTCACCTCAGCAGACAAAATCTCCAGGTCAAAATGCATGTATCCTTAATGTGTAAGACAGGAGATTTATATAGTGTTGTAAAGTTTATACAGTATTTCACATTTTCTCATTTCATTTGCTTCTTAGAGTAACTCTTTCCTGTGGAAGGTGAGATTTGAGTTGAGACTTAAATGAAGCCAGGGAGGTCAGTAGTTTGAGCAGAGGAGGGAGAGCATTCTAAGCAGGGCAGGGCAGCCAGAGAGAATGCCAGGAGCCAAGAGGTAGATGGTCTTGTTTTGTGGAAAAATCAGCAGGCCAGTATCACTGGATCAAAGAGTACATACATTCCCTCTCCAGACTCCATGGCTTTCCCAAACCTAGATTGCGCGTCACCCTTACTTGCCTCTTGGTTTCCCTCACTTTACAGGCTACTTACTTTACTACTTTTAATCCTACCTTCAGTAAGAGGTCTTTCCCTTGGAGAATATCTCTCAGTTGCACTTTATATATCTTATATATACATGGGTGTTTGCATGTTGTCTCCATTATTAGCCTGTGAGCATCTTGAGGGCAGAGACCGTGGTTCTTTTGGTCTTTTTTTTTTAATTGCAGTGCTTAGTATGCTCATTAGTACTGTAAAAAAATTAATAAATGCTTGTTGTCTGACTGTGTATATAAGACAGACAGATTACTCAAGTTCCAAAGTAAAATCTTATTCTTTCATTCCTCTCTAAAATCTTCAGTATTCGGTTGGAAAAGAAATCTTTATTTTGAAAGTAAACTTTGAGATTGGAAAACTGATAGTTTACATTTATGTATGTAGTCCTTTACATATACAATTTTAATTTACTCTCAGAACAACCATCTGAGGGTAGGCAAGACAAGCACTTTTACTCCTGTTTTCCTGATGAAAGACTGAAGCTGGTGTCAGAAATGGCTTTATTGGATAATTTTCATATATCTTCTATAACAGATGAATTTTACTTCATTGAGCCACCATTATCAAACAGTTATTTTTAAGCTCCTGTTATGTACAGAGACTTGTACTCAGTAATGGAATATGGAATATTTCACAGAATAGTTTTATAGAGTGATTAAAGATGTATGTTTTATGGTTTATTTGACATGATTATTTAATCAGTTTTTTATTAGAGCTAATGATTGTAACTTATAGTTAAAATTAGTTGTAATTTGAGTTGTAGAATAGTGTGAAAGCAGATAAACAGAAGTCATTTATTTCAATTACCTTTAAAGTAATGTTTTAGAAGATTTGGTTGAGCTGTTCTGAACTTTGCCCCTTTAAAGTTTTTATGGAGAGATGGTTCATATTTGTACATCATGTGCTAGCACATTCTGTAAATGATTTACTGATTTTATTACATAATGAAATATATTGTAAAAAGGATGACCTTTTTTGTTACCTTAACATTTTTTATTAAATTTAATAATTTTTTTTAGTCATTTATTTTAATTCTCTATACTACCTAAAGAACCATTTTTATAAATCTTAAAGTATTATACAAATGAATTATTATTGTTTTTAATACTACTACCTTATCTTTTTTTTTTTAATAATTCAGAGAATTCCATTGCTCAGCAAGGTACATTTTAGACAATAGGAGATCATGTTGGGTATACAGTCCTGGTATGACTTTACTGATACTTTTTCCTTTGCCCAAAACACTGTAGCTGTTGATCTGTAGGAAATCTAGTTTCTCAGCTAGTCCTAAGCATAAAATTCAATGCCAGTTGTAGGTATCAGACTTTGGCAGTATAGTACTCTCTAGTGTCATGTGGCAGAAGTGAGACAGATATCTGACACCTAAAACTAGAAGTATTTCCAATTTCAGAGACTTGGTAGTAATTCCAGTTTCTATAAATAGAGGTGGTTAGGGTAACAAGGGAAGGACAAGACAGAGGGAAGAAAAAAAAATGGAGAGAAAAGGTCAGATAGTAGAGAAGGTAGAGAAAAAAGAGGAGCAAGGACAAAAATCCAATTAGCTTCTGTGACTGTTTAAGTCCTTCCCCTGAGGAATGAAGAAGAAATTAACTGGTCTAATTTAACATTAGGGACATAAGGAAGACTGCCCATTTTTGGAGTTATTTTCATATAAAATAGCCCTTTTATATTACTGATTACTTTTTTTTTTTTTGCTGGGTTGATAATTTGTGACACTTCTGAAATATTATTGAAAATTCTAGTTTTAGTAATTTAGGTAATAAAGTAAATAACATTTCTCTCCTTTATACCAGTTTCTTTAGGAAACTTAAATAGTTGTTGTATAGTTTTAGGAAATGATGGTAAAATTGGTATGTGTTTTATATAATTAAGTATAAATTATTTAAATATCTAACTCAATGACATAAAATCATGCATTTCTGTTTTTGTAAACATGATACATTTATTATGAGCAATGTACTTTATGTAATCAATATTTCTTAGAGCATGTATTCCCTCCCCCTCGCCCCCATTTGAATGTAAGTGTCTCAAGAGCAGATGGAATATATTTACCCTTCTTTTTTTTTAATGTTCATTTATTTCCTCTTAGTTTTCAACATTCATTTCCACAAAATTTTGAGTTCCAAATTTTCTCCCCATCTCTTCCCTCCCCCCACCCCTTAATGCCTTGCATTCTGATTATACCTTTCCTCAATATGCCCTCCTTTCTATGACACCCATGCCTTCCCTTATCCCTACCTTATCTCTTTTCTTGTAGGGCAAGATAGATTTCTGTACCCCATTACTTGTATTTCCTATTTCCCAGTTGTATGCAAAAACAATTCTCAAGATGTGTTCCTAAAACTTTGAGTTCCAATTTCTCTCCCTTTTTCCCTCCCCACCCATCCCCAATGAAAAGGCAAGCAATTCAATACAGGCCATATGTGTGTAATTTTGCAAAAGACTTCCATAGTAGTCATGCTGTGTAAGACTACTTATATTTCCCTCCATCCTCTCCTGCCCCCTATTTATACTATGCTCTCTTTTGACCTTGTCCTTCTCCAAAAACGTGTTTACTTCTAATTACTCCCTCCTCCCATTTGCCCTCCCTTCTGTCACCCCCCCACCCCATTTGTCCCCTTCTCCCCTACTTTCCTGTAGTGTAACATAGATTTTCATACCAAATTGAGTGAGCATGTTATTTCCTTCTTAAGCCAAATATGAAGAGAGTAAGCTTCACTTTTTCCCTTTTACCTCCTCCCTTTTCTACTCTGTTGAAAAAGCTTTTTCTTACCTCTTTTATGAGTGATGATTTATCCCATTCCATTTCTCCCTTTCTCCTCCCATTATATTCCTCTCTCATCCTTTAATTTTATTTTTTTTAGATATCATTCCTTCTTATTCAACTCATTCTGTATATTCTCTCTCTCTCTCTCTCTCTCTGTGTGTGTGTGTGTGTGTGTGTGTGTGTGTGTGTGTGTGTGTAGAAGAGTCTCAAGAGTTACAAATATTATCTTTCCATGTAGGAATGTAAACAGTTCAACTTTAGTAAGTCCCTTATGTTTTCTCTTTCCTGTTTACCTGTTCATGCTTCGCTTGATTCTTGTGTTTGAAAGGCAAATTTTCTATTCAGTTCTGGTCTTTTCATCACGAATGCTTGAAAGTTCTCCATTGCATTGAATGACCACTTTTCCCCCTGAAGTGTTATACTCAGTTTTGCTGGGTTAGTGATTCTTGGTTTTAATCCTAGTGCCTTTGACTTCTGGAATATCTTATTCCAAGCCCTCCTGTCCCTTAAAGTAGAAGCTGCTAGATCTTGGTTGTATTTCCACAATACTTGAATTGTTTCTTTCTAGCTGCTTGCAATATTTTCTCCTTGACCTGGGAACTCTGAAATTTGGCTACAATGTTCATAAGAGTTTCTCTTTTTGGATCTCTTTCAGGAGGTGATTGGTGGATTCTTTCAATACTTTCATTTTGCCCTCTGGTTCTAGAATATCAGGGCAGTTTTCCTTGATAATTTCATGAAAGATGATGTGTAGGCTCATTTTTTGATCCTGGCTTTCAGGTAGTCCCATAATTTTTAAATTGTCTCTCCTGGATCTGTTTTCCAGGTCAGTTGTTTTTCCAATGAGATATTTCACATTATCTTCCATTTTTTCATTCTTTTGGTTTTGTTTTGTGATTTCTTGGTTTCTCATAAAGTCATTAGCCTCCATCTGTTCCATTCTAATTTTGAAAGAACTATTTTCTTCAGTGAACTTTTGAACCTCCTTTTCCATTTGGCTAATTCTGCTTTTGAAAGCATTCTTCTCCTCATTGGCTTTTTGGACCTCTTTTGCCAATTGAGTTAGCCTATTTTTCAAGGTGTTATTTTCTTCAACATTTTTTGGGTCTTCTTTAGCAAGCTGTTGACTCTCTTTTCATGATTTTCTTGCATCCCTGTCATTTTTCTTCCCAATTTTTCCTCCACCTCTCTTACTTGATTTTCAAAATCCTTTTTGAGTTCTTCCATGGTCTGAGACCATTGCATATTTATTTTGGAGGTTTTGGATGCAGAAGCCTTGACTTCCTCTGATGTTATGCTTTGTTCTTCCTCATCAGAAAGGATGGAAGAAAATACCTGTTCACCAAGAAAGTAACATTTTATAGTCTTATTTTTTTTCCCCTCTTTTAGGCATCTTCCCAACCAATTACTTGACCTTTGAGTCCTTTGTCAAGAGGAAGGTATATTCTGGGGCCCTGTAAGTTCTCAGTTCCTTCAAGGTGGCACAATCAGAGGAGAGGAGTTTACTTCTCTCCTGGCCTGTGCACTGGTCTGGGAGCAATCAAAAACTTTTCTGCCCAGAATCTGCTAGTAGAATTCTCTCTCCACAGTTGTCTCCAACTCCATTGCCAGCACTCCTCCTCACCCCAGGGCAGGGCTCAGGGCTGAGATTCAGATCAGCTGCTCAATTCCACCTAGGGCTTTAGGCGGAGGGCTCCAAAAATGGATGCTGCTGCTGCTGGCGGGCCAGACTGCATTCCCTTCTCACTCAGATGAAAAAGGCTTTCTTACTGACCTTTGAAGCTGTCTTTGGCATTTATGGGTTGGGCAATATGGGAACTGCTGCTGGCTCCCTGAAACCTGTTCCAGGTACTGTCCCAGCCATGTTACGTGACCCACACTGGGCTTCACTCAGCTCCACTCCTGGTGCAATAGACCTTTCTGTTCAGCCTTCCAGGCTGTTTTGGGCTGGAAATCTTTCATTCTGTCATTTTGTGGCTTCGGCCACAAATTTTCTGAGTCCTTTTTTACAGGTATTTTATGGGCTATGTGGGGGAGCTTCTGCAGGTCCCTCTTCCTATTCCACCATCTTGGCTCCACCCCACTCCACAAAGATTTGTTAAACCATTTACCCTTCTTTTTATCCCAAGCCTTTAGCCTATGTCACTTTAAGTAAACTACAGACCCTTGGTCCTTGTGAGGATCCAATAAGGTAATAGCTAAACACTTCACAAATTTTAAAGTGCTATATAGGTAGTAACTTTTATTTTTGTTGTTAGTATTATTGTTCCTTCCCAGTTCATTTCTGGGTTATTTCTTAAATTTTGATGAGTTTTTCCTCTTCTGTAATAAGCCTATGTATAGAAAGATTCCTTAAATCCTTTCCAAAGCTTCTTAAATAGGGAGGATAACTTGTTTTTAATATCATAGGCATGTCTGTAGAACAATCCTTCAGGTCATTGGAATGTTTTCCTTGGTTTTCATACTTCCTGCTATTGATAGATTTAAGCTTCTCAAGTTGTTCTTTATGGCTTCTCTGGAAAACTGACACTGTTAACTTCCATAGCAAAGGTTGTTTTCATTATTCTTTTCTTACCTGTGTACTGCTTCTTAGCTCAGATAGGCTTTTAAGTTGGCTACAGTTTAAATTAAGCTGACCATACCATTTTACACTCTACCAACACAGAGACCAATGATTATAATACTGGACAAATTCCTCACTGTTTATGGCCTCCTTTTTCTGTCCTGTCTTGTCTGTTTGTCTGTATTCTTTGTTTTAATTGTTATTTTTCCTACTTCCTACTTATTATATATTGTACTAGTCTAATTATAACTGTATTTTTTCTCCCATGCATCTGACTTGTGGAAAATCTGAGTGTAGCCTTTATTTCTTTAAATATGTAATTTATTTGTTTTTAGTTTACAACATTCATTTCCATGAGATTTTGAATTTTAAATTTTCTCCCCATCTTCCCCAGCTTCCTTCTACTCCTTCCCGCAATCTGTCCTCCCTTCCATCATCCCTTCCTTTTACAATCAATCCCCCTCCCTTCTATTTTCTTGTAGGGCAAGATAGATTTCTATATTCCATTGCCTGTACGTCATATTTCCCGGTTGCATGCAAAAACAATTTTTAACAGTCATCTTTAAAGCTTTGAGTTCACATTCTCTCCTTTCCTCCCTCCCCACCCACTCTCATTGAGAAAGCAAGCAATTTGATGTAGATCATACATGTGTAGCCATGCAACACACTTCCATAACAGTCATGTTGTGAAGACTAACCACATTTTCTTCTTTCGTGTCCTGCCCTCCATTTATTCCATTCTTTCCCTTGATGTGTCCCCCCACAATAGTGTTTGCTTCTGATTACTCCTTCCCCCATCTGCCAGCCCTTCATTATCCTCTCTCTCATCCTCTTCCCCCGCCTTCCTGCAGGGTAAGATAGATTTCCATACCCAATTGAGTATGTGTTATTCCTTCCTTAAGACAAATCCCATGAGGGTAAGGCTCACTTATTCCCTTTCACACACACACCCCCCCATCCCCTCCATTGCTGAAGCTCTTTCTTACCTTTTACATGAGATGATTTTCTACATTCTACCTTTCCCTTTCTTTCCCAGTATATTCCTCTCAGCAGTTAATTTAATTTTTTTAGGTATTCTTTCATATTCAGCTCACCCTGTGCCCTCTGTATACACACCTACACACATACACACATATATACATATACATACCTACACATATATACACATACATACACATACACGTAAACACATACATATATATATTTCCTCCAACTACCCTAATACTGAGAAAGGTCTCATGAGTTACAAATAATCATCTTTCCATGTAAGAATGTAAACAGTTCAACTTTAATGAGTCCCTTATGGCTTCTCTTTCTTGTTTGCCTTTTCATGTTTCCCTTGATTCTTGTATTTGAAAGTCAGATTTTCTATTCAGCTCTGGTCTTTTCTACAAGGGTCTTGGAAGTCCTCTATTTCATTGAAATTCTGTTTTCTCCCTGAAGTATTATAGTCAGTCTTGCTGGTTAGGTGATTCTTGATTTTAATCCTAACTCCTTTAACCTCTGGAATATCATATTCTAAGCCTTCCAATCTCTTAGTGTAGAAGTTGTTAAATCCTGTGTTATTCTGATTGTATTTCCACAATACTTGAATTTTTTCTTTCTGACTGCTTGTAATATTTTCTTCTTGAACTGGGAATTCTGGAATTTGGCTACAATATTTGTAGGAGTTTTCCTTTTGGGATCTCTTTCAAGGAGATGATCAATGAATTCTTTCCATTACTGTTTTACCTTCTGGTTCTATAATATCAGGGCAGTTTTCCTTGATAATTTTTTGGAAAATGATTTCTAGCCTCCTTTTTTGATCATGGTTTTCAGGTAGACCAATAACTTTTAAATTATCTCTCCTGGATCTATTTTCCAGGTCAGTTGTTTTTCCAGTTAGATATTTCACATTGTCTTCTCTTTTTTCATTTGTTTGGTTTTGTTTTATAATTTCTTGATTTCTCATAAAGTCATTAGTTTCGATTTGCTCGATTCTAATTTTGAAGAAATTATTTTCTTCAGTGAGCTTTTGGACCTCCTTTTCCATTTGGCCAATTCTGCTTTTTAAGGCAATCTTCTCCTCATTGGCTTTTTGGACCTCTTTTGCCATTTGGGTAAGTCTATTTTTAAAGATGTTATTTTCTTCAGCATTTTTTGGGTCTTCTTTAGCAAACTGTTGACTCATTTTTCTTGATTTTCTTGCATCGCTGTTATTTCTCTCTCCATAAATCTTTTTTGAGCTCTTCCATGGCCTGGGACCATTTCATATTTTTTTGAGGCTTTGAATGTAGGAGCCTTGACCTAGCTATCTTCCTCTGGTTGCATCCTTTGATCTTCATCATCTGAAAGGACAGAAGAAAATAACTTCACTAAGAAAGGTACCTTCTGTAGTCTTATTTTTCGCCCCTTTTTGGACATTTTCCCAGCCAATTAACTTTACTTCTGAGCTCTTTGTTAAGTAGAGGGTATACTGCCCCGAGTTTTAGAGGTTTTGTGCAGCTGTTTTTAGAGATATCTCTGGGAAATTGTAAGTTCTCAGTTCCTCCAAAGTGGTATATCAATCAAGTGTTTCTCCTCTCTTGGCCTGCATTCTGGTTTGTGAGTAACCATAAGCACTCTTTTCTGCTCAGGAACTGTGAGTAGGATTCCCTCTCCAAAGCCTCCATCAGCTCCATCATGCCAGTGCTCCTCCTCACCCTAGGAATGAGTCCTGCCACTCAGGACTATGATCCAGATCTGCCATTTGATTCCACCACTGTCTGTAGACCATGAGCTGCAGAAGCAGTTGCTGCTGAGGTAGTGGTTTCCGCCACTTGGGGGTTGGGACTGGGGCTGGGGCCAAATCCATGTCTTCTCATTCAGGTGAGAGAGCTTTCTGACCTTTGAAGATGTCTTTGGTGTTTGTGGGTTGAGGAGTCTGAAAACTGCAGCATTGTCAGCAATTCAGTGCCCTAAGGCCTGCTTAAATCCCATCTGTGCTGGTGCTATAGACCCTTCCTGTCAGCCTTCCAGATTGTCTTAGGGTGGAAATGTTTCACTCTGTCATTCTGTGGCTTCTGCTGCTCTCAAATTTGTCTAGAGTTGTTTTTTGAGGTATTTTGAGGGGTTTTGGGGTGGAGAACTCAAGCAGGTCTTTGCATCTGCTCTGCCATCTTGGCTTCGCTTGAGTATAGCCTTTAATTGCATTCTCAATACTACTACTACTACCACCACCACTACCACTACTACTGCTACTACTACTACTACTACTCCCTACTACTCCTACTACTAATGATAAGTATTTTTTTTATTTAGAGTTCTAACATTTTCAAAGTACTTTGCATGCATTATCCAATTCTAGATCTTAGATCTTATTATTAATTTGAGCCTCTAATCCTACAATAACTATTAATCCCTTTTTTAAATAAAGAACTTGCAACTTTGAGAAGTTAAGTGACTTGACCATTGTCATAAAGCTTGTAAGTATCAGAAGTGTAACTGATCCATCAACAAAGTTTTTATTCAACACCTTCTATATTCCAGACATTGCTCTTGGTGTTGGGGGAATACAAGGAAGGCAGTCCTTGCCCTTGATGGAGCATAAATTATAATTCAGGGGGCAAAATAAACAAGTATATATAAAAATATACAAACTTGGCAGGCTAAAACCCATCATTGGGCATTGACTCTGGATGATTATAACTTATTCAGAAGAACTAGAATAGATGAAAGGGAGGAGAGTAGTGTCATTGCATATTAAGCTGGTATATGCATATAAATTATCTTGTAAACTGTAAAGTGCTATATAACCAGAGAGGGGGCATGGAGAGTATTTCAGTGAATGTCAGTGCGGGGAAGGAAAAAAGTAATTTGTCATTGGAGTGTATTATAGATTAACTCAACATAAAGATTAAATAGATGAATTTGGGAAACATTATTAGATTATAAGCTTCTTGAGGACAGGTAGTATCTTTTGACTCATTTTGTATCTTCAGTGCTTAACATAGTAGGCACATAGTGGTCACTTAATAAATGTTCATGTACTGTCTGAGATCATCAGTCTGCACAGAGATGCTATGTAGTGATGATGAGGGACTTCAGTTAGTACAGGATCTACTAGGACCCTCTTTTTGCTGAAAGCAGAGCAGCTACTAACTTTTTCACTTATCTTCATGCTGATTTTATCCTTAAAAAGTAGAGGAACTTTTTCTTTTGGAAAATTCTTTTCGAAATGTTGGGAACCAATGACTAAACAAGTTGTGGTATATGATTGTGATGGAATGCTGTTGTGCTATAAGAAATGATGGGTAGGATGATTTCAGAAAAACCTGGAAAGACTTATATAAACTTGGCCAAGTAGTGCAGTGAATAGAATGCTGGACTGGAGTCAGAAAAAGCTCACTTTTGTGAGTTTAAATCTGGCCTGACTCTGTGACCCTGTACAAGTCACTTCATGCCGTTTGCTTCAGTTTCTTCATCTATAAAATGAACTGGAAAAGAAAATGACAAACCATTCCGTTATCTTTGTTAAGAATATCCAAAATGTGATCATGAAGAATTGGACATAACTGAAAACAACTGAACAACAATAAGTCCAACTCCATTGTTTTACATATGCATAAACTGAAACTGAGACAGGTTTACCCAAGGTCCCACTGATAACTTCAAGTGATAGCTAGGACTTGAGGTTGTGGGTGGTAGCAAGGTGTAGACTTGGAACTGCTATTCAATTCTGAATTTGCTTCTGTTTTCTCTTTTAGGGAGGATAGCCTTTGCACTGGAAATGTCAGAACAGAAATTCCTAGCAGGGAGTTGACACCCAGGATAGGTAAGGGACAGCCACAGGGATAAGGCCTGTGAGTTCATAAGGAACTCCTGGATGAGGAATCTCAACATTATTAAAGCAGGCTGGCACCTCTTCAAGTTATAGTGCCTAGAGCACTGAGAATTTAAGTGACTTCTTTAGAGTCACACAGTCAGTATGAGTCAGAGGTGGTGCTTGAACCCAAGTCTTCCTGGCTCTGAAGCCATTCCCTATCCACTGTTCCAGAATTGATTAATTGTTAAGAAGGTAGCAAAAGTATGCGTAGTTGCCCTTGATAAATTCAAGTTAACCAATTCAAGTTATGACATATTATTTCATTGGGTCTTAAAAAAAATGGCAGATATAATTGCTGAGCCACTGACAATGATAATTTGAGAGCATGAAAAATGGAGCTCTCCAAGATTAGAGATGAGCAAAATGTCTGTATTTTCAAAAAGTGATAGAGAATACTGTTGGAAAGTTATATATGCCAATGAGCTTGGATCCTGGGATAATTCTAGAATTGATCATTATAGGGAATGGTTGGCAGACATTTGTAAAGGGAAACTAATTAAAAGGACTTATCTTGGCATCATCAAGAACAGATCATGCCAGACTAACCTCATTTCTTTTTTTGATTGGACTACTAAATTAGTAGATGAAGGGAATGCTGTGAATATAGTTTACCTAGTTTTCAGCAGAGTTTTTGATAAATGCTATGGTGACGGCATAGCTTACTGAGAGGAGGAAGTCATATGCCTGACCAGCAGGCTGCTTATCCTCCTGTGGAGCTCGCGAGTAAAAGAATGAGGCAGGAGAGCGGGTCATGAAGCAACTCTGATTTATTCAAGCAAGCACTCTGATTATATAGTCTTTGCCAGCTAGCCCAGTGAACCATGGTAACACACACAAACAAACCCGAAGTTATAGTAATGAACACAAGCTGGAACTATAGTGACAACAACAAACCAGGGGTGGGGCCGTCCCTTCCAGCGCCATCTTGTTCACCCTTCCCTGCACCGGACTCAGTTTACCTGATGTCCGTCAGTGTGGTGTCCCAGATGGTGTGGCGGTCAGCGCCCCTTACAGATAAAGTATCTACTTATTCTTGTAGAGATACATGGATTAACTAATAATAAAATCAAGTGGATTCAGAATTGGTTGGATGGACAGACTCAAAAACTAGTTAATGTTTTATTAGTTAGTGTGGCAAATGGTCCCTGTCATGGAATACCCCAGAGATCAGTGCTTGAGACTTTTTTATCAATGACTCGTATTCTCATGAATGACTTGAATAAAGGCATAGATGCTCCCCTCATCACACTTGCAACTGACATGAAACTAGAAAGAATAGCTAACACACTAGATGACAGAGTTAGGGCTCAAAAAGCTAAAGCATTGTTTGAATCAGCTCAGCTTCACAAATAGAAAATGGAGGAGGATTTGTTAGACAGACATTACTTGTTCTGGAAAAGAGAGTTTGTTTGGGGCTTTTTTGGTATTGGGTTTTTTGTTTTTGTTTTTGTTTTTTGTAGAGTGCAGGCTCAAGGAATCTCCTGCAGTCTTTCAAGCTTCCAGGAATAGGAAGCTGAGAGTTTTATTCTGTTCTGCCATCATCAGAACTCATCTGCCAGGAGAGTGTATCTAGTTCTCTTCTCCATGGTTTAAAGAGGTGATTGATAAACTGGAGATGCCCAAGGAAGGCAACCATGATAATGAAGGAGATTTGATGCTGTGTCTTCAGAGAATCATACTTGAGTTGGAGAAGAGAAGACATAGTGGTATCTTCAAGCATTTGAAGGGCTCTCAGGTGGAGGAGCGATTATAATTGTTCTGATCCGTGGGTGTAAGTTGCAGAAAGACAAATTTAGACATATTTTCCTGAATTCTGGGGGGAAAAAAACAAAATGAAGAGAAAACTTCCTACATATTAGGGCTGTCCAAGAGGAACTGGCTGCCTCTAGAGGTGATAAGTTCCCTTTTTTTGGAGGTGTTAAAGCAGAGACTGGATGAGCACTTACAGGTGTTATAGTGTGGATTCCTTTTGGCTATAGGTTGAGTTAGGTGACCACTGAGGTTCTTTCTAACTCTAAAATCCCGTGATTCTGTTTTACATAGATCCTTACAATATCCTAGGGAAGTAATCTAAGCATAATCACCCCCTATTTTATAAGTGAGGAAAATGAGGTTCAGAGAGAAAAAATTACTTGCCCATGGTTACACAGCTAAGGAAATGGCAAAGCTGGTTCTCTTGTTTGAGGTCATGAAGCTACTAGGTTAGTAGCATAGTCAGAAGTCAGCTGTGAATCTTGAGTCCAGTTAAGTGCTCTTTCCACTACACTTGATTTCTGTTCATAATTTCTTTCTCTTTGGTTTTGGAGCACATCAGTATTTTAATGCATGAACAGTATTTACTTTTATTTTCCTCTAAGAAAACCAATTTTTTTTTTTATAAAGCCATAGCAATCTCAGAAGAGTCAGAGCTTAGGTGTTTTTAGTTATATTTGTGTGAAAACTTGAGGTACCTTAAATAAAGATGAAATTTGTTTTTATTTTTCTTTGAGTTTCAAAACCTGATCATTTTATTTATTTATTTTGCAGAAGTATCACTTACCTTAACTGACACTATTGAAACAGAGAAGGGGGGGCTTTGTTTATCTTTTGCTTATATCCTCACTTGGTTAAACCCAAGTAATTTTGGCACTAAAGTTGCTGTAATGAAATTCACTGTACTTTTTATGGATAGCCAGGGAATTTAAAGTGATATTTTTGCTTGAAAATATGGGATCCTAGAATTGAAAGGGATCTCAGAGGTTTCCAGTCAAATTTCCTGTCTCTAACACGTACAAAAATTTATGTTATTGTTTTCCTTCGTTAACTAACAAGGACAACTATTTCTCTTTATGGTAACTCAGTGCAGTTTTTCCTTGGAGAACCGAATGGATGGAAAGTGCAGAGAGACAAATTTAGATAAAATCTCCCTTTGTCATTCATGTAAGTGCTCTCCTTTGTAGTAAATTAGCAAAAATATGTAGATTATTATGAATAGGAAGAGCAGTCTTCTGCATTTGGAGGGAAAACAGTAATTTGGTCATCTGCATTATTCTCTGGGGGCTTTGAACCAAATATGTCTGTGAATTGGCCTTGCAAAAGAATTGATACAGAAGAGAGATACACCTTCTTATTTATACTGCAAAAGATTATTTTAAAGATGGAGTCACTCACTAGAGGGAAAGTGCAGGGCCCCTGTTTCTTTCTTCTTTGCCTCCATACAAGTGAGACAAAACCTCATTTCAAGTTTTCTATAAGTAAAATAAGTTGTCTGAGGAAGTAATTCACCTTTATTGGACATTTTCAGTTGGATGCTGCTTCTTAGCCATAACATAGCAAGGAATTTCTGTTTACCTAACAGGTTGGACTAGAAGTTTTTTGAGATACCTTTCAACTTTAAGGTTTAATGATCCAGTGATTCTATAATAGAATATTTGAACTTTTATTGTAAAGCTACATTAAATATGACACAAATTTATTATCATTTGTTATCATTTATCACCGTGCTAGTTCAGGCCCTCCATACTTCATATTCAAATAACATCCCATTTGTTTGTCCTGCCTCAAGTTTCTCTCCTCTCCAATATATCCTCCAAATAACTGATTTTCTTAAAGTACAGATCTGACCATGTAATTCACCTGAAATCAAATATATACTCTGTCTGGAAAAAGCTTTTCCTAATCTGGCTCCTTTCTGCCTTCCTAGACTTTTTACATACTATTCCCCTTCTAGCACTCTACAGTCTAGTTGTTGCTTATATACACTTCATCTGCTGTTTATGTGCCCTGCATTGGTTGTTCCCTGTGCCTTTAATGATCTCCTTTCTCTCCTCTGTCCCTTGGAATTACTGATTTCCTTCAAGACTTAACTCATGTCACCTTGGTCTCCCTATCAACTAGTGCCTCTCCATCCAAAGTTACCTTTTAGTTTGCTCTGTAGTGTGTCTTGTATGTCCATGTTCGTCTCCACCAACAAAATGTGAGTTTCTTGAAGACAGGACTATTTGTTTTTTTGCTATTGTAGGTTAGTAGGGGCCTGACACATTATAAGCACTTAATAAATCCTTATAGATTGTTTTAGATTCTGAAAAACTTTGGCCCAAAGCAGTTAATTTAAGGCTACATAGCAGTTTGGTGGTAAGTCTAGCACTAGATAGAAATTTGTTTCTTAACTCCTAAATCTGTGTGCTTTCCTTTATGTGATATGGGTAATATTTTTAGAAGATTAAAAAACTGCTAATAAAAGATCAGGAATATTTGTGCCCAGAATAGCTACGACTAGAAGACAAAAGAAAATCTCTGATATCAAATGAGAGGTTTAACTTTGTTATGAACTGGTGGAAATTTGAAGTGTTTTTGCCTTCCCTAAACATTAAAACTATATTATTATTGTTATAATAAACTCTTGTGTATTTCTGTTTCTGCTCATTATTCCTACCCATCTCTGAAGCTTGATCAGGAGCAGCATCCTTGATTGGATTTATGTTACTGCCTTTGGACTTTGTGGGAAGAGCAGTAACTGAATGCTGAATACAGTGCCATACATAACTTATTCCGCAGACTCACCCTGAGAATGTTAAAGCTGCAAGAAACCATTGAGGGATGATTCACTTTCTTTGTAACTATATTTTTTGTAACCATATTCTTGCTCTTGTGAAAAAATATTGTCATGGAGCTGACAACTTGCATACAGTCTTGGTGAAAATTTTTTAAAAAGTTAGAATAAAGGAAAATAAGGGGATGCCTAAAAGATTGGATAAGGAATTTGAGAAACAAGTGAAAAAAAATGTGGACTTGTGAATATATAGCTCTGGAACTTTTTAGTAATACTATTCTTTACAGAGAAAACTATGAGTCTTGACCCTTACTTTACAGGAAATTAATTTAATGAAATAATATACTGAAAGGACTTTTGAACCATGCGATAAGAACTGGAAGGAAGATTTCATTACTGGTCAGTGAAAAATTTGATTATTTAAGAAAATTATTCTCAACCATTAAAAACAAAAGAAAGAACTACTATTTTAATGCTTTTTTTTTAAAACAGTACATTTTACTTTTAGAACAATTTCACATTGATTGTGTCATTTTGATTTTATAACTTTTGTGAGTAAGGTAGAGCAGAAATTATACTTCTCAATTCTCTAGATATTCAGTACCAGATCTCTGGTTTCCCAACTTAGCCCAGCAGCACTGCCTTAAAAACATAAGGGAATACTATAGAGTTAGAAAGCATAGTTATCTTTAACCCTCAGCTTGAAGAATTTATCATATTGATGGTGGAAATAAAATACAGGCTGTTCTAAAAATCTGAATGCAGTTTTAAGTTATTAAAATTACTAAAGCTTAATGCTCTGCTAAGACTTTTAAATCACCCTGTATATGAATGAATTTTAGGGTGATTTCAAAGTAATACAAATAATGAAGTTTGCTCAGCTAGCCCCTTGTATAGATTTTAAGACAGTTTCATTGTTCAGTTTTTCAGGGTGCAATTCTCTGTAACCATTCTCCAATTATAGAGCATCATCAAATTGGTAAACTGACCACAAAAGAAGGGTCACAAGACATAAAATGCCATAGTGGAAAGAACGCTAGATTTGGAGTCACAGGACCCGCTTTTGGCTCCTGGTTCTAGCACTTGTTAACTGTGTTGTCAGTGGGGTTGGCAGCAGACCCTGACATGAATAGATGTTGCAGATGACTTTAGAAGTCAGATATTTGCTTCATAGTCTATTCCATGATCTAATATCTGATTTAGATTTTTTCTTAATTTTTGCTTGTAACTCAAAGATTTATCTTGATTTGTCCCTTGTCATCTTGTTTTCCATAAAGCGGAACCCTGGGTTTGCACTTAGACTCTCAGTGCTTTTTCTAAGATTCCTTATCTTCTGTGCTTGCTCTCTGGCCAGCTTCCTATCCCAGGGAAAATAATAATAATAACAACCATAGCTTGCATGTACATAATGCTTTATAATTTACAAAGCTCTTTATATAGTATATCCTTTGATCCTCATGATAATGGAGTATGGTAGGTATCCTCGTTTTATGAAAGAAAAAACCAAGGCTAAGCGAGGCTATTATACATGGTTGCAGAACTGGCATTGGAATTTGGATCCAGTGCTCCTTCTACTTGTATAATCATGGGCAGATCGTAAGAGGATAGTAACAACTCACATTTATATGGCATTTTAGGGATTGTAAAGCATTTAAATGTGCTATCTCCTTTGATCCTATATAAGAATCCTGTGAAGTAGGTGCTGTTATTACCTCCCTCTTACAAATAAGGAAACTGAAGCTTGGAAAAGTGAAGCAACTTGCCAGGAGTAACATAGCCTACAGGAATATAAGGTAGAACACCAGGCCAGGTTTTCCTGAGTGTAATCCAGTGTTCTGCCTGCCATATCATGATGCCTGTAGATTACTGGAACTACATTGGAACAGAAGGAAATTAATAGATCTTTATTCTAGCTCTCTTATTTTACAAATGAGGAGCTTGAGAGCTAGAGAGTTATTCCAATTCCTCCCTTGTATTCCAAGGCCTCCCTTGAAACAGAATTCTTTTTAACTATACCCTGTTGCCTCCTCAGTTTATTAGAGTTGCCTCATGTGTAAAGTGGGGATGACAATATTTTGAACACTTATCTCACAGGGTTGTTGAGAATTGCAGAAAGTAATGTATATAAAGGACTTTGTGATTGTAAAGGGTTAAGGATAGGGACTGTGAACTTGTGATTTCATTTGGCAAAGGGAACTCACAGCCAAGGAAATTGTGCTTAGGACACAGGTCTGCATCTTCTCCACAATTTCCAGTCTTAGTTAGTGTAAACTCTTTGAGAGCACAAAGTCTTGTCATTTTAAAATCTGTATACCCAGCATCAAACATAGAGTGAGAGAGAGAGAGAGAGAGAGAGAGAGAGAGAGAGAGAGAGAGAGAGAGAGAGAGAGACAGAGTGTGTGTGTGTGTGTGTGTGTGTGTGTATTATGAAACAGTGAAGGGAAAAACAGGTTTGCAAAAAACTAGGGGAAAGAGCCAATTAAGCAAAATCATTCTTATTGCATATAAGGATGAAATTAGACAGAAGAAAAATGAAAAATATTTTTAAAAATTGCTACCACTCCACAACCAGAATTGTTATAAAGCAGGTCATTGGTGAGACCAAGAGGAAGAAGCTGGTCACGTAGTAAATGTATATGCTACATACTGGGGATACAAAGAGAGAAAGGACAAAATCTTTTTTCTCACAGAGTTTGCAAGTAAAGGAATCCTGTCCTGCAATCCGCTTTCCCAGTGTTGTGACTTTTTCATGCTTAATACCCAATTCACATCACACCTTTTCTGACCTCCCAGTCTGAAATGAAATTTCTCTCCTATGGGCACTTAAAGAATGAGTATACAATTCATCTGACAAATTAACTGTATCCTTGTAATTTAGTGAGTCTCCTATAGCATCTTGAACTATTTGAATATTTTATTGTTATATAATTTGCAATGTGTTTATTACCATAAAGATTATAAATTTGGGGGTCTTCCCCCCACAGGTAGAAGCTCAGTACCCCCAAAAACACTAGATAATTTTCTAGTGTAATTCATCCCACTGACCTATTTCCATTCAGTTATGGGCTCAAATGATTTCTACCATTATTAAATTTACAATTATCTCACCAAAATATAGATGTTGTACAGATTAATAATCTAAATGCCTATCCTAGTCTGGGTATCAGGCCATCTTTATCTACTTGTTTTTTCCTGTATGGATATGGCCAAACTTTTATTAGATTCTTTGCTAAATATCTTTTGTGACAGCTGTACATTCACTTTAGTGATCGTTTCCATGTTTTATGCTTTGTTTCTAAAAATCAGTGTCATTGAATAAAATTAATCTTTTTTGTTAGATATTTCAAATGGTCTTTTTTTTTTTTTTTTACTAGGTATTAGGACATTTTTTGGAAGACAAAACTTTATGTGATGTTTTGCTCTATTGACTCAAATACTTTTTTATAGTCAACAATAATTATTGGAATCTTATGTTCTCTTTCCCTTTTTATTCAGTTTTGTGACATTATTTAACAAAGCTTATGTGTTCCCATTTCATTTTTATTAAGAATGTCCTCAATATGTTATTGGATTAGTCTTATTAAATTTTTATAAATATAAGAAAACAGGAATATAGATCAGTAAATTCAGATATTTTTTCCCCTTTTGTGATTTTTTTCCCCTAAATGTTTGGTATAATTTCCCCTTTTCAGATATCTTTAGGAACAATCCTTAACCTCAAAATTGTGTCACTTCCAGCAGGACTTCCTCTGAGTATACTTAGCTTAGTGAAACTCCTCTTCCTATTCTTTTCTCCTTCTTTCCTTCTGCCTGCCTAGCTTCCTTCCTTCCTTCCATATATGATGTTAGAGCCCAAGTATTATGGCTATACTATTATTGATGGAGAAAAGTGTGGTAACAATTTTTATAAATATTTTTCATTTCTCTTCTGTTTAATTTTCATCCTTTTATGTACTCAGAATGATTTTGCTTAGTTGGTTCTTCCCCTCGTTTTCTGCAAACTTGTTTTCCCTTTCACTGTTTCATAGTTTATGAAGTAGTAGTCCTCATAATCTTCAACTATCCTTCATAACATTTCACAAGTGTATTTATGTTCTAAACCAGTGTTGTCCTTTGCTCACGTAGCTCTTCTATTTGACAAGGAGATTGAATGCTTATGGACTGATCTAGGTTCTTTTGGTATCATCTTCTTGGTTGCATAGATTGATTTTACATTCTTTACCTAATGGTGGCCAATACATAGCTGGTGTCAATGTTCTTTTGTCGTTTTATCATTTTAAAGCCTTATCAGTTTTTTGGTTTTAATAGGTTAGATTGGATTTGTTTTAATTGTATCCCACAATTGCATGACACATTTTCTTATTTTATTCTTCCAGTTTGGTGTTGATTTTGATTTTTGCTCATACTTGTAAGTCTAGAATTTGATTATATATAGCTCCTGATTCTGAAATGAGTTCCCCAGCATTAACCAGTCATTTCCTATCTGTTAAAAATCATTTCTTTTCTTTTCTTTTCTTTTCGGTGATGATGTTTGGTGTTGTCCATATCCAGCTATTCCTAGATTTCTTCTTAAAACAGTTAGCTACAAACTTTTGGCCGTTCACTATTTCTTATTAGTGATCCACATTTTGCAATACTTCTTTTTGCTATCTTCCCATGTATCTATCTTTGCACTGAAGTCACCAACTGCTGAAGTTTTTATTTATTTGGCTGTCTGTCTTGGAAGCACTGGGCTGAATTTAGTAAGGTGATATTTAACAGGGAGTTAAAAAAAATCAGTTTCACAAGATGCTGGGGGCATGGTTAAGTTTGTAAAATATTCAGGGAATTCAGGTTCAGTATGAGTCAGCAGTGTCATGGAGTAGTCAAAAAAGTTAACATAATCATGTTGGGAATAAGGAAGTGATGGTAACCTTGTTGGACTCTGATCTGGTCAGACCATGTTTAGAATATTGTCTTCTCTGAGTGATGCAATTTGAAGACATTGATTGAGAGAAAACATCCAGAAGAGAGTAACAAGGGTGGTGAAGTGCCTTGAGTCCATGTCACAGGTGATTGGTTGAAGAAATTGAGAATGTTTAGTCTGGCTAATAGAAGACTCCAAAAGTATATGCTAGCTGCCTCTAAGTATCTGAAGACTACCATATGACAATCTTGTTTTTTCTTTCTGTACTCTAACTCGATGACTTCTGCTCCTTTGGGTCCAATGATCATTTTTTGCAGATAACTCTCAGAACTCTGTATCCAGCCTTAGTCTTTCTCCTAAGCTCCAGGCCTGTATCTCCAACTGGATATTTCTAACTAAATGTCCCTTAGGCATCTCAGATTTTCAATGTCTAAAACCGAACTTGTTGTCATATATCTTCCTCCCTCCTATTCATCTCTCTTCCAGTCTGCCTTATTACTGTCAAGGGAAATATCACCCTTCTGGTCATCCAGTCTTACAACCTGATGTCATCTGCAGTTCCTCATTTTGACTTATGCCCCAAATCTGATCAATTGTCATGTTTTTTGATTTTTAAACTCTGCAGCTTCTCTTACACATGTCCCCTTCACTGTTCTCACATCGCCCTCAGCCTAATCCCATCTTGCCTAGACTCTTGCAAGGTACTCCTTTTGGATATCCCTTCCTCAGGTCTCTTGCCCCCCAGTTTATCCTCTACAAAGCCACAAAGTGATATTCCTCAAATGAAGTTGTAACTATGTTGCTGACCCCTCACAACGGCTCCTTATTACATCTAGGATCCAATAGAAACCCCTCTGGTGTTTTAAGCTTTTCACAACTTAGCCCTTCCTTACATTTCCAAGATTTTTTTATGTTACTCCCCTGTGCATGCTATAGTCCAGTCATGAGCCTGCTTGTTTCTCAGAAGGATGTTCTCTCAGATTTCATGGTCTTCGTATCTTTGCAATGGTTTTTTATTATTCTTTGAGTGCTCTTTCTTTACCTCTTGGAATTATTATTATTATTATTTTGCCTGTCTATATGTCCTCAAAATTTTGCACATTGCCTAATATACAGTAGGTGCTTAGTAAATGCTTATTGATTTGTTGATTTGGAATCTATTTCCTTTAAAACACAGTTCAAATGTCACCTTCCATATAAAGACTATCTTGATTATTTCAGTTACTAGTACCCTTCTCTTGTATTGCATATATGTGTGTGTGTGTGTATATGTATATATACATATATATATATGTATATAGTGTGTGTGTATAAAATATATGTTTGTTTCCTGGTACTTATATGGGTCTGTGTTTCTCTTTCACCTGCAGAATGTTAGATTCTTGAAGTCAAGGACTCATTTATATTCTTGAGTCCTTTGTGCCTGGTACAAAATCATGATTTGCCAGGCCTAGAGGCCTGAGGGCTACCCGAGTCTTACCTTACCTGTCCCAGGTCTTCGGTTGGCCAAACCGGATAAACGTATGAGAGAAGAGACTTTCCGGAGTCAAACAAGGGTTAGGCTTTATTCAGGGTCCTGGTTACATGTGCAGGGGGAACTCTTCCTTAGGAGGGAGAGAGAAATCTCCCAAGGAGGCAAAGATCTTACGGTAAGAGATTGGAAGTAGAAGTGTAAGTGGGGAGAGAGGGGGAGGGGAGAGCGAAGAGAGGAAAAACAGAGCCTTCTGTCCTGTAACGACCCCTCCCGAGCTTAAGAGCGCCTTCGGGCTTTCCTGACCCTACTTAAGCTCTCCGGCCGCGTAGTTTGCACCTGAATACCGTGCCTGTTAGATAACAATAGGTGTGCCCAGACCTGGGCCAATCTCGAGGGCGGGGAGAGCTCTTTCCCATCACGTTTCTCATGGGAAGAGGCGGAAATACACGAGATAGCTCGGTCTCACTCCTCGATTCCCTGCTGTTTTCTGGGGGGCCTCATGAGAACTCTAAGATTTAGAAGTTCCCACCTTTACCCGCCCGAGACTGTCCACATGGAATTGAGCTTCCATCCCCAACAATGATTGATTCATTTAGTGATATTGAATGATTGCAGATATCAAAGCTGCTATTACTACTGTGGAATGATGCTTGAGATGACCTAAATACTGTCCATTTGCAGTGTTTCTTATCTCTGTATAATCTTTGTGAGAATAATGTACACATGCAAGGGGCAGTGTGGTATAGTAGAAACAATTCTGAATTTGTGACCTGTAGTCAAATCACAGTTCTGTCATGTAGTACTATGTCATCTTGGGTAAGTCAGTTTGGGTTTCTCTGGGTTTCATTTTCCTTCCCTTTTTTTTTAAGTGCTTTTTTTAAAGGACTTTAAAGGCCAAGGGCTCTAATATATGATTTTATGATTCTTATTGAAAATATAAGGATTTATAATGGAGTTTTACACGTTTTTCCTTTGCACACCACTTGTTAATATATATAATTACTTTCAAAGTATGTAGAATGCAAAATACCGTCATACTTATTACTTGGCAATTATTTTAACAATTGTTTTGAGTAAAACAATAATAATACTGGGTTGAATTGTAGAGCACTTAAGATTTGTATATATTTTACATATTTTATCTATTTTAATCTTAGCGACAACTCTCTGAAGTAGGTCTTGTTGTTATTCCCTTTTTACAGATGAGAAAACTGAGGCTGAGGGTTATGTGACTCCTCCATGATCACACAGTTAGTAAGTCTGAGGCAAGATTTGAACTCAGGTTTTCCTGACTGCAAAGTCAAGTGTTCTCTCCCTTACACCACCAGGCTATCTTCTACAACTCTCCTCCAATAAGATTATAGTATTCTAGATTTAGAATTGGCAGGGACCTTCAAAGTCACCTAGTTCTGTTGCCTTATTTTGGAAATAAGGAAACTGAAACCTAGAGTGATTAAATGATTTGCCCAAGGTCGCTCAGTAAGTAATAGGGCTGACATTTGAATCTAGGTTTTCTGACTCTAAATGTCTCCCATGTGTAAAAAAAAAAAAAAAAAGCACAAAAAGGATTTTTTTTGAAAGATGAAACAAATAACTTTATTCATTTATGTTCTGACTATTACTCCCAAGCAAGATATAAAACAAGGAGACATAAACTGAAAAGAGTTTGTTGTGTAGAGATTTCCTGTAGTTGATGAAGTTCTGCAGTATTCCTATTTATGGATACCATTGTGCTGATTACAGTATGGCAGAACCCATCCATATTCATTCATAAATGTTCAGGTTACCAGTCTGCACTGGAAAATCAAAACAGGTGAAGAATATTTAATACTTAGACTATATCTAATTAGATACACAGACATTTAAGTTGGTCTCTCAGGACATATATTTTGGACAAACAATGCTGATAGGCAGTGACCTTGAAACAGTGTTAGACAGGAGGAGAGTAGCAAGCTGGATTAAATCTGGAAAAAAAAGCAGTACTTTCAATTATTCCAAATTTTCTTTTGAAACAAAATAAAACAAAACAAAAAATGTAAAGATTGGAGAAGATGACTTTTAAATTCCATTCCAGTTTAAAATTTGTGATGTTAAGCATGAGCCCATCTTTTTGACACCAATATTTAGTTTTGCTATATGTCTGCACATGATGCCTGAAGAATAAAAATTACAAATCAGCCAAAAGGCAATAGAGAGATGCTTGTGTTGTTTAGTCATTCGGTTGTATCTGACTCTTTGTGACCCCTTCGTCCAAGAAGTTTTGTTGTCAAAGATACTGGAATGATTTGCCATTTTCTTCTGTAGTGTGTCCTCATTTTCCAGATGAGGAACTGAGACAAGTTGTGACTTGCCCAGGGTCACACAGCTCGCAAGTGTCTGAGGCTAGATTTGAACTCAGATCTTCCTGAGTCTAGACTAAGTGTTTTGTCTATTGTGCCACCTAGTTGCCCTGGAGACATGCATAGTGAGAATAGAGTGAAATCTACTAAAGTAATAACAAGTGCTCAAGAACAACATGAAAGGTATCATAAAGAAATGTATGACAGAAGAAAAGTAGACTCGTTATTGGGTGGGTTTGAGAAATAACAGGACAGCTTTTATTCTTCCCCAAATTATATCAAAAGAACTAGAGGAAAATCCCTCAGCATATTGGGATAAATTTCTTTGAAAGATTCATGAATGTCATGGACAAGAAAGAGTTGTACTGAATGAAAGGAAAGGGATGGATTATAGTCTATACTGTTCCAGGGCCACATTAAGAGGGTATTAGTGTACTTGTAGGCAGCGAAGAGGGAGAAATTGAAGATGCTGGAGAGAGTGGGAGGAGGTGGGAAGGGATTGGTATGAGGGCTGTTAATTTTGAAGAAGGGAAGGAAGAGAAGAAAATTTCTTACAGAGACTAATATTTAGAAGTGATGAGGTTAGATGTAAGAGCTGAAAATGTGTGATGATAGAGTGGATAAGATAAGTGGAATCTTAGTTCATCTGCCGGTAGTGAAGAAGAATGTTGGGAGTGAAGACTGCAGGAGGGTAGAAATAATAAGACTGCATTTAAAAAAAAAGTGTATTTTCTGATTCAGACTTCTTTGGAATTAAAGGTGTTTTTATACTTCAGTGCATTATCCATTAACATAGTCTTGAAATGGGACAGAATCAGGATGCACAATTGTTGATTACTAATAATGATATATTAGGCACAGTAAAGCTAAGTTACTAGTATAGCCAGAGAATGCAGTTTTGTGATTTGAAGGGAATAAGGAGTTCCCTTTGCTCTCATCAAAATTTAAACAAATAGAAACCCCTTTAATTTTTATCTATTGATTCATGTTGGAAGTGATTTTTCCCCTCTCTGATCTCATAGAAACATATGTGTGTCTGTATGTAAGCATATGTATATATGTATATACACACAATCATACCCATATGAGTGTATGTATATGTATAGATATGTGTGTATATGTATAGGCATATACATATAAATATATACCTATACATAGACGTATATTAGTCTATTGATATAACATGTCTTATGTTAAGCAGTTTTTGTCCATGTTTTTGCTTAAATCTTCCATAGAGCATCTCCCCAACATTCTGGGGACTTTCTGGTTTGTTTTCTTTATCTGTTTATTTGTTCATTTGTTCATTAAATCATTCATTTCTGATTCTTTTAATAGTTTGTAGGCCCAGTTCAGCATTCTGTCTGCTTGTCCGTTATTCTATTATTGGTATGTCACTAATGTACGTTTTCTGATAGTACACATCCTTGATGATGTTTTTACACAAGTTCTTCCGAGCATTGGGTCAACATGTACTTTGCCCAGAATCTGCCATTTAGTTGGACAGATTGCCTGTTAGTCTATCGACCTATATATCTCAGATGGGCATCCTAGATGTGGTGAGCTGGGGCCAGAATTCAGTAGGAGCAAGAGAGCCAGCTGGTTTCTATTTGATAAAACTGTACAGCCCATTTTTACTACTAACATTCCTTTAAAAAATATCTTTACCCAAACATTAAATCTCATAACCAACAAAAATAAACAAGTCATAATGGAAAATGACTTTATATAAATCCACAATCTCCAAGTTATTTACAACTTCTAATCCTTAATAACTTCCCAGAGATACTATTATGTGCTCAAATCACGGAACATCAGACTGTCAGAAGAATCAGAATTGCAGGTGATCCAAAGGGTAACAGAAAGACTGTGTAAGTGGGCTGCAGAAAGTTACTTATTGTTTAAAATATTCTAACTTATATTTTAAATATTGGTGACTTATCTCCCCCTACTAGATTTAAACTGCTTTAGGACAATGTGCCTTATTTATTTTTTATTTCTTCTGTTGTATAGTTGATTACACTAGTATCCTCAAACATCTTTAATAAATGTTTTTTGAATGACTTTGTCCCTGTTACACTTAAAAAAATGTAGAGACCTTCCTGGGAGGGTAATATGTTTAGTCCTGATTATTTGAATGGGAACAAGTTTACTAGACTTTTTCCTTGATTACTGAAAAAGATAGAGGTGCTTAGTTTAGGCCTTGTGAGGAGATGGGACAATGATGATAGAGGTGAACAAGGATGGGAGGTTATAAATTATAAGGGACACAGAAAAGAAAATGCTTCAAAATTTTGCTATGGGCCACTCCTATTTTTAGTAAATTTGACAGGGGAGTGATTTTCTACTTTGAATAGAAGAAAACCTAATAGCACGAGCATTTTTTACACCATCTAAGCTCAAAAAAGGGGGGCAAAGTAGTATTGTCTTTGTTTTTAAATGATATTCTAAATCAAAAGTTTAACTAAAATTTTGATCTCAAAGTAAAACAGTGTTCATACAAGCAAATAGACTACCTTGTTTGGCAATACACCAGTAAATATTTTGATGACTAAGTAATTTTCATGTCTTTAATATTTACCTTCTTTTGTTTTCAGAAGTGAAGAAGTTAATTGAAGTATAATGGAAGCTACAGTAATATTGCCCATTCTGAAGAAAAAACTAGCCTTCCTTTCTGGTATGGTTTTTTTCTTTCAGTTAGATGTTTTATAGCTGTTATCTAGTTTTGACTCAGAGGTAGCTGTTTGCACTTTATTTCTGCAATACATTTGGCAGAAATGCAATTTGTTTTTGCATAAGTGCCCTTTTCTAAGGTATCTGTAAGACATCTTTTAATCTGAATGAAAATCTGGGCAGGCCAGTTTTTTTATTCTGTCCTATAATTTGATTAGAAAGACCTCGACAAGGCAAGTATTCTGATGTTTTTACTTCTTTTATAAAATGTGATAAAATAATAAGAGTAATTGACCAACTGGCATCCAAATACTTGATTTTTTAATATAATTTTTATGGTATCATTTTCTTCCTTCATCTTCCAGTAGAGGAAGTTTGAACACACAGGGAGTTATAAAGCATTAATTACATTATTTTCATTTAAAATATTTTAGGATTTTGAGTCTGATTAGTTGAATCGTATACTTAACAAAAAAGTCTACTGAACTCCTAACAGGAATCTCTACTATTAATTGGGAAATAAAAATGACTTATTGATATATCTTGATAACAATGTCATAGGAGCTTAGTGCTTTCTGCTATTTATCCTTTAAAAATTATGTAATTTTACAAACTTGCTGTTTTTGGATTCAGTCTAAGAAACCCATTAATGTTATCTCTGTATTATCGAGCAGTGAGGAAATTGGCAGATTTTGCTTCAGGGAATGAAAACTCTCTTGACATTTAAGTTAACTAATGGATTCCTTTCAACACATACACACACATACTCACAACCTTGGGTTGTACTCTGACTATATCCTGGGTTCTGTGGATACAGTAACATAAAACAAACAGACCCTGCCTTCAAGTAGTTTCCATTCTTTGTACTCTAGAGAATGATAGCATATACCCATATAATCATATATAATTTTATATGGGAGGTATCAGTAACTTGGGAGATCAGAGAAAGCCTAATGTAGTAAGTAACATTTGAATTAAGTTATGAAGAAAAATGAAGATTTTAAAAGTGAAAGTGACAAGGGAATGCATTCCAGGCATGAGGGTTAATGCAGGCAACAATGTGGATGCAAGCTTAAGTGTCATATGTGAAAAGTAGCAAAAAGAAGAATAAAGAGTAACACATGAGGCTAGACAGGTAGGTCAGACTTAGGCAGTGAAGGTCTTTAAACATTAGAAAGCAGAGTGTTTTATTTTTAGAGGTTATAAGGAGTCATTGGAGGTTAGTGACCAGGAGATCCTGAGTTTTAGGAATATAATCCAGGCTGACATCTATATTGGAAAGAGGAGAGACTAGAATTAAGGGAGGTGATGGAGAAGTGATGAGCCCCTCAACTAGGATGGCAGCCACCTTAGTGGAGCAAACAAATTGGTTGAATAAGATGTTGCAGAGACAGAAATAATAAGACTTTTTGGCAAATGATTAGATTTGTAATGTTAGAGAGAATGAAAACTTGAGGATAATTATGAGCTTGCAAGCTTGGGTGACTAAAAGGATGATGATACAGTAGAAATTCAAAGGAAGATTGGATTTTGGAGGAAAGATAATAATATAGTAATAGAAATGTTTTTTTCTTTATTAAATACCAGCCTTCAAGAAATATTTTAAACTTATTTTTCATTCATTTTATTATCTCTTTTGTGTATTCATTCACTACTTAATATATTTTTGTACATATGTGTCCTTTTCCTGTGTCTGTGTATGTATGTGTAATTTAGTAACTTTTGGACATAGTGATGTGTTGATAAATATTTAAAAGCCATCTCTTCAAAAAGAATCTGTTCAGACTGAAAATTAACTATGATTTTGTTTGTTTTTTATTAATCACAAGGCAGTAACAAATATATTCAATAAAGGCTCTTGGAGAAAGAAATAAAAAGTAACTAGAAACTAAAAAACATAATTAGAAAGAACTAGTTGGTCAAGGAACAGCTAATAGAAAAAAATAGAAAACTTCGTCCAAAAATTGTATTAATGAGACAACACATCAAAACTTCTGTAATAGAGCAAAAGAAATGGGTACCAGCTTGTAGCACCAATCATGGCAGCACATCTGAGAACTGCTGCTGTGAATAATTTCAAGGGTCTAAATCACATAGTATAATGAACTCTCAATAGAGAGTTATTCAGCAATAAACTAACTTGTTCAGTAAACCAAAGCATAACAGTCATAGCTACATCCTTAATCAATACTGCGTCCAAGTAAAAGTACACACCATCCACCCCTAGGTCACAGTGAGAACAATCTTTTAAGTCACCAAGCGTCCAAGTAAAGTCCTCTTTCATCTTACCTTGAGGTTGACTTTCAAGTCCCATGGCTCTTCCTCTGTGGACTGACCACTCCTGACTCTCTCCTGGATTCACAGGTGGGCAGCTCTCTTCACCTGTTCCATGTCTCAGCTCAGGAGGACTGCTCCACTCAGCAGCTTCTGCCTCTGGGAAAACAAAGCTCAATAGCACAACAGCAATACTCAATTCACCTCCAAAGTCTAGAGACTGTATATTAATAGCTCAGTTCACTTTAACAGCTCTTAAAAGGGGCTAAGCCTCATGGGTGTGTTTCTACTGTGCAGTTCTGTTTGCTTTCCTTTAGCAAGTCTCTGCCATCAGAGGTCTCCTCCCTCAGGTCTCCCAGCTATCTTCTCAATGTTGGCTCACCCCTTCAAGGCTGGCTCTCTTCAGGTCTCAACACCAGCTCTTTCTTTATATACAGTTCTACTCAGTAGCTGATTGGTTAGAACTCACATGTATGTGTCTGATTGGCTAGAGCCCACAAGCACATATCTGATTGGTTAAAACTCAGACCAGAAAAACAGCAAAGATACTACATTGCTTGCTGCTACACAACTTAAAAAAAAGAACCTTGAACAGCAAATCAAACCCCCTAACTAAACAAAAACTAGGGATTGTGAAAATTAAAGAAGAGATAAAGGTTAAAGTGAAGAAACCATTGAACTCATAAATATACCTAGGAGCTGTTTTTTTTTTTCCCAAGAAAAAAAGCAAAAAGGAAAACAACTAGATACTCTTGGGTTTTTTTTTAAAGGAAAACTGATGAGGAAATATAAGAAATTATCAGAGACTTTTACCCAATTACATGCTAACAAAATTGATAACTTAGATGAAGACTAACAGAAGAAGAACTAGGCTATTTAAATAACCCAGTTTTAGAAAAATAAATTGAAAAGACATAGATGTACTCCCAGAGAAAAAATACTCCAGGGCTGGATGGATTTACCATTGAATATTATCAAATATTCAAACAACTATTAATTCCATTATTACACAAAACTATTTGCAATAATAGGAAAAGAAGGCACCTTTCTTTTGTGATGCAAATATGATCTTGGCACTGAAATTAAGGAGAGACAAAACAGAAAGAAACCATAGGCAAATGTCTCTATTGAACATCCATGCAAAAATTTTAAATATTAGCAGGTAGGTTGCAGCAACATATTAGATGTCATATTTAGATGTGACAAATATGGGGATGTATTTTATTGGAATATGAATATTGTGAGGATTTATTTTATTATTGTGTGGGGGACTGAGGAGAAAGAGATGATTTGTATAAACTAAAAAAGGTATATGCTAATTCCATATATTTTCTCTGGAGCTACACTTCATCATTATAATTTCATATTACTTTTGTTCTTTGTTGTTCTTGCCACTTATATTATTTTTAGTTGTTTTATTGTTTTACTGTTTCTGCTTAATTTTGCATCAGTTTATATAAGCATTCCCCTCCTTTTAAAAACTCCTTATATTCATCAGTTTTTTAGTGTGCCTTTATATGCCTTGTGTGTTCATGTATGAATCCTAATTTCTTTAACTGTTATGTCAGTGGAGATCTATTTTATTTCCAGTTTTTTGTTATCACAAAATGTGTTACCACAAATATATTTTTGTATTATAGGACCCTTTTTTCCCCCTGTCTTTGACTTATTCAAGATAGATGTCTTGTAGTAGAACTTCTGGGGGAAAAGGTATTTTAGTCACTTTTCACAACATAATTCCAAATTTCTTTCCAGAATGGTTGGACCAATTCATAATTCCAGCACAAATACATTTGTATTTTCAAATTTCCCACAGCCCCTTCAGTATTGATTTCCCATTGTGGACATGTTGATTTTGAGATGTATGTAGGATATCCAGATGGAGCTGTCCAGCAGGCAATTGAAAATGTAGGACTATAGAGAAAAAGAAAGATTTGGCCTGATGTCAGCTTTGTAGGGATGGTAATTGAACTAATGGGTGTTGGTGAGATTATTAAGCAATGCTGTAGAGGAAATAGAGGAGAGAAGGGGATCCAGGACAGGCCTTGCATAATATCCACACTTATTGCGTAGGAAGAAGATGATGATCCAGCAAAACTTAAGAGTGATGAAACAGATAGAAAGTAGTGTTAAGGAAACCAAGGGAGTGTCAGAAACTGCAAATAGTTGAAGTCTTCATGTTTTGGAAAATTATCTTTTTTAATATAGGTCATAAATGTATGGTTTGCACAGTCTGCTTTTAGCAGTAAGACCTATGATTTCAATGGCATAGGCTGTTTCTGCTGAGGAAATTCCCTCTGCAGATAGAGGTCAGCATCTTTTCTGGAATTTATAGTTTTGGAAATGTGCCTAGGTCACTGAGAGTTTTACCCAGAGTCAGACAATATATGTGAAAGTCAGAAGGAGAATTTGAACCTAAGTCTTCCTGTTTGGGCAGCTAGCTCTGTATCTGCGATGCCTCAATGTCTCTTAGCAGACATGAATCATAGCTCCTCTTAGAAAATGATCCATCTGTAGTTTTAGTGTAAAGTTTATTTATGGCAGGTGGTAACTCAATTGACTATGATATTTGAATAACCCAAACAAACTCTTTGGTGACAATGGCACGTAGTATTCTGATATCTCAGAAAATATGTTGAGTATAACTATAGTAGTATTATAGGTGTACTTTTGCAAGAATAAACTCTAGAATCATGACCAGTTCTTATGCATTTAAAATAAATGTGGAAAACATGAAGATCATTGAGAGGAGAGCCATACATAGAGCATAGTTTCTTTTAGGTAATGATGAGAGAATTGAGATAACTTATCCTAGAAGAAAGGTGATGATCCAGTTATAGGCCTTAACACCCTACAAGTATATCAAGAAATAATTATGTACAGATGATGATAACCAGATAATCTCTAATTTTGCCAAGTAACATAAGACGTAAACATTTTTCAACAAATATAAATGTTAACTCCAACTTTATATTATACAGATCATCATTCTTAATTTTAGGAAACAGATATATGTATTTGTATTTTTAAATGCTTACATATTTTTTCCACTAGGAAATTGATAAATTATTTTGCTTTGTTATTCTAAGATGCTGTATATTTCCATGTTTTTAGAAACAAAATGTTACTTAAGTATAGATTATTTTTAAAACTTGTTTTTATTTAATTAAATACTTTTCAATTGCATGTAAAAATCTTTTTAATAATAATTTTTGAAAATTTTGAGTTCCAAATTGTTTCCCTCTCTTCTGCCCTTCCCCTGCCCCCCAAGGAAACAAGCAATTTGATTTTGATTGTATATGTAAGGCCATGCAAAACATATTTCCATATAAGCTGTGTTGCAAAAGAAGACACAAGTAAAATAAAACAATAAAAATAAATTTTTTCAACGTCTGCTTCAGTTTACATTCAGAGTTCAGCATTTTTCATTCTGGAGGTGGATAGCATTTGTTATCACAGGTCCTTTGGGATTGTCTTGGATAACTGTCTTGATCAGAATAACCAAGCCTTTCACAGTTGGCCATCCTTATGACATTTCTGTTATATTTCTGGTTCCTCATTCACTTCACTTTGCATGAGTTCATAAAAGTCTTACCAAGTTTTTCTGAAACCATTTTGCTTGTCATTTCTTTATGTTGCTATAACTTTAGCCATTCTCCAATTGATGAGCATCCCCTTGCTTTCTAATTCTTTGCCACCACAGAAAGAACTACTACAGATATTTTGGACAAATGGGTTAGATCCCTTTTTCTTTTATCTCTTTGGGACACAGCCTTGGTAGTGGTATTGCTGAGTTCAAGGGTATGCACAGTTTTATAGCCCTTTTGATGTAGTTCCAAATTGTTCTCCAGAATAGTTAGACTATTTCACAACAGTGCATTAGTATCTAAGTTTTTCCATATCTTCTCCAGCATTTGTCATTTTCCTTTTCTGCCTTGTTGGCCAGTCTGATAAAGTTTGAGATGGTATCTCAGCATTGTTTTAATTTACATTTCTCTGCTCATTAGTGATTTAGAGTATGTTTTTCCTATGACTCTTGATAGCTTTGATTTCTTCTGAAAACTGCCTTTTTATAACCTTTGACCATTTATCAACTAGAGAATGACTTATTTTTATAAATTTGACTCAGTTCCCTATCTACTTGAGAAATGAGGCCTTTTTCAGAGAAATTTGCTGCAAAATTTTTTCCCAGTTTCCTCTTTTGCTTCTAATTTTGACTGCATTAGGGTTTTTTTTGTGCAAAAGCTTTTAAATTAAATATAATCAAAATTATCTATTTTGCTTCTCGTAATTCTCTATCTCTTGTTTGGTCATTAAGTCTTCTTTTATCCATAGACCTTACAGGTACATTTTTCCATCTTCCTGTAATTTACTTCTGATATCATTCTTTATGTCAAAATCATTTATCTGTTTTTTACCTTATCTTGGTATATGGTATGAGTTTCTGGCAAACTGTTTTCCTAATAATTTTTGTCAAATGTTGAGTTCCTATCCCAAAACCTTTTATCACTGAGTTTATCAAATACTAATACTATGGTCATTTACAACTGCATATTGTATATCTAGTTATCTAATTTATTCTGCTGATCTACCACTCTATATCTTAGTCAGCACCAGATTATTTTGATGATTACTATTTTGTAATACAGTTTGAAATCTTCAGCTTCTAGTCTGCCTTCTTCAACTTTTTTATTGATTCTCTTGATATTCTTGACCTTTTGTTCTTCCAGATGAATTTTCTTACTCACCTGGAACTAAATCTGTGGAAATGCTCTTATTCTCTTTCTCCACTGATAAATATTCTGCCCTTTCTAAATGAAAATTAACTACCCTGTCAAGAGAGTATCTAACCCATTACTACTCTTGCTACTCTACTTTGCCGCCTCTGTTAGAGGGAGTTAAAGGATGCACTTTTCAAAGTCTTCTCTTTTGAAGGAGATTACTTGTAATGAGGGATTGGTTTTTGCTTAAATACCACCTGATATCATCACTATGGCTTTAAACTAAAAATGGAGGAGAGTAGTGAGAGTTTTTTGATAAATCTGGTAAAAATGGATATGATTTTAGGTAAGTGGTACACTAGTTTGCAGGTAGACAATTTTCTGCTCTTCACTTAGTACAAATGAATCTGAAGCAAAACAGCAGGATTTATTATTTTTTTTATTATTTTATTTGTTTTCAGTGTTCTACAATCACTTCCTTATAACTTAGATTTTTTCCCCTTCCCTCCCCTTTCTTCCCCCCTCCCTCCCCGAGACGGCATACAATTTTATATAGGTTCTACACATATATTCCTATTAAATACATTTTCACCTTAGTCATGTTGCACAGAAGAATTCAAATGAATGGGAGAAATCGCAAAACAAACCAAAACGTAATACAGAAGAAAATGATCTGCTGCATTCTATGATCGAATTCCATAGTTCTTTCTCTGGATGTGGAAGGCATTTTGCCTTAAGAAACCATTGGGAATATTTTAAGCCCTTGCACTGCAATGTAGTTCTCAATCTACCAGAAAAAATCTTCGCACACTGTGGTTGTTGCTGCGTATGAAGTTCTCCTTTTGCTCAGCATCAGTTCATATAAGTCTTTCCAGGCTTTTCTGAAGTCTTCCTGTTCATCATTTCTTACAGCACAATGGTATTCCATTACATATACCAAAATTTATTCAGCCATTCCCCAATTGATGGGCATCCCCTTGATTTCCAGTTTTTGGCCACCACAAAGAGAGCTGCTATAAATATTTTTGTATATGGGGAACCCTTTCCCATTTTTACGATCTCTTAGGGGTACAGTCCTAGAAGTGGTATTGCTGGGTCAAAGGCTATGCACATTTTTGTAGCCCTTTAGGTATAGTTCCAAATTGCTCTCCAAAATGGCTGGATCAGCTCACAACTCTATCAATAATGAATTGGTGTTCCAACTCTCCCACATTTTCTCCAGCATTTATCATTATCCTGTTTTGTCATGTTAGCCAATCTGATAGGTGTGATGTGGTATCTCAGAGTTGTTTTGATTTGCATCTCTCTAATCAATAGTGATTTAGAGCATATTTTCATATGACTATAGATAGCTTTGATTTCTTTCTCTGAAAACTGCCTGTTCATATCATTTGACCATTTATCAATTGGGGAATGACTTGTATTCCTGTACATTTGACTCAGTTCTCTATATATTTTAGAAATGAGGCCTTTATCCCAGACACTAGTTGCAAAAATTCTTTCCCAGTTTTCTGCTTCCCTCCTAATCTTAGTTGCATTGGGTTTGTTTGTGCAAAAACTTTTCTATTTAATGCAATCAAAATTAACCATTTTGCATTTCATAATGTTTTCTGCCTTTTGTTTAGTCAAAAATTCTTCCCTTCTACATAAATCTGATAAATATACTTTTCTTTCCTCCACTGATTTGTTTATAGTATCAGTCTTTATACCTAGATCATGTACCCATTTGAACTTTATTCTTGTGTATGGTGTCAGGCATTGATCTTTGCCTAGTTTCTGTCATACTGTTATTCAGTTTCCCCAGAAATTTTTGTCAAACAGTAAGTTCGACAGAAGCTGGGGTCCATGGGTTTATCAAACAGTAGATTACTATATTCATTGATTACTGTGTCTTGGATACCTAACCTATTCCACTGGTGTGCCCTTCTGTTTCTTAGGCAGTACCAAGTGGTTTTGATAATTGCTGCTTTTATAATACAATTTGAGATCTGGTAGAGCTAGGCCACCTTCCCTAGCGTTTCTTTTCATTAGTTCCCTTGATATTCTGGATCTTTTGTTCTTCCAGATGAATTTTGATATTATTTTTTGTAGCTCAAGAAAATAATTGTCTGCTAGTTTGATTGTGTTTGTGTTCGTCCTTTGTTGCCGAAGAAGACCATGTCATCACAGAAATAATGACATGACTTGCACTTGACTTTTGTGTTTGAGTGAGGGAGGGCTGTGTAGGTCACCAGCCTTCTCCTCCAGAGCCATCTGAGTCCAGTGACCAGATACTCATCGGGATGACTGGAGATGAGCCATGAGGCAATTGGGGTTAAGTGACTTGCCCAAGGTCACACAGCTAGTGAGTATCAAGTGTCTGAGGTGAGATTTGAACTCAGGTCCTCCTGACTCCTGCACTGGTGCTCTATCCACTGCACCACCTAGCTGCCCCAATAGTTTGATTGGTATGGCACTGAATACGTAAATTAATTTAGGTAGAATTGTCATTTTTATTACATTGACTTAGCCCACCCACAAGCAACTGATGTTTTTCCACTTACTTAGATAATGACTTTTTTTGTGTGAAAAGGGTTTTGTAATTGTGTTCATATAGTCTCTGGGTTTGTTTTGGCAGGTACACTCCCAAATATTTTATAGTGTTTACCATAGCTTTAAATGGGATTTCTCTTTCTATCTCTTGCTATTGGGCTTTGTTAGTAATATACAGAAATGCAGAGGATTTGTTTGGGTTTATTTTGTAACCTGCAACTTTGCCAAAGTTGTTTATTATTTCAGGTAGTTTTTTACTTGATTCTCTGGGATTCTCTAAGTATATCATCATATCATCTGCAAAGAGTGATAACTTAGTTTCTTCTTTGCCTATTCTAATTCCTTCAGTTTTTTTTTCTTCTCTTATTGCTACAGCTAACATTTCTAGTACCATATTGAATAATAGTGGTGACAATGGACATCCTTGTTGCACCCCTGATCTTATTGAAAATGCATCTAGCTTATCCCCATTGCATATAATGCTTGCTGAAGGTTTTAGGTAGATACTGCTTATTTTTTCATGGAAAGTTGCATTTATTCCTGTGTTCTCCAGAAAACAGCAAGATTTAGAAGAGAAAGAATTACTTTAATCTTTTTGTTTAGAAACTAATTTGTTTTTATAATGAAAGAGGTGGGACTCATTACTTTTCTTAGGTAAGAACACTTGTTGGTTGAATTAGTCAATTAGAACTAGCTGTAAACAAAGCTGATACACCTTCTTGAATCAGTAAAAGGCATATGAGTAAAGTCTTGGTCACATATTGAATTACTTGTATAAAACGTAGAGCTACCTCAATTGGAGAGAGATTTGGAAGGTCTGGTAGCAGAGAGGAAAGAGTGGGCCAGTCACAGGAGGAAAGGAAGGAAGTACTGAGCTATGGTAGATATGAAGAGATTGAGAAATTCTATAGTGTAGGATAAAATTTTTAAAAATCCATAGTCTAGTGTGTTTGAAGCCCTCCTACCCTCCTCTTCCATTTCCAGCCATTTCATATTACTCTCTCCAAGAACTCTCTATTAGAGTCAAATTGGTCTGTTCTTTGTTCTCTTTGGGCTACATTACATCTACTTCCTTACCTGTGCAATAATGGTTGCCTGACTCTTGAATGTGTTCCTTTCTTACCAGTTACCTTCACAGAATCCCTAGCTTTCTCAAAATAATTGATCAGCTTCTTATATGAATCTTTTTAGCCCACCTACCCCCAGTTATCACCATTCTCATATTCTTAAAATTGCTTTGTATTACTTGGTTTATGCTTTGCATTTATTTATTTATGTCCATGTATCCTCTAGTAGACTATAAATTCTTAGAGTACCTTATAAATAATAGGCACATGATAAATTTTTATTGAATTGAAAAAACAGTTCCTAAATACCTACAGTATGTGAGACTGCTAGAAACTAAATGTAAGACAGATAAACACAGTACACTTGAGGGCTGCTAGCACAGGTTCACTCTTGATTTGGTCAGACAGGAAAGACACTAAGAAGGGGTTAATAATGTTACTTTATTCTAATCTATTTTTCTCAGAAAAGGATTGCTGATAACAGGAGCACAACTCCTACAACATTCCCTAATCACCCTTTTCACAGAGGCTGGTGAGAAGGGGGGCCAACTACCCCTACATCTCAATGAGGTCAATCGAGATAGGCACAACTTGTGCTTCCCCTTAATCCCCTCAAGCCTCAATGGGAGCCAGTTGAAGCAAACACAGATTCCCTCCCAAGCCTTGATGGGGGTCAATCAAGGCATACACATCATTCCAGCTTGTGCACACAACCCCAAGTTTCCCCCCCCCAGGTTCCCCATAAGCCTCAATGGGGACCAGTTGAGGCATGCACAGAATTTGTTCATTCAACCCTAAGGGTTCCCCATTCACTGTCTAGTGACCACCTGTTTCATAGGCCAACAGACAAAGAAGGCATATTGCCAGCAATCGCCTCACAAGTTTATATCACCTCATCCCTGTATCTCACTGCGCAGCCACAGTGGATGTTGATATTATTTACCATTATATAACTGTGCACAATCATGGTGGAATGTTTTGAACCATAACTGGAAACTCATATCTAGTACTTGACAACTGTTGATTGTTATGGCTGTGGATCCTGGGAAACTGAACTCTGAGAAATAATAACAAAAATTCACTTTTAACACATAAAATTCACCTTGCATATACTGAACATTCAAAGACAAAATGGAAAAACAATTCCTGATTTCTTATGTTCTTTGACACAGTTTTTCTCGTTCTTTCCTACGTGTCATGTAATGGATTTAGTTTGTTTTCATTTTAGTACTTTCAGCTGTTGACTCATTTTTGTCCTGTAGAAAGGTGTTTACATCTTTTAGCCTATTCTAAGCTGCCATGAAAAGCATTAAGTTGTAGTAGACAGAGGGTCAGCCATGAAATGAGGAAGATGTGGGTTAAGTACTGCAGGGGGTCACACACATACACCCCAGAGAGGGCCAAAGGGAGGGGGCAGTTTCAGTACAGGTAAATCACTTTTTCTTGTAGTGCTCCAATCAGCTGTCTCTGACTATATGTTATAGATTAGTTGCTGAACTGCATGAGGAAGAGAATTCCCATATTGAGAGTTTTCCATACCCACAACCATCCCCCATAGAAAGGAGAAATAAAAACTATCATAGAAGACAGCTAGGTTGAAAATGTAATTGCTTTCTTTGTTTCTAGGCATGAATTATTCGTATAGTGCTATAATGTCAATTAAGCTAAGATCATGTAATTTCTTTCTTTCCCAGGAGGAAAGGACAGACGAAGTGGCCTCATTCTGACCATTCCATTATGCCTCGAACAGACAAATATGGATGAATTGAGTGTTACGTTAGACTATCTACTCAGCATTCCAAGGTGACTCTAAAGGTGTCATTTTTCCCAACTTGAGTATATTAATTTACTTACATATAAAATAGGTTTACTTTTGAAGTATAATCCCAGAAAAACATGTGTCTTGGTTATTTAAAAGTTTGAAAAAACCTTTAATGAAAATCCATTATGTAACAGATCAATTGGGAATTATGTTAAATTTATTATGATAAAAGGGTTATTTGCCATACAAGGGGATTTATTACAGTTTCTTTAAGTCACAAGGGACGCTTTATTCATTAAGGGACATTCCTTATCCCTTTCTGTTAAATTACACTTTAAGATATGTAAGAAATTGAATGTTTCCTTTAGTATATTGCAGGAATGTTATTGATATTATGAGGAAATTATTATGCATAATTATTTTAAAACATTGGCTTTTATCCAGAATATGTTATTGTTCACAAAAAAAAAGCATAATCCCTTTAAGAATTCTCTTTTTAAAAAAATAGGAAAAATTAAGTAAAACTCCTAAGAGCTGAGAACTTCCTTGATGTAATTTTTGAAAATCTTCTTATATCATTGTCTATGAGTAATGAGTAAGAATAATTGTATAGTAGGCACTGTGCTAGGTACCAGGGATATGAAGTCAGAAATGAAACAGTCCTACCATCAAAGAGCTTATATACCAACATGTGAATACATGCCTGTGTGTATGTAGGCATGCACAACACATAATACACATATTTCTTACACACCTACAGAATACATACATACATGCACAATGCATATGTATACACACACACACACACACAAACACAAGGTGATTTTTTGAGTGAGAAGCCCTGACAACTTGCAAGATCAAGAAACACTTTATTTAATAGGTGGGACTTGAACTGGCTTTGAAAGAAATTAGCTTCTGAGCCATAGAAACAAAGAAGTAGTCCATTCCAGGTATAGAGTAGGAGGTAGATCAGGGATAGTCTGAGTAACGGCTCAGATGGAATAGAATATGTGAAGAACAGCAAGCTGCCAATGTGGTTAAATCATAGAATATGTGAAGGGTAGTCATGTATATAGTAAGAATGGACGATAGCGGAAGCCATTTTCTAAAGGACTTTAAGTGCCAAATAGAGGATTTCTTATTTAATCCTAGAGGTAATTGGAAGCCACTAGATTTAATTTAGCAGAGGCGTGACATGGTCAAATCTGTGCTTTAGGAATATCACTTTGGCAGCTGAATGCAGGATAGAGGAGAAAAAGAGAGAGACTTGAAGCAGGAAACCAAGGAGGGAACTGCAAGACTTTTGTGCAGGTGATATGAGCCTGATCTAGGGTGGGGTTGTTTGAGTGAGGAGAGAGATGTTGCAGGGGTAGACTTAATAAGACTTGAAAATTGATATGGGATGAGGGAAAGTGAAGATGACACTGAGAATAAGATCCTGAGTAACCAAAAGGATGGTCAAAGTCGGAAAGTTCAGAAAAAGAAAGGTGGGTTTTGGGGAAAGATAATTAGTTTTCTTTTTGACATGTTGAATTTGGAAGGCATATAGGAAGGACATCTAATGTGAAATGTTCATTAGAAAGTTGATGATGCAGTACTGGAATTTAGGGAAGATGATAGGGCTGGATATGTGGACCTAGAAGTAATCTTCGTAAACATGATAAATACTTATGAGTTGATGAGTTCACCAAAAGAGAGTGTAAACAGAAATGAAAAGTGGGTTCAGAGTAGAGCCTTAGGGCACGCCCACAATTAAAGGGAGGCATGTGATGGATTATAATTCAGCAAAGGAGACTGAGTAGGAATGATTGTACAGGTAGGAAGAGAACCAGGAAAGAACATTGTCATGAATATCCAGAGAGGAAAGACTGTCAAGGAAAAAGGGGTGTTCAAAAATATAATGATGCAGAGAGATTAAAAAAGAATGAAGACTGAGAAAAGAACATTAGATTTGGCATGCAAGAAATCACTGGTGACTTTGCAGAGAACTATTTCATTTGAGTGATGAGGTCATAACTCAGATGCAAAGCATCCAGCCTCGGTTAGTAGGCCTAGAATCGAGGAGTGTTTTCAGTGCCCTTCCCATTGTTTAATTCAGTCTAGTTCAGTTCAGTTAAGTAATATATAAGGCACTACTCTGGGATCTGGGCATACACAAGTAAGATAAAAATTCTGCCCCCAAGAAGTTTACTATCTGATAAAGGGAATAAATAAACAAATGTTTATAATATATAAATAGATATATAGATATAGATATAAATATCATATAAATCAGAATGTGAGAATTGCAAAGTATAAAAGTCCACCTGGGCATCAGAAAAGTACTGATTTTCCTGCTCCCTCCTTTTAGAATAAATGGGTGAAGTGGTAAATAGGAAAGCAAAGGGAGTCATCTACAGTGTGGGGATAAACTGTGGATTGGTGAGAGGACTGGGTTCACATTTATCTACTTCTCTATGGGATTTCCAGGACTTCTGTGACTGACCTTCTGGCTTCCTCTTTTTCCTGTAATGAATTGGTTATAGGAAACTGGGGATTTGGAGAAAAAGTAACAAAGATTTAGAGAATGAAAAGATAACTAATTTTTAAATTGAGAAAAAAATACTTTACTAAGCAACTAAAAATAGATTTGACATAGATTATGGAATCAGAGAACATTGTTAAGACAATTGCAAACAAATTGCAGAGATGGAGCCAAGATGGTAGAGTATAGGCAACAACCCAGCTGAACTCCCCCAGTATTCCCTTACAAACAATTTTAGCTCCTCAGATTAAATTTTGGATCAGCAAAATCAACAAAAGGTTGAGGTGAGTCATTTTTCCAGTCTAAGACAACTTAGGAGATTGGCAGGAGAGGTCTGTGACCCTGGGGTTGGGGTTAGCTTAGAATGCATGTGGTCTGTGACAGCAGTAGCATCAGCTTTGGGAGCTCTCAGATCAGAGATGATAAAGTGATTGGACAACTATTCAGAAAGAAAATACAAGAGTGCTGGCACTGATTTGCAACCTTGTTGCCTATATGCAGTTCCAGGGTAGAGAGGAGTGCTTATATTCTGTCTTAAGGGAGCATGGGATCTGGTCACAATTCCAGGGCCAAATGTAGCAGTGTAACTTGCAGGAATAGGGGAGCAGGATGTCTTCCTGGGTAAAAACCAGAATGGAGACCAGGAGAACAGTGACTACACTTCTCCCTGGCAGCACCAAAAACTTGTAGATTCCTACAACTAGCTCTGAAACTAGCAGCACAAAAAAGTTTGAAGCTTTTCCTCATTCCCAGATGAGCAGAGTCAAACTTTAACACAAAGTTCAAAGTCAAAAAATAGGGTGAAAAAAATGAAAGAGCAAGAAAAAAAGAACTTGACCATAAAAAGCTACTACAATGGCAGGCAAAACCAAGATAAAATCTCAGAAGACAACAATGTGAAAAATCTACAACCAAGCCTCAAAGAAAAATACTAAATGAACCCAAGCCCAACAAAAATCCTGAAAAAATTAAAGAAATAAATAATCTTAAAGGGAAAATTTGGGAAAATAAATGAGAGTAACACAAGAAAATTACAAAAAAAGAGAATTAACAGCTTGGTAAAAGAGGTACAAGAAATACTGAAGAAAATAATGCCTTAAAAAACAAAATTGGCCTAATGGTAAAAGAGACACAAAAATTTACCAAAGAAATGAACTCATTAAGACGCAGAATTGGACAAATGAAAAAGAGGCATAAAAAAACCCTTGAAGAAAATAATTCCTTAAAAATTAAAATTGAGCACCTGGTGACTCTATGAGACATCAATAAACAATGAAACAACATTAAAAGAATGAAGCAAAAAACTGTCAAATATCTCACCCGAACAACCACTTTACCTGGAAAATAGATCAAGGTGAGATAATATAAGAATTACTGGATTAACATAAAGCTTTGATCAAAAAAAGTGTGTAGACATCATATTTCAAGAAATTATCAAAGTATAAAGTACCCTGATATATTAGATTCAGAGAGTAGAATAGAAATGGAAAGAATCCACTGATTACCTCCTGAAAGAGATCCCAAAATGAAAATTCCCAGGAATATTCCAAATTCCAGAGCTCTCACATCAAGAAGAAAATTTTGAAAGAGGCCAGAAAGAATCAATTTAAGTACAATGGAGCCAGAGTCAGGATCATACAGGATTTAGTGGCTTCCATGTTAAAGGAATAGAAGGCTTGGATATAGAGGTGGGGAACCTGCAGCCTTTAGGTATGCAGCCTTGAGCCCTGACTTAGAATATGATATTCTGGAAGACAAAGTAGCTAGGATTATAACCAAGAATAAACTACCCAGCAAAACTGAGTGTAATCCTTGAATAGGGAAAATGGATATTTTATGAAATAGAAGACTTTCAAGCATTCCTGATTAAAAGACCAGAGCTGGGGAAAAAATAATATTCAAACATAAGACATAAAAGAGACAATAAAAGGTAAAATAAAATAAAAGGACTCAAAAAAAGTTAAGCTATTTACTTTCCTATATGGAAAAATGATAATTGTAATTCCTAAGAACTTTATCATTATTGGGGCAATTAGAAGGAATCTACATAGAGGGTGTGAATGTGAGTCAATTATGTTGGGATGATTTTCCTCCTTCCCCCTGAACAATGAAGGGGTGAAAAAGAGGGGATGGATTGGGAAAAGGGGAAAAATTTTTTCACATAAATTAGGCGTGCAAACAAGAGCTTCTATAGTGTAGGGGAAAATGGGAAGGGGAGTAGTGGAAAGTGTTTGAACCTTACTTTCATTGGAATTGGTTCAAAAAGGAAAGAATAAATATGTGCCCTCTGCTGCCTATGGAAATCTGTGTCACTCTATAGAGAAACAGAGGAAAGGAAGAGAGATGTGGGGGGAGTGGAAAATGATGAAAGGGAGGTTGAATTAAAGAAGGTAGTGGTCAGAAACAAAACAGACTTTTGAGGAGGGACAGGATAAAAAGAGAGAAGGAAGAATGAACAGAAGAAAATGAGAAGGAGGGAAATAAACAGTAATCATAATCCTGATTGCGAGTGGAATGAAGTCACCCATAAAATGGAAGCAAATAGCAAAGTAGATTGTGTTAGTCCTTCATTTTCAAAGAGGACCATGACCTCAAGATGATGACATGACTTTAATTTGAGTGAGGGAGGTCTGTGCAAGGTCACCAGCCTCACTTTCTCCTCCAGAGCCCTCTGGGTCCAGTGTCTTGATATTCATCAGGATGACTGGAGATGGCCCAGGATGGAATGTGAGACCCTATCCTTTTTAGGCTAAGGTCTTATCACATTCTCACTTTGAGTGAGATACACTCATTCATTGAGTAGGCTTCTTTAAGTTGTTATTCAAGAGATGGCCCCTTTAGTCAAGGGGGAAAAAATCAAACTTTAACAGTGTTAAAGAAAAAGAGTTACTCTTTAGTAATTAACTGGATTAGAAAGCAGAATCCAACAATGTATTGTTTACAAGAGACTCACTTGAAACAAAGACACAGAGTTAAAATAAAGGATTGGAACAAAATCTATTATGCTTCAGCTAAAGGGAAAAAGGAAGGAGTAGCAATCATGATCTCAGATAAAGCAAAAGCAAAAATCGACCTAATTAAAAGAGACAATCGGGGGAACTACATTCTGCTAAAAAAGGGAGTGTAGACAACAAAGTAATATAAAGAAAATTACAAGTTTCTCTGAAAAAGGCCTTGTTTCTCCTATATATAGAGAGAACTGAGTCAGCTTTATAAAAATAAGCCATTTTAGTCCAAGGATATGAATGGACAGTTTTCAGTTTTTGCCTTTGCACACTCCTTGATATTATGTCATAATGCTGATCATTATAAAATGGATATTATAAAAATATTATGATTTGGTTTTTTTATACTTGGTTAAGATGGCAGCAAAAAATAAATTATAGGTATGGCCAACCCTGTGTCATAAAATAAATATCTAATATTTTATATAATAAAATGAAATATTTTAATAAAATTATACTCTAAGGTGATAAAATAATATATGGGATCCATTTGTTATCTAAAAGATCCCACTGTACTGTAAAGTATGACAAATAAAAATACAAGTTCCCAATTTAGCATAAACTAATAGGTTACCTAATAATTATAATAATAAATAATACCTGTTTAATCAATAATAATTTTCATTTTCTAATCGGAATTTAGGAGTGTTTAACAGGATTCATTTGGTTAGTGCACATCTTAGAACAGTTATCCAAGTAAGGCTGACCTTATCTTCTTAATATATATATCCTTATGTCAAGCAGAACCTCCAAGTATTAGTGTAATTATTTAGTAGTGGTCAATTATGATCATTTTTCTACCACAGCAAAGCATATTTAAAACTTCTGCCATTCCCCTCTCATTTTATCAGTTTATTCAAGACAATCCTCAATCTAAAATTAAAGTCACTAGGAGTCAATCAGTCACAGCTTTCAGAGAAAAAATTTTCAGCATACTTCTTTGGGAAGACATCAGAACCGTTATGCAGTCATTGGGTTCAGGATCCTCTTCTTGTATACGTTACATTTCCTTGGCAGAAATCAAAAAATGACTGAGAAGTGAAGTGGGAATGTTAATTAGTAATGCCTACCTACTGCTCTCTGTTTCTTTACTCAGAGGTCTCTATGATGGCATGTTTTCAAGTTACAGAGCCACATCCTAGTGTCTTATCTTGAATGAAACACAGTAGGTTTAAATTTTTCATAGTCCTAGTAGGGCAGATTATTAATGAAGGGTTGTTGCAGTCCCAAGAAGGGGCACAAGAAGAGTAATCTCAGATGGAAAAGGAGTGAAAATAAGAGAGCAGCAAAGCATTGGCTGAACAGCAACTGTGGAAGATCTGTTCTTTCAGTAAAAGTATCCTTTCACAATCATTTTCTTGTTGTGAATCCTATCCTTCCAAGTCTCAATGGAACTCATGGGGTCAAATTTACCTTCTTGGGTTAATGTCTCTTGGTTCACCTTGTTTGTTATACACATGTTATGTGTTGGCTGTTTTGTTGTTAGCCATTTTTGGATATCACCTGGTATCAGCACTGGTTTAGATGTTTTGTTGCCTTTTTCATTTTAATCATTATCTTTGAAACTAATTTCACACTAAAACGTGTTTAAGGGCATAACAGTAGCATTTTTTCAGTGATAGATATACCTTCTTTTCTCAAAGCACATGTATAAAAATGTTGATTGCACTATAAGGAGTTTATGGATCAAACAATTTGAACCTATAAACAACTGTCAGTTGTGAAGAAAAATATGCATAATATGCTTCCAAATGAATTATATTGTTGTTAAAGCATACAGAATTTTTTCAGTAACTTCAGGAGTTAATGAAGTAAGCAAAGATTTTCTTTTGTACAGTCAAAAGACCCACTATTTAGGCCATGTCTTGTAATTTTGAATTTCTTTGGATATGTGTGCTTTGCCCCATTACTACCCAACTCTTTATAGAATTGATAAAATTATTGATAAAACTTTTGATGAGTAGTATAAAATGGTTTTAGAATTATTCATGTCTTTTACTGCACGTAGTATTTGCCAGTTTTATTACTTTTGTAATCTAAAGTACAAATTAATTTAAAATATGTTAACTAAGTGCTTTATATTACATTTTTGTAAGAAAATTTTATTTTTCCTACTGAATAGCAAAAAGAAAACAAAGCCTTTGCGAGATAGTATAGCCATATAGTTTCTTTCCCCAAGATTAAAATTATAATCATACTTGATTGTATGGTGTTTCTCAGGAAAAAGTAGTTTGGCAAACTCTGCGATAAAAATCTAATAGAGAGTTCAGAAAGTTTTATACACACACACATACATATGTAAATTTCAAGATTAACATAAAACCCCTTAATCTTGCTTGGAATTTGGTTTGTTCTAAATTAAGCATTCTTCCAGTCTAGCTATAAACATTTTAATAGCAATAAAAGGAATTTGTAAATACAAAAATTTTATTTCTGGAGTTAATTTATTCAAGGTTTTCCTTAATATAAAATTAAGTCAAAGTCACTAGGAAAATAAGCCAGTAATTCAAATTTTAAGGAACTTTGATGAAAGTTCTTTTTTCTTGCTTTGTTTTACTTTAAATAAAGTAGACAGAACTGTGAGTTGATCTAGCCATTCTGGAAATCAGTTTAGAATTATGCTAAGTGTTAGCTAAAACAGTTATGTCTTTCAGCCCAGAGATCACACTTAGTAGGCCTATATTCCAAAGAGGTAAAAAACAGAAAGGTCTTATGTACTCCAAAATATTAGTAGTGGCACTTTTTATGGAACTGAAAACGAAATACATGCTCATCCATTGAAAAACTGCTCAACAAATTGTATTATGTGATTGTAATTGAATTACTTTAGAGTAAGTAATGGTGATTAAGAATTTAGAGAAACTTAGAAAGACACATGAGCTGAAGCAGAGACAAGTCGAGTTAGGAGAGCAGCGTACATGTTGATGGCAACTGTGTGAGTTGGAGAGAACAAAATCAATAAAACTTAATCTTGTGAAATAAGTAATAAGAGATGAACAGTGCACGTGACTTCCTTATTCCTAAAGGTTGGGGTTATGAATAGGGCATGTTGCAGGGGCTGTCAGTATTAGTTAATGTGTTGGTTAGTTTTACTGACCTACTTTCCTCCCTCTCTCTTTTTTATTTTCACAAGGGATGGCTTGCTGGGTAGAAGGAAAGGGAGGGATATGTTTGAAAGTAAAGGTGGTATAAAAACAAAAGATATGCATAAAATTTTTAAGAATAAAGGTGTTAAAGCCTATTTTCAGAACAATTAGTAGGCTGTACTATTCTAATACATAAACATTACAATGTTAATAAAAAGTATTTTTGGTTTTTTATTAAGTCTTTCTTGTCATTAAGTTAGGGAAATATTTGACAGGGAACTAATTTGGCAGGGAACTAATTCCCTCATGTAGAAACTTCCTCTCTTAATGCAGGTTACATTCTTGATATTTGATAGTCAAGTTAACACTAAGAATTTAAGTGACTTGCCTGAATCATAGACAGGATTTGAACTCATGCCCTCTGAACATCAGGGCCAGTTCTCTATTCACTACATCATGTTGCCTCGCGTTAAGATACCATATCACAAGTTACTCTCTTCTAGAAAAACACATACTCCTTTTTCTCCCCTCCAAAAAGTCTGAGACAACAAAATGATGGTAGGTAGAATAACAGACCAATTTTTTTTTCATTTGGGGGAAATTCTTTTTTAGTACAATTAGGCTAATAGTGTAACTTTTCCTGTATTTTTAAACTGCTGTATTTTTCTTGGCATATAAGTGGCAGTTTGTAGTTGATTGATTATGCTATGTTAATAAGATTATGGTATTTTCTTTGGGGTTCTTTCTTATTTGACTTCTTATAAACTTTCCTTTTCTCCATTTAGCAAAAGAAACAATCTTGCTGTCACTAAATTAACATGATGAAGTACAAAGATAGATGTGGTACCAATCAATTACATGTTTAATACTGTGTAAGATGTGCATTTGGTAATACAATTTTCATTTGTTTCCCACCAAATTTATGCTTCATTTCTTGCCTGTTTTATGCCATATTGAAATTATACTTCTGAGGAAGCAGAAGGTAGTCAGTATATATATTTTACTGACTTCCCTCTTTAATATAAGGCTGCCATTTTACAGATGAAGACATTGATTCAAACTAAAACTAGAACCAATTATTTTGATTCTTTGGCTTTTGCTTGGAACATTGGGTTTTCTTCCTGTCCTGATATCTTTATTGCCTAATTTAGTTTGTGAATTATGAAATTTAATCTGAAGTAGGAAAAATCATTTCCTTGGTAAAACCAAGATTATACTTCAAAGGAAATAAATCTGTTGCTGCTCAGATCAAGTCAAATTGGTACCCACTGTGTTCAAGAAGTTATAAAACTGCATTTTGCATAATTTAGTTATTAAAATGTAGTTTTCTTTAAAATATCACCTGAAGCTTGTTTTTATACTTTTATTTGTTTTTATTTCAGTGAGAAATGTAAAGCTAGAGGATTTACTGTTATAGTGGATGGCAGAAAATCACAGTGGAATGTGGTGAAAACAGTTGTCTTAATGTTACAGGTAAATGGAATTTTCTACTATATGAGTAAATTGTTTTATCTTGCAACTGCTAGTCAATGTACTGAAATGTTGTAATAGCTGAATTATTTCTTTGGAAAAGGAGCTAGCCAATAAGAATTCCCTAGCTCATTTGTAAGGCCTAGATTCTATGACCAGACATTCTGTGAACTTTAAAGAAATGATTGAGTTCTCCAAAATGTTCATATAACTTTGTGGGTTCTTGTGCCTCTATAGGATCTATTTATCATTGCAAAAATAGGTATAAGCCTTTCTTTAAAATTAAATAAGGAGAGGGAATTCTGTACCTGTTGTTAATATATAATGCTAAAAATATATGTTTAAATAGTTAACAGTTCTAAGTGAGGAGATTTGTTATTCCAAGCAAATTAGGTCCAAGAAAGGTTATTTAACTTCTGTGCCTCCTTCACTTTTGCTTATGACAAACAATAGCATTTACTAAGTATTACATTTTTTTAAGTCCTGTAGAGATCTACAAAGGGAGAGAATTCAAACTGGAGGGCTGATAAACATGTACTACTGCAAGGGTTTTGTTTAGAAGAGGTTCTTGGAAGAAAGGAGAATTCTTAAATGAGCTTTGAAGTTATAAAAGGCCTGAGTGAGAGCCCCTTAATGGGTGAAATCTCCCCTGGAGGACGGGACTTTAGAGAGCAGCAGGGAATGAGACTAGTCAGGCATAGGGGAGGGAACGGTTGACAGAAAGCCATGAAACTCTAGACCAAAAAATTTCATTGAATCTCAGAATCATTTGGAAACTGCTTCAAGGTTCTGTAGAGAGAATTTATAGTAATTCTTAAAGAAAATGTCTTATACTGTAAATATAATATATAATTACTACTAACCCACCTCTGACCCCAAGCAAGTCACTTAATCTTCCTGGATCTTAGTTTCCTCATCTTTAAAACGAGGGAATATATGATCCAAAGTGAGCTTGAAACTAGGTGAACTGTGAAGTCCTTTTTTACCATAAGTATTATCTTAGTGTAACCTGACCCATAGATACAATGTGCATGTTATGTTTAATTGCCGTCATAAAGTCCCTGTCCCTTAATATCACTGCTTCCTGCCTGCCCCCCTCCCTTCTCTCTTGCCATAAATTGGCCAGAGCTACTCGTTTATGTTAGACAGCAAAAGTCAAGTCCTTGTTTCTAGAAGGTTATTATTAGTGTTCCAATGCATAGAATTTAACTGGGAGGAATAGAAGGATTGGCATCCTTGTAATTGAAAATATTTTTTCTTGAACATTAACTCTGAGTCAGATTTGTTTTATACCTGTTAGAAAACCAATTCCCTCTGGTCCTTGCATATTTTTCTTCATGGCACTGAGCTTTACCATTGATGAAGGGGTTATTCTTTCAACCAAATTCTAATTACTGATCATTAAAAAAAATAAGGACAGTTAATGAGTGATTCTAGCTCTCAATTTATTTTCTGAAAGGAACAGTCTTTCATCCATTAAGAGCTGATATTCTCAGAAATACACAAAGGTCAGTTGTTCAATGCTTATGGTCTAAACTAGTGTTTAGGAGGTCACCTCTCCACATTTCTTGTTTTTCTCACAAGGAGAGTGATTACGGAAGATGGTGATGTTAGCACTGTTGGGTGCTGCCTAAATGACTAGGTCAAAAAAGTAATTAATTAATGGATCAGTTGGAGGAAAGTGTCTAATAGAGTATCCCTTGGTTATATCCTCAGCATGATGCAGGCCTACATTTTTATCAGTGAATTGGATGAAGACATAAATGGCATGCTTGCCAAATCCATAAGCAAGATGAAGTTAGGAAGGATAATCAACATTTTGGATGATGATGGGTTGAATCTAGTAAGATGAAATGTAATATTAAATATTAATATATTAGGTATTTCATGGTGTATTTATATATTATATAAAATGTATATATTATAAATAATAACTATAACATTAATATAAAATTATTTTTTACTTGAAAAAAATAAACTTTACCAGTACGACACCCCTGGATAAACATGAAAAAGATCTAATGGTTTTAGTGGATTGTATGTTTGGTATGCATTAATGTGACATGGCAGCCCCCTTAAAATGAACTTGATTTTGGATTACAAAAAGAGAGGACTCATAATTTTGGAATGTAGACAATTATTACTATACTTTATTTGGCCTTGATCAGAACATATAGCATTTTAGGAATCATAAAATTACTGTTCTTAGAGTTGGAAGGAATTTGAAATGCCGTCCAGTCCACTCCTAAGTATGAACCCTCTACATCCAGCAAATCATCATCTAGCTTCCACTTGAAAAGCTACACTGATGGTGAGCTCACTAGCTATTAAGCATGTTAATTCAAGTCAATAAGCCTTTTTTTGAGCACTACAGGCCAGACACTGTGCTAAGCACTGAGAATACAAAGGCAAGGTAGGATAAAAATAGTTCTCATCCTCAAGGAACTCATGTTCTCATGAGAGAAGCTGACACAGAACAGGGAGCTGAGAAGAATAGAGACCCACCCTCACAAGAGCATCTAAAAGTCCAACAAGTGGAGCCAGGAGATGAATGAAGGGGTAGGACTATTCTGGCTTCCCTAGCTTCCTTCAGTTTCCAATTAAAATTCACCCTCTTCAGGAAGTCTTTTCTGATACCCCTTAATTCTAGTGCCTTTCCTCTGTTGATTATTTCCATTCCATCCATTTATATCCTTTGTAAATTGTTTTTGCATGTTGTGACCTCCTTGAGAGCAGGGACTGTCTTTTGTGCTCTCTCTCTCTCTCTCTTTCTCTCTCTCTCTCTCTCTCTCTCTCTCTCTCTCTCTCTCGGTATTCCTAGCTATTAGCATCTTTTAATGTCTTTCCTAAAATGTAACATCCATACTGAACCTAATACTCCATATATTTCCTGACCATAGTACAGTGGAACTAACACTTTTCTTATGCTAAAAAACTGAGCCTCTCATCCTGTGTTCCCCTGAGCCTCTCATCCTGTGTTCTAAATTCAGATGAGAACTTGTGGCTGCAGTGTCATAATATTGACTTGTTGAGCTTTTAGTTCACTAAAATGCCTAGATCATTTTCACATGCACTGTTAGGTGGAGATCTGGATAAGATCTTCACCTTTACATGTCACAAAATAATACAGGGTTCCCAAAAGTATTGGTTCAATTTTAAGCTCTTAAATGTGCTGAAAAATTTTGAAACATCCTGTACATCTCTGTTAATCAACCACACAGAAGTTCTCTAGAATAAATAAATTCAGACAATTAGAGAAGCATTTTCATTTTGTACAATTATTTCTCATGGAATAATATTCACTTTTTCAGTATATAAGATGCACTAAGTTTTAAGAAATGTATTTAAAAAAACAATTACAATAAAAACAAGTGAAGAATTTTGTTAGTCCCTACTAAATTTAATCTTAGATTCAGGGCTTTATTCTAGCCTGATATACACACACATATTTGTGTGTGTGTGTGTGTGTGTGTGTGTGTGTGTGTCTGTGTCTGTGTGTGTGTCTGTGTCTGTGTGTGTGTCTGTGTGTGTGTGTGTGTATGTTTGGATCTTCTCATCCACAAATGTTAGCAGAAGGACATTGTCAATTGTAATATATCCAGGAGAGAGTAATTAGGGATGGAAGTCATGTATGTGGATAGGCTGCATAAAAGACTTAGGGGCTATCTGATAGCAAGCTTCAAATATTTAAAGATCAGACAAATGGAAAAGTGAGCTCTTGTTCTGTGTGGCATTAGATGGTAGACATAAGAACAATGGGAAGTAGTGGCATACTACCCTGAAATGTTTTTATGGTAATTGTTTTTTTAAATACGTTTCTTAAAACTTAGTGCATCTTATATTCTGAAAAAATGAATATTATTCCATGAGAAATAATTGTACAAAATGAAAATGCTTCTCTAATTGTCTGAATTTATTTATTCTAGAGAAATTCTGTGTGGTAACAGAGATGTACAGGTTGTTTCAAAATTTTTCAGCACATTTAAGAGCTTAAAATTGAACCAATACTTTTGGGAACCCTGTATTATTTTGTGACATGTAAAGCCCATGTTATGGAATGCAGAATTTCTCAGCTGCTTAGGTATTTGGGTTTTATGTCACTATCTCTTCATTAATTTAGTTGAAAGGGTGATAAAATCCAAAATAATTGACTGGGCAGTGCTGAATCAATTAGGATTGCGAAATCTTTGTTAATCATTGTGACTTTTTATTTCCTTGTCATGGGTATGTTTTAGAGTTTGAAATTTTTACCAATATTGTATTAAATTTGTATTTTTTCAAAAAAAATGATATTAATTGCATAGCTTGCTGGTCTTTATTATGTGGCTGACCAGTGGTACTAAATAATAGTAATAATAGAGAAAACATTTTTATCTTTTAGTCTTCTCTTGTTTTTATATTATTCTAAATGTGTAATTTGGAATTTCATTTTCAATGTACTTTGTAGAATGTTGTTCCAGCTGAGGTATCACTTGTTTGTGTGGTAAAACCAGATGAATTTTGGGATAAGAAAGTTACACATTTTTGTTTCTGGAAAGAGAAAGATAGACTTGGCTTTGAGGTAAGTTCATATTTTTCCAATAACAGTGACTTTTATGAATTCATGTTCATGGTATTTTCAGTCATTTAAATGATCTATTTGGGTGATTAAATATTTTCTTTCTCAAATATTCATATATTTAAGAAAACCTTGAACTGATACTAAATTACATCAAAGAGGTAGCCTGGTATTGTGGAAGTGAGTAGGAGGGAAATACTTCATCCAGAGAAAGAATTGATAAAGAGTTCTATATAGAATAATTTTACATATATATATACTTACTTGTGTCTAATTGTAGCCCACTCTGGGGGTGGGAGGGTGGGGGGAGGAGGAAAGAAAAAAAGTGGAAAAAATTTACATGATTATTTTTTAGCTTTGAAAGGAATAGCATGTTGTACATGGTAGATTTGCAGTTTCATGTGTAAAGAATCTTTTTTTTGTACTGTTATGTAAATGTTTGTTTTGTTCCATAAATTAGAAGTAAAATAAATTAAAAATTAGTCAGGAAATCTAGGTTTGCATTGCAGGGAGGATGTTTCTTAGCTTTTTGATCTTGGACCATTCATTTAATTTCAAAACTTTAATTTCTCTGCAAATTGGTAATACTTGAACCACTTAGGCCATAGTGAATAACAAATAGAATAAGATAAGCTTTTTTAAGTTTTTTAAACTTTGAAGTATTGTGTAAATGTAAACTATTGTTGTTATTCTAAATATTTTTGAACTTTAAGCTTCGCTACTTATACTTATTTCATCGGGATATGTGGTGATAATTTCATTGTATTTATCGTGGTTATAACACATGAAAAAAGCTGTGACATATAGTATGTATTGCAGCTGTAGCTCCTGAATTTAATTGTAAAAATTTTGATCTTTTCTAGATCTCATCGAAGCTAAGAGTTGAAATGTAAACATCTTCATCTTTTCGCTAATATTGTTAGCACCTTTTAGCAGGTTCCCCTTTCACAGACTATTTGTTGGTTCCCATGTCTCATCGCATCAGTTGACAGTAGCCAGGCAGTGGCTTGAAAGAATTTGTGAGAGCATTAAAGAGTAAAAAGAAAAATAATCATGTAACCAAAGCCTCGATGTTTGTGGACCAGCTGATTAGCGCTGATTTGCCAAACTCATATATGGAAACATGCTATGGAAATATTGGACCCTGTTAATGCAGACTTCCAAGAAATATGATAGATAAAATTCAGCTGCAATTTTGTGCTTAGTGGTCATCTTTGAGAGTTTCATTGATGATGTGATGTAGAAGCAAAAATTCTCTTCCTTGTCGATAAGTATTGACTAAACTCTTAGAGGGCCAAGGCACTGTGCTAATGACTGGAGATTCAAAGACAAAAATGAAATAGTCCCTGCTCTTAAAGATCTTACATTCTAATGGTGTAGATATGTTATCTAAAAGTAGGGAAAGTGCCCAATCTGGTTTTTATCTGTTTAGGATCAGACAATTTGAGTCAACCTAATGGCATTAGAAGCACACACTCATTGCTACCACTCTCATAGTTTAAACGTATCAAAATGATCGCATGTCCCAATATGAACAACACTGTAAGTTTATTTTTATTTATTTTATGGACCACAAGTGTTTCATTGCTTTACAGTCTTGAATATGAATTAATGAACTTGTACAAGATAGACCTGACCCAGATAACTTACTGCAGTTGTCAGGATTTGATTTGGATTACCTTGTGGTTGAAGTTGGGGGAATGGTGATGCACAGAAGGGGAGCCTGAGTTATTTGAATAGCCAGGTAAAGGAGTCTGGTAGTTCTGTTATTAATGTACTTCTAGCAGCATTTGAATATAACCTCTCAAAGGATTAGGAAAGTCAGTCATCATGTCCATCCACCTCACTCTCCACCTTCATCCCATTAGGATTAGTTCAATGCTTAAGGAGGTTAACAGGGAGAGTGAAGGTATGGGTGGAACTAGTATTCCTTGATGCTTGTTAATCGTTTTAGAAAAGCTTAATCACCATCATGAACCAAATAAAAATAATAAAATGAAAAGTCCTGTCATTTTATATTAAGCAATTAGAGATAGATAGGAGTGTGCTTTGGTTTTTCAATAATCATGCCTTGAAGACAGAGGGACAGCTTATGGACTTAGTAACAGCAAAAGTGAAGAGGACAATGTTGATGGAATAGGGGTAGAGGATAAGTGGGGAGGGGGCATTGAGGGGAGTGGACACCAATAGATTGCAAATGGAAACCATGGTCTTTTACCCTAGAATGTTTGCTGGAGAGTATGTTAACTTCCAGTGTGACTGGGGCTATATTGGGGGGAAAGAGGGATGGACATAAGAACTAGGCGCCTATCCTGAAGGTAAGAGAATCTTGGACTTGCTCTATTACTGTCCTCCAGGAAAAGACTTCCTCCAGTGGGGTTTTGATGGTGGTAGATTTTTAACATCAAGGAACTTAGGAGGCTGCACGAAAAGTTTAGTATCACCTAAGAAATTACTACAACAAAATGTGGTGAGGATGTGCCCTAGTGGGACCAATCAGGAGTTTCCCTAGCTTTTCCACAGGCTTGGGCAAGTCACAGAAGATTCATTGTTGCAAAATTATCTGAATCAGATCCCCTACTTGGAGACTAGACTTTCTTCTATATGGCTAAAATGATGTATTTTTTCTTAGCTCAGACATCATAAAGATGAGTTCTCTTTGTAACTGGCTCCCCAGTAGGAGACTGCAGGGTTGAGCATAAAATCCCTAAAAGAGATAGGTTTGGTGGATTTGAGCTAGTTCCTCAGCCTCAGCCTTGCACCCCTGAGGGGTGACCAGTTACATCCTACCTTTTGGGCAAAGACCCGTCTTACTGTTATCAGACTTCATCTGTACCTGAATTAATATGAGAGATAGTTTACTTTTCGCTGTTGTTTATTTATAGGGAAACATGACTCCTGAAAAGTTACGTTTAGTTACTATTAGGACCTGTTGTTTGATTTTTATATCTTTAAACAAACAAAATTATCTTAGAAGAAGAAATTCACTTGCTTTTGCTAAGTCATGGATCAAATTAATTGAAAATTTATTACTAACAGTTACCTACAAGCTAGCCCAGAAGTTGCAGAAATTGTCGAATTTCCCCTAAAGTTACTAAAGCCTATTCAATCACATTGTTCTTGCTAAAATAATATTATCAATAGTATCAATACAATATTAATACCATTTAGTGAGAACAGAAATATTTTTAGGCCATTAATGTTGTTACTTTCCTCTTTATTTCATTCTTTTAGCCTTTTGTATAATGTACATAACATATATATATGTAATTGATATGTATATATATTGGGAATAGGACAGCTAGGTGGTGTAGAGGACAGAGTTCTGGGCCTGAAGTCAGGAAGACTCATCTTCTGAGTTTAACTGCAGCCTCAGACACTTACAGGCTGGGTGACCCTGGGAAAGTCACATAGCCCTGTTTGCCTCAGTTCCTCATCACTGTGTCCACACATCATCTTTGTCAAGAAAACCCCAAACAGGGTCACAAAGAGTCAGACACAACTGAACAGCAACAATATACTGGGGATAGGAATGTGTGCTTAAAACTTTTGTACTGATGGGGTGTACAATCAAAAATGTTGGAGAATACCAATCCAGACTGTTATGCAGTTGTATAGATATTTAACAGAATTGATTGATCCATTGATAGACACATCTTGAAAACTTACTCTTGGATAATTATCTGGGCCCAGGAAAAGAGAGGGCTGAATTACGTTTAGGAAATTGTACGGTGACTTCAGTGACTATTTTCTTCTTGGAACAAAGGCCTATTATTTTTAATATCTATATTCTTCTGGTGATTCTGTATGACTTGTAATCATTTAAAACTTCCACCTCCAAAAAATAAAAATTGTGACCCCAGAATGATTACTTCATTCTTACTTCTCTCTCTTAGAATCTTTCATTTCCTCTGCTCATGTGTCATCTCTTGCATGAAGACTTTTCTCATTTCTCCATTCCTGCCTTGGTTAGTATTCTCTCCCTGATAGAGTTCTTATATTTACTTATCTGTAAACATGTTATTCCCTTCCCCCACCCTATAAAATTCAAGCATCTTTGAAATGCATGACTTTTTTCTTTTTTACTTTTGCATCCCCAGCACAGTGGCCTGCCACAATGCCTTGTACATAGAAGCTTCTTAATAAATACTGGAATTGAATTGATCAACAGTAGATTGCTTCAGAACGATGGAAAAATTTTCAAAATGCAGAGGAGAATGTGTGGTGCACAAATATGTCAGAACTTATTTTTTCAGAGAATAAATAAAGACCTCAGAGTAGTTAACTCTACCTAGAATTTGAGAAAGTAGCTCTGGGAAGAGTAATCATTACATGAGATATGCTAAAGCCAGTAGGGTGACCATCCAGAATAGGATAACAACAGGATAGCAAGAGCTAATTCCCAGGTTGGGTTCAGGTTAAAGGCAGAAGCATTGATCATCCTTAAATAGTGAGTAGTGAGACTCTAGAAGTAAGGCAAAGAACCCAAACTTTCCTTTTACTTCCCACCTCTTTACTCTGTACCTATTCTCTATATTACTCCAATTAATTATTATTTCAACAGTTCATCTGTACTGATCATTTTGGAATTCATTAATATTTTACCGTATTTTAAGATAACAAAATCCAATGTATCTGAACCTCAGTACCTAATCTCATAATGTGCTTGAAGTATATATTATACTAATAATACTCAAGGTTCTCCTCATTATTTATAACAAACAATTGAGAGTTCCATCCCGGGATATTAGGAGCCACTCAGCCCTGGTGATGAGAACAGGGATTTCTGCTTCCCTTTTACTTCCAATTGCCCTGGCTCTAAGTTACTTAATGTTTTAGTGATTTACCTTTGTATCCTTAGCATTTAAGCAGACTGGCCTAACACAGTCTCTGAGGGGCAGAAACAAGACACAGGAGATGAGAAAATCACATTGAGGTTCTCGGGGAGTGTGTATTAGAAGATTGAGCTGGAGGCTAGGAGGGGTAAGAATGAGGATAGAACTTCTTTACAAGGAGGAAAGCATTTTAACCTATAAAATTTATCCTATAATTACATTGTGCCTAGAATTTTTTTTTTACTTCAGTTTAAGATAACATTGTCTTCTCTTTACACCTTGTAATATTTTACAGAAGCAATTCTAGTGCCAACTAACATGTTTTGTCTTGGGTTACTATCAGTGATAAGCTTCATTAAGTAGTGAGAACTATGCTGATCCACAGCAAACTTAACTATGCATGTAATTTCAAATTTTATGTTATTTCTATGTAGCTTACCCCACAATTTAAGTTAAAATAGTGTATAATTCTCTATACTTACAATACCAGTGTTATTAACTCGTGATTGTCCTTTCTGTGACTAAATTGCACTAAAGTAAACTGTGTATAGGACAAAAATGAAGACTTGTAGAACAACCAAAATATGAATGAATAAGAAACTCACATTTGATGTAATGTAAATAAATCTAGTCTAGCTCTCTTGATTAAGTCATTTAAGATCTGTTTCATTTCTTTTGAAAGTTGATATTACTTGGTAATGATTTCCCCTGTCAGTGACTGGAATCCACACGAAGATTGCCTCAGTTTTAAGAGAGAAAGCTTCTGGTTCTTTTTCCAAACACTTGACCTATATGAGAGCTGTAGTATCCACCAATTTTTATTTCATGTTAAACTCCAGTCTGGTGTGTGTGAAATCTGATTTCACTTCAGCCCAAGACCCAGCAAATTGCAGGAGAAATGTAGAAGTGCTACAATATTGCTGCACTTGGTTGGGAGGAAAAATGTGGGAATTCTAAAGTGTTATGGAGACATGTGCCACTCAGAATTGTGGGAGTGGCATGACCTGTTTTGTTCCTTCATAGCCCTATAAGTTCATTAGGGGGCCAGAATGACCTGAGATTACAGCTGTGGAGCAAAGGTCTCATCCTTCCATGTGTTAGTGGACCTTAAAAAATAACAGTAATCATAATAGATAGGTATTGCACTTTCATGCTTAGCTACTTTCTTCAGCTGTTATTAATTACATGTTAAATAAACATTCATTGTTGATCTTCAAGAACACTAAAAGTAGCTGTGAAACATTTTTCTTTTGAAATGCAATTCTGCATCTCAGATTGTGTTAGGCCATGACACAATCTTTTTTTGTAGGGATGTCTCAGGAAACTGATTAGAGAACTGAGAGTATGATGTCTGAAGCAATTACAAGCGTCACATAAATTAATAAATGGTAGTATACTGCTACTATATTCATTTTAAGTTTGATCTTAAATGTTTATATTATGTTTATTACTATATTGTATATGTTACACATAAATATATTATGAGTTACATGTATCATGTTTACATTCGCATAATGAACTTTTCTAACTAATAGTCTATACTCACTGTAATTAATTAAAACTTATTATAAAAAGTGCAAGGGGATAGTTTTTAGGGGCAAGTTTTTGGAGAAAAGAATGCCTTATTTTACATGGTTTTATACTGTCCTGAAAGTTAGAACTATATAAATGGAAATGGTATTCAGATTTGCTGAATGAAAGAAAACAGAAAAACTTTGTTAAATTTATACCTTTACCAAATATTTATTGAATATATATGTGATGTGCTAGGTAAATTAAAACTAGGTGAGGCATACTAGGCACATTCCGATGACTTGTAGGGCAAAATGTGTGTCTCTAATTTTTTTTTTTTAATGTACTTTTTCAGGATCTTCCCTTTTTTGGGCATAGTTAGTTTTAAATGAACTGGCACAATTCATTATATAATGGATCCTTTAATTGAAACCCTTTTGAGATAGTAATCATATTCTAATTTGTCTGTTCTCAAATTTCATCTGTTGTTTAATGCAAAATCTACCTATGTTCCTGGGAAATTTTAGTCAGAATTATACTGCGCTATATTTCTTTTTAATCATTATATATTATATATTCTCATAGCTTTGTGATTTGTGTTATTTATATATTATATTTACGTTTGTATTATTTATGTGTTGTATGATTTCTCTAAATATGCTTATTCTTATATCGTTGCTTTAAGACTATCCTTTTCAAGCTCTTTATGTTTGTAGTTGGTACCAATGAGGTTATGACTTATCACTTAATTTTTCTCTGTTGCTGCATAGTAAGCTTGTTTCTACTGTTACAGCTTGATTTTAAAGCCCTTGATGAAGGGACCATTTCTTATACTTTTGTATCATTGTAGCACCTAGAACAGTGCAATGAGTGTATCTCCCAGGCAATATTGACAGCGCTGAGGGTTACTGTGAATATGCCACCATAGTTCCAAATCTCAAAGTACAGCAAACTCTCCATATAGAAGGTAGAAGAAAAACATTTATTCAGACGCCAGAAAGCGAAATCCATCATAGTAACCAAGAAGTCAATACACATTAGCATTGTAGGAGACAAAGGCATCCAAGCCTTCCTCACCTCCCTCCCCCACTGGGCCTTCCCACAAACAAATAAACACTCCATGAGCCTGGCTGTTCCTGCTTGCTTGTGTCTTGCTCTGCTCTGTTCCGCCTGTTCAGCAGGCTCCTTCCACCACATGGGACTTAGGCTTCCATGTGATTTAAGTTGATCACCTGGGCCAATTAATGAATGGAAAAGATCTTCCCATTTAAGTTACCCTTATAATGAGACAAGGGATTGGGATTTGATCTGTGATTTTACTGCAGTAATAAAGTCCCTTTCCCAATTCAGGTCAGTACATTATCTGCAACTTATAGTCTTAGAAATTTGCCTAGAGCACTGAAGCTTAAGTGAGTCCGTGATCATACAGCCTGCATTTCAACCTAGGTCTTCTTGACTTTGAGGCTAGCATTCTGTCCATCACTTCATGCTGCCAAAGTTTAGTATGTATGTGTATGTGTGTTTGTGTACGTATGTGTATATGGATATATATGTATATTTACATGCACATATATGTTTAAATCATTGAGGGACTTTTACATGGATCATTTAAAGTATCAGTGTATAGTTTTCTAAGCTATCCCTCTTAAAATCCTTCTCATTAAATCATAATTAAAGTATTTAAAGAGTTAGAGCATAACTCTTTATAGGAGCATAGACTTAGAGCTGGAAGGAAGGACAGAGGTCACCTGATTCAAATCCTTCACTTTATATATGAGGAAAGTAAGGTTCATAGAGGTGACATTACTTGCTGAGAGTCATAGAGCTAGTAAATATCAGAGCTGGAATTTGAACTCAAATCATCTGATTTTAGATCCAACTCTCTTTAAAAAAAATGTTTTTCTAATCCCCTCCTTTTTTTTATAAATTTATTTGTTTTCTGTTTTCAACAATCACTTTCAAAAGTTTTAAATTTTCTCCTCTTCCCTCAACCCTCCCTCCCTAAGACATCATGAAATTATATATGGGTTCCACACATACATTTTTATTAAACACATATTTATTTATTAAACATTTCATATTAGTCTTGTTACATAGAATTCAATGTATGAGAGAAACCATGAGAAAAACCAAACCAAAACATAACACAAGAGCAAATAGTCTGCTTCATTCTGTGTTCTGATTCCATAGTTCTTTCTCTGGATATGGGCGGCATTTTGCATCGAGTCCTTTGGGAATGTTTTAGGTCCTTGCCTTGGTGTGAAGGGCTAAATCTATCAGAAACAGTCTTCGCATACTGTGACTGGTCCTGTGTATGAACTTCTGGTTCTGCTCATTTCACTCAGCATCAGTTCACATAAGTCTCTCCAGGTGTAAGAAAAATTTTAAACGTTTTTATTTAAAGTTTTGAGTTCCAAGTTTTATCCGTCCATCCCTCCCTCTCCTCCTCACTCCCTGAATGGGTAAGCAATCAAATATTGGTTATACATGTGCAATTATGTGAAATATTTCCATGTTAGTTATTTTCTGCAAGAAGACTTGAGTAAAAGAAAAGAATGAAAGTGAAAAATAGCATGCTTCAGTCTTTGTTCAATTAGTATCAGTTCTTTCTCTGGAGGTGGATAGCATGCTTCATCATTAGTCCTTTGGGATTGCCTGGGATCATAGTATTGCTGAGAATACCTAAGACTTTACAGTTCTTCATCAAACAGTATTGCCGTTACCGTGTACAGCATTCTCCTGGTTCTGATCACTTCAATATGCATCAGTTCATGTAAGTCTTTCCAGGTTATTCTGAAATTATCTTGCTTGACATTTCTTACAGCATAATAATATCCCATTATAATCAAATACCACAGCTTGTTTAGTCATTCCCTAATTGATGGGCCTCCCTTTGATTTCCAATTCTTAGGCACCACAAAAAGAGCTGCTATAAACATTTTTGTACAGATAGGTCCTTTTCTGTTTTTGAGGATGTTTTTGGGATATAGACCTAGCAGTAGATCCAACACTTTTTCAGCTTTTTTGTGTTTAGTGAAGGAAAGCTTTGGCACAGCATATCCCCAAAGCACAGATAAGCTATAATTGTTACAACTAGCTAACTCAACATTATGCTTTATTAAAAAAAAAAAAAACCTGTTTCTGTGTTTTTATAGGATAGAGATTGGACTTGTAATTATACTGGTATAGGGAATGTCCCAAGAGAGGAAACTCACCCTACCAATTCAGGACTATACCTTCTCTGCAACTTTATGTTCTTAAAGAGTTGCCTAGAGTACTGTGAGATTTAGTCACTAGCCCAGGGTCACACAACCACTATTTATAAAGGTGTTCCTCTCTTTGAGGCAAATCTGTATGTGAGCATGTGAGAAAACACACACACACACACACACACAGGGGATGGAGACTGAACTGTTAGGAAACTGTGTGTGTGTATGTGTGTGTGTGTGTGTGTGTAATGTATATATTTACATGTATGCTTATACTTAAGTATAATATATTTGTATATAAAAATTAATTATTCCAAATATTGTATAGTACGTTAGAAAATATAATAATCTACACAGTCAATTGTGTATACTGTAGAGCCAAACTGTGAATAATACTTAAATATCACTTTACCTTTATTACCTAATTTTTAAAAATATTGATGAAGATGGTATATCTTTGTATCTTGGGTTATTGTTTTGCATTTACCTGTGTGGTAAGTCCATTTCCTTCTCTGCTACAGATTCAGGGAGTGGGGATGGTAGATAGATTGCCATGAGAGTGCTTTCAGTTTTTTTCTCCCACAACTGGAAAAATTCTGCCTCCCTTTTCTCCTCCAGTACTTGGATATCATATCCCCTCTGGATACAAATAGCCTAGTATACATTTCCCAAAGTAGTGTGGATTGGATCCTTGGCAGAGGGGAGTAGGCCTCTGTATACCCCAGGGGATAATTTTGCTGTCATTTGTTACCAGGTGGTTTATCAGGGAGAAAGATATGATTATATGACTTAGTAAAATAACTCGAAAAGGTAGCGTAGAATATTTGCTGTTCTCCATACAGAGGAAGGTGCTAAACTAGTTTCCTCCATGTTAAAAAACAAAAGTAGTGCAAAATTATCCTAGAAAAATAATATTTTCAGAAAAAGAAGAATCTTTGTTTTGAAGAATTCAGAAAGTTTCCTAACAGCTCAGCCTCCATCCCCTGTTACCCAGTTGTTTATTGCTGCGCCCTCAGTTCACCATCCCAAATTACCAACCAAACACTCTTTTGCACTTTGCCATCACAAACTTATTTTTGTCATCTTATATCTTGTCATTTCCCACAACTTATAGCTATTTCTTTGACTTGTCTGCTTCCACTTCCGCTTCTTCCCCCCTCTACACCTTGTCACAGGACGTAGCCTCCCTAACTGCCCTTTCCAGTACTGGCTGCACATTCACTCATTCCCCTCTGCTTATAGGTAAAAGTGAAGGAATTGGAGAGCTCCTTGCTCTCCATTTTCACTCCTGAGTTCTCCTCCTATCACCTTCATTCAAGAGCCTCTTCTCCTTTGAGGTGCAAACAATTCACGTCTTCCACTCAATCAAAATCCTAGTAGTTTTTTTCTAGAGACCTGCGGAATACTCCCATTCTTTCCTCAATGAGTTCACTACTTATCAGATAATCTTTCCTCTCTCAAACACCTTAACCTCCTAGTTCCTAAAACTACTCATTTCCCATGACAAACCCCTTCCTTCACCCCATCTCAGTCACTTATAGTTACATCTTTACTTACTGTCATACACAAATGCACCATATCATATTCAATAATTCTGAAATTTCCTTATCCAGTCACACTCTTTTGACTTTTCATCTCTCTCTGCCTTTCCCTGATCCTTTGTCCACATCATGACCTCCAATCCTTAACCCCTCAGTTTTCTTTTTCTTTTTTTAATGTTTATTTATTTATTTTTAGTTTTCAACATTCATTTCCACAAAATTTTGAGTTACAAATTTTCTCCCCATTTCTTCCCTCCTCCCATTTCATAAAGCCTTGCATTCTGATTATCCCTTCCCTGAATATGCCCTCCCTTCTATCACACCCCTCCCTTCCCTTATTCCCTTCTTCTCTCTTTTCTTATAGGGCAAGATAGGTTTCTATACCCCATTACCTGTATTTCTTATTTCCCAATTGTATGAAAAAACAGTTCTCCACATTCATTCCTAATACTTTGAATTTCAACTTCTCTCCTTCCTCCCTTCCCACCCATCCCCACTGAGAAGGCAAGCAATTAAGTATAGGCTGTATATGTGTAGTTTTGCAAAAGACTTCCATAATAGTCATGTTATGTAAGACTATATTTCCCTCTATTCTATCCTGACCTCCCTCCCCATTTATTCTATTCTTTCTTTTGACCTTGTCCCTCCCCAAAAGTGTTTACTTCTGATTACTCCCTTCTCCCATTTACCCTCCTTTCTTTCGTCTCCCTCACCCCACTTGTCCTCTTCTCCGCTACCCTTCTGTAGTGCCAGATACGCTTTCATACCAAACTGAGTGAGCATGTCATGCTCGCAAGCCAAATGTGAAGAGAGTAAGTTTCCATTTTTCCCTCTCACATCTTCCCTTTTTCTCCTCCACTGAAGAAGCTTCTTCTTACCTCCTTGATGAGTGATAATTTACTCCATTCCATTTCTCCCTTTCTCCTCCCAATATATTCCTCTCTCACCTTGAATTTTATTTTATTTTTTTAGGTATCATCCCTTCTCATTCAACTTACCCTGTGTTCTCTGCCTGTGTGTGTGTCTGTGTGTATGTGTATGTGTGTGATCCCTCCAACTACCCAAATACTGAGAAAAGTCTCAAGAGTTACAAATATTATCTTTCCATGTAGGAATGTAAACAGTTCAACTTTAGTAAGCCCATTATGATTTCTCTTTCCTGTTTACCTTTTCATGCTTCTCTTGATTCTTATGTTTGAAAGTCAAATTTTCTATTCAGTTCTGGTCTTTTCATCAAAAGTTCTGTATTGCATTGAATGACCATTTTTTTCCCCTGAAGTATTATTATACTCAGTTTTTCTGGGTAGGTGATTCTTGGTTTTAATCCCAGTTCTTTTGACTTCTGGAATATCATATTCCAAGCCCTTCAATCCCTTAATATAGAAGCTCCAGATCTTGTATTTTCCTAATTGTATTTCCACAATACTCAAACTGTTTCTTTCTGGCTGCTTTTAACATTTTCTCCTTGACCTGGGAATTCTGGAATTTGGCTTCAATATTCCTAGGAGTTTCTCTTTTTGGATCTCTTTTAGGAGGTGATCTGTGGATTCTTTCAATATTTATTTTGTCCTCTGGTTCTAGAATATCAGGGCAATTTTCCTTGATAATTTCATGAAAGATGATGTTTAGGCTCTTTTTTTAAATCATGGCTTTCAGGTAGTCCTATAATTTTTAAATTGTCCCTCCTGGATTTATTTTCCAAGTCAATTGTTTATCCAGTGAGATATTTCATGTTATCTTCTATTTTTTCATTCTTTTGGTTTTGTTTTGTGATTTCTTGGTTTCTCATAAAGTCATTAGCTTCCATCTGTTCCATTCTAATTTTGAAAGAACTATTTTCTTCAGTGAGCTTTTGAACCTCCTTTTCTGTTTGGCTAATTCTGCTTTTTTAAAGCATTCTTCTCCTCATTGCTTTTTTGGACCTCTTTTGCCAATTGAGTTAGCCTATTTTTAAAGGTGTTATTTTCTTCAGCATTTTTTTGGGTCTTCTTTAGCAAGCTATTGACTTGCTTTTCATGATTTTCTTGCATCATTCTCATTTCTCTTCCCGATTTTTCCTCCACCTCTCTTACTTGATTTTCAAGTCTTGAGGTCTTCCATGGCCTGAGACCATTGGATATTTATTTTGGACGTTTTGAATGCAGAAGCCTTTACTTCCTCTGATGTTGTGCTTTGTTCTTCCTCATCTGAAAGGATGGAAGAAAAATACCTGTTCACTAAGAAAGTAACCTTCTACAGTTTTATTTCTTCTTCCTTTTTTGGGCATTTTCCCAGCCAGTTACTTGACTTTTGAGACCTTTGTCAAGAGGAGGGTATATTCTGGGGACCTGTAAATTCTCTGTTCCTCCAAGGGAGAGGTGTTTACTCCTCTCCTGACCTGCACACTGGTCTGAGACTAACCAAAAAAACTTTTCTGCCCAGAATCCGCAATTGAATTCCCTCACCACAACTGCCTCCAGCTCCACTGCCAGTGCTCCTCCTCACTCCTGGCTGAAGCTCAGGGCTTAGATCAGTGGCTCAATTCCCCCAGGGGCTTTAGGAGGAGGTCTCCCAGGGCTGCCACTCAGGGCTGATTCAGTCAGCCCTTCACTTCCCCCAGGAGCTCTAGGTGGAGGGCTCTGAAAATGGCAGTTACTGCTGCCTACACTGCACTACTGCCTGCAGCTGCTGCTGCAGTGCCTGTACCACACTCCCCTCTTCTGGGTGAAGAAGCCCTCCCACTGACCTTTGAAGCTGTCTGTGGCATTTGTGGGTTGAGGAATCTGAGAATTGCTGCCGGTGGTGCCCTGAATCCTGTTCTGGGTCCTGTCCCTGCTGCTCTGTGCTGGTCTGCACTCCGCATGCTGATCTGTGTTCTGAATGCTGGTCAATCCCTCAGTTTTCTTCTAGGTCATCACTCCTGAACTAGCCCTCTAATTCCCCCACTTTGTTCAACTCTAAATTGTACTCTTCTTCAGTTCCCTAGCCTCCTTATCTTAAGTGTTGATTGTGTACTGCCAAGTCTCAGCTTGGATCACTCCTACCAAAAAGCAGTGAATTGTGCTGCTGCTGAAAGCAGAGAAAATCATGTAACTATTCTACCTAGATCTACTTACTGATTTATAGTAAATAACCTTAACAGGACCATCACTGCTACCAGGCAGTCCTTCTATACCTCCTTTATCAACTATCCCATTCTCCACCATAGTTCTTTCAAAATTTTTCATTCATCCCTCCCAGCTGAGAAAATTGATTCATATTTTACACGAAAATATTTAGGCTATTCACCAAGAGCTCTCCTCTTCTCCTCCTCATCACATGTTACTCAAGATGCCTGTTACTATCACCTTCTGCACTTGTATCTCACACAAAGAGGTAGCCCTAGATATCCCCCCCCCCAACATTTTCTCTAATTGTCTCCCATGCCTGGAATGCTGTCTTCTCATTTTCACTTTCTACCTTCCCTGACATCCTTTAAGTCCCTACTAAAATCTCACCTTCTCTAGAAAGTTTTTCCCAATCCTTCTTATAGGCTATTGTCTTTCCTTTGTTCATTATTTCTGATTTATCCTGTATATAACTTGTTTTGTGTATGGTTTATTTGTTGTCTCCCTCATTAAGTTGTGAGCTCCCGAAGGGCAGGGATTGTCTTTTACATCCCCTTGTACCCCTGGTGTTTAGTGCAGTATCATAGTAGGTGCTTAATTAATGCTTATTGACTGACAGTAGACATCTCCTGTGACCCAAAGATCAATACTTGAAGTATATCTATTCAGTTTTTACCATTTCTTTCCCTCTTCCTACTTTCTGCTTGTGGTTACAATTATTAAGAAGGAATTCATTCAAATCCGGAATTGAAAGAGAAAGAAAAAGCAAGAGGTCTGTGAAAATCATCAGTTAGTGATAGCTAGCTAAAGTTTTTTGCCATATTTTAAAGAAAAGAATAAATAGTGGCTGTCAACAAGCATTTATTAAGTACCTATACTAGACCTGGGGTGCAAGTATAAAAAATATTATCTGCATGTAAGTCTCTTTTCTTCTTTGATTTCTTATTACTTCCATATTAAGAATTATGGAGAAAGGCAAGGAGAAATGTAATAGCATTAAAAATGATAATAACTACAACACAAGAGGGCGCTCTAGCACAAAACTAGGTCATTTAAGAAATAAACTAGAATCATGCCAAGCATGACACATCTAAAAAGGACAAATATTTCAGGCTTCATGTTCTGTTTATAGATTTCTTTTAAGGAAGGAAAATGTCCGGGGATTTTATTTATTGGGGATATATGATATTCAATTTAGCATGCAGATTGATACCTTGTAAAGGAAATGCTTTTCTCGGTAGCAGTCTTACTAAACCTACCCAATACAGAGGTGATGAGATTTCTGGACAATATAAAAGCACATTTCCAGAATCTGAACTAAAATTCCCTGATTGTTCCTCACAGATTAAGTGTATGACAGACTAATTATGTTGGATATGGCCATATTTATACTTTTAAATTCAAAACTATCCAATTCAATTCAAGAAATTGTTAAGCTCTTATTATGGCTGCTAAAATATAAAGTCTACTAATACAGATACAATACAGGCCCTTTCAAAGGAACTAACAGTATAATTCTGCAAAGAAGTACATAAATAATTAGAATACAGGAAAGAATGTGATGAGCACAGAGAAACAGTCCAGATTAAGAATTATAGGAAATTTGAAGAGACAGACGTCAGTTTCACTTCTGGAGATGAGAAAGGGTTGAAAGAATAAGGCAAAGAAGGCTTCATGGAATAGGATAAGAACAAGAGATAGAGGAGAACCCAGTTTGACTAGAACATTAAACATATGAAAGGAAGTACTCTGAGATGAAATTGGTTAAGGTAGATTGTATCCATGTAATTAAGTTCATTGAGTGCCCTAGTCAGGAATTTTTATGTTTTATTCAGTATATAATGAGAATCTACCTTTGAGTAAGAGGTGAAACATAATCATTTAGGAATATTACTCAGGAAGGACTATAGAGAACATAATAGAAGTTGGATAGATTGAAGGTGGACAGGCCAAATAAAGATACAGTAGAGATATCAACAGTGGATAGAGTGCTGGGTCTGGCGTCAGGAAAACTCATCTTTCTGAATTCAAATACAATCTCACACTAGCTGTGGGACCCTGGGCAAGTCACTTAACCCTGCTTGCTTCAGTTTCCTCATTTTTGAAATGAGTTGGAGAAGGAAATGGCGATCTACTCTAATCATTTTAACAAGAAAACCCCATATGGGTTCACATAGATTTGGATATGACTAAGATGACTAAATAGCAACAGAAGAGTAGATACAACATTACTGGATTGTTACTTGTGGCAAGTGTTGGGAGGGGGAGGAAGGAAAAGTCAAAAGTGACTTTTTGGTTGGTTATAAACCTGGGATGCTCTTTGAATACTCATGCTATTAGAAACAGAGGGAGTTAGAGGGAAATGGAGCGTTATAGGTGAATGAGTTTAATGAGCTCAGTCTCAGATATGTGTTGAGTTTCAGGTATCAATATGACAACTATCTGCAGATATTTAGAAGACAAATATACAGCTAGAGCTCTGGGGATTTAGGGATGGCAGCAGGAAGATAGCCTGTATTTGATCCTTGATTTGCTATTTAAACTACCAAAGAAGCTTGTAGAGTGAGAAGAGAAGAGGAACAATCACAGCGAGCTTGGGGAACTCCTATGTTTGTTGGGCTAGATAAAGGTGAGGAGCTACCAAGTCGAACAAGCGTGAAAGTACTATGTCATGGAAACCAAGGAGGAAGGGGTATTAATAATGATAATATTAGCTAATATGTGTATAATGCTTTAAAGGTTGCAGAATGCTTTGCGTATATTATTTCATATGGTCCTCCCAACAACTCTCTGAGGTAGCTGGTAGTAAGATTTAAACTCAGGTCTTTCTGACTTTAAGTTTGGCACTTCATCTTTCATACCACTTTAGATGCCACAAAAAAATAGGGATGATCATAGTGTTATATTCCACAGGAGGTTATAGATAAGGACATAGGTTAAAAAGGATTTTGTGACTGACTGTTGGATAATGACCTTGAAAATAATAGTTTGATTAGAGTGGTCAAGACAGAAAACAGGAAGAGATGGCATTTGAGCTGGGTTTTAATGGATGGACGATATTTCAGTGAATTGCTTTATGGTAAAGATGACTGGTTTAGTAGTGTTTTGTACTAATACTTAGTGGGCTGTAGCCAAAGAGGTCATTTTGTTCTATTTATTTATTAAATGCCTGCTGTGTGAAAGTCATTGTTCAAGGCCTTTTTATAGGAACTAGTTAAAAGAAAATACCATAATAGCATCTGGTAACAGTAAACCATAATAATAATATTTTGAACCATATCCCAGAGCATATAATTTTAAAACATTGCTAATGGAAAATCAACTCTCTACTGAGATTAACTCTAATTATTGCCCATATTGGGCAAATTGAATTATATTAGAGTCATCTGTAGTCAACAGGTAACTTTAAATTGTTATTTTGATGTAGTCATGCATATTTCACACCTGACTGTTAAAGATACAGGCAACTAAATAAAATTTTAACATCTGATGCTAATTAAAAAAAATTAAATGCTGTAATTGAAGCACCAGAATAACTTTTAAACTTGCTTATAGAATAACCTTATAATTTGTATTTAATATTTTGCAAAGGGTTAGATTAGGAAAATTGTGTTTTGATATTTATAATTTTTAGTTTTATATGTACTATTCTCCATTGTATACTTAATTTGTAAATGATTTTTAAAATAAGCCAATTTATTTTTATTTAAATAGAGGATCCGTTATATATTTATGTATTTAAACAGAAGTGTATTTAAATATAGGATGTTTCATCTGAACATGTGCGAAGAGCATACAAGTAGAATGGTATCATATTACAACTGTATCATTAGTACCAGTTGAATTTTAATAATACACCGTTGTGTTAGTGTAATTAAGTTTTTGTATGTTGGTGAAAGTTTAAACAATAACAATGAGTTATCTGTCTTTACAGGTTATTTTAGTGTCAGCTAACAAATTAACCCGCTACATAGAGCCATGCCAGCTAACAGAAGATTTTGGTGGAAGTCTTACCTATGACCACATGGACTGGCTAAATAAGAGACTGGTTGGTATATGAGAATAAGTATAAAATTCTGTTACATATCAGTAGTGTATAATTTTTGGTAATGTAAAATAATTTAATTACATTAAGGGGAAGCACAGTGGTGTTCCTTTTCTCAGTGAAGTGTGGGGATGAGGTGTGATTGAGAAGTGTGCCCGAAGCGTTTTTGCAAGTACTCTAGATAAAATCCTAGAATGATGAGTTGGAAAAAGACCTTGGGACATGATATAGTCTGTCTGTCTTCCCGAAGACAACCTAGATACTATTAAATAAATGATAATCCGATAATTTTAAACAACTCTAGAAAAGAATATTGCAATATCTTTTTTTTTTTCATTTTGCAATATCTTTTATATTTCTATTCACAACAAAACCTTTATACTCAGTCTAAAACGTTCATACTGTAGCACAAGTGATTTCTTCTTGATTTATACTTTAAATAGAGAACGACTCTTCAGCATTTGATCACCCTGACATGTCTCCTTATTTAGGAAATCTGTTGCTAACTTACTTCTAATCCAGAACTGTTCTCTAGTCATTCCTTCTCAGATCCATACTTGTAGAACTGGCAGGACTATCTGTATTCACTATTAAGTGTCATCTTATTTGAGGTTTCTTTTGGTTGTTTTGTGTATTGAGATATTTTGGGATTCTGATCTGACACTGTCCAGTATGATATTTAACCAGGTTCTCTATAGTTTTAATAATCATGATATCCATTTTCCTTTATCCAATTCAATGATAAAAATGTTGAGAAGACCAGGGGACCAGGGACAGATCCCTAGGATATACTTAAGGGTAATCTTTATCTTTTATTTTCCAACATTTTAATTAAAATTCTAAGAGAAGGAGATTCCATATTTTTTTTACTGGAAATGTGTTCTGACATACTCATTTTTTTTTTTACATTCTTTTTTATTTATTTATTTAACTTTTAACATTCATTTAAACAAAATTTTGGGTTCCAAATTTTCTCCCCTTTTGTCCCCTCCCCCCACCCCAAAACACCGAGCATTCTAATTGCCCCTATCACCAATCTGCTCTCTCTTCTATCATCCCTCTCTGCCCTTGTCTCCGTCTTCTCTTTTGTCCTGTAGGGCCAAATAACTTTCTATACCCCTTTACCTGTATTTCTTATTTCCTAGTGGCAAGAACAGTACTCGACAGTTGTTCCTAAAACTTTGAGTTCCAACTTCCTTTCCTCCCTCCCTTCCCACCCCTTCCCTTTGGAAGGCAAGCAATTCAATATAGGCCAATTCTGTGTAGTTTTGCAAATGACTTCTATAATGGTCGTGTTGTATAAGACTAACTACATTTCCCTCCATCCTATCCTGCCCCCATTACTTCTGTTCTCTCTTTTGATCCTGTCCCTCCCCATGAGTGTAACCTCAAATTGCTCCCTCCTCCCCATGCCCTCCCTTCCATCATCCCCCCCACCCTGCTTATCCCCTTCTCCCCCACTTTTCCTGTATTGTAAGATAGGTTTTCATACCAAAATGAGTGTGCATTTTATTCCTTCCTTTAGTGGAATGTGATGAGAGTAAACTTCATGTTTTTCTCTCACCTCCCCTCTTTATCCCTCCACTAATAAGTCTTTTGCTTGCCTCTTTTATGAGAGATAATTTGCCCCATTCCATTTCTCCCTTTTTCCTCCCAATATTTTTCTCTCTCACTGCTTGATTTCATTTTTTTAAGATATGATCCCATCCTCTTCAATTCACTCTGTGCACTCTGTCTCTATATGTGTGTGTGTAATCCCACCCAGTACCCAGATACTGAATAGTTTCAAGAGTTACAAATATTGTCTTTCCATGTAGGAATGTAAACAGTTCAACTTTTATAAGTCCCTTATGACTTCTCTTTGCTGTTTACCTTTTCATGCTTCTCTTCATTCTTGTGTTTGAAAGTCAAATTTTCTTTTCAGCTCTGGTCTTTTCATCAAGAATGCTTGAAAGTCCTCTATTTCATTGAAAGACCAATTTTTCCCCTGAAGTATTATACTCAGTTTTGCTGGGTAGGTGATTCTTGGTTTTAGTCCTAGTTCCTTTGACTTCTGGAATATCATATTCCACGCCCTTCACTCCCTTAACGTAGAAGCTGCTAGGTCTTGTGTTATCCTGATTGTATTTCCACAATACTTGAATTGTTTCTTTCTAGCTGCTTGCAATATTTTCTCCTTGACCTGGGAACTCTGGAATTTGGCCACAATGTTCCTAGGAGTTTCTCTTTTTGGATCTCTTTCAGGAGGTGATGATCAGTGGATTCTTTCAATATTTATTTTGCCCTCTGGTTCTAGAATCTCAGGGCAGTTTTCCTTGATAACTTCATGAAAGATGATATCTAGGCTCTTTTTTTGATCATGGCTTTCAGGTAGTCCCATACTTTTTAAATTGTCTCTCCTGGATCTCTTTTCCAGGTCAGTTGTTTTTCCAATGAGATATTTCACATTATCTTCCATTTTTTCATTCTTTTGGTTTTGTTTTGTGATTTCTTGGTTTCTCATAAAGTCATTAGCTTCCATCTGTTCCATTCTAATTTTGAAAGAACTATTTTCTTCAGTGAGCTTTTGAACCTCCTTTTCCATTTGGCTAATTCTGCTTTTGAAAGCATTCTTCTCCTCATTGGCTTTTTGAACCTCTTTTGCCAGTTGAGTTAGCCTATTTTTCAAGGTGTTATTTTCTTCAGCATTTTTTTGGGTCTCTTTTAGCAGGGTGTTTACTTGTTTTTCATGCTTTGCTTGCATGTCTCTCATTGCTCTTCCCAGTTTTTCCTCCACCTCTCTTACTTGATTTTCATAATCCTTTTTGAGCTCTTCCATGGCCTGAGCCCATTGGGTGGGCTGGGATACAGAGAAGCCTTGACTTTTGTGTCTTTGCCTGATGGTAAGCATTGTTCTTCCTCATCAGAAAGGAAGGGAGGAAATACCTGTTCACCAAGAAAGTAACCTTCTATAGTCTTATTTTTTTTCCCTTTTCTGGGCATTTTCCCAGCCAGTGACTTGACTTCTGAGTATTCTCTTCACACCCACTTGGCCTCCAGATCCGCCCAGCCAGCACTTGGGGTCTGAGATTCAAATGCTGCTTCCCAGCCTCAGGGCTTTGGGCAGGGGCAGAGCTGCTATTCAGTGTGAGATTAAGTTCAGGTGCTCAGGTGGGGGTAGGGCCTCCCCACGGGGCTCAGTTCCCTCAGGGGGTTTATGCAGAGACCTTCAACAATGGATCTGGGCTCCTGCCTGTTTGGGGAGCCCCAGTCTGCTGCCGCCTCTGCTGCTGCCTCCCGAGGGGGCCTGAGTTATGGGGGCATCCCACTCCCCTCTCGACCCGCCAAAGAGACCCTCTCACCAACCCTTGTCACCTGTGGGTGGAGGGACCCGCGGGGCCACTGGAGATTCTGTCCCTTAAGCCTGCTCGGATCCGCTCCTCTCAGCCAACGCAGGGCTGGGCTTGGCTCCGGGTCCGCAGCACGAAGACCTTTTGGGAGAGGTTTTCAGGCTCTCTGGAACAGAACTCTCGGCCACTCCGTTGTTCTGTGGCTTCTGCTTCTCCAGAATTTGTTGGTAGTTCTTTTTTACAGATATTTTATGGGCTGTGGGTTCAGAGCTAGTGTATGTGTGTCTTTCTACTCCGCCATCTTGGCTCAATCCATACTCATTTTTTAAAATATGCAGTGTTATTATTTAGATATCAGTCTTAAAAGATGAATATTTTGACCATGAATAAAAATAATTGTCACCTGATAAATGTTGTCATTGTATATTATATTTGCTAACATTGTCTCCTTCCCCCATTAAAAACCTCGTTAAGTATTTTGAGTTGGAAGGGAGGTAGAATAATACAATGGAAAATTGAAAGAACTTGCATTGAAATCTTTTCTCTGTTCTTTACTACCTTGGTGATATTAGTCAAGTTATTTAACCTTGCTGAAGCTTTCTTTATTTCATCACATAAAGTGAAAGGGTTGGACCTAGGTAACTTGTGAGGGTCCTTCCTTATAAATCTACGGTCCTAGATACCAACATTTTAAAGCTTAACTGATTTCTGTGCTTAGACTCCTACTCCTTTATAGAAACATGTTATTGTAAAACTTTGTAGTTGTTAGTAGACAGGTGTTTAGTATTGAATTTATGTTTAGGGATCACTGAAGTAAGACAAATATGACTTTTTACAAAATATTAGACAAAAATATTTTATGAGCTGTTTATGATACCTTTCAAGATCTTTTTGTTTGAGTTATATAATTTAATTTTTTTGATGATTAGATTTTTTTTACAGTTTAAAAAATGATAATAATTAGCAATAATCTAATTTTTACAACTTGTTAGAAAAAAATATACAACATAAAATTCTTACTAGGCTTTCGGGATCTTAGTATTTGGATTTCCCACCCAGTATCAAACTCACTAGAGGATATATTGCAGTTTTCTTCTTGCATTATCAGCTGTTCACATATCAATCAGAGGAAGTGTTAATCAGTTTAATGGCTCTTATCAGGCTCCCAGTAATAACTTGGATACACACTTTGGGATAACAGCTTACCTTTTGTCTGGTCAGGAGAGGTTTGCATGTGGAGTTTTTCATTCCTGTCAATAGAAAGTCATTATAAACCCTGGCTTTTTTTTTCTTTCTCCTGGGGCCAGTAACATGTTTTTTCATGCCTGATATTACCTTGTAAATCCTCCTGTTTTGTGCAGTATGGAACATTTGCTCTTCTTCTGAGCATCTGGATTCACTCACAGTGAGAAGAGCCTTATACCTATTGCCTAACTCCATTGATTCATTACTTCTTCCCTTCCTTTTCTGCGTCATATTCTTTCATTATTTTATCCTTAACACTGGCTTCAATTTTCTTTTACCATCTGAATCTTTTGTTTCTTCCCTCATGGATAACTTATTCCATTTTCTCTAGGAACTTTTTATTCTGTTCAATAAATTTTACTTAAGCAGTGATGTCAGTCAGGTCCTTTCACCTTTCAAATCCCAACTCTACTACTTAACCTGTATGACCTTGGACAAATCACTGAACTTTCCTGAGCCTCAGATTCCTCATCCATAAAATAAGGGGATTGGATAGGGTGATCTCTAAGGCCCTTCCCAGACTTAGAAGTGGAATCCTATGAGCCTATCTATGCTATCTGTCTGACATTGCTACCTGATCACCACAGAGGCATCTGAGGATGCTGCCTTTAAACTGTTGTGTTCTTTACTTGCTGGTGTTCAGCTAACTACTACTAATCTTTCAGGTGTTTTTATTTAGCTCTAGTTTGTTCAGCTAACTATGAACTCAGCCCCTTTCAGCCACTAGTAGACACAGTTACCAAAAAGAGACACATATTGAAATCACAATGTGTTAGTTTGAGAAGGAACCTTATCAGGCGTTCACAAATGAAGAAACTGAAGCCCCAAAAGGTAATGCAGCTTTTCACTGGATCACACCCCGAGTAAGTAGAGGAACTTGGATATGAAACTAGATTTTCAGAATCCAGATCCCTAGTCCTTTATTGAAGAATACTACATTATTCCCAAATCTTTAATTTTTTCTTTTTAATGATTTCTGCTAATCACAATTGCCTAGCTTCTGATTAGTATCAAGTTGTACAAGATGCCATGTCTCACAATTTTGAATGTGGATAAGATTAAAAATGTTATCAAAATATTTAAATGTGTCTCTCATCTCTTTGATGTGGGTATTTTCTCCCAAATGTTTGCCCATGCTCTGTGATTTTTTTCCATGCTCTCATATGTTTACCATGTGAGTACTAGGAGTCTTCTTTCATTCCTTCTGAGAACAGTAGAACACACAGAATGTGCTTCAGTTATCCTTTGCTGTCACCATATAACCATTTTTACTACATTTTCTCTCATATATCTTCAGTGAAATCCTTTATACTGCTTTCATAATTAATTCATTGTTTGTAATATATTATAGCTTGTTCATACCTACCATGTCCCTCTTCAATTGCCCTGGACATAAACTTCAATTTCTGTGATCTTCAAAATTCAGTTCTTGGGAGATGGTAATATTTCATAAAACAATACCAGAAAAATGTTGGTATTTAAAAGATGTTGTTTCTGAGAGAAATTTGTTCATTAAAGTGATTTTGCATTTTCCCAAAGGGAAACAAGCCTGCTTTCTTCCTTCCTCATTTTTTTGGGCCCAACTCATTGTCCACTTGCAGTGTGTCAATCCAAGATAGAGATACGGATGGATGAGCTTTATGAAGTATAACCTGAACAATAGACATTCTTCATCCATTTGGTTTTTCCTGTGTGGGTAATTAGAGGAAAGTCTTTGGAGTGAGTATGAATCTAATTTAGTGAGTTCTGCATTATTAAAGGGCTTGTTATAAACATATTATCTGCAAAAAGAAACTTCTGGCAGAGTCATCTCTCTTTGACTTGCAAAACTTTGCAGATCTTTTTTTCTGTAACAGTGAACACCTTTGATAAGCATACTTAACTATTTTATGTCAGACTTGATATTAATGATAATAAGCTGATACAAAATTAAGTCCTTTGTTATCTTTAAGAAAATCTTGCACAATTTTGTCATATGCATGAATGACTTTGTTGAGGGATAGTCCTTAAAATGGTTTTTGCTTTGCTGAAGCAATCTTTTTTATAGTCAACAAAACAGTCTTATATTCTCTACATATTTTAGCCAGTTGTATAATATAAAAGATATGATCTATTGTAGAATAAATATCACTTGCTCAAGTCCGTCTCTTCCCTTCTAATACCTTCATCAAGCATCCCTTCAGTGCTTGTGTAGATTATTGTCAAGAACATTTTCTTTACAACATTGTATAAATTGTTCCTTGGTTCTGCTGATTTCACTCTTGTATTTATATTATCTAGGATTCTCTGAAATCATCTTATCATTTCTTAGAGTCCATTAATATTCTCTTCCATTTACATGCCGCATTTCGTTTGGCCATTTCTCAATTGTCTAAAGGGCAATCCTAAAATATTCCCTTAAATTCTAGGCAACCCCTTCCTCCTCCTCCCCCCAGCAAGGATCAGGCAGTTTGTTTTGCTTGTGATTGTGTCCTCCTCAGTATTATACTTCCTCATAAGTCACTCCCTCATGCCTGCTTTTCTTTGTTGAATTTGATATATTTCTCTACCAAACTCTATTTGTGTAGAATGTCTGTTTCTGATAAAAAGTAGGTTTCTCTGATCCCCACTTAGATGTCAAAGTAGATAGAGAACTGGACTGGAGTTAAGCAGAACTGAGTCCAAATTCAGCCTCAAACACTTATAGCTGTGTGACCCCTGCAAGTCACTTAAACTCTGCTTTCCTCATTTTCCTCAACTGTAAAATGGGGATGATGATAGCATCTCCCTCCCAGGATTGTTGTGAAGATCAAATAAAATCATACTTAGAAACTGCTTAGCAAAGTGCCTGGTACATAGTAGGTATTTAATAAAAACTTGCTCTTTCCCCCCCTTGCCCTTCCCTTTCTCCATGTTTGTACACTCTTCTTTACATGCACCCCAATCATAAGAAATAGCAAATTCCATATAGCACTACACTAGTATATTCCTCTTTTTACCATAACTTCTTTTCCTTCTCTTAAAACCCTCATAACAGAGCAATATACCTTCAGGAACTCTTTTGTTCTTGTTTAACTTCCTGAGTAGCTTTTGAAGATATTAAAGTTTCAGAGGGACACTTATTTAGAACATTACTACCACAATATCAGACAGCCCCTTCTATTCAAATAAATTTACCTTCTTAGATTTTTTTTTCTATATTCCTGTGTTCATATTTCAGAATTCCTATTCAGCTCTGGTCTTTTCATCAGAAATTTCTTGAAAGTTCTCTTTTCCATTAAAAGTCCATTTTCTCCCCTTCCCAGTAGTATTATTTAGCTTTTCAGGTTAAATTATTCAAATTAAATTATATGTAAGCCCATATGTCTTTTTTACCTTTTGAAATATTTATTCCAAGATCTCCATTTTTAGAGTAGAGGCTGCGAAGTCTTGTGTATTCCCAAAAAGATGCTTCTCACAAAATCTTTTGTTACATTTTAGGTCTTTGAGAAATTTACCAAAGACTCTACATCTTTACTAGATGAGCTTGCTTTGATCAATAATGGAAGTGATAAGGGAAACCAGCAGGAGAAAGAAAGGTATGTGCATAAATTGTATTCTGTATGCAGCATTGCTCAGCTCAGTTTAATCTTGAATGAGATACCTCCTGGGTTACTACAAGATAATTGGGCTAGTGTAGACAAGTTTGGAGTTTACATTCTCATTCTGATTTTGCATTATTTTGCAATATATTAACTTCACCACAGGGACAACTTAACCCTTTTTTGTGAAGTTTTTCTTTTTTCCCTAAAAGCCATTTATTATGAATAAGTATGCATTTACTTTTGTTTATAATGATGAGTAGATGTTCAATTAAAAATTTCATTTGGAGGGATTTTTTTATTGTAAGCAACTTGAGTGTTTTTTCTATGTTTTTGAGTGCTAGGAAAGAATATATATATGAAGGAGCAAAGATATTGATAAAATTATTATTACCTAACTAAAACATGATAGCACTTAAAAGCTCAGCTTATGGAACTTTCTCCTTACAAAATAGATAATATATTCTATTCATGAATTCAATTAGAAAATTTACTATTTTATGAATGTGACTGAAGTATTATTGTTCAGTTTTAATATCAAAGTGTGCCTTCTTAGATTTATCATTTTAACAAGTTTCCATTGAACTTAGCAGCCTTTCAAGTCCCATTTTTCTCAGTGTTTGGACCAAATTCTTTGTTCAGAGTAAAGTTTAAACACTTAAAGAGGCAAATTTTTTTTTCTTGGATACACATTAGTTACTAGGCCAGCAATTTGTCATATGGCAATATTAAAGAATTAAGGCACTGATTAGTCCCATTTTTTATCTTTTGGATGTAATCTGTAGACACAAGGAAGCCTCATTAAAATACACTTTGTCATTTATGTGGATTCAAAATGCACTATATCTTTAGTTATGTATCTACTATAAATAGAAATCCTTGATATTATTGATTAATTACAAATAGTAGTGTTTAGCGTGTTCCCTGGTACCATGATTCCATTTTAGTATCATTTCATCAACAAGTTAGAGTTTTTCATTTTAAAAAATTCACAGAGTAAATATTATAGTGAATTATATGTTGATTCACTTAAAAGTATTAGTACAATGCACACTAAACTTGTTTCCAGAACAAAAAAACACAATACACTGGCAACTGTAGCTTTAATTTTTCATGTTATTTCCATGGCTACCAATATTTAATCATCTCCAGTGGTCTTACTAGAAATTTGCAGAATTCTGATGTATAGAGCCATGATTTATATGTGTATCAGAGTTTTCATTTGTTCTAATTATTTTCTTTGGTTGCACAGATAAGAATATTTAGCTTTTATTTTTATTTTCAAAATTTTGGTGATCATTAGATCCATGGATTTAAACTTTCTTCCATCGGTTGATCCTGAGACAGTTCTACAAACAGGTAAGTTAAAAAGCTTATGATTTTTTGAGCAAAAATGAAAAGACCAGAGCTTTTGAGGATAAAAGAGGAAGAAGAGGCATAAGGAAGAAGGATGAGGAAATCAAGAGATAGTGTCTGGAAAAGCAAGGCATTCAGGAAGGTGTGGGTAATATGTCAGTAGGTGTAGAGAAATCAAGCATAATGGTGACTGGAGAAAGGTCATTGAGCCTAGAATTTAAGAAAACATTAGAAACTTAGGAGAGAGCCATTTGTGTCAGCTGAATCAAAAGTCAGGTTATAAGACTGATGGCCTCAAAGCTGTGAATAGTAGGTGGGCCTCTGTTTACAAAGTAACACCTGCAGACACAACTCCAGATGGGATGGAACATTAGCACCCCTCCTCCATTTCTCTTTTCTCTAGAGGTAATTCTTTCTTACATCTTATCCAATTTTTTAAAAGAAAATGTTAAAATATTTGATAAAATCTTTTTTACAGGGTTTTGGAGATGAAAATAATTTGAGTCATTGTTACTTCTTTACTTTGTCAGAATGCACTTAGCTGTACTCTGGACCATTGCAGTGATGAACAGTTTAGATTATAGATAGAACAAACCCAATAAGAATATTAATTTTAACATTTAAAATTCTGTCAGGGTTAGACCCTTATTTTTCATTCACCTAAGTGTACGTGCCACTTACAATGTAGAGCCTTTAGGGACTTTAGATATTATCTAGTTCAAATGCCATACTTTTACAGATGGGGAGTTGAAGCCAGAGAAGTTAAGCAACTTGCCCAAGATTACACAATTAATAAGGAACAGTGCAAGCCATTCAAGCTTGGACCATTTGGCCCCACTAGATTACACTGTTTACTTATGGAAATTCCTCAAATTATATTTCCTGCCTTAATCTAAAAGGACTTTAGAATACTTTAAAATATTTCTGAAGTACTATTTACATTTTTTAAATCATTAATTTAATCTTCTAAGGAGTAATTGTTGATTGGTTGTGCTCTGGTTTGAATACTGTATCAACGACTGTTTTTTGACTAAGGTAGAACAAACTGGAATATATAAAACCAGGTGTTCCTTAAATTATACCCAGTATATTTCTCTAATATCAGTGTTCTCATTAGATAATCTATGTAATCATTATACATAGTATTAAAACTTTTTAGTAGTTTATAATATCTTAGAAAATGCTATTTCAAAAACAGGGGTCTTAAAACTAAAAGCTATGTTAGAAGATTAAAGAGGAGAATCCTGAATGTTTCTTGTTTGCATCAGTTTTTTTTTAACGTTACTGCCTAACGATTTCAGTTTCCAAAGAAATGAATGTAGCCACTGAGTTGGTAAATTATAGAATTATTGGTAAAAGTTGCAACTTCATTTTATAAAAGTAATTTACATTTGACACTTTAAAAAATCCACATTCTAAGTTTAAGCAATTAAAAGCAGCTCTCTTTTGGTGGGCTACAACTAGAATATCTTAGAAGTAAAATTAGAAGCATGACCAAAATAAATGCATATTTACGTTGAGCCAACTTGGGTCATGGAAATCAAACTTCCTAAAATTGTGCCTCATAATTCCATTTCTATGTGTTTGGAATCCCTTGGTTATCTGGGTCACATTTTTTTTTTAATTCTTTAAAATTAAGAAAATAACATTATCACAGAGTTATAGACATCCATATAAATCTATAAACATTTATAGATTTAGATATGCTATAAACATTTATAGATTTAGATATGTATCTGAAGTATTCTTAGGTATACTGTGTCAGGAAGTTGTTACTATGAAAAGTTATTTTTAGTTTATTTTTTAAATGCATTTCCAGGGAAATTATGGAAATTTATGAATTTCTCTGTTATTGCAAATTGAAATCCACAAATAACCAGGAATCATTTTATTTATTTTCTTCTAGCTAACACGTGCTTTTCATCGTTACTGTCACTTTTAATAATATTGTTATAAATTCAAAATAGTAAACAGTATTATAACATTTAACATATCGCAGACAAAAAATGAAATAGTAGTTGCCTAGTTGACCTATTATCTAAACTTACAAAAGGGTTTTTGATTTAACTAACCTCATATTATTTAGTATTTTTTTTTAATTATGTTGAGACTTAGTGGATAGAGTACTGAGTCTAGAGTCAGGAAGATGTGAGTTCAGATCCAGCCTCAGACACTTCCTATCTGTGTGACCCTGGACAAGTCATTTAACCTGTGATTGCCTGACAACAGCAAGGAAAAGGAAGTGGCAAACCACTGCAGTGTTTTTGCCAAGAAAACCCTATGGACAGCTGTACTCCATGGGGTCACAGAGAGTCTGACACTGTTCAGCAACTGAAAAACACAAGCAGTAACTTAATTTTGAGTTATATACTATATGAAACAAATTTATAATTACCTAGCAAGATTTTACTATATTTTTAAAATCTATTTGGAATAAAAGTTTTGCCATTTGCCATTGAAATATTCCATATATCATTCATACACTTATAGTTTATCTGTCTTAATGGATTTATTGTTGATGTATTAATCATTTGCTGTTGAACATTAAGCATTAAATTCAGTCCATGAGTCATAGTTTACTCTCCATTCACATTCCAGAGATTCTTCTTGAATCAAGAAATGTGTAGATACCATATCATGTTAGTAATTTTTTTTCTCTTTTAGCCTTTCACCTACTTACTACACTATCATTTGCTTTTCTTATAGAAGCTATGTTTAAGGACCAATGTACCAAATATAAAAATATTGCAAAAGGAAACTTAAAAAAAAAAAATCACACTTGTTGAGTACCTGCTATGAATAAGGCACTGTGATGGGAGCTGAGATGCAAATCAAGTTCCTCCTCCCAAGAAACTAAAAATGAAATAGAAGAGAGAAAAATGTACACAAATAATTATAAGAACATGAGAAGAAAATAAAAAAATCTTTGAATTCCTAGGAAAAAGAGGGTTGGGTTTTTGGATAGTTGAGATACTTTGGAGGGTTGGAAAGAAACAGAGAGATGTGGTCTAGATTATAGTAGAATTAGGTATGATTGAAATTGGCAGGGTGGCTAAATCCAAAGAGTAGTCATGAATGTAAAGGGAGTTCTCTAGTGAAGTGACACAGGAATTTCTGTTTGACCTTGTGCTTTCCTCTATTTTAATCAGTAACTAACTTGGATTAAGTAATAGATGACATTCTTTCAAACTTAGAAATGTCACAAACTGGGTGGAATAGTTAACTTTGGATTCCAAAAAGACGTCACCATTTGTGCTGAGTATAACAAAATTAATTTTAATAGGGTTAAATCTAAAGTCCCATTCAGATACAAAAGTTCAACTTTATAAGTGTTACAGGGGGAAAATATTGCTAGAAAATGGTTCCTTTGAGAAAGATCCAGTGGACTTTGTACTCACCATGAGGAACTAACAGTGTTATACAGCAACCAAACAAGCTTCCATGTTCTTAACTGAGACATAATGTCCAGAACAGGGAAACTGACAATGTCACTCTATCCCTTTCTGATTGGAACACATCTGTATTATTATAATGTTCAGATCTGGAGATCCTACTTTATGACATTCAGGAAATTCATGTTAAAGTATAATAGGTTGATCAGGATACTAGAATACTATGTGAATACTAGAAACTATGATATGAGTCTAGCTTGAAGGAACTGGGGATATGTATTATGGAGCATCATCATATTTTGACTTCAGGTCAGGAAAACCTTCCTGACATTTAGAGCTGACCAAAAGCATAAAGGACTGCCTCAGGAGGAGTAGATTTCTCCTTCATTGGTGGTTTTGCTTTATTTTTTTTAAATTAATTAATTTATTTTAAGTTTTCGACATTTATTTCCACAAAATTTTGAATTCCAAATTTTCTCCCCATCTCTCCACTCCCCCAACCCCAAAATGATGAGCATTCTAATTACCCCTACTACCAATCTGCCCTCCCTTCTAACATCCTTCCCTTCCCTTTTCCTCAGCTTCTCTTTTGTCCTGTAGGGCAAGATAAATTTCTATACCACATTACCTATATTTCTTATTTCCCAGTTGTATGCAAGAACAATACTCAACAGTTATTCCTAAAACTTTGAGTTCCAACTTCTTTTCCTTCCTCCCTCCCCACCCATCCTCACTGAAAAGGCAAGCAATTCAATGTAGACTATATATGTGTAGTTTTGCAAATGGCTTCCATAATAGTGATGTTGTATAAGACTACATTTTCCCTCCATGCTATCCTGCCCCCCCCATTTCTTCTATTCTCTCTTTTGACCTTGTCCCTCCCCAAGAGTGTTGACTTCTAAATGCTCCCTCCTCCCATTGTCCTCCCTTCCATCATCTCCCCTGCCCTGCTTACCCCCTTCTCCCCTACTTTCCTGTATTGTAAGATAGGTTTTCATACCAAAATGAGTGTGCATTTTATTCCTTCCTTGAGTCAAATGTGATGAGTGTAAGCTTCACATTTTCCCTCTCATCTCCCTCCTTTTTCCCCTACATTGAAAATTTTTTCTTACCTCTTTTATGAGAGATAATTTGCCCATTCCATTTCTCCCTTTCTCCTCCCAATATATTCCTCTCTCACCTCTTAATTTATTTTTTTTAGATATGATCCCTTCCTGTTCAACTCACCCTGTGCTCTCTCTCTTTCTGTGTGTGTGTGTGTGTGTGTGTGTGTGTGTGTGTGTGTGTGTGTGTGTGTGTAATCCCACCAACTACCCAGATACTGAAAAAAGTTTCAAGAGTTACAAATATTGTCTTTCCATGTAGGAATGTAAGCAGTTCAACTTTAGTAAGTCACTTATGATTTCTCTTTCCTGTTTACCTTTTCATGCTTCTCTTGATTCTTGTGTTTGAAAGTCAGATTTTCTTTTCATCTCTGGTCTTTTCATCAAGAAAATTTGAAAATCCTCTATTTCATTGAAAGACCAATTTTTCCCCTGATATTATACTCAGTTTTGCTGGGTAGGTGATTCTTGGTTTTAGTCCTAGTTCCTTTGACTTCTGGAATGTCATATTCCACACCCTTTGATTCCTTAATATAGAAGCTGCTAGATCTTGTGTTATCCTGATTGTATTTCCACAATACTCAAATTGTTTCTTTCTAACTGTTTGCAATATTTTCTCCTTGACCTAGTAACTCTGGAATTTGGCTGCTATGTTCCTAGGAGTTTTTCTTTTTGGATCACTTTCAGGAGGTGATCGGTGAATTCTTTCAATATTTATTTTGCCCTCTGCTTCTAGAATATCAGGGCAGTTTTCCTTGATAATTGCATGAAAGATGATGTCTAGGCTCTTTTTTTGATCATGGCTTTCAGGTAGTCCCATAATTTTTAAATGGTCTCTCTTGGATCTCTTTTCCAGGTCAGTTGTTTTTCCAATGAGATATTTCACATTATCTTCCATTTTTTCATTCTTTTGGTTTTGTTTTGTGATTTCTTGGTTTCTTATAAAGTCATTACCCTCCATCTGTTCCATTCTAATTTTGAAAGAACTATTTTCTTCAGTGAGCTTTTGAACCTCCTTTTCCATTTGGCTAATTCTGCTTTTTAAAGCATTTTTTCCTCATTGACTTTTTGAACCTCTTTTGCCAATTGAGTTAGCCTATTTTTAAAGGTGCTATTTTCTTCAACATTTTTTGGGTCTCCTTTAGCAAGCCGTTGACTTGCTTTTCATGATTTTCTTGCATCTCTCTCATTCACTTCCCAATTTTTCCTCCACCTCACTTACTTGATTTTCAAAATCCTTTTTGAGCTCTTACATGGCCTGAGACCATTAAATATTTATTTTGGATGTTTGGGATACAGAAACCTTGACTTTTATGTCTTTGCCTGATGGTAAGCATTGTTCTTCCCCATCCGAAAGGATGGGAGAAGATATCTGTTCACCAAGAAAGTAACCTTCTATAGTCTTATTTTTTTTCCCTTTTTCGGGCATTTTTCCAACTTGACTTTTGGGTCCTTTGTCAAGAGTAGGTTATACTCTGGGTATCTGTAAGATCTCAATTCCTCCAAGGTGGCACAATCAAGCGTATTCTAGTCTGGGAGAATCAGAAACGTTTGTGCCCAGAATCTGTGAGTAATAGAGTTTCCTCTCCACAGTCACCTGGCCTCCAGTTCCACGAAGCCAGCACTGGGGGGCTGAGATTCAGATAAGCTGCTCAATTCCCCCAGGAGCATTAGGTGGTGGCAGGGCCGCTGCACGGTACAGCTCAGCTGTTCACATTCCCCAGGGTCTTTACGATCCAACAGTGGATGAGGGCTGCTGTAAGAGCTGCTGCTGCCTGATGAGGCCTTTGCTGCCTCCTGACGCCAGAGCTATGGGGAGACCCTGCTCCCTTCTTGACCAGCTAAAAAAACCCTCTCACTGACCTTTGGCACCTGTGGGTTGAGGATCTGCAAACAGAAGCTACTGCTGCTGAGGATTCCGCCCCTGAGGCCTGCTTGGGTCCTTCTCCCGGTGCTGTGCCTCACACCCAAGGCTGGACTGGGCTGTGCCCCACGTTCTGTATGACAGACCTTCCTGTCAGCCTTTCAGGTCATCCTGGGCTGGAAATCTCCTCCACTGCATTGTTCTGTGGCTTCTGCTGCTCTAAAATTTGTTGAGAGTCTTTCTTTACAGGTATTTTATGGGCTGTGGGGGAAGAGCTACTGTATGTGCATCTCTCTACTCCACCATCTTGGCTCTGCCCTCTCCCCCCCATTGGTGGTTTTCAAACCATTGGAGGTTGGATAACCAGTTGACATAATGGGAATTCTTTTTGCTTGTGGATTGATTGAGATGGCCACCAGCATCTTGTTGAACTGTGAGTTCAGTAGTCCTGAGAATGTATTGAATAGACTTCATTGGGGACATAATAACTTTATTCAAATAATGGAATTATTGTTACGTGGAAGAAGAGGTTAGATTTGTTCAGTACGGTCTCTGAATAGGATTGGAAGCATTGAATAGTGATCTCAAAGATATTGATTTTGGGGTCAAGGAGAACTTCCAAACAGAACTATCCAAAAGTGAAACAGACTTGTACAGTATAGTGGTTTCCCTGTTACTGAAGAGATATTCAGATAAAAGTCTGAGTGACTACATTGGGACAGGCATAAGAGGAGAGGAGAGCAGTTTCATTTACTGTCTTTGTGTTCCCATAAAACTAATGCAGTACTTTACAGATAGTAATTGCTTAATAAATGTTTGTTGATTGATTTGTTGATGTCATTAGAACTGTGTTTCAGGACTTCAGTTTGTTTCAGTTCAGCAAATATTCATTAAGGGACTGTGTTGGAACCTCAGACTACAGAGACAAATACCAGACAGTCCCTAACATTCAGAAATTAACATGTGGGGGAAGGTGGGAGGGTGGCTTTGCAATATTTTCACAAATGATAAAGGAAGCATTACTAGTGCAGGAGATCAGGGAAGACTACATAGAAGAAGTGAGGCCTGAACTGAGGCTTAAAGGAAGGGAAGGATTCTGCAAGGTGAGGTTGAGGGAGTATTGAATTCCAGGTGTAGGAAATAGCTTACGTAAAGTTACAGAGACAGAAAGATGGATTGTTGAATTCAGAAAATACCTCTCAGTTCAGCTTTCCTAGAACATATGAAGGGAACAATGTAAAATAAAGCTAGAAAGGCAGGATGGAAACAGATTGTAGAAGATATGCCCTAATGAAGAGTTTGTTTTCTAGCTTAAGGTGTATAGTTTTTTGATCAGAGGAGTGACAGACACGATCAGTTTTGTGGTCTAGGAAAATTACCTTGGCTGATATCTTGAGAAGAAAGAGACATGAAGGAGATCCATTAAGAGACTGCTATAGTAGTCCAGCTGTGAAGTTATAAAGACCCCTTAGGTGTCCCGTTACGGTATTAACTATAAGAATATGTGTGAGAAATGTAGAGATAAAATCCACATGATTTGGCACCTAACTGGGGAATTACAAGGAAGAGGAAATTTGTAAGTGACTGTAAGGGTGATTGTGTCTCCAAAGTTTGGGGAAGGGAAAGAATTAGCTCTATTTTGGATGTATTAAGTTAGAGCTTCTGAAGAAATACCAAAGTGGAGATATTCAGATTGCAGTAGGAGAAACAGTACTCCTATTTGCAATAGGAGAAGAAATTAGGCCTAATAGCCTAGCTTTACAGATTTGGATGTTGTCTTTTTGAAGATGTTCATTGAACCCATGTAGTTAGAAGAGATCACCAAGGGAAAGAGTATAAAGGAAAGGAACCATGATTGAGCCTTGGCATAAACTTATATTTAGGGTGATAAATTCATTTGGCTGATGAGTGTGTTGGATAGATTGATAACAAAATGCCCTCACATTATAGGGGATTAATGTGGAATGTAGATTGATGTGTTGCAGTCATAAATAAGCAAATAGCATCCACTTTGTATACGTATGCAAAATTAAATTCATAGGCTACTGTAGCATTTTTTGTTATTGAAAGATCATTAAAATTAACAAAGCAGAATATATGCTATTTTTTTTCTCATTGGGGACATTAATAATTATCTTTTGTTCTCAAAGGCCATGAATTATTGTCTGAATTACAACAGCGCCGATTTAATGGCTCTGATGGAGGAGTCTCATGGTCACCTATGGATGATGAATTGCTTGCCCAGCCACAAGTCATGAAATTGCTAGATTCATTACGAGAACAGTACACCCGTTACCAGGAAGTTTGTAGACAGCGCAGTAAGCGCACACAACTAGAGGAAATTCAACAGAAGGTAATGCAGGTAGGTGCCAAGATCATCTTGGGGTGTGTGTGTGTGTGTGTGTGTGTGTGTGTGTGCGCATTCTTTGTTTAATTTTTAATGATACTTTGAATTTTCTTTCCACTATTTAACATATTAGATTTTACCAAGTCATTTATATTAGATTAAGTATGAATCTTAATGCAGTAATGCCAGATATGTTTATGATTAGGGATCCCTGTATATCAAATGTTCTTTGTTTCATTATATGTTATTTATATAGTGACGTCACTGAGAGTTCCAAGGGTGTGATAAATAACCATGACAGTAGTGTGGTAGTTATTTGGGACCTATGATTTAATTAGTGTAGTACCTCATTCCATTCAACTATTTTCCCAACTTTGTTAGAGTTTTATTGGAGGTAGGTGGGGGAGGGGGAGCCACTCAGAGGTTAAATGCCTTGCCCAAGGTCACTTAGCCAGGATTTGTCAGTGGCAGAACTTGAATCCATTCTTCTCAACTCTGTCCATTATGGTACCTCTCATAACCAGAAGGTAAAAAAGACTTATGCAAATTTTAGTGACCTAGTACATGGTTAGAACTTGTCTTGAAGGTTATATAGAAGTTCATGTAAATACAAACATTTGTTGGGACACACATGACATAAATAGGATCTGAAACTTTTTTTAGTAAATTAATATTCAAATTGGAATGAAGTTTTATAACCTTCTTTGGCAAACTACCATCATTAATGCATTTAAATAGACTTGTTTACTGGGGCATCAACCTCAGTTTACATCATTTTTATTAGAAATAGTCATATGTTTGGTCTTCTGCATTACTAGTGCTGCATAGTAAGTGAATTGAATCAGCATAAAAAAGAACTATGTAGTCATTTGTTTCCTATGCTACTTTGAAATTTTGATTTTCTAAACAAATAAACATTTAGTTCTTAATATTCTACACAGTTCGTAGTTTTTTGTATAATTTTTGTGACTTTTTTTGGCCTAGATATAAGATACAATCATTTCATTTTTTTCTGGAGTATTCTAAATTTGAAGTTTAAATAGTTCATATTATGTTATCTCCATTTGTTTTTTCAAAGAACAGCCCCCAATATATAACAGATTGTTGATGAGCTTAAAATTTTCCAGTTGCTTTAGTTCATCTTTTACTTTTAGAATTTAAATCATGTGAGTGATTTGAATCAGTGAGGCAATTAATTGTAAGAATTATTTAAAGCATCTGAAAGATGTATCATTTCACTATTCTTAATTCTCAATGAATAATACAAGTAATAGATGAGGAACTTTAGATCCACAAAAATAAATACTGATAAAGATGAAGAAATGCCTATGTATATCCATTTAAAATTTGTTCTGTTTAGTTTTGATTTTAAAATGTTGAAGAGGGGGAAAAAATCCATTTCCATCCTCTCCTTTCTACCTCTTCCTCTCCCTGATTATGGGAGGACAGAGCAGGCTGTACACTGGTATGACAGGAGCAGACATTTGGAAAGAGAAGGATTCCCATGCTGCAGCAGCATCTGTCCATTTTGTGAGGAACAGGAGGGATCATTACCCCAACACTAAGAGCAGTAGTAGAAGCAGGGACCTTGGTCAACAGGCAAAGGAAAAATTGAAAATAAAGTGTATTCTCTCCCAGTGCTCTCAAGGTAGAGAGCATTAAATGTTAAAAGAATAACAGGGAATTAATATGCAAATGATTTATGATTTTTTTTTCTCCCAGCATCAGCTTGGTATATTCTCTTTATCCTTACAGATCTGGAAAGACTCCAGCGCAGGTCTTTCTGGGTCTAAGCCTAGAACTGCATCCACTATCCTACACTATCTCTAAAAGAGAATGAGAAGTACATCAGGAGATATAGATACACACACACACACACACACACACACACATATGTATATTATATATAGTATAATATACACACAAATAAATACAGATTTAAAGTCTACAGATGGATTAATATAAGTTACCTTGTTTGATCCTCAAAGCAATCCTAGGAGGTAGTTGCTGCCAGTTTTCTTACCCTCATTTTACAGATGAGGAAACCGAGGTTCAGAAAATGTGACATATCTGTAGACAGATAGCTAGTAAATGTTGCATCTTGAATGCCTATCAAACATACTTTCAACCATTCCACACTCTATTCAAGTCACATTTTAAGAGGATGTTGTGTAAGCATTTGGAAAAATAGTGATCTGTGACTGAGGTACCATTAAGAACAAATTAAAGTGTTTTCTTTCTGTGAGAAAGATAGTATAATATAAAAATGTAAATATTTTCTACATACATATGAAATATATAAACATGTATTCATGTGTAAAATATGTAAGTAATCGTGTAAACATACAAAATGCAGAAAATACAAAACTTGTAAATACGCATAAAAGTCAGCCTTTAAATAAACAAAGTGCTACATTTGTCCAGTGTCACTATCTCCTCTGACACTGTTTTCTGTGGCTGGAAGATCAGAAATAGATTCAGCTGGTACTGTTCCTATGTGGCACAGGAGTCTGTAGCTGACCATAGCTTTTACCATCAGCTAGCTCTTCATTTCCGGTGCTTGCTGCGTATGACCGGAGAGCAACATGACCCATCATCCCAGGAGGACACACATACTATGAATACTACCATGGCCACGACCTAAGAGAAGAGGATACTCAAAGCCCAGTACTGTGGCAGCCTACTTTGTAGTTAGAATGGTTAGCACATGTAGCTCGTTACCTAGATGATCTCATTCCATCTTTAAGACCCTGTGAAGTAAGTGCTATTATTTCCATTTTACAGATGAGGAGACTGAGACTGAGAGAGGTTAGGTGACTCTCCTAGGGCACCCCAGTTAAGTGGGTAGGGCAGTATCGCAGTTCTGGCCTTCCTGACTCTAAGCTCAGCACCCTCTTCTTTCTCTTCCACCCTAACCCACATGTGCCTTTACTTTCCCGCTGTCACGCAGAGGCTGTTTTCTGCGCGTGCCAGCCTCATCTTGGTCGTCAGACCAGTGCCCGGACAGTCGGGCAGAGTTGCTGTGCGTATCATTTACTTCTTTTTCTGTGAGCAAGTTTTTATTGTTGTTTTTTATGTAAATATTTGTATGAAATTTATGTTTATATGAAATATTTATAAAATATAGAAATTTTATATATTTATATAAAAATATTTCTATATTTTATAGTTTTTCCCAGTATCCTTTCTCTTTCCCCTCCCAGAGAGTCAGCCCATATTACAAATAATATTTTTTCGGACAAAAAGAAACGAGGGAAAAAATCAGCATAAAATGATCAATACATTGAAACAGTGTGAAACTAAGTGCAGTGTGTAACATTTGTGGACCTCTCACCTCTGCAAAGGGGTGAGACTGAAGTTTCTCTTCACATGTTTTTTGTGTGCTAATAATTTATAATTTTGCAACATTACTTTTGATATTTTGTTTGGGTAATTTTTTTCTCTCTTTACATTATTGTAATCATTTTGTATATTGTTTTCTTGGCTTTACGTCATTCTTCATTAATTCATATAAATCTGTTCCTACTTCTTTGCATTTGTCACATTTGTCATTCCTTGCAGCATATTAATATTCCATCGTATTTGTGTAACATAATTTGGTTTGCCATTCCCCAGTTGATAGCATTTACTTTGTTTCCAGTAGTTTGCTGTCACAAAAAAATACTGCTATAAATATTTTGGTGTAAATGGGGACTTTGTCTTACTTATGGTCTCCTTGGGGTATTAACCTAAAAATGGAATCTCTGGGTTAAAAGGTTATGAGCTCTTTAGTTACTTTATTTGCTTAATTCCAAATTGCTTTCCAAAGTAGTTATGATTCATAACTCCAACAAAGCTAGAGTACCTACCTTCCCATAACCCCTCCAACAGCGGCTAGTCCCATATTTTGTCATCTTTTCCAGTTTGCAAAGTTTGAGGTGAAAAATTCGGTATGGTTTTGATTTTCATTTCTCTTTTTAGTAATTTGGAACATTTCATGTGAGTTAATATTTGGCAGTTTTCTTTTAAAAACTTTGTTCATATCCTTGGACCACTTATGTCTTAGGCAATGACTTTTGCCATCCACTTGTGCTTATGTTAACCAGTCTCCAGTAATACAAAAAGAGAGTTCTTCCTCTGTATTCATGACACCAAACATAATTTTTACTTATAAGTAATAAAGCAGAAGGTAAAGGTACATCAACACTGAGCAGCTATATTTTAACATAAAATAAAATTTAGAAGACATATATTTCCTGCCTCTACTACTTAGTTTTAATATAAGTCTAATCACTACTAGCACCTCCTTATGTTAGAAAGATACTATCTTTCAACAGGTGGTAGCTAACCTAAGTACAGCAATAGTTATTATAAATAATTCATGTCCATGAAACCAATTAGCATAATTCTATGACAAGAATGTCCTTATGTTTATTTTTTTCTGTTACAACCATAGCTATCTATGTAATTAATATTATTGTATGACTATAGTTTTTTTCCCCTAATGAAGGAGCTACTTTTTATGTCATTTACATGTTTTGAAATCAGTGATTCAGATTAATTTACTAATAGATTGCAAGTCTCATAACACCAGAGTGCTAGGGTTGACACTATAAATAGTGTGTGACTTTGGGAAACTTACTTAACTTCTCTGGGCTCATAGCTTCTCTTTCTGGAAAATGAGAAAGTTGGATTAGATGATCTAAGGTTGCTTGCAGGTAGAAGTTCCTACATTTCTATATTTCTCTCTTTTCAAGACAAATAAATCTTTTATGTTACACATATGAAGTTAACAAACAAGGATTCTAAATTACTTTCATCCTATTAGATTCTCAGCTATACTGACAGCCTGCAATTTATCAGGAGTCATCATTCCCTTCCCCACCCCCCCACGAAGTCAAATATTAAAAGCCATGTTGTTATATATATTGGTAGTTCTGAAGTACATATATGTTTTTACTGACTGAAATGAATTTTAGAGACTCTTGAAAAAAATCATTAGAGAAGTATTTTTAAAGCTTTTGGTCATTTTAAGATGTGTATTTTATTTGTAGGTTGTAAACTGGCTGGAAGGACCTGGATCAGAACAGCTAAGGACACAGTGGGGAATAGGCGACTCAATTAGAGCTTCACAAGCCTTGCAGCAGAAGCATGAAGAGATCGAAAGTCAACACAGTGTGAGAGGTTTTTTTCAAAATACAATGTAACTTATTACACATAATTAGGTGTGAACTACTTATTTTAGTGACAAATACTCATCAATCAGATGGTTAGTGATTTAAGGTTTATCGTAAAGGGAAATATGGATACTCTTTCGATAACCTACTAAATAGATACCTTTTTCTTTATTGTTTCCAACATATTTCTAATTACACAGTTCTTAACAAATGTAGTCTATTTTACCCTTTTCAAAGATACAATGATAATTCTTTTTCTGCCTTCAAAGAATATGAAATGAAAAGTGAGTGAGTGATAGTCCTGAAAAAATTAGTTCAGTCTTCAATCAGATGTTGGACTCTATAAAGCTCCCAAAGGGACCCCTCTATGCTTTCATGGGGAATAGAGCAGCACTGCACATGAACTACTGGCTCCTGTGTGCTTTTGGGAAAGAATTATGAAATGACATCAAAGCTGTGGGACACAGAGGTTGTCAGGGTAGACAGAACATAGAAGGGGTCAAAGAATTTCTTCTCTACCGGCTTGGCGAGTTCACATTTCAAAGTGTAAAGGGATAAACCAAATAGTATTTATAAAAGATTAATTTAGTATAGTCATATTCTTCAAGTGATAGACTTAGTTGAATTCAGCCAAAAAGGAACACTCTACAACATTGAAAATCAGTTTTTCCACCACTTCCCAATATAATCTATGAAGAACACATGGTATGTGTTTAACAAAAGTAGAATATTAAGCATTACCCTCCTTTTTAAAAGTGAGCTGCATTATCCAGAGGCTATTTTACCGAGTGCACAGGTAAATTTGATACTCCATCATGTTGGGTTTTTGTTGTTGTTGGTTTTTAGCCATATTATTTTTTATTAATAAGAATGACCAAGGAAAAATGGTTGAAGTAGAATTCAAACCAATCTGTTTTTAATCACCTTAGAAGTTCTCATAAAAGATTTGATTGATGGGCTTGTGACAAATTAATTAGAATGGGATCTGTGGATTATCTGTAACTTCTATTTATATTATCTATTTCCTGGTGCAACTGAATTATGGGAGGCCTCCAATGTTATTTTTAATCCTCTAAGAAAGGGGTGGGGTTAGAGTAGATAAAGCTGTGGTGGGGGCACAGTGTAGCAAGTGTCTGGGAATGTGGATAGGAGTGTGTACCTCCACAGGATCTCTCAAGTAATGAGTCAGTCAAGCAGATCTTTAATTAAACACTTACTATGTGCCAGGCACTGTGCCAGGCATTGGGGTACATATAGAAAAGTGCCCTCAAGGAACTTAAATTCTGATAGGGGGAGATAGCTGTGACTCTATAGGGAAGTAGTGGTCTGGGAAGTCATAGCAAAGGCAATGCAGATCTGATTCCTGTTCCAGAGCAAGAGGTAAAGAAGGTACAGAGGAGCTCCAAGCCAGTGGTCAGGCAGATAGCAAGACATGAAACAGTGTGGAGCTTGCTGGGTATAATGAAGGCCTAAGGTAGGACAATCCAGCAATTCAGGCTGGAACATTAAAATACAGTGAAGCACTCAAAGAACAACAAGATTGCAATTAGAAAGCCCTGTGCTAATTAGAAATTAAAAGAACACATGTCAAAGTTACACAGTATCAAAATGACTCTCCTTCCTAATCACCAAGTCTTGAATTCAGGAAAGTCTTGAACAGCAAGTAGGCACTTGAGGCGCAGGAGAAATGTAATGGCTATTCTTATTCTACACTTTTTTTTAATCTGTAGTGGTCCTGGAGGCAGAACAACATCCACAACCCTTATAGTAAGGGGCCACAGCCTACATGTCACCAGAGCAGCCTTTGAGGTCTAAAACTCTGGGTCAGGCTGTTGAGGAGAAAGGAGAAAGGAAGAGAAAATGTGGAGATGAGAGTGAAAGCAAGAGACTCCTGTGACTCGACTGCTGGGCCAAAGACCTAATCCAGATCTCAGCAACGTGTAGAACTCAGCCAGTGGCCATTCCCCCATACCTTTCCAGCACCTCAATTTCTGTCCATACAAGATCCTTTCAGCTCCTACCAAAGAGATAGTGGATTAGGTGAATTCTCACTCATCATCCTTCAATGAATCTCAGACCTATGGTGGAGAGCAAAGCTGTGTGGATGAGTCCTTTGGGACCCAGTCTAGAGGGATATGATTTCAGATGGGTAATAAGGAGTTATGGTGGACAAGATTGTCAGAGTAGATTTCCAGATAGGATTGGACAGTGCAAAAGAGAGGAAAGAGACCAAGGCTTGCCAAGGTTGGGGAGGTTGATCTGTTCCTGACCTTGGCCCAGCTGCCCTCAGAGCCAACAGTATTAACCATTGCTCAGGTGCTAAGAGCCCTGGCAGCAGGAGCAGGCTGGGAAGTACCTCCTTTCCCATGATCTCCCAGGGTAAGGGGAACTCAGAAAGGGGAAGCCAATAGTACTTCAGCTCTTATTTGAAGTTTTATCCTCTCCAGCTTCTCAAACTTTCCTGTCTTTGGAGTGTAGGAAAGGGCTTAGAAGGACTTGGAAACTTTGGGGGCAAAGGTGTACTTGAAAAAGAAACACACTTCTCTTTAGTCAGGAGTCATCAAACCAGATCACTTCTTAGAAAGGGCCCCCTCCCTTCTTCTTCGTTGCACCTTCTGAGGGGCTAGATTTCAGCAGCTTAGGTGAAAAGAAAATGGAGTATAAGTGAGGAAACCAGGGTTCTAGTCTTTGTTGTGCTACTAAGCATAGGCCCCTGCTTCTTCCTCTTTAAAATGAGGAAGTTAGGCCAGCTTGTTTCTCATTTTCTTTCTAGCCTAGCAGTTTATGAGTATAAGGCATGTGTGTTTCATTGGTCTCTACTTCAGATTTATTGAGAGTTAGGCCAGAGACTCAGTCACCTCCCTTCTCTGGATTGTCACTTTCTTCCTCTGTAAAATGAAGGTGTTGGACTTGATTATTCCCAGGGTTACTTCTAGTTCTTAGAAGCTGAGATCATTGGAGGAGTAAAGAGGGCAGGAGTTTAAATGTGTATTGAAGTGAATAATGAACACACATTTAAATATGTTTCCACTTTGTCATAAAGTTGAATTTGATGGACTAGTAACATTTTTCCTTCCTTAAATTTATTTTTACGCTTTTATATCATTATTCAAATTCTAGGCTTGTAGTCTCTTCTACCACAGAATCGTTTAGTATAATTAAACAAGCATATGTGGATCTGTGATTCTGTCCAGTGATGCAGATTACCCCCTACCTTTTCATGCCTGTCTGTCCTTGGCACTAAGTCATTTACTGAACATTTCCACTGGTCAGTTCGCTGGGCTAGATGGTCAAAAAACAGGCAAGGAGACCAAAATCCACAACATATAGTAGGCTCTGAATAAGTCTAAGAGTATTGCACTAACATGAAGGTACAGGGCTAGCAACCTGGTACGGAAGAGAGATCTGGCTCTGGAATCAGAGGACCTGAGTTCAAATCCTATGTCTAGTACTTTCTACCTATATGATCCTGGATAGGTCACTAACCTTCCCTGCCTCAACACCACATCTGTAAAAAGAGATTTGACCAGATGGAATATGAAGACCCTTTCCATGTTACTTTCATGATTCTCTAGCTTAAGACATCAGTAAATTACAATTAATTTGCAAATTAATTGCACAGAAGCAGTATATAATTAAGTTTTAGAGGAGGTGATCACTTAAGATCGGGATGATTTGGTAAGTTGTTATAGACAAAGTTGAAAATGAGTAGAATTTTAACTTCTCAGAGAATGAAGGGAGAGGACTATACTTGATAAATCTTATTTTCTCCAATTTTAGGCACTAAAAATCTAAGGGTATTTAACATTCTATGAGACTTAGTACTAAGCTTTCCTATTTTTTATTTTCCATAATTTTCTCTGAATTCCCAACCGCTTACACATTGACTTATCATTCACCTGATGCTCTTCTTTGTTCCTTCTTTTCTCTTTCTACACTCTCTCTTGCTTACCTCATCACTTCCCGAGGGTTTAGTTATCATCTCCATGCAGATGAATCCATTCGTAATACTTCTTCTGAGCACCAGGCTTAAATTACCAGTTTCCTATTAGGCATTTCAAAACTGAATTGTCAAACTCAGCATATCCCAAAGCTAGCTCTACCATCCCTCACCCCCAAATTATCACCTCTTTTTCTAATTTCTCTATTTCTGTCCAGGATGCTACCTTCTTTCCAGGTCCCTAGGTTCACATCCTTAGAGTCACCCTCAACTTTTTATTCATTATCACCTCTCATATCTTTTCAACTGTCAAATCACATTGAATCTCTCACAGCACTTTCACCACCTTCTCTTCACAAGCATGTGGCTATCACTAATTCAGTCTTTTAGCACTGCTCACCTGGACTATCACTATAGCTTGACTGTACTCCCTATTTCATGTCTCTTCTCTCTATTTAGCTGTCAAAGTGATTTTCTTAAAGCGCAGGTCTTGGTATGTCACTCCCATGCTCAGCTAATCCCAGTAACTTCCTGTTACCTTCAGGAGTCCTTCATAAGTTGATTCTATCCTACCTTCATACCTTTACAATACAGTATAGAATACTACTTTTCACATTACCTGGTTCAGGGAAACTGGCTTTCGTACATGACGTACCACTATTGTCCCTATGTCTTTACCTAGGCTGTCCCTCCTTCCTATTCCAATTGCTAATGCCTTCCACCCCAAATTACCTTGTCTTTATTTTACAAGTACTTAAATGTAAGTATACACATATATGTGGTATCCCTGAGAGAATATTAGCTTCTACGGAGCAGGTTTTGTTGGCTTTTTTCTTTGTATTTCCAACAACTATCTCAGTGCCTGGCACACTGTAGTCACTTCATAAATGTTGACTGCTTTTTTATTCCTAAGTCACATTGAATATCATCTCATTCTGTTGTCTTGATTGTGCCTTATCTGACCTATTGTACATGGTTTATTGATAGTCATCCAGCTGAAAAAAAAAATGTTGATTGAACAGTTTAATTGCATAATTGCTCCAAGTCCCAGTGGCTAACATAAGGTGTAACTTTTACAGTTTTTATGAGATAGTTTCAAAATGAATTGATCATTGCTTGCTTATCTAGTAAATATGGACTATGAAGACTTTTAATTGAAAACTGTTAAATTCTGAGCTGTAGTTTTCAGAAGCTTTTTGCCTTTCCTTTGTTCTTTTGTTTTGGTTTTATGTCAACTTGTGAAAATTTCATTTTGTATCACATTTCGTATCATTATTGAAATCTGGCTATAATACTATTCCAAGGGACAACATTATAGTTGCTGACTATCTCTTAATGACATGTTTTTTTTTAATTTCAACAACTAAACCTTCTTCAATGGAATTAAAGATTAATCTACCTTATTTCCCTTTAAAGACTAGTGTTACAGTAGGGTATCCTCTTCTTTCGTAACTGAAAAGGCAGAAGTTTGAAGGGATACGTAAGGAAAAAGGGAAGCAATTATTAGAAATTTTATTTTCGAATTAGGTCTTAAAACTTGGGATCAGGAGCTAGTATTTGAAGTCTAAAGACCTTGGACCGTTATTTTCAGTGGTATGTATAGTCATAGATAATGGTTGATTGAGTTATAAAACTCACTAACCCTATGAAGACTATTTAGTCATCCAGTTTCTAGATGAAATTAAGAAAGATTAATGAGCTTGGAAAACAATGGCAATCAAGCCCTGAATAACAAAATTAATTGTTTTAATGACAGAGAAAAAGTCAAATCAGTCTTAGCAATTGATAAACAAAAGAGTCTGGAATTTCCTCTGTACAAAAAAAAAAGCCTTAAAAGAGTACAAGCAATACTGTTTGATATTAAAACAAGGAAAATAGTAAGCCAGGACCTACTGTCTTCTTGTGTTTTCAGGCAGCTGCTTAGGAGAGAACTCCCACAATGTGTATATAGTTATGGGCAGACAGAAAGGGCCTCACAGAAGCAGAAATCTCATGTACAGTTTTGAGCTAGCTTTGGTTCTGTGGGAAAAAAGCACAAAGAATTTAGAGAAAGAGGGTTAGGGTTGATCCTGAACACTGGACAGCTTATGTTGACCTGATGTGTTAGGTTTTCCCAGAAAGTATAGATAGAATTATTCCCTTTTTCTTAAATTGCATAATGCACAATTGTAAATGTTCCAGCAATGATTTTCTGACACTCTAGCCTCTATTAAGAATAAAGCCTGTCTTTATTGAACATATCGATACTGTGTTACTTTATACATCTTCATTTCTACTTAAGATGAGTATTCTAAAATGACTCTTAAAATCAAGGAAAGAGATATTCTACTGTGGTAGTAGAATAATTACTCTTTAAGAAAAACGTATAGTGTCATTGTGTAGGCACAGCTCAAAACAGACCTTAGAGTGAATCACAGATTGACAATATAGTTTTTAGAAGGGTAAGTCTGTATGAGGCTGAGATCCATCAGTATAATGTAGTATTATGAGTGTCAATATAGAAATTACAAGGTAATCCTGCATTAGTCCTAGGAACAGATCTTTGTGGTCGGTTTTTACTATGGTTTTCATTTTATTTTCTATTTTAACCCAGCTCATACAGTACTATGAGTTTTCAGTGGTTTGGTCATCTCCCTTGTGAATAATGCTGTGGGTTCTTATTTATTTTTATGACTGTCGGTGACCCATTTGGAACAGTAGCGGTTTCTTTCCCAGCTAGCTCTCCCTAGCTTCAAGTGCGCTTCTTATTTTTGCATCACAACGTTAAATCAATCAAATTGAACTTTTGTCTTTGTTTACTTTTTCAAAAGTCTAATGTGAAGCAAGGTGGTAAGTGCTTTTTTCCCCCTTTTAATCTGACAACTGCCTACATTAATAAAATTTCTTCAGTAAATACATTTTAAGCACCTACCATTTACAGAACACTGTGGGTACTGAAAGAAATACTAAGATAAATAAAGTTTTGATCCTTGACTTCATTCAGTTGGCATTTTATTGATTACTGAATTCCCATGCCACCAGTTGACTTAGGCATAGATATAGTCCTGTAGGTAGCTTCAAAGTGGATATAAAAATAAATCCATTATAGGAAATAATACAAAATTTTAAAACATTGAAATCAAGAAGTATGTGAATTAGAATTTCAAGTAGCTACTAAATATTTGCTGAGTACCTACAAGGCACTATGTTTATCTCTGTGTGGTATACAAAGATATACCATTATATTTTGTTTTACTTATAATCCTGTTAGCAATGTTGGGGAAAGAAGGGATATCAGTACGAGGAAAAGTGCCCTTAGTCTCATCTCAGATTAGTGTTAGCTTATAATATTAATATGTAATATTAATTAATACAATTACCTTATTATATAGTATATTATGATATAATATTAGTTACTATAATTCATGTTTAATATGTTAATATGTAATATAAATTAATATAGTTACTATTAGCTTATTATATATCATGTAGCATTACATTATAATAGTAATTATTGGCTTACCAGGAGCCAACAAAATAACTTTATTTTTGAAATTCACCTATTTAGTGTTATACTTTTTTTTTTCCTCAAGGCCATCAGAGTACTTTGATAGATGAAAATAAAACATTCTTTGAGGATTGGAGGATTCTTCCCTTTCTCATCCCCACTCATTGACTCACTACCAATCATGGATAGCCATGGAAAATGAAAGGGAGAAAGGAGGAGATAAGTTTAGAGTACTGCTGTATGTAAGTTTTGTATTTGGTGAGCTGTTTTTTGAGTTGCCAAAGAAAATTATACTGTTTTAAGTGGAGGAAAAATTTTAGGTCATCATTTTCCCATAATACTAATTGTCACATTTCAGGAAAAATGACTGAAAAACAACTGCAAAGAATGACAAGTCATCCAAATTGTTGAAGGTGGGAAAGGAAGGTTGATTTTCCATGGATAATTCTAGGATTACTCCCCTAATTACCCAGTTTGGTACTGTGGTAAAAAAAAAAAATTCTGGATTTATACTCCTGGGTCCTGGATTTTAATCTTGTATTATAATTATCCAGGTATGTTTGAAGTCCTCCCAAGTCCAGTAGTATGTCAGATCGTAAAGGTGGGAATCATGTCATTTTTTATATTTCTATCCATTTCTATCCACACAGTGCCTTGACTGTACTAGGTGCTTAATAAATGTCTGCCTAAATTGGAACCAGGCTAGAAATCTACATTTGGAATTATTAAATTCAAAAGGGACCTTAATGGTCATCAGATAGTGAAGGAAATTAAAGCTAGGAAAGATTAAGGAACTTGTCCAGGGTCACAAACCTAGGTAGTTAGAAAACTAGGAATACTGTTAGAACCTGGGTATACTGAATGTCATCTCAGTGATGTTTTATTGTTATGCCTACCTCTCATAGAACAATGATTCATGGCTATGGTTCTATTTTGTTGTCTTTTTAAAAAAATAATTACTTCTTTCCCCCATTACATGCGTGGACAATTTTAAAAAAATTTTGAGTTTCAAATCTTCTTCCTTTCTCTACCTCCCAGCTGAGATGGGAGCAGTTTGTTATAGGTTATACATGTGCAATCACATAAAATATATTTACATATTAGTCATGTTATGAAAGAAGACCCAAACCAAAAAAAAAAAGGGCAAAAATTAAAGTGAAAAATAATAACCTTTGATCTGCATTCAGATTCCAACAGTTCTTTCTCTGGGGATGTATAGTATTTTTCATCATGAGTCCTTCAGGACTCTCTTGGATCATTGTATTGCTGAAAATAGCTAAGTCATTCACTGCTGATTATTGTACAGTATTGTTGTTACTGTATATAATGTTCTCCTGCTTCTACTCAGTTCACATTTCTTCAATTCATGGAAGTCCAGGTTTTTCTGAAATCAGCGTGTTCATCATATTTTTATAGCACAAAAATATTCCATTACAATCATATGACACAATTTGTTTAGCCATTCCCCGGTTGATGGGCATCCCCTTAATTTCTAATTATTTGCCACTACAGAAGAGCTGCTATAAGTAGTTTTATACAAATTAGTCCTTTCCTCTTTCTCCTGATCCCTTTGGGATATAGACCAAGTAATGGGTCAAAGACTATGCGGTTTTATAGTTCTTTGGTAGTTTCAGTTGCTCTCCAAAATGGTTGGATCAGTTCACAATTCTATCAGCAGTGCATTAGTGTCCTAATTTTCCCAAATTCTTTCCAACATTTATCAGTTTCCTTTTCTGTCATATTAGCCAATCTGATTGGTGTAAGGTGGTGCCTTACACTAGTCTTAATTTGTATTTCTCTAATTAAAAGTGATTTAGAGCATTTTTTCATATGAGTATATATAGCTTTGATTACTTCTTTTGATATCCTTTGATCACTTATTGATTTCAGAATGGCTCTTATTTTCTATAATTTTGATTCAATTCTCTGTATATTTGAGGAATGATGCCTTGATCTATCAGAGACACTTGTAAAAATTGTTTCCCAGCTTTCTGCTTTCCTTCCAATCTTGGTTGCACTGTTTTTGTTTGTGCAAAAAATTTCTAAATTTAATTTGATCATAATTATCAGTTTTACAGCTAGTAGTGCTCTCTATCTCTTCTTTGGTCTTAAGTTCTTCCCTTTTCCATAGATCTAACAGGTGAACTATTCCTTGCTTTCCTAAATTGCTTATATAGTACCATCCTTTATGTTTGAATCACATACCCATTTTGATCTTATCTTGGAATATAGTGTAAGATGTTGGTCTGTACCTAGTTTCTACCATACTGTTTTCCAGTTTTCCTTTAAATATTGTTTTTTAAGATTTACAAAGCCATTTCCTGCAAACAAACCTGTAAGGTAGGTAGTATAAGCATTGATGTCCCTTTTTTATAGGTGCTTCAACATGGTAAAAGCATTTACCTGAAGATATATAGCCAGAGTAAGAGCCAGGCCTCAAAACCAGGTCATCTTACTCCAAGGTCAGCTCTTTTTTGTTTAATGAAAATTAGATAATCATAAGGAACATCCCCATTTCTGGCATTTACAGGTCATGAGAAACAGGGAAGAAGCTTTCTCACTTTTGGCAGGGTATCAATTCCACAAAAGAATAGTAAACAGCCAAGGTATACCATTTTGATTTTGTTTCAAATGTGTACATCTACATAGCCAGTATTTCGGTCACTCCAGGTAATTAACCTATTTCTTCTAGCTCCTTTGTCACTGATACCTCAAAACCAGCATAAATATCTTGAAGTTCAGGTGTTGAGGGTCAGTACTTCCTGTTTTGAAATGGCGAACCAAAACAAAAAGATCCAGGCTTCCTCACCTTCCAGTCCCCACTTTGCTCAGAAATGGTCATGTGGCTTCTCTAGAGGACTAAAATTATCCACATAAATTATTAATTGAGTCTTACTATGCATTGGATACTTTACCCTCCTCCAGGTTTACAAGATTAGCCCTTGCTATTCTTAATTACCTTGTTGGAAAGTTTCTGCCCTTACCGAGGGGTGGGGTGGGGAGGAGCTTGGGCTAGATGAGTTTATAGGTCCTCTCCCATCTCTTATACCTGTGATCCTAGAACACTGTAGTCATTAAATGGATATATTTTCTTTAATAAATATTTCTGATTCATCCTATTACTGTGCAGTATTAACATATGTACTACAGGTGATTCTGTGGTAAATTCTGCTAGAAACATCATTTAGGTGTGTAGGAAGAAAATGGACCACCTTTAAAACATCTTTCAGAGGTCAGCTTTAGATAGGAACATATTGTCTAATGCATTAGTCAGCTTAATTAAGTAGTTAGCCTTTCTTCTGCCTTTTTCATGATTTTGCAAGGATTTGTCACAGGAAAGTGTAGTCCTTCAACAGTTAATGCTTAATTTCAGTTGTAACCTCTCATGTACAGGAATGGTTTGCAGTGTATGTGGAGCTGAATCAGCAGATTGCAGCACTTCTGAACGCTGGGGACGAAGAGGATCTTGTCGAACTGAAATCCCTACAGCAACAGCTCAGCGATGTTTGTTATCGCCAGGCTAGTCAGCTGGAGTTCAGGCAAAACCTGTTACAAGCTGCTCTTGAATTTCATGGTGTTGCTCAAGATGTAAGTCCTTTCATGGGTGTTCATCCTCAAACACCATGCACGCAGGCATACGCATGATTTATGCTGGTTTTTAGCCTGCTGTTTCTTTTTTCCCCCTTTTCCTTCTTGTACACTTCATCATATCCAATTGATGCCATTAGATCAAAGTCTCTTGGGTGGGGGAGAAGGAGACAGTTTTAGATATGTCCTGCATGCAAGATTTTTAAAATTTTCTAAAAAGTATAGGCCTCAACACAAAATATATATTTCTTTGACTGTGATATGTTTACATTGTAATATAATATAAACTGAAGTCTGAGCCTCAGTAACTTTTTACCCACTGTTGACATGGAAATACCAATATGTCTTTCTAGTGCATGCATCTGTGTATTCTGTGTTTGGGGTAATGTGCTCTAATTGCTCTTACTTGTCTTTTAATTGCTTAGTCACTGCAAGTGCAGTTATAACAACATTAGATATATACCTCATTAATCATTAAACATAATAGATGCTGATTACATCAGGGTTATCTCTTTGCTGTCCCTCTGCTTTAGTTGTCTCAGCAGTTGGATGGCTTATTAGGGATGTTGTGCGTAGATGTAGCACCAGCTGATGGAGCATCGATTCAGCAAACTTTAAAACTGCTTGAAGAGAAGCTGAAAAGTGTTGGTAAGCAGATTTAAAAAATGCTGAAGCATAAGTTTCCTTTTTTTATATATATATGTATTGCCATGCTTAGACAGTAAATCAACTTATACTGACTAAATTGCTTCATGGGAACACAGTAGGAAAAATGGGGCAAAATAATTTTGTTTCCTGTAGGGAATTGTGGTTTGTGCTGACAATTGGTTTTTCCTTGGTGCTCAGTCATTTTCACCTTCACTGAGTCTTTGTCACCTCCTTGCCTGCCCTTCTGTATCTACAGGTGCTACCTCTAGCATGCACTATGAACTAGCTTTCTGTAGTGTGTGTTTAAGCTTTATTTGGATGTGAAATGTTTTGTGGTAAATCTGAAAACAGTAATGTGTTTTATAAAATGAATTTTTGTGTTACTATATTCTAACCCTATAAGAGTTTGCTTTGTTCTCTGTCTTTATTTCTTTTCCCAGATTGTGAAAGAGTGCAGAGGTGACATTCAGTTTTTTAAAAAGGAGTTTGGTTCAACTCATTAAGTGATTTCTGTCACTCTGTAATGGTGTTTACTTAAATTGCCCCTGATAGGACATTTCAACTTCTATCACAGCTGTACTATCTAGACTCCAAAGTTCCAAGATATATGGACTTAATGGATGTTAGAGAGGGAAAGCAAGGGGTGGGGAAAGATAATAATAGTGAAAAGTGATTGACACATCATCAAACTAAATTCATTTATTACTCTAAAGGATTCAAGGCAATTAGTTTTAAAAATTATTTCTATGCATACAAATCAGATTGTATACTTTATATCTTATTTGGTGACCCTACCATGCTTTGAACATAATAGGCTAAATGATATGTTTTAAAATGTTTTAGAATCACCATTGAGTTTGAACTTTTGTCTCCCTTTAAAATAATCCTACACATATATCCTATTTGGGAAAACATAAATAATTAATAAAAGTTGTTTTCTCAAATTTTAACCAGAGCAGTATCAACATTCATCAATCATCACATAATATCAATTGCATTGTTGATTTTTTTTCTGTAAAATTGTAAAGTGTGTATGAGATTCATAGGTGTTAGGTAAAAGCTGATTTTATAGATAAATGTTGCCAAATTGAAATCATTTGATTTTTAATAGAAAATGGTAATGGAAATAGGGATGTGTTTGCTTACAGTTAATTTTTAAACACTAATTTCCCAGGAACATAGAAACCAAAATGAAAATCTAGATTTTCTATACCTTTGTCTTTACCTTACACAAAAGCTCAGCGTAACCACTCCCTGAGGCCTTTCCTCATTCCCGTAGGTGCAAACATCTTCCTAAAATACACTGTACTTTTCTTTTTATATATTCTTTCTGTGTACTTATGTGTACATCAAACAGCAAGCATCTATTGATCGCCTACTCTGTACCTGTTGCTATGTAAGACACTGGGGTACAAAGATGAAAATGAAACAGACCCTGCTCACATTTTCTGCCAGGGGAAATGGCATGTGCACATATCAATATATAAAAAATAAATACGAGGTAATTGGGGTATGGGGAGAGGAGCCAATGAAAAGACTGGCAAAGGCCTCATAAAAGGTGGCATTTGAACTGATCTTTGATGGAGGGTAGATGTCACATGTGAGGAACAGTAAGAAGGCAGGTTCCTGGACCGCAGAAAATGTAAAGCACAGCAGCGCATAATAAAACTGGGAAAAACTAAGTTGGAGCCAGGTTATAAAGGTTTGTAGATGACAAACAGAAGTGTTTGTATTTTATCCTCGAGGTGACAGGTAGCCCTGGGAATCTGTGGAGCAGCAGACTGACAGGGTCATACCTCTGCTTTGGCAGCCACATGAAGGGTGGATTGGAGAGGAATAGAGTGAGACAGGGAAAAAAACCATTAGGAGGCTGTTGCACTAGTCCATTGTGGATGTGAAAGGGAATTCCACTAAGGATGGTGGCTGTGGGACTAAAGAGAAGGGGATGGATATGAGAAATGTTGAGGTAGCAGCTACAGTATTTGGAAATTGAATGTATAGAGTGAGGGCTAGTGAGGGGTTGAGAATGATGCAGAAGTTGTAAACCTAGATAGTTTGAGCAATGACGCTGCGCTGGTGCCCTTCGTAGAAATGAAGAGGTTATAGAATTGGGCATTTGAGCAGAAAAGATAATGAATTCTTATTTGAGTATTTTCCTTTGGGACATCCAATTTGAAGTGTCCTATAGGCAAATGATGATGCAGGACTTAGTACATAGATCTCAGAATCTTGGGTATAGAGATATTCCTTGAAGCCATGGAACCTGATGAGATCCCCAAGAGAATTAGGGAAAGGAAAGGGCTGAAGACAGAGGTTTGGAGTACATTCCCATTTCGGGGGCAGAATATAAATTGTGATGCAGCAGAAGAAACTGACAAGGACCAGGGGTGTGGAACCTGCAGCCTCCAGGCCACATGTGGCCCTCTAGGTCCTCAAGTGAGGCCCTTTGACTGAATGAAAACTTTACAGAAGAAATACCTTTAATGAAAAGGATTTGCTCTGTAAAACTTGGACTCAGTCAAAAGGCTGTACCCAAGGATCTAGAAGGCTACATGTAGCCTCAAGGCTGCAGGGTGGCCGCCCTAGACGAGGACACAAAGCAGAGCAGTCTAAATCATCAACATAACAAAAGCCCAGAGAAAACAGTGTCCAGGAGGAGAGAGGGTAGTTAGTAACCTCAGGTGCTGCTGGGATGGGGGGAAAAGTTGAGGATTAAGAAGAAAGAGAACTGGATTTGAGAAAAGACATTGTGACCTCTCAAAGACTATTGACATATATGTGTGTGTGTGTGTGTGTGTGTGTATACATATATATAATATATCTCAAACTATAACAGGAACTGCTTCATTTTTGTCTTTGTATGTATTATCAGTGCTTTTTACAGGGTAGGGCACATAGGAGGCACTTAATAATTATTCACTGATTGAAAAATATAGCATTTAAAAATATATAACATTTTAATTTTGGTATCTATCTCAAGTATGTGCTAATTTGTACATTTTAGCAAAAAAAGGTAAAATTATATTATTTTAATTCAAGTCAGCAAGTGTCTACTGTATGCGTGAGACTACTTACTGTGCACAAAAGTTAGAAAGACAAATTTTAAAATGCTTCATGGCCTAAAGTTTAAGCTTACATTGTAAGTGCTCATTTATTTAATAGAAATGGTTATCACTCCTCTTCATACTTATTTCAAAAATATATTTACATAATTTCATGCTAATAGTTTTAATCTACCAGATCTATGAAAAAAGGCATTCAGTATGCTATGTTGTTGAGGAAATTCATTATCATATCTCTAATGTTTATACCATTCCTATAAAAGACCTTTAGACAGAGAAGCAACTTTCTCTCTATTTGTGAAATCTTAAGTTGTTTTGCTTTTAAACATTGGCAGTTTTACAGATAATGTTAAAAAGTTTTTAATATTTTCCAATTGGTGTGACTATCAGATTGTTAGATGCCTAACCCAGAGAGAACTTCACGTTAAGAAAAGCTTATTAATCAAAATAAGAATTGTTTTCTGTTATTTCTTCTCTCAATATTAACATTGAGTTGTTTTACACTGAAATCTCATTCCAGCATTTACCACTGTAGAGTAAAATTTCATATAAAAAAGATTCATCTGTTTTGGACTATATCCAGAGGATAGGGAAACCAAAAATACTTTTGCTTTTAAAGTTTTTCCCCAACATGAATTCCAAGGACAGCATTGTATAATTAGCACTATGTAATTTTAGTGAATCCATTTCAAAAATGCAAAGATCTTAAATAACTTTTTTCTAGAAGCACTTCTTAATAAAGTAATTTTGTTTTATTTTAGATGTGGGATTACAAGGTTTGCGTGAAAAGGGTCAAGGTCTTTTGGATCAGATCTCTAATCAAGCATCCTGGGCCTATGGAAAAGATGTAACCATCGAAAATAAAGAAAATGTGGACCACATACAAGGAGTGATGGAAGATATGCAGCTTAGGAAACAAAGGCAAATGTTTATGTTTATCATAAAAAGGACCCATACATAAATATGTGCACACCTTCAGATGAATCTTAGAGAATATTAATTGGTTCTGAGAAAACCACGTGTTGAGTGTATAGGGTGTAATTAGTTACATAGCAAAAGTGCTAACAATTGGAGTGTTGTTCCAGCAGAGTTTTGTGACTGCGTCAGAGTTTTCTTAGAATATACCAATTTTATTATGAAATTATATTGGTTAGTATGATGTTTTGTAGGATATACCTATGTGTAAAGTATTATAACTCTAATATTTGATAGTTCTCTCACCATAAATATTATGAAATATTGCTTTACATTGTAAATTTATTAGCTAAAAAGATTTAGTAGTCTGGAAAGTAGCATTAAATTTTGGGTGCAAAGCACAGTTCATTACATCTTCATCTAGAAATTATAAATATATAGAGAGAGATAGAGATGGGTAAAGTATTTTGAAATACTTTAAAATCCCAAGTTTCATTCTGATTTTTATTTTATCACAAGGTTAATGTTTTGGTAAACTGCAAGTTTGACCTCTAAGAAGTGCTGTTCTCATGTCTCACCATGGTTTAGCGATTACTCTTAGTTCTCAAAGGCTATTCCAGGAGAGTAAAAGCCCTTGCTGGTCATAGAAAGTTCTCTATACTAATGGGCTTTGTGAAGATTTCTGTTTTAGTTCACATTGCATTTAAATCACCTCTTTTTCCCCTAATGCTTTGGGCTTAATTCTTGAAATATGTGGTATGTTTTGTGCTTGTTTAAGCAAGTGCAGGCTCCTAAATATTTATCTGTTAGTCTTAAACTTATTTTCCTTCAAATAAAGGTAACTTAGTAGAGTAATTTCATGACATGTAGAAAGTAGGTTACTAAGTGTGGGTATGGATGGCATGTGCCAGGTGGTTTCATTATAACATTTGTTGAAGTTAATATATGTTTAATTTCTTTAGGTGTGAAGACATGGTAGATGTTCGAAGGTTGAAGATGCTTCAAATGGTTCAGTTGTTTAAATGTGAAGAAGATGCTGCACAGGTAAAGAATAGCTATATTATAATATGTTCTGTATACACTATTCACTAGTCAAAGCCTCAGGTGGATCCTTGATCCTGTTGATTCAGGTGTTTCCTCTGTCAATGCAGTTTATTGAAGTCTACTCATACTGGGTGACTTCTTGTTCATGTTGTCCCCAAAGGAGACAACATGCACGTGCACACATGCATGCACATACACATATGGACATATATATGTATATTTGATCTGTAAAGGACATGGAAGAAGAATTTATGACCTTGTATAAATAGGAAAAAAATAGAGTCAGTATTGTTTTAAGAACAACTTTGAGCAACTTTCTCTGCATCCAGAGAAAGAACTGATAAACAGAAGTGTGTGTAGAATGATTTTGCCTATATATACATATTTGAGTCTAATGATAGTCACTAGGTTGGGGGGGGTGGGAGAAAGGAGAAAGGGAAGGAAAAAGAAAAGAAAGTTACAAGATAATTTTAATATATATATCTAAAAGCAATAGCAAGCAAAACAATAGATTTGCAGTTTCATGCGCAGTCATCCTTTTTTTTTTTTTTTTTACTATGCTATGGAAATGCTTAATTTATTGCTTAAGTTCAGAATTTAAAAAAAGATCCACTTACCATTCTAAGACATAATAACCTTTTTACTCTCAAATGAGTGCTATTTCTGCAGTCAAATGTCTTAGTGAGGTTAACCTTTCTGAATATAAGAAAATGTTTTCATTGTCAAGAACTTATCTTCTCTAGCTATCACTGTGGACATATATCAGGGCTGTTTCTCATTGTAAAATCTGCTTTGGCATGTTATTTCTTTAATTGTCAAGACATAGGTAATTTGTATTCTAAATAAGCAAGGGGAAATCATTGTCTGTATGTAGAGGTGGAACAGTGGATAGAGAACTGGACTTGGAGTCAGGACGATGTGAGTTCAAATCCTGCCCCAGACACAGTGTGACTCTGTGTTCCTGGGCAAGTCAGTTCGCCACTCTTAAGCTTCAGTTTTCTCATCTGTAAAATGGGCATAATAATGGTACCTAACTCCCAAGTTTGTGGTGAGGCTAAATGATGATAATTCTTATAAAGCACTTTGCAAACTTTAAAGCCCTATATAGATACAAGGTAAAATTTTTTCTATTTGAAGTAAAGCAGAATTAATATGCTTTTACTTGAAGGAGGAATTTGTGGATTTACATACAATGGAAAACTCTATTAATGTAGCAAGAAATCTGTACTTAGAAGAACTTTGCAAGTATTCTCAGTCATACATGTAATATTTTTATATTTTAAAGAGTACTTTTGAAAATTCTTGGTATTTTAAACATTTAAAATGTTAACAATTGGAGAGGGGGACTGGGCAGTTGACTCTTACAGACTGGGCAGTGATTGAAGATACTGAGAACTTTGCTTACAAAAAAAAAATCATTCCTCTGCCCCCACCCTCTCAGCTCTTGTTTTTGTATCCATTTTATGAATGGTTATATTGCTATTTGATGGCAGTCTTCAACCAGATAATATACAAAGCAATAAATCTAATGTTATTGTTATTTGCTTTTCTTAGGCAGTGGAATGGTTAAGTGAACTCCTGGATGCTCTACTTAAAACTCACATCAGATTGGGAGATGATGCTCAGGAAACCAAAGTTTTATTGGAAAAGCATAGAAAATTTGTTGATGTTGCACAGGTACAGAGTTTATTCTCTTCCTTTTCTACAGACTCAGTGTTTGAATAGCTTTCTACATGATTGTAATTTAACTTAGCCCTGCCAGCTCCAAGCAGGTTAGTTGTATTATCCTAGAAATATTCCAGAATTATTACTAATGTCAGCTAGTGCATTAAAACTATCCTGCACGAACTTGAAGAGAGGGTGTCTGTATCCTTGGACACAGGTTGTGTTCTGTCACCCTGTCTGTCATTGTGCATGATCTCGTGTGGGAATATACCATTTGTTCAATATGATTCACAGGGTAAAATTAGTCAGCTAGAAAACTCATAATAAACTTCTCACAAACGCAACAACAGCATGAGCATAATAGACGTTGTACTTGATGGTGTATTTCTAGTACATTCAAAGATTGTCTTTAGAATGATTATTGTACTTAGTTTTTACTTTAAGTTAATTTTTTTGGTTCACAACTGTGGTTTCATTAGTATAGGGAACTTCCAGTATGGAAACTTTATCTACTAATGCAGACTGGCAACTCATCCATAATTTTATGGTTTGTTTTGTTTTTTAATTGACCAGACCTATGATTTCATTAGTATTTGAATTTCTGTCTACCAGTGTACATTGGCACCTGTTGTACACCTTATAGTCATAATTACAGACTGTTCTCAATTTAATTAAGTGGACTATTCTTCAAACCTCTGTGTAAAGCAATTTGTGTATAATGCAAATTTGCCCGTGAACTTGGGGAAGTGAGATAGGGAGGGAGAAAGGGGCCTGTGCTCCTTCCTGCGTAGGGAAGGGGCTAGGGACAGAGAAGTGAGAGCAGTAAGAGGGACATGACAAGGCTGGGAACAGACATGTGTTACCAAGTACAAACAGATGGAAGATAGATATGAGGAGCTGGACATGTGGGCAGTTGGTTAGAGCAGGGCAAAGTACTTGGGGCGGGGGGGGGGGGTCTCAAGCCAGTGGCAGGGGATGCCTGCTTTCACTTGAAGAAGTTTTATTTTTAAGGTTTTTTTGTTTATTTTTTGGTGGGAGGCTAGGAGTCCACAGAGCACGAAGCCAAGAGGCAGGAGTAGAGAGAGTACAGTAAAGGTAAAACAGGTGGGGCTTTGGAAATTGCAGATTTCTTTCAGCATTCTTTATGAAAAGTTGAATTTGCATAGTGTAAATTTACCTAAAGCAAGAACTATCATTATAATTCAGTAAAAGCTTGAGCTAAATTTATTACAGGTGGGTTTCATATGTACTTAGAAAGGGCTACATTTTATTCAGTTCTTTTGATCAGTTTATGTGCAGTCATGACTAATTTTTATACCATGGTGTAATTTTTATACTAATTATACTGTGATAGAGCTTTTTAATTGAGTCAACTAAAAAAGATAAAGTAGATTTACGTGATGGGTATGTTTTTAATAATTAGAATTCCAAGCAAGAAATACACAAAGCCTGTTTTGAAAAATATATTGATTTTCTTAATTATTCATACAAATATTATGTGATAATAAATTTGACTAGATGAACATAGATGTGTTTTGTGCCATAATGCTGTCTAAATTAAGGCATCTGTAACAGCAAGGACTTCGATGTACACAGGAGGGCGTGCTGGGTAGGTTCTTAGATCTGACTTTCTAAAGGGAAAGCAACTTTTGGGATGTCAACAATCTACTTTAATCAAGTACATATATCATTCACTTAGCTCAGGGGAAAAAAATCAACGCTCTGAACTTCAAGGAAAATACAAACAGAAAGACCAACAGACAGGGCTTCCAACTGTCTGACCATTACATACTTACAGAGTTACCAGAAAGAAACACTAACATCTGGATTTTCAAAGCTGGGAGACTCCTTAGCAGCTACTCAGTCTCCTCTGGCCAAATAAACACTTCCAGTGAGTAAACCCCAAAGTAAAACCTCACCTCCGAGTACATATACACTTTTCTCAATGAGTAAGCCCCAAAATAAAATCTCACCTCAGAGTATTTATACACTTTTCAGAGCTGGGGGGCAGGACCCTCTGACCCAGTGCCTCAATATAAATTAACAAATGGTATTGAGGCCTGTTAATGGATGAGGAAGATCTTTAACTCTTCCCATTAGCCTTTAACATGAACATTTACGTTTAACACTTAACATTACAACATCTCTTTAAAGTTCCTGTTCTAACTTGACTTTTCATGTTTTCTTTCTAGAGCACTTATGACTATGGGAGGCAGCTGCTCCAGGCTACAGTTGTACTGTGTCAGTCTTTGCGATGCACTTCTCGATCATCTGGTGACACACTTCCTCGGCTGAACCGAGTGTGGAAGCAGTTTACAGTAGCATCTGAAGAAAGAGCACATAGGCTGGAGATGGCTATTGCATTTCATTCAAATGCTGAAAAGGTTCGATTTTCTTTTTCAGCTATACTCATACTAAAGAGAGTTCTCTTTATGTTCATATCTAATAATCAAATATATATAAAAAGCATGCTAGTTTATGATAGTTAATTATATGGTAAATAGATTCATTCTTGTGTTTGTTCTTCTGTAAATAATAGTATTACATAAAGCCAGTAGGTGAAACATGTATTATTATTGGTATTCAGCTTTAATAGTAACCCTGTTTTAACTGAAGTTGATAACCCATGGGAGATGTAGAGAGAAAAAATAAATTCCCACACTAAAGAATAGCCTTGATGGTATATTTCATGTTTGTTTGTTTTGGTCTCCTCCAGTAAATGTCTCAGCATTAAAAGAGGGCATCAGAAAGTCATCTAGTTTAGTTAGGTCACTTTAGATTTATGGGAATTTTTTTTAAAGATATGGTTGATAGGACTTAAAATCTTGGAAGAACACTTCCATATACAAATTAGAACAGGAAAAGGGGATTGTGTATGAAACTAGAAATTTATTACATACAACTTACTTTTTAAAAGCATTTAATAAATCCTTCATGTTACTCTCAGAACTGTTCTGTTTATATTTCCTTCTGAACTTCCTTCTATATTCTTCTGTATACTTAAAAAAGTGTTTCAGTGACTTTTTCTCAATGTGGGGCAGTGTTGGGTAATACTGTCATTAACTTATCTACTTCCCAAATAAGAAACAAAAATTGCATCCTTGTAACAAATAAGCATAGCCAAGGAAGACAGATCCACACATTTGCCATGTCCAAAAGGTATTCTCCACCTCCATCTCATTCCTCTTGAGGAGGTGAGTAGAGTGTTTCATCCTCAGTGTTGTGGAGTTACGGTTGGTCATTGCATTGATCAGAGTGCGTAAGTCTTTCAGAGTTGCTTTTCTTTATAATGTTGTTGTTCCTGTAGAAATTACTCTTTTGATTCTGTTTACTTCTGTCTGTATCACTTAATACAAATCTTCCCAGGTTTTTCTGAAACTGTCTCTTACTTTTTGACTTCACTACTTATGTCAGTGGTGCTACTATACATTTACTTATCCACATCAAAATTTCACGGTCTCACAGGCAATTAGTGCCAAGTCCTACTGATTTTACATCTGTAATCTCTCTCATATCCATCCCTTCCTTTCTGTCTCCATTGCCATCACTCAAACGTAGGTTTGCTTGGTTTCTAATCTGCTAACAAGGGTACCTGTTTCAAGGAATGAATGAAAAATGGCTTCCATTGACTTTCTGAACCATCCTTCACACTATTGCCAGATTAGTCTCCCTCAAATACAGATTTAAATGCCACCGTGTTTGAGAAGCCTTCCTAGTCAGTAATGCTGTTTTCCCCAGATCTCATAGAAAAACTGTTTCTCCTTTTCTTAAACACTTACTGCATAAGTCCTACAGGTGGCAAGTAACAGACCTGGGTTTCTAACCTCTGCCCTGTTTCACTATACCATACTGTGTAAATCTGTAAGGTCCTACAATGTAATGTGGTGGGAGGGCTTTTTTGGTAGAATAGTATGAGAAATTAATATATCTATTTTCCTGTTTTGTTCATGCTTTACTTATTCCAATGTTAAACTTATGTTAACATGGGAACTGATGAAGTAACTGAGAAGTCAGAGAAGAGATAGCAGCTCTCTTGAGTCAAACATGTCTCTTGGCAACTAACACAGGCATTTATTAAGCTTCTCTCTGTGCCCTTTTGGATCGGAGCTCCCACACTCTTGTCTTACCTCTCTTTTCCTTTCCTTACTCATTTGTTTTCTATTCACTTTTTCCAATGTCCCATAATAAAATCTCCATCCATATGAGCATTCTCAAGCTACAAGACAACTCTCAATCACTCAGCACAAATACTAGCTTTCCATCTTTGACCCTTTATTACAACCACTCTAATTGCAAACCTTTCTATAATCAGCACCAGCCATCAAGTTGCTTCCTGGCATCTTATGCAAGCTGGGGCAGTCTGTGCCAACTGCAGACATATAATGAATAGCTACTCTGGCATCTTCATTATGTGACAGATTTACATTGACTAGCCTTAGCTTATCTCCTTGTGCTTACTCACATAAGATCTTTACTCCAGCTAGATTCCTCTTCTTCATGAATCTATTCCTGCCTTTGTGTCTTCACTAATTTTAAGAGCCTACAGTGTGCAAGAAACTTTGCTGGGTACTGTGGATACAAAGATTAAAAAATAATAATCCCCATCCTCATGTGCTTTGCTCTCCCAATATGAATTTCCCCATTTTCCCTATTAGTTTTAATCCTAGAATCCTTCAGTGACCAGTTTAAGATTAATTTTCACCATGAAGCCTCCCCTAATTAAATCTACTTCACTGTGACTTTTACCTCTGATTTTCCTTAGGAATTAGGAATGTAGAGTATTTATAATATCATACACTTGCTTATTCATTGACTCTATTTTATGTAAATGTCTCAGATTGTAAGCATTATAAAGCATGATTTTTTCTTTGTATCCTATAATATGTGAAAAGTGCTATGCACATAGTATGTAAAAAATCAAATGCTTATTGAATATAGACCATCTGTCATAAATAACTAGACTTTAATAATGTTTTTCTTAAAAATTACTTTGAATATGGATGAAAGCTTCATTGCTTAAAAATTTTGCTAATCTGTTATTCATATCAACTATTATATATCAGTTCCTAAATTTAGCTGCAACTGTACGTTTGACTGTCAAGTAATGTCAGAATAAATAGCAAAAAGTAATGAAAAAGAACACAGTGAAAAATACATGGGACTGAAAAGTGAAAGCATTGTTTCTCTGCAGAGCTATGGTTTTTGTTTTCGCTATAAGAAGCTGCACTGCTCATGCCATCACAGTTTTTGTTTAGTCATTTTTTTCCAGTAATGTTCAGTTCTTTGTGACCCCCCTCCCCCTTTTTCCTGGCAAAGATACTGGAATAGTTTGCCATTTCCTTCTCCAGCTCATTATACTGATGAAGAAACTGAGGCAAATAGGGTTAAGTGACTTGCCCAGGGTCACACAGCTCATAAGTGTCTGAAGTTGAATCTGAATCCAAGTCTTTCTGGCTCTAGGCCTGGCACTCTCTGTGCAGTACACCACCTGGCTGCCTTTTATGATCACACTAGTTATTAATTTATGTTACTAATATACTTTGGTATTTAATAACATGTGCAAACTTCCCCCCACCCACACACATACGTTTTTTTTTCTTCTTTTTGCCATAGTCTGTAATTTTGTTGTTGGTGGGCCTCTCTCAGTTTGTAAACTGTCTACCTAGTCAGGTCAAAAACTCATCTATAATTTCCAGTCTTGGAGATACACTGAGATGTTAAGTAACTAACCCATGGCCATGTAGCTGTTATGTATCCAAGGTGGCAGCTGATCCAGGATCTTCTTGATACCAAAGCTAACTTCTGATCCCAGAGGGTCATGCTGCCTCCCACATTGGCTCATTATGAATTGACTTATTATAATGTCATTTAACTTCCCACAGTTGTCCAGTTTTAAGTATGCCTGAAAAAAAATAACTGGTCTTCTTTTCTCATTTCATAACTGAGAGCTAAGCATTTAATTTTTTTGTTTGGATTGTGTAAGTCACCTTTGCTTATAGTAGATTGATCTTGCACAAATATGTTTGAAAATACACAAAAAAGGAAAGGTATTCAATCTGCTAGAATTGCATAAGATTGGTTCCCTTTTTATTCATGTTATCTTTCTGTTTATTACAGATTTTGCAAGAATGTCCAGAAGAGCCTGAAGCTATTAATGATGAGGAGCAGTTTGATGAAATTGAAGCCGTTGGAAAATCACTTTTGGATAGATTAACTGTGCCTGTTGTTTATCCTGATGGGTATGTCGCACATCCTAAAAAATTTGTGTTATTTTTGTTAAGTCTTGTCGTCTAATCATCAAAGGAGAAAAATATACTGTTTAAACAAGCCATGTAAATTAGCTTTGGAACTTAGGTTTGATTCCTAGAAGTGATTCCAGAACTAAATGGAATCTTTCTTTGACCAAATAAAAAGAGAGAAACCTAAGATTAATAATAGCAACATGTTCAGAAAAGATGCCTGCTTCCATTAAATGAAGAGTCTTTTGATGATCATTAAAATTACAACGGGTAGGTGTCCCTGTTCAGTTTAGAAAGAAATAAAAAGAATTTAGACATTCCTTATAATTATAAATTAAAGTAAATTTTATCTCGTTTGATTAAACCAAAAAGTAAAATGACACTTCCCTTTCTTGCTTCTCTATGAATAAAAGTAAACTGTACCTTTGCTTTTTTATTGCTTTAAAAGATTTTATTCCCTCTTTAAAATGCTTAGTATAAGCTTTATTTAAATCTACACATGAAAACAGTTCCATTTATGGTAAATGTTTCTGACCCATATTGTTAGTGTGTGTACAACAACTAACTAGAAAATACAGGGGTCTGAATATAAGAGCTGACAGAGATGTTAGAGGTGATCTGGCCCAACCTTCTTATTCTGATATGAAGAAACTGAGACCCAGGGAGGGAGAGTGATTTGCCCAAGACCATGCCTGTATGACAAGCAATGAAGCTAGGATCTGAAACTCCAAATCCAGTGTTTACTACACTATATCTTTAAATATCATTTTTTACATTTCACTTTTGTATGCAGTTCTTTGATAGTGATATGTTGTCCCTGTGGACGTTCACCACACCTCACTTTTAATTTCTTGGACACTGTGAAATAGTTCATGGTGCTTAGCTATATAGCATGACTATAAGGTGGGTGTTAAGAAGATGAATTTGTTTCAAGAAAAATCTTGGAGTTATGAAAAGCATTTCATAGTTTTCCAAATGCAGTTCATCCCACTTTCCTCTTATTCATTTCAAGGCCTGGTTCACTGTCTATACTCAGCTTTTATATTAAGATTTACATACTAATGGATCTGCCAAATGTGCTGTACTTCCAACTTCATATCATAGTCTGGATAATAGATATTCTTGATCCTCTTGGCTTTTCTGTTGTATTTAGGCCGTACATTGTTGAGTGATTTTGAAGCTAAAATAAAATGACATATATAAACTACTTTGTACTATATAAATGTTGTCAGTAATAGTAGTTGTTATATTCAGTGAACACATAAGTAATCATAACTGATGATAGAAAGGTAATATAATTTTGGGAAACCAATTTAACATTTGAGTCCCTTGGGGTCTCAATTTATTTGCACTGAGGTTAAACAAGTATGCAGACAAAAGAAATTTCATCTTTAACTTAGAGTATCACAAAGCTTCTGACAAAATTCCATACTTTTTAAAAAATCACCATAGTGTTGAAAATCATATTTTTTCATGCATAAGCCTAAATGTACACACATATACTCACATACAAATAGTAGGGATACTCAGGTTCTCTGTTCTTTAAATCCCCAGTGGTTAGTGATAAAACATAATATTTTTATGTAAGTGTAAAAGGAGTTTAATCTCTAAATTTGCAAGTGACACTAAGTTCTTCCAAGGAATAGTGAAATGCCAAAGGATTAGACTACAGGAAAATCTTTTAAGGCTATGTGAGAGAAGTGTCAGATAAATTTCTATGTGATCACATTTAAACTAACATAATTAAAGAAAAAAATTTCAAATCATACTTAACTCCAATTCATCAGTACTCTAAAATCACAATACAATAGAAAAGGTGCTGGATGTGGAGTCAGGGGACATCTCTCTTGGCCTCAATTTTCTCATTGGTAAAACAAGGCCATTGGATTAGCTGGCCTTTAAGGCCACTTACAGCTCTAAATTTATAATCTTATGAAAGGTCCAAAAATCCCTAACTGTTATGATCCAAAAAGGTCCACAAAATGCTCATCGTTATCAGAGAGAGTTGGTAGTGTTTCCCTCCAGTAGCATTATGCTGTCCTTGCACAAAACACATTTCCACAGTACCAGTAAATTCTGTGTTCATTTTTGGTCCTTACTCCTAAACAAAAATAAAAGAGAAGAGCAATTCCCAAATTATTATGAAGGTTTGAGAGTTCTAACCCAGGCCCACTTACCTGACAATCGTTTCTCTTTAAGTGTACAGACTGTTATCTAAGTCTGTGTACAATCGCCAAGACTGTCTATCGCATGGACCTTTAATCAGTTAGTATTTATAAAGTTCCTACAATATAGCTAGAATTGTTCTAGGTACTAGGGATGAAAATACAGGGATTGAAACAATTCCTGCCCTCAAGGAGCTCATATTCTAATAGAGGAGACAGCAAGAATATGGATGTTTACAAAATAAAGGAGCTTGAGGAATGGTTAGACTGGTCTGACAACTAGGAGGAAGTAATGTCATGGAAGTTCAAAAAGGAAAATATCCAGGAGGGAGAGGGTGATTGACAGTGTCAGATAGTTCCAGAAGAGTGAGGACTTAAAAAACAAACCAAGAGATTTAACATGTCATTGAGAATGTGAGGGAGTATTACTTTAACGTATGAAGCAGCAAGCTTGAAAAGACTTACATGAACTAAAGCAAAATCAAGCAAGCAGAGCAAAGGAAATAATAGACACCAGAGGTTCTTGCTCTTTTTTGTGACACAGACCCCATTGTCAGTCTAGTAAAGACCCCTTCTCAGAAGAATGTTTTTAAATGAATAAAATAAGATTCTTGGATTACAAAGGAAACCAATTATATTGAAATAAAATTATAAAAAAAAATATTTTTTAAAAAAGATCCTGGACCCCAAATTAAAAACCTCTGGTGCACACAATGAATATAAGAATGTAAATGGATTTACAACATGACTGTTATGGATATGTTTTGCATAACCACACATGTATAACCCATATTGAATGGGGAGTGGAGAGCTGGGGGAAGGGAGTAGAAAGGGAGGAAGGGAGAGAATTTGTAACTCAAGAGTTTTAAAAATGAATGTTAAAAATTGTTTTTACATATAACTGGGAAAAAAATAAAATCCTAAAAGGAAAAAAAAAAGAATGTAAATGGAAACAACCACCATGACAAAACAATCAAAACAATGTTGTAAAATTATAAAGAAAAATTTGGTCCCAAAGAAAAGATATAAGGACACCTCCCAGATTTCCAAGAGTTGAGGAATAACCAAGAGGAATACAAGTAGGCGAAACAAGCAGATAGATCTCAGTCAGTTTGGCTGAGAAAGAGAGGAGAGATGTTGAGCTTGCCTTTAAAGGGACCGTAGGATCTACCAAAGGTTTGAGTGATATTTGGAAATATTTCAAGGAACAATAGATAGGTATAGGCCGAAGATTAGAGGGTGGGGGGAAAGTGAAAGGGATGGTGTCATTGACCAGGGCATAAAATGAGTATATGGGCTGAAGTTAAGGGATTTTCATATGAAAAAAAGGGGAAAAGAAGAGGCTCACATCAATTAGCCTCAGTCTTCTCAGTAAGGTAAGAGTTGAGATTCTTATTTTGTAGAAAGGGAAGAGGATAAGGTATGGGATGGAACACTTAAGAAGTTAAGGTTTGTGAAAAGACCTTTTGGGGGAGTGAGATAAGAAATCAATCAAGAATAAAAGAATTGCCTTGATAAAGTGAGGGCCCTGTTGAAGTTGGATAACGTGAAATAATAATGTGCCCAAACAGCATAGTTTATGACTTCTTCTAGTTCCATTTTGTACATGAGTGTGAGCAATCCAGACCTGAGGTTTGGCAAAAGATGGGCAGGAGTAAGACAAAGGAACAAGGGATTCCAGAGTAGAAGATGGTATAGTGTGGAACCTAGCATCAAGAATGGAAAGAGATAAAGTAGTGGAAAGGATAATGACCTGAGGAAATGCTGAGGAATGAAAGAATTGGAGGTTTTGATGAGGGTGAAGACCTTTTGGGAGACACGTTGAGGAGAAATGAAACAATAATAGGTTATTGTCAGAGAGGGGTTTTAACTAGGGAAGTGGATACTTGTGGATAATGGTGAGATCCAATGTGTAGACAGTCAGATGACTGTTTGAAATGGCAGCTCTGTCGCTTAGCATTCAGAGAGCACAGCTCTGATGGGCAGGACATGTTGTTCAAATGCCAAATGAATGTTTGCCTAAAAGACTATTTTACAGAGAACTTACACAAGGCAAGCACTCACATGGAGGTCAGGAGAAGTGATACAAGGACACTCTCAAAGTCTCTCTGAAGAATTTTGGAATTGATTGTGAAACATGGCACATACTGGCATAGCACCGCCCTGCATGGCATGCCTACATTCAGGAAGGCACTGTTCTCTGTGAGCAAAGCAGAATTGTAGTAACTCAAAAGAAAAATGAGATGTGCAGTTTTAGAGACATCACCACTCCAAATGTTCATATGGACTTTTGTGCTTGACTTTTGGTAGAGCCTTCCAAGCTCATATTGGTTTGATTAGTGACAATTGGAAATACTGTACCTTGACCCTGATATAGTGGGGTAATTTTGGTCCTCATCGAGAATAAAGGACAACAACCAATCAACATGTATGACCTTGAGCTATTCCCTTCACCTGTGGACTACTGCCTCTTCATCTGTAAAAAGAAGGGATTAGACTTGTGTTGTCAGCTCTACTTGTATCCTTTGTTTCTAGATTCAGGAGTAAGTGTAATACAAGGTAATTTGTGGACAGAGAAGCACTGATTGGGGGTAGAATAGATAATAGTCATGAAGAAAGGAAGGGATTTTAAAAAAAGATTTTATATAGAGCTTCAAGTCAAAGAATTTTACATATACTATCTTATTTGATCCTCACAACAGTCTTGTTAGGTAGGTGCTATTGTCCTTATTTTATAGATGAGTGAACTGAGATTTAATGTGTTCAAGTTGCTTGTCCAGGCTCATGCAAGTTTGAACACAGGTCGTCCTGCCTCTAGAACCAGCATTATATAACCTGTGTTGTTTAGCCGCCCCAAAGGCAGCACTCCTGAGGCAGAGATGAGTTGGAAGTGTAACCCAAATATGAGGAATGACTTCTATGAAAATAGCAAAGCAAAAGATTAAGTGTCCAGTTTGAGGAATATCTAGTAATCTGGTTTGGCAGAGCATCTTGACAAATTCCAGCTTTTCCAGGAGTTCTCCTGTATTAGACCATGAAGTCATTGTTAGAAATATTTCTTTTTCATATGTTTGAAAACAATAGCTAAATGCCCTACTAAGCAGAGGTTTACAGGTGGGCTGGTCTTCAGTGTTTATTAATGTCTTGTGTTGTTTTTTTTTAACACTTTAGTCATTTCCCAGTAGCATCTACTCTAGAAACCTCTCTTGTTACAGTGAAAAATAGCTAAGCAAATACAGCCAGCATAGAGACAACATCTGTGTGACTACAATAACAGGGAAAAGCTTTTAGTTTGTTTGTAAAGATTGGCTCTTACTCAGAGTCCTGCTGTGCTGCCTCGTCAGGATGTGAAGGTGACCTTGGATTCCCAGAGGTTGTGCCAGTCAATCACAAGCTCTGGCTAGTGCTCTTAGGTAGGAGAAGCTTGGAGAGTATAGTTGTGGCAGCAGACTGAGTCTGCTTTCCAAGAACTTCCCTTAAATACCCAGAAGCTCATCACCAGAAGCCTGGCCACTTGGACATCAGTTCTTTGGCCTGATCTGAAACAAGTCTTTGAATCTCCTCGGACTTCAGTTTCTTCATCTGTAAAAGGAGAATTTGAAATGGCTTCTCAGGTCTCTTGCTGTTCTATGAACTCTATAAGACTCTCCACATTTAGTCAGCATATTCTTTTGCACTTGTTGACTTCATTGCAAAGGTAGAAATGGGTAAGTATGGTGAGAGTAATAGATTGAAAAGCATGGATCAGGAAATGAGAGAGATTAGGGACTTAAAGACTACACAGGAAGGCTCATGTTATGAATATTTTTTTCCAGAAAAGAATGGGTAAACATTGGACAAAGGAGTGAATGAACACAGGAATGAATGATGCACTGTGCTAAGCTCTGGGGATATAAATATAAACAAACAAGACTATCCCTGAGAGTTTTTACATTTGAATAGGGAAAGACAACATATATAAAACTGAAGGAGGAGATCACTGAGAAGTGGCCTGGTCACCTGATTATAGACTCATCTATCACAACCCCAGATCCCAGGAGAAGCAATATGAATGAGGTCTAGAGTAAGGAGGAAGACCAGAGTGCAGGCAGCATAGATATAGAAGACTACCTTGAATCTGTTGTTTGTATTCAATCAGACCATCAACTTGTCAAGAACAAAGAACAAAATTAGTAAAAGACTATAAATAAATGATTGGAAGAAGATGCAGCATGTGATGCAAATAACTCAACCCGGAATTATTTAAGCAAGTAATTAATATGCAAAATAAGTAGTTTACTGTAGACATGACAGTGATATATAGCAGTTTAACCATTGTTAGTTGCCATAAGTAGATGAAAAGAGTGTGAAAAGTAAATTAACCTACTAATACTTGCTTGCCCAGTAGAGAGATATGGAGGCCAAAGGCAAGAGCTGTTTAGAATATAATCTTGTTTGGGAAACCTTACAAAGACAGAAAATGGGTGATTATGGTGTCAACTCATAAGACAGAAAAAGCATCTGGAGGATAAAAACCAATTTAAAGAAAGCTTGGCAAGAGTTCCAGTTAGCAAATTCATCAAGATTTAAGGATGACAATGGAGGGAGACCAACAAAGGAAAAATGGAAAATACCTGCAAAGAGTATTATAATAAACTTTTAGCCATCAAGTACAATAAAAAATCCACCATACTTGGACTCCAACATCATGCTGTGTAATTGTCCCTCCCCATTCCAGAAAGCCATTCCTTATAACAAAGAACTTAAAAACAAACTAAGGCCCTCTCTTACTCTTAGATGTAGCATACTACTTCTCGCTACTTAAGTGGTAAATGAGAACATTCCTACTGGCATTTTCCTCACAAATAATAATAACTATAATAAGACTCTTACCGACCCCTCCGACATTATGAACCAATATTTTATTCTGTTTTGAATTTGTATTATGAAATTGTCTCCTGTCCTTAATAACAAATTCCCTAAAGGTATTTTAAAAAGAAAACCTTAAATTGCTACATTTATTTATCAATTTCAGAATATCTTTGTGCTCCAAAATCCACATATTCACATGTGTATGTATTTCATAGTTCCATAGTACTCTGTCCATTTGTGAAATTCTCTATGAATGTTTTTTTATAGTGATAAAGATAATAAGATGTCCGAACTAGGAGAAACCTTTGAAGTCATTTTATCTAACCCCCTCATTTTATATGTGAGGGAACCGAAGTATTAAGGTAAAGTTACCTGCCCAAGGTTAACCAGTGAGATAGAAGCAAACCTGAAACTTTAGAAAACTCACCTCCTTGTGCAATATTTTTTCCATCCTGCCATATCTAATTGAAAAGGTTTAACAGTTTTTATTGGATCAGTTCATTGGACGGGAAAGATTGAATAGGCTCTCAGAAAGACAGTATATTTCCATATGAGGCAAATTTGAATTCATTTTCCTGTGTCCCAGGCAGAATCCTAATAGTGAATGAATGAACAGTTAAATCATTTATTAAATACTTACTATTTGCAAAGCAGTGTGCTAAAGATGGAGGATACAGTTAGAAGAACAACTCTATCCCTATTCTCAAGGAGCCTGCCTCCATTTATTAGGGAAGAGGTGTACTTGTTTGTTAGGATATGTAGATATGTTGTTTGCATTTAAACCAAAAGAAAATGGTATTTGAGTGCACCTTTAAGACCCGCAGGTAAGAACTAGCCTGTTTTTAGGTAGCAGTCCTACTTCAAACGTAGAATGTCCCCATTGTTTTCTAGTAGATTTTGTTTGTTTACTGTACTGTCACATATATAAATGTTTTTGTGGTTAAGTATAACTACTTATTAATCCAAGTTAAATTGTTTGAATATGTTGTTTTGTTTTATAGAACAGAACAGTATTTTGGAAGTCCAAGTGACATGGCTTCTACAGCAGAACATGTCAGAGAAAGGATGAAACTTGTTAATCTGAAAAGACAGCAGCTGAGACACCCAGAAGCTACGATCACAGAAAGCTAATAGATATCAGCTGATAACAAGACTTCAGTTTTGTAACCCGGCATGTTGTCTGCATACTTCGACATTTGACACAATTCAGTAAATGCATTTCACAGCCAAGATAAGCTTCATTTTCCCCAGTAGACGTTGCTGTCTACCTGTTAACACTCTACATCTGCCAAGACATAATTGTTTAACATGCTATGAAACCATAGACTCCCAAATACCTTTTGAGAAGGAACTATAAATATTGCACTGAAAACTTGCTCTAAAGCTTTATCCGACCTGTCAGTTGCTGAAGGAGCAGCTGATGTAAGCTTTGAATGGTGCTAATAAAAGTTCCACATGAAAAATAGTTGCTCTCTTTCCCCAGGTGATGTAGTAAATTTAGACTGTAGGTAAATGGTTATTTGTAGACAGTGGTGTCCTCATAATTTCACTTTATAATTCTTCAAAATTGATTATTTTTATTGTGCCAATCAATATACAGCCAACCTATAAGATCTTTGATATATCAGTCATTAAGAAGACATTTTTCCTATTTGTATTGATGATGTATTAAAAGCTGTTTGTGCTTAATAAAAGGCATCTTTTAAAAATCTTATTTAATTTGGTTGCTATATTCTATTTCCAAATGTGAGTGCCTTACTTGAAGGGGCATTCTTAAAACTGATAGACTTTTTTGATTTAACCTGTTTATAGTGTTGTTATTTGCATGTATTTTAGCCAAGAAAAACGTATATGTAAGCATGTACATAATAAAGAAGCATGTTTTATGATGAAAATAATTGTGAAGAACAAGCCTTCAATTTTACATCTTTAAGAAATTGTTATGAATGGAATACTCATAATTTTATTATAAAGTGTCATTTGTCTCCTTTCAAATAGATAGTTCCCAATGTTTTTATTATTTTCTTTTTCCAAATTAAAAAAAAATCCAAATAATTGACTCTTATTTGCTCCTCTTGAAAATATGTACTCTTAAAAAAAAAAGGATTACTTCAGTAGAGCACATGTCAATATTTATCCTTTACTTACATTGCAATTGCTAATAAATTGTGATTTCTCATAATAACTGAGGCAGGACAATTTCTTAAAATAGTCTAGTAATCAAAACATTCTTTTCATACCTCCTTACTGTAAAATTTATTTTCCAATAAAGTTTATAATAATGATATTAGTGCTTTTAAGGTCATATTTAATTCTAAGTGGAACAAGATTGTGTGATTTAATTTTTGGTTAATTTGTAACTGACAATTAAAAATAAACTGGAACAAGTGTAAATTTGAAATTCAACCAGGATACAGGTTCATTTAAATGAGAAATATAAATCAGATTCTTTTAACCAGTTTCCATTTAATTCAAGAAGCATTTATTAAGCACTGAGTTGTACTTTATATAATAGCCATATAAAGGGAAAAGTGAAATAGTTTCTGACCTCCAGGAGCTTATATCCTATCAAGACTGTGTGGCATGCACAAATAACTCTAGAAATATGAATGTGTGAGTAGGTAGGATTTCAATTTGGGGGTGGATTAACAAGAATTTCTTCCTGTATACCTTCAATCAAAACAATGTGATTGAAAGTGTTGTGTGTGTGTGTGTGTGTGTGTGTGTGTGTGTGTGTGTGTGTGTGTGTGTGTGTGTGTGTATGGAGAGAGAGAGAGAAAGTATGGGGCATGTAATGATGTTGGAAAGCAGTGTATTTTGGTAGAATGTAGGAAGGAGTTAAGGCGAGTTAAGACTAGAAAGATAGGGTGATGTCATATTAAGGGCTTTGGCAAAACAAAGAGATTTAATTTTGCCTTGTAGAGGGGCCATTGAAGAGAGCCTGTTTCAGGCAATAGGGATCACACCTTATATTTTTAGAGGGTCTTATGCTTTGCATAGAGTGTCAGGCTTTGGTCTTTACAATCTTCACACTGTTACTTAAATTTTAAAAAATGACATTTGCCTTAAAATGATTTTGCCTTTGGGGTGGTTCGTGTTGCAGGGCTACCTTCTAGGTGAAGCCACTTAATAAAAGATTTTTGGTACTTATATGACTGGGTCACTTTGACAGGGAAAGTGAGAGGCAGCACGGCCTAGCGTTGAGCTGGGTCCAGAAGACCTGAGTCCCAACTGAAACACTGACTGCCAACAAGTCACTTCACTGTTATGAACCTTATTCTCCACTTCAATAAAATGGGGACACTAATACTGACTACCTCACAGTTATTTCACATTGCTTACTTCTTATGCCTTTCCAGAGTTTGTCCCCATTTCACCTCATTTTAGTGACCATTTTGGTTATCTGTATTTTCCAAGTCTGTATCCCCAGTGCCTAACACAGTGCTTGCCATATGGTGACTACTTAATAAGTATTTGTTATCTAATTGATCTGGGCAGGTTTGGGACTCAGTAGGTGCATAGTTTCTGATAGATTGGCCATGCCCCAGGACTTAATCATTTAACCTTTCCCAGCGATGGAATAGCTTAACCAAATGTATAATGTTTCTGATTGTTCTAGCTTAATGTGTGTACATAGCCCTATACTTCAGATTCCGTCTGATGGACCTTTAAATTGCTCTTTTGATGCCATTACTAAGGCCCTGAACTTTTCATGGCTTTACATTCTCTTATCATTCGGTGTATAATAAATATATTTATTTTCACTAGAGAAGTTGGCCACCAACCCTGGAAATAAAAACCTGTAAACAACTTTTTTTTTTATCTTAGTACAGAAGAAAATTGGGGCCTCATGTATAAATAGTATTGCAGTTTAATCTGTGAAAATTCTGTAACATCTTAACCATTTGAACACTTCCATCTGCATCTTTCAGCAAAAACTACATTAAAACTAAGTTGTCCATAAATTTGTCCAGAATTTCATTACAGATCTAAGCTGAGGGAAAAATTTATCAGAAAAAAAGGAAAATTTGGAAAATGCATGTATTTTTAAAAAGGTAAACTATGGTTAAATCTCAAAAGTTTACCAAAAGTCACAAGCCTACTGGATGCAGTTTGACACTGATATTTTAATGTCCAAAAGACTTGACTTGAATTAGTCGATTTTTGCCTTATAATGGGAATTTGATGATAGCAAATGTTTTCTGATTCCACATTCCTTTTTTAGCTTCTTCAGCAGCTTAATACATAGGAGATGGTAAATGGAAAGCATAAACATTTGGGCCAAATTAATTTTAAAATGCCTTTATTGTGTAGACTCTTCATGAGATTTGGCCACTTACATCACATCTGGATTTCACCCAAATTCATCAGCATCACGTAAAAGAAAGTCAGCATCAGGTTGATGAGGTACTAGAATGTAGCCAGTCATCCATAGTGATGTGGCAGAGGAAACAGGCTTCCTGTTAAGGAATATCACACAAATGTATCAAATATGTGACATTTTAATATGTTCATTTCTGGGTTCATTTTTTGGAAGGACAGTGGCAGACTGAAGCAAATCCAAAGGAAGCAGCTGCTTAGCCTACTGTCCCAGGTGGTACTTAATTCCCCAGCACAAGAGGTCTCCAAGTCAAAGCTGAATTAACATTTGTCAGAATGTAGTAAGGATTTGTGTTTCAGGTAGAAATTTGAGCCAGATCTTTGAGGTCCCTTCCAACTCTGATCACATTATTATTTTGTGATGAAGTAATTGGCTAGCCAGACTGAAGGAGAATATCTATTTTACCTTCAACAGACTCATTCTTTTCCAAAATACACATAAAAAAAAAAGAAACATTTAGATGGTCACACAGCTGAATAGCTGTGCACAGGTAGCTGATCTGTGCACAAGCAGAAGCAAATTTTAAGCAGGGGTTACTTAATACATCATTGATGGCTTGTGGCAGGAGGGATCAGTGTTAATATTTTTATAAATGGTCTCTGACAAAACAACATGCTCACATCTTTAGCAGAAAGGGTTTGGTCAGCTCCTCAGAATAGAATAAGAATTTAAACTAGATAAGAGGATGAAAGCTAATGGGATGAAAGTGAATACACTACTTCAGTAGAGTCCAATACAGAGTAATGTCCTTAGGGAGGGATAGACTTGTATAGGTATTACTATGTACAAGTTCATTGTAGTTATGAAACTGGATGAGTCAGCAATACTGATCTATTAAGCTGGGGAAAGATTGGGAAACATGATCTTCTTAGATATATGCTAGTAAGACACTAAGAAAAGCAGTATACTCAATCGGAGAATACTTGGAGAAATTTAAAAGAAAGCCAAAAATATGGAATATAGGCCTATTGAGTTCAAAATAAATTATTTACCATCACATTTAATATGAGGTCACTTGGTCACTTGTCTTCCAAACAGTAGCATTTAGACTAATATGGAGATGAAGAAGGCTTCCTAGGGATATTCCTTAGGAATCATCAGGAACTGATTCTAGGTTTTAATACATCTCATTGTCAGAAAATTCCTCCTTAGATCTAATCTAGTTCCATGACAAGGACATTTTTCCTCTCAAGAGATGATAAACAGATAACTGCCCATCTCATCTCTTACTGCCCACAATGTACTCTGTGCGCCAGCCAAACAGCACTACCCTTGACTCCATGCCTTTGCTTATGTGATTCCTGCTCTTGGAATGCCCTTCTCAACTCTGCTTTCAAATTCCAAAAGCCCAATTCAAATGTCAATTCTTACATGAAACTTTCCCCAGCCTTGCAGTTGCCATTACCCTTCCATCTTCCTCCACCTCTCCCCACCTCCCACAAAATACTTTTGCATTACAATTCTCTGATGCACTCATGTGATATTGCATGTAATAGTTGTCTGTTTCCCATCCTACTAGACTGTGAGCTCCAACGTGAGGGCAGGGACCTTGTCTGATCTAAACTTTGTACTCCTTTCGTACCCAAAATGGTAGGATCTTAATAAATGTTTCTTGACTATTCTAAATCCTCAAGTTCCTTAGAGTCTATGATTAAAATCGGGCACTCTGCTTTTTGTGTTTGTGAAGTAGGAGTAATATAGGTACTTTAATACTATATTCATTTTAATAGTATTTTTCTTTGGAATTGAAGGTAAAGGAAAATGTTTCCCAGCTTTATTTTTTCCCTTATGAATATGAGGCAAAATGATGCACTGGAAAGAACATACTTAAAATAAAAAGACCTAGATTTGAACCTGGTTTCTGTCACTATGAACTTGGGGAAGTCATTTCTTCTGAGTCCCAGTTTACTCACTGTGAAATGAAGGAATTGATTTATGGTCCCTGAAGTCCCTCTCAACTCTTAAGAGTCAGTCTGTTTCTCAGCTGAATTTTTATGTGAATCTCTAAGCTAAAAACATTTTTTCATAATTTGCAACTGGTGTGCATTTAGTAAAGGTAGGAATGGGGTTAAAAAATATCCTTTTTCTTGGTCATTATGAAACAGAAAACTAAGAAATGAATAGTCAACTTATATCCAATTAATGTCCTTAGAAAACATTTTTGTGGATCTTGTCATTTTCTAAATTGCTTTGCTGGATAGAATTTAATAATTATATTGCCACTAATTAAATGAGATCAATAAATTATCTTGCCAGAGGTACACTTTAGTCATCATTGCATTGAAGTTCCCTACTGGTATTTTAATAGGAAAAATGGGCATGGTATGGACCAATTTTGTGGTTCACATTTCAATAACAGGATGGGTGGGGTTAGGGTAGAAATGGCTTTACTCATAGTTGGAGAAGGCAGCTGGTATGATTTGAGTGATGTCAAAAAAGCCTGCCTACCCAAAATATCATCCAGACCAGCCATTAGGTCTGAAATTTCCAACCTTCTGTCACTTCTTAAGAATTAAGGCATTGCTATCCCAGCCTGGCACCATATTAGTTAGCTGACACTTAAATAGCAGTAACCTAACCTGACCAGCTCATTTCTACCTATTGTCATTTAGCCCAGAATGATATATTTTGATGGGGAAAGGAGGTGAGTGTGAAGTTGGGGTCAAGCACTAACTATAAGACAGTACTCCTAGCTTCACCTGAGGACACTGATTTCCTGGAAGATGAGAGAGACATGTCTTTAAAAGATCAAAGGAATGTTAAGGAAAAAATGGAGACAGAAATGTCACATGCTTCACAATACTGTCTATGAGTAAGACTGAAGGTAAATGCATTTTTGTTATAAATTTCACTCTTGAGAATACTCTCTTCTTTCACTGCCCCACCCAGCTCCAGTTGTTGAAATCATTCTAGTAACTCTCTCCAACTGTGCTCTAGCTTTCCCACCTGCTCAGTTACTTAGCACTTTTAAGCATATCACTATAAAACTGCAACCAAATTCTATGTATGTTTCTAACACTTGTGTTCATGGATATTTATATTCATTTCATCCCCTCTCTCTTTTCTTCTAGTCCTTGAAACATGAGATTTGTAAGAATTCTTTCACGACCAGAAAAAGTTGATTTCCTCCTGTTCAGTGGATGAGGAAACTCCTGTGTCATCAGGTTCTAAGACTTTAAAGGCTAGAGTTGGTTAAAATAAAGTTAGGAATATCTAAAGTAGAGAAGTTCTACTGTACCATGAATTAGGAGATGTAGCCTTAGTGTCATCGCCAAGGCTTTAGAATTGTCAAAACTGAGGAACTAAAATTCCCCATGTTGTGCTTGGGGGAGGGTGGTGACAACTGTATAAAAGGACTAAGAATCCAGAGAGTCTGAGCATTTCAAGAGCCATTTCAAATTAATAATACTCTATGCTAGCACATGGAGGAGTCAAAATGCCACCTCACACTAAAAGCCTGATGCATCGGGAAGCTGTTTTTCTATTCTGCAAGAAGTCACCTCATCAACTTCATTTCATGAATGTGGAGAACTCAGAGAAAGGTTCCTTGTTCCTTTAGTTAGACCTAGAATCCAGAGAAGAGGCATGGATAGGCATTCCAGTGATGAAAGGGAGAAGGCATCGAATAGAAAAGTAGCTGGGACCAAGTGGAAAAGGAGTGAGCAATCAGGAAGAAAGCTATCTTTGCAAGCATTGTTTATTTTTAAACTTGTATTTTTCTGGAATGAGACGATCAGGGAAATTACCTGATGAATTTTAGAAAACAGCATTTCTAATGGCACATTGGCTTTTGTTTCAATCTACTGAGGAAGATTTGATTAGCTTAGGTTATTGTGAGTGGTGGATAGTCCTTTGTGCTGGGCTCAGGAAAAAGGATCAGCTGCTGAACCCAAGATGAGACCTCTCTGTGGCAGATCAATGTAGCATGGGGGAATCTCTCTACCAAGTTTGACTTCCCTTTGGTATATATGTCTACACGTCAACAGATCTTTGATTTCATCAATGTAGGTACTCCCACAATGGTGCATATCAAAATCTACCATGTATGATTCTCATCTTTGTCTTTCCATAAGTCTGCAACAGGGGGGTACATCCAACATGGTAGGTAGGAACCTTCCTATGGAGCTTTTCATATTGCATCTATATCAAAGGGACATGTGTCATAGCTCAGTCTCTCTATGAGACTGAGTCACTTCATTTTTCCTGGATTCTCATTTTTTGATGACATACTTTATAACAATCCTACATAATTGTTCCTGATGTAATACAGCCTATTCATGCCTATCATGTACCTCTCTCCATTTGTCCTTTGTATTTAATTTCAAATCTTTAGAGGCTGTGATAGTCTACGCTTTGTATCCATACATTACCACCAGATAATGATGTAGTCCGTGAGTCAAGTCAATAAACTTTCATTCTATAAACATTTCTTAAGTACTTACCATATGTTAGGCACTGTGCTAAGTGATAGGGATACAAAGGAAGGCAAAAACCAGTCCCTGCTCTCAATGAACTCACAGTCCAACAGGGGAGATGCTGTGTGAATAGCTATGTATAAACAAGCTATATATAGGACAAATTGCCAATAATCAAAAGAGGGAGGACTCTAGTATTAAGGGGGATTAGGAAAGATTTTCTGTAGAAGGTGAAATTTGAGCTAGGAAGGAAACCAAGAAGGCAGAATAGAATGGTAGACTTAAAGCTAGGAAGACCCGAGTTCAAGTCCTGTTGTTTTAGATGTTTACCAGCTATGTGGCCCTGGCTAAGTCACTTGAACTGTTTTAGCCTAAATTTTCTCATTTGTAAAATGGGGATAGTATTAATAGCACCTACTTCACATTAATAAACGTAAAGTGCTTTGTAAACCTTAAATTTATAGACAGAAAGATAAACACACAAACATATATATATATCACCTTTACATATAAAAACTATATGCATTTATATGAACCTTAAAGAGCTATATAAATCTTAGCAATTATTATTACCAGACAACTACTATTGTTTGCTTTAACTATTTTCAGAAGAAAAACAAGTGGATGAAAAATCCATATGCTAACATGGAGCTAAAATACAGCTTAACTATTATGACATATATTTTGGATGCTATGAATGTAAAAGATGGATTAAAAAATTGAGTTGAAGGAGTGTGATATGTATTGCCTTTTTGAAAATGCACTTCCTTTTAGGACTCCCAGTTTCTCTCTGAAATAAAAACTCATCTTTTAACACTTTAAACACCCTACGTGATTCATTTTTTTTTGTTGTTGAATACTAGAAGTCCCATGAGGATGATAACTAACATTTATATACTGCTTATTATGTGCCAGGCACTGAGCTAAGCATTTGCAATTATATCTCTTTGATCTTCACAACAAATCTTCTATGTGGCTTTTAAAGACCTTCATAACCTGATTTCTTTCTGCCTTTCTAGTGTTCTTACAACTTACTCTGGGGCATCTAGGTGGTGCAGTGGATAGAGCACCAGTGCAGGAGTCTGAGTTCAAATCTCAGCTCAGACACTTGATACTCACTAGATGTGTGACCTTGGGCAAGTCACTTAACCCCAATTGCCTCATCCTGGGTCATCTCCAGTCATCCTGATGAATATCTGGTGACTGGATTCAGATGGCTCTGGAGGAGAAGTGAGGCTGGTGACCTGCACAGCCTTCCCTCACTCAGCAGTCAAATGCAAGTCATGTCATCATTTCTCTGATGGCATGGTCTTCTTCGGCAATGAAGGATGAAAACACACACAAACAACTTACTCCCGTTCAAGTACTCTATGGTGACAAAGACCTTCACATTATCCTTCACTCAAAACACTTCCACCTCTCAGTTCAGTTTTCATTGACTGCCCCCCATGCCTAGAATGCTCTCCCTCCTCACTTCTGGTCTCTTTCAAATCTCAGCTAGCATTCACCTTCTGAAGAAACCTTTCCCATGTCACCTTTAATGCTAATGACAATAGTAGGCACTTAATAAATGCTTTTTGACTACCACTGCTGTTGTTCATTTTTTCAGCCATGTCTGACTCCTCATGACCCCATTTGGGGTTTTCTTGGCAAAGTATTGGCATGGTTTACCATTTCTCTAGCTCATTTTACAGATGAGGAAACTGAGGCAAATAGGCTGAAGTGACTTGACCCAGGTCACACAGCTAGTAAATAACTGAGGCCAGATTTGAACTCAAGAAGATGAGTCTTCCTGACTCCAAGTCTGCCATTCTATCCACTGTCCCAACTAGCTACCCATACTACTTTCATTCTTATATATTCAATGTTCTGTGGACCACTGCACAGGTGGATAAATGATTGTTTTTTTTTAATTGAATGAAAGCTCATATTCTGTACCCTTTGAAGGATTCTTCAGTACAACTCTGCAGTTGACAGAACAGGGATGAAATATACACTGCCTGTTCCTACATGGTTTTAATTTCTGAAGCCCTGCCCTATCTGAATTCTCTTTGAGATGCTTGGAAGGGACAGGGGTGTGTGTGTGTGTGTTCACCCTTTGTTGCTGATGAAGACCATGCCATCAGAGAAATAATGACATGACTTGCACTTGACTTTGTTTTGAGTGAGGAAGGGCTGTGCACGTCACCAGCCTCACTTCTCTTCCAGAACCATCTGAATCCAGTGACCAGATATTCTTTAGGATGACTGGACATGACCCAGGATGAGGCAATTGGGGTAAAGTGACTTGCCCAAGGTCACATAGCTAGTGAGTTTCAAGTGTCTGAGCTGAGATTTGAACTCAGACTCCTGCACTGGTGCTCTATCCACTGCACCATCTAGCTGCCCCAAGGGACAGGGGAAGATCATCATAAATATGCAGATTCTGCTCAACCCTTCATTTCAGTATTCACCCCATATATGGAATAGGAAGGAACCTTAAATCAAATACCAAAGTTTTAGCATAGTTAAAACAGCAAGTTAAATAAAAGGGAAGATCAAGAAGTGGAATTATTCTCAGCCTCTCATACACAAATGGGTACAATTTCCTACATGTTCACATGCTGGTTAAGAAGAGAAAAGCTCCTCCATAAAACTCACAAGGTGGTGATGGTGAAGAAATTATCTGTCTTGTTGTTGTTGTTGGGTTTGTCCTTTGTTCTCGAAGAGGACCATGACCTTAGGGAGATGATAACATGATTTAGAGTTGACTTTGATTTAAGTGAGGGAGGGGCTGTGCAAGATCACTAGCCTCACTTTCTCCTCCTGAGCCATCTGGATATTCATCAGGACCAGATATTCATCAGGGTGACTGGAGATAGCCCAGGATGCAGTGGGAGACCCTGACCCTTGAAAGCTAAGGTCTTTTTTTCCGGTTCTCATTTTTGAGTGAGGTAACACCTATTCAGTAAATAGGCCTCTTTAAGAAGTGAGTCAAGGGATGACCCCTTTAATTTAAAAGGAAAAAAATCAAACTGGGAGGGAAGACCATCCTTGGATGGAAGAAAAATTCTACCATCCATTCTTTTCTTAAGCTTAATCTTGGCAGTGACTATGGAAATGTCCAGAAAGCTCTTAGAGGAAGCCGGACATAGGGATCTTTAGGATTCATGACCTGAAGAAAGTTAGAGATGCTCTTATACTCTTGATTCTTTTTGTCCTAACTCTTGCTATAGTCTTGTTTATGCCCTCTGCCTCAACCAACTTTCATGGGTGAGTTGATCTATTTTTAAAACCTTTTGCCTCAACTGCCCCCACCCCTGCCTTTTACACACTCCTCCCTATCACCACCTTGGGATACAAACACACTGAACCCTGGGAAACAGAGCCCAGGGAATAATGGCCTTCCTAGAACTTTGGGAGATATTACCTGAATGAACAGGATTTAGAAGTTCATATTCAGCTGTTACCTTTCTTCAGGACCTTAGAGAAATGATTAAATCTCAAATTCACTGAAGCTCTGAGGCTGGCTGACTGGCTTTTCCTGTCCCGTGACTGCAGGGAAATCTCAGATGTGCTTCACTTCACTCCCTAATCCCGGGCTATCTTCTTAACAACTATGACAGCAGCCTTGCTCCCTAGCTGAGCGTCTCTCCCCCTTCATGAACTGTGATCAGATCAGCTCTGTCACAAATAGGCCAGCTTTGAAAAGAAAGTGCTGAACTGAGTCCATCAATCACCAAGTCTTCGTGAATCTCTTAGAAGGTACCAGGCACTGTACTAAGCATGTACGCCAAGACAAAAGTGAGACTGTCCCTGATCTCAAGGAGTTTACATTCTACTTGGGGGAGACAACAAGCAAATAAACAGATACATCTGAGACATATGCAGAGGATAATCCCAGAGGGATGGTACTGAGGAGAGGTGGGAGGAGAGGCAGGGAAATGGTAGTCAGGCTCCAAAAAGCAATAAAGATTTTGAGGAAAAAAAATAAAAACAAATTCAAAGCTTCATTTGTAATCCTCTTTTTACTTTGAATGCTCTGTTCTACTTTGTATGTGAATATGTTCATCTTTTTAGGTTTTTACTAAGTTTTTAAAAATTTAAAAGTTCAATTAATTAATTAACTCAATCAAATTATTTATTAAAAATTAAGTTAAAATTAATTAAAATTAAAAAATCAACTCTGTGTCATTATTCTTGGAAGGGGTATGTTTATTATTAATTATTACACTATTACCAACATTATAATAATTATTAATTATTACACTATTCCTGTAATATATCCCAACCAAAGAATCCCTCTTTCGCTAAAACTCTGTTATATGGGTGACACTTTCCCTCCCTTGGTCCCACTTCTCCTCCATTAGAATGTAATCTACTGGAGGTTAAGAACTGTCTTTGCTTTTAACATTTGTTTTCCCTAATACCTTAATCACTGAATGGGTGTTGCCTGGGTCGAACTAAGACCAGTGAAAAAAGTTTAAAAAGACCAAGATCTCCCCTTGCATCCAGGGCCACGCCAGTTGCCCAGGTCTAAATCTGGCCCCTGGACTCAGATAGCTCCGGAAGAGAAAGTGAGGCTGGTGACTTTGCACAGCCCTGCCTCAGTTAAATTCAATTCACTTGCAAGTCTTGGCGTCACCTTCCTGATGTTACGGTACTCTTCTTGAATTAAGGACAAAGAACAATAACAACGGCACGTAGCGAACACTTAATATTTTTATTTATTTATTAATATATTAATTCACTCTTTTTTTTTAGTTAACTATGGGTTAAACTTTTTTTTTTTTTGAGACGTAGTAAGAGAAAAATAATGGTGAAGCAAAAGGCAAGTTAGTTTACTGTAGCTTTACTTTTCCACTCTTGCTGGAACGTAGGAAAACAGGCTGTGTGGTGACAGCCCAAACAGATCTATTAGGTTCTACTGGAGAGGTCCTATTTGTCTATTTCTCTTTCCAACCCAGGCAGGTATTCTGATTACAGCAATTATGGTGTAGTACTTTGCTGATCTATTTCCTTGTACTCAAAATTCTTCTGCTAAGGGTGCTTAACACGGTGCTCTGAACAGAACAGACACTCTATAAATGTCTCTCCAGTCCATTTTAATTAGTTTTGTAAAGGAGAGGAATATTTGGATAAGTTCCCTATTTGTCCTTAAGAAGACTTGGTCACTAGGCAGCTAGGGTGCAGTGGAGAGAATGCCAGCCCTGAGTTCAAATTTGACTTCAACAACTTAATAGCTGCGTGAACTGCGACAAGTTGCTTAACCCTGATTGCCTCAAAAATAAATGAAGATTTACTCACCATCAGGTGAAGGTCAACCTCAGACTTAGTATTAGGAGATTCATTTCTAGTCCTGGTTAAACAGCAGATTGTCTGAAGGATATGTAAGGTAAATTTGAGATCTTTGTGACTTGATTGTCCCAACTGTGCAATCCACATAACCAAGTTTTAGCCAAAGAGAGATACTTTGGTTGGGATATATTGCAGGAATAAAGAGAGGGAGTATAGGGGAATTAACACACTCCTTCCAATAGTAATGACAGAGTTGATCTTTTAATTTTTTAAAAGAACTTAATAAACACTTAATAATAGCTAGCACTTTGAGATTCAAACAATTTCATTACAATAACCCCATGACATAGATAATAATACTAGCTAACATCTATCTAGTGCTTGCTATGTGCCAGGCACCGTGCTATGATCACTCTACAAATGACCTCTCATTTTGACCCTCACAACAACCCTTGCAGATTGGTGCTATTATTATCCTGATTTTCCAGATAAAGAAACTGAGGTAAACAGAAGTTAAGTGACTTGTCGGGAGTCCCACAGCTAGTAAGAGTCTGAATTCATATTTGAACTCAGGTTTTTCTGATTCCAGCCCCTGTGCTTTCTCACTGTACCAACTAGCTGCCTTCATATTTTTTGCTTCCATTTTTACAAATGAGGAAACTGAGGTTTAGAGACATGAAGAGACCTGACCCAGACACACCCAGCTAGAGGCAGACTTCAAACCCTCATTTTCTGATCCAAATCCAGTGTTTCCTGGGAACCATACCTGCCCCATGGAATATCTGTCGTCCCTACTTCACCACATGGCTATGAGGCTTCAATGAGGGAATGTGTGTGGAGGCACTGAAACCCTCTATAGACTATTATCATTACTATTAATAGTAATACAGCTAGAGAGGAAGAGTATTAGGGACTTTACTAGACTCTCAACAAATGTTTGTTGATGAAGTCATCTATCCTCATAGAAATATCCTCATAAAAGAGGGTTATACCACAAGCAGATGACATGAAGAGATTGGTCATAGACTCATTGTCCATTTATGGGTTTGGAATCTGGGCCAAGGAACTGGGCTTCCCAGGGCGGTGTGACATGTGTGGGGTGTGGGGTGAGAGCACTGATGCACCACTTTTGTTTCCAGGTATGATTTCCATGATTTGGTGAATTTCCCTCCTCTTATTTCCTGTTTTCCATAAAAGTCTGAGTGGATGAATATCTTTTTTTTCCCCCTGCAGGTGTTGGTAATTTTTTTATCCTTCCGGGTATTCTCAGTGGTTGCTGCCTTTCATCTGAGGCATCTGCCCTGGCTTGAGTGACAGCAGAAGAAGATAAAGAGTTTCCTGTGGCGAGGGACACACCCTCCTTAGTGGCCATACTTGTAGGGAGTCCATTGGACTTTAGTGATTATCCTCTTGAAACAAAGCTGGTGTTCTCATATCTAAACATGCAGTATTCTCAAAGCTACTCTGTAGTTACTTTATACTTTAAAAACTATCCAGAAATCCACTGAAACAGTTCTCATCATCACGCAGTTTTAGAAGTGTTGCTGGTTCAGTTGTATTCCCTGAAACACATATAACTTTGTATGGAACACGACAAAACAAAAAAAACCCTTTTTTTAACCATTTTAAAGCAGAGCCTTTAAGTATGGTCCTGGGCCTGAACACTGTATTTGTACATAAAAGCCTTTAAATTCTACTGCATGCTTCCTGAACAAAGTCTTAGGGTAAAATATTTTAAACTTGAACTTTAAAAAATGACAGAGCACTCCTTTCTGTTTCTAGCCCCTCAGTTGATAACATGACAGTTTAGGGTGTCTAATTTTATGTCTTTGGATTTCCTATTAGTATTTTATTTTCTTGGCAAATATCGTAGCTGCTGGAGGGGTGACAGCCGGCATTCAGTGTCACTGCTGGCTTCCCAAGCATGCTTGGATAGTTGCTCTCAAGGCCTCCCTAGGGATTTCTATGAGCTGGAATTTTCAACCTCAAATGAAGTTTCTTTAGCAACAGTAGGAAAAAAAAAAACTCTCTAAATTTTCCCAAACTCTTGACTAAGTTTCCAAACTTTGCACATCACTGCTCGGATCTTTTAACTCTTGTGGAAGTTTACTGTCAGGGAGCTTTGCTATGGAAAATGAAAAAGGACCTTGTTCTCTTCCTCTATTTCTCTCAGATAGCAGGCATCAAATATCATATAAAGAGAGAAAGATGATATGCTGAAGAGGGATGCAGTAAATCCATGGCTCAGACGTGTGAAGGCAAGTCATACTGAGTACTTCTTATCTGGATCATGTATGGATGGTGAAATGGGTAAAATAAATCCTGCAAATCACCTGTTTTCCATGATATTCCTTAAATTTCTAGCTTAAAATAGGTTTTGTTCTATTCAAAGCATGGCAGAATGGAAGGTAGTCTTATGGCTACCACTTGTTTTAGTCCCCCAATTACTCTGGTGGATCTGTGATCTTATCACTGTGGGTACCTATTCCAACAATTCATATTGCAACCCATCTATAGCTGACTATCCTGTGCAGTGATCATCCATGCCTTCCCACAAATTTGTTCTCCTGACATCTCACAGAGACAAGTGGAGCAGAGGCAGGTCATCAGTCATCTCTCATTTCATTATATGACCAGGTTATTCCATTTTTTAAAAAAATCCAGTCATATATTTCTCTGGATACATCCTTTATACCTTCAGTGTAAAAGGCTGCTTAATTTTAACATCAGTTCAAATCTAGAACTATGGCAAAATAAGATAATTACAATTCATCTTATTTTCGATTATCTGTGACTGTTGTAAATATGGCTTTCAAAAGAAACATGCAAATAATGTATCAAGCACGGTATGAGTCTCAATCATCATGTCACTTTAGGGCAAAATTTGCTAGAAATTATATTAAATAGCAACCTCAAAGCTATAATCCTTGGAATTGACCAAATGTACTTTAAACCTGGCAATGTTTTCTTTCTATCATCTGTAGGTGGGTGTTGAGCTAAATTCAGGAGTTGCTGTTTGTAGCTTTTCTCTTAGAAAGTATTTTTGTGCATGGCCAGAGTATCAGTGAAAAACTGGAGGAAATATACAGTTACAAGTATTTCATTGTTCATTCATTCATTGATTTGTTCTTTGACACTAGCAAACATTTGTTAAATTCACTACATTCAAAGCACTGTTTTATGTTCTATCGGACTTACACAGTCAGATCAATCAAATATTTGCTGAACTAGGACCTATTATGGGGACAGAAGAATATTGGTAGTAAAAAGATGGTTCTATGAGTAATGGGACATCATAATCTCTTAAAAAAAAATCAAAATTTCAGTTGCCCCAAAGGTTTTGGAGAATACTTTCATCAAGAAATCTTCACAATGAAAAAAATATCGCTGGGGCAAATGGAGTCCAAGCATCCTGGTTGACCTGCTGAAAACTGAAGAGGAATGTTCCAAAAGAAAAATGTGAAAGTAAATCACTAAGAGTCTCATTTTAGATGAGTTGAATAGCACAATTTTCTCCAGAAAAAAAAAACAACTTAAAAACATATAAACTGTGAGTCCCATGAAAATGGTGGACCATAGATAAAATTTGAAGTAATATATGAAATCAATATAAAATACTATTACTATCCACCTATTTCTATAGTTGTGACAGAAATAAAACTTGCAATTGTTGTCTAATGCTATTGAATAATTATTGTCATTCAGTCATTCCAGGTATGTCCAACTCTTTGTGACCCCATTTGGGGTTTTCTTGGCAAAGAGACTGGAGTGGTTTGCCATTTCCTTCTCCAGCTCATTTTACAGATGAGAAAACTGAGGCAAACAGGGTTAAGTGACTTGCCCAGGGTCACACAGCTAGTAACTTCTGAGGCCACATTTGAACTCAGGTCTTTCTGACTCAGGGCCCAGAGCTCTAATCGCTGCCACCACCTAACTGCCTTGTGAATAAGACAAGACTGTTTAGTTAATTATGCCAATATGAGGCACAGTCTATAACATCATTCGACACCTACTAAGTGCTCATACAATCAATAACAAGAAAAATATTTCTTGTCCTCAAAGTATTCACAATCTAATAGGGAAAGACAATACACAAAAGGAGACTGGAAAACAGTTGTGGTGGCAGGGAAGGAGGAGAGATGTGGGGGCCTCATGTTCCCTGGAGTTGAAACTAAGCAGAACAGTAGAGAGAGCAAAGGTCCAACTTCTGACCCTATAAAGGAAGAGCCTAGCAGGGATTTAATCCTCCACCTTCTAGCCAGAAGGGAGAGGAGGCTAAGGGAGGTGGTATCAGTCAAGGCTTGAGTTAGCAACCTGCTGATGAGGTTAGAGCTTAACCTAAGAGGGATGTCTTGTTCCAGGGAGTTAGAACCATGCAGGGCAGCAGATGCAGAGTGAAATGTAGGATATCAGAGAAGAAATCAGTGAAGACTGTAGTAGACTTGGAAGGATTTATAGTTGAGCTGGATCTTGAAAAAGAGGGAGAAGTTCAAGTAAACAGAAAACCCATTATTCCACATCTGGAGGAGGAGTGGGTGTAATAAAAGTTAAAGATCTTCCCCACCATTAATAGGCCTCAGGTGGAATTCATTAAGGGAAGTTCGATTAAGGGAGGCTTGTTTTGTAGGAAGGCCCACACCTTTTGTTAATTTCTAATGACCCCTCCGCCTGTGAAAAGTGTATATATACTGTAGGGTGAGGTTTTTGCTTTGAGGTTTACTCTTTGGAAGAATGTTCATGTGCCAGATGAGAATCCAGGTAGATGTTAAGGAGTTGAGATGTTGGTGTTCTCTCTCTGGTAACTATGTATGGTCAGACAGTTGGATCTGTCTGTTGATCTGTGATGTCTGCATTGCTTATGGTCAGACAGTTAGAAGCCCTGTCTGTTGGTCTTTATTTCTCTGCTTGCATTTTCTCTGTTGGTGTATGTCATGACTCCTTTTAAGTTGCTTTCCTTAGAAAAGCAGATCTAAGAACCTGTCCTAACAGGCCATTCTGGATGTGCCACGGTGTTTGCTGCTACAGTGGGGCAGGAATGAGCTAACATGTGAGGTGGAGAGTGAAGAGCCCATCTTAACATTAGGAAAGGGGACAAGTTGGGAGGGAACAGTAAAGGAAGTTAAGATGACTCACATCATTCAGTTTGTCCAATTCTTTGTAACCCTGTGGATCAAAATGTCCATGGGGTTTTCTTTTTCCAGAAGATTAGGCAAACAGAGGTTAAATGATTTACCCAAGGTCACAAAGCTCATAAGTATCTGGGACTGGATTTGAATTCTGTTCTTCCTGACTCTCTATCGGCTGAGCCACCTGGCTGCCCTGTGGAGGGCTTTGAAACCCAAGCAGAGAAGTCGAGACCTGAGGTGGTAGGGAACAGGCAGCCAATGTCATTTTTTGATTTTAGAGCAACTGGCGCTTTGAACTTTTAGTCTGGCAAAAATGGATTCATTCTGATTTGTTTGTTGTTTATGCTAACTGATAAGAACTTACTGATTTTAAAGCTAGAATGGGCTTTTAGAGTCATCTAATTTTATAGAAATCATTTAATTTTTATAGAAGAAGAAAATGAGGCCCAGAGAAATCAAATGTCTTCCTTAAGCACACAAGTTTGAAGTGAAAGAAGAAAAAGAAACAGGAGGAAGAGCAGAAGGAAAAAGGAGGAAGATATTAAATAATAAATGATACAGTCGAATAAACTGTTTTTGAACTTTTTATTTAAATCATGTTAAAAAAAGTGAGTTGAGTGATGATGATGATGGTGTTAATAATTCACATTTTTACTTCTTTTAAGTTTGGGAAATACTTTACATTATCTCTTTTGATTTTCACTACCCTTTTGTAAGGTAAATGCCATCACTATCCTCGTTTTACAAAGAGAGTTTCAGTGACTTGCACTACTCACTACAGAGAGTAAATGGAAAGAAAGGTTTATAAAGCATTTTATATATATTATCTCTTTTTATCTTCACAACTTCTCTGGAAGGTAGGTGCTATTATTATACTCATTTTACAGATGAGAAAACTGAGGCAATAGGTTAAGTGACTTGTCCAGGGTCACACAGCTAATAAGTGTTTGAGGTCTGATTTGAACTCATGTCTTCCTGATTCCAGTCCATGGCTCCATTCATTGTACTGCCTACATGAATAACTCTTATCAAAGATTCCAAACCCCACTCCCAGTAATTAAATAAGTGGTTCTCATAGGGGACACAAGAAAAATGTGTGGCTTTTTACCCATACCCATAGGTCTTAAGAATATTGGGGCAAAGTATTTTCGTACGATTTGCTGTCTCTCTTTTGTTAAATATGTACAGTTTTACTCTGTAGATTCTGGTTATATCTTTTTGGATCCCTTTGGAGAACATTTCATTAATGTTCAGCTAGCATGGACTTAGCTGTTTTCCAGGGAGATAAACAGAAGGGACATAATAACCTCTGCAAGATCCTCTATAAACTTCAAAGGACATTAGAATGTCTGTAATTTATTATTATTTTTTTGTTGGTCATGGTAGATGGAGTACAAACAGATCATTATTCAAAAGCTTTTTAGTACCACTTTTTCTCCAGTCCTTGTAATACAGATTTGGTTAGTGTGCTATCTTTTATCCTAGCATTATTTCAAATCACTTAACCAGAGTAAAATAATACAGTTTGGGATCAGATATTTATACAACTGAAGAACAATAGATGGGACTTCTCCATAAGCTGGAAAAGCTGCATGGATGTGTGATCATTTAGGCATCTGCAGAGGGAAAATTGTCCAGTTCCCTAAACATCTAGAGAGGAAAAGTCTAATTTAAGTGGATGGAGGGGGACAAAATACGGAGCTAGGCTAGGGTGAATCTTTGCAGTGGAACGTTAGCCAGAACTGGTTTCAAGGCTGGGCTTTGCCTTTTGTTAGCTGTGAGGGTAGATGAGTCACTTGACCTCGGTAAGCTTTGTTTCCTCATCTGTAAAAGAGAGATAATAATATTTACCCTCCTTGCCTTGTGGGGCACGTGAGATACTGAAAGATTTCTAAGCTGAGAGCTCGGATTTCAAAGTGAGCCAAGGACAAACACAGCATGGAGATCTTATATTTTTAAAAGATGCAAGACATATGGAGTGAAATGAGCAAAACTGTAACAAGTTTGTACTAGAGCAGTAGTTTTGTAAAAACGACAATTTTGAAAAACTTAAGAACCCTGATCAATAAAATTATCTATCTTGATTTCAGAGGACTGATAAAGATGAATGCTGTCTATCTCATGGAAGAAAGATAATATACAAACTGGGAAAGTGTTGGAGATGACCAACGTGGGAATTTGTTTTACTTGAATGTGTTTATGGGATACTCTTCCTTCCCTCTTTCCTTCCCTCTTTCCTTCCCTTTTTCCCTCCTTCCTTCCTTCCTTCTTCCCCTTCCCTTTCTTTCTCTTTCTTTTTTCTGTTCTTTTCTTTTCAAAAGTAGGAGACAAAAATGATTGCTTGATAATTTAAAAAATAATAAAATTTAAAAGGAAAACAAAAAAGAAACATACTACTTAAATCCCATGTATTACTGCAAAAACTAAATAAATATGAATGGCACAAGAATCTACCTACGTCAACATCATTTTCTTCATTCAAAAGGTAAAAACGCTGACATTTTTAGAAGGAAAGTCCTCCAGAGTGGGATGGCTCAGGCTCCAGTGGCTGAGTTAGTAGATAATTTGATGACTGTATTTCATGCTTAAACAGATTCCCTCCTAATTTTCTGACATTTAACTTCTGGCATTAATCCTTCAGTTTCTTTTTTTCCCTCCATCTTTTCTTTCTGCTCAAATCTGAGCTCCAAGCATTCCATCGTGTACTCCACACCCTTACAAAATCATACATCTTATCCATGGCCTTGTGGACACAACCATTCTTTTCTTCCCCTGTGGTTCTTACAGCCTGCTGCCAAATACCCATTACATTATGGAGGGCCTCTCTGCAGCACCTCAAGGAACCTGACCTAACCTGTGGATGAAAGTATATGGTGTGTGTGTGGTGTGTGTGGTGTGTGGTGTGTGGTGTGTGGTGTGTGTGTGTGTGTGTGTGTGTGTGTGTGTGTGTGTGTGTGTGTGTGTGTAAGCCATTGTTTGCAGTTCTTGTTGGCATTCACCCCAGAAGTTTAAGTATTACTACTTTGGGATTTTGTGGCTTTTGATGTCAGTACTCTGTGACAGACTTGTTAACTCAGTCTTTTCCTAAGCCAAGCAAGCTCAACATTTTTTGCTCTCATTCTCTCAAACGGTCCAAGTATTTGTTCAGTCAGTTTCGCTGAAGGAGCCAGCCTTCCAACCTTCTGGTCAAGCTGACCCTCTTGCAAGCACTCTTTTCCTGGAATGAAATATTCACATTTATAATCTTTTCCCACATCTTGGCGCCCCTCCGAGTCAACCTGTTTATCAATTTGGCAGGTCTGGAGCCTGTTCTCCTCAGCCCCGGCCACCTGCCCCTCCCTCTGGTCATGACGTCATGTAAACTTCCTGGAGCTTGATGACTGGGTTCCAGGAGAGGTTTTCATCTACTCTAGAGGCAACACACTGGCCTAGAATGTGGGAGAAAGACGCCAGGCATGGCCGGATAATTGCTGAACAGCTGTGCCATGCCCTTTAGAGAAACCAGAATTGCTGAATAGAAAGGTGTGTGTGTATATACACTGTTTTTTTCCTTTTTCTTTTTACTTAAGTACATGACTATGTCCATAGCAGAATAAGATAGCTGTACTGACTTAAACATGCCCAGCAGCAACACCAAAATTAAAAATGCTTCTACAGTGAGCTGAGGTGTTTTGACGTGAAGAATCAGGCAGATCCCACTTAAGCCTGTCTCTTTACAGCTGTAGACTCTTACTCTTACTTTTCCTCCAGTTCCTTGATGCTGTTGGCAGCCTCTGAGACTCCCTCTTTCCTTTCCCCCCTCCTCTTCTCCCCTTCCCTCCCCCTCTCCCCCTTTCTCTCTTTTCCTCCTTCTCTTTTTTCTCTTTCCTTTCTCTCTCTCCCTCCCTCTCACCTCTCTTTCTTTTTCTTTGTTTCTTCTCTCTGTGTATCTCCCTCTCTCTTCTTCTCCCTCCCTCAACCTTCTCTTTCTTTTTCTCTGTCTCTTTCTTTGTGTGTCTCTCTCCTCTCTCTTTTTCTCTCTGTGTCTCTCTCATCTTCTCAGCAACCTGTGACCTTAACTTTAGTGTCACACTCAGCTGTTCTGTTGGGGGAATCCAGCAGCTGCTGCTTAATACCACAAGCAACTTGTAGCTCACTCTGAGTTTCTAGCAATAGGATTAATCTACTCATCTCGTACTATGATTTCAAGCTGTCTATGATTTCTCTGCACAGTAGGACTGGGGGTGGGGGAACTCGCTCTGAACTGCAGTGCTGAATTTTGATGTCCCCCCCCCAAAAAAACCCCAGCCATTTTCTTGTAGTAATCAAAAAACTTACAGAAAAAAGACACATTTTGGACAATAAAAGTTAGGAGATATAACAGGGAAATGATCTGTGGAAACAATATTTTGAAAGAAATGCTAAATATGAAAGGTATCTGTGGATCTGGGCTTTAAAAACAATTCCCTGTGAGATTCTTTTAAAAATAATTATTATTTGGAACAAATCTGACCATTGGATATGATTTTAGTGGTAGAGGGTGGAAGAGGAAGGGATGGTGGGTTTGGAGAGGGGTGATTGATCTACAAATATATTACTGACAGCTCTGTGCAGTAAGCAATTCAGTGGGAAAAAAATAAGTACTATAACTTTTTTTTTTAAAAAAAACAAATCTTTATGCATGTATGGAGGCCACTTGGTGACCAGTATTCGGGACAGTAGCTTTCTGGTTTTAAAGTCTATAATTATCAGTCCATACAGTTTACAGTGGACAGAACTGTATTGTTTTTTTCTATTTGCATATAGCCTTTTTCCGTTCGCTTAGCGAGTGTCAGATGATGTTCACAGAACTCAGGGCCATCCTCTACACTTCAGATAATGACAGAAAAAAAAAACCAACCCAGGCGGCTTAATGCTACCAAACTAGGGGTGTGTCAATGCTCCGTTTCTCTCTCAAGAATGATAAACTCAATGGGGCTGTCTATTTTTAACCTCCTGTTCTTTCCTTTTGGCAGACTAATCAGTGTTAGCTGAGATCTTTCCCTGAATGAATCCAAGTAACCCTGTTTGCTGCCTTCTGAAATGACTAGGAGCCATACATCTGTACAGAGGCTGCCTTAAAGAATAAACTGTGGTTCGAAAGTACCATGGCCAGCCAAGAGAGTTCTGGGGCACTGCCTTCTACAACAACAGTCAGTTCTGTCGCTGTGCAGGCTGGGGACTCCAGGATTGTCATAGCTATCTTGAAGGTAAGTTGACAGTTCTCTCACTCACTCCTTAGTTTGGGTTTGCCCAACTGCTGGGTGATATATACCTACTCAACATTCCACATGGGGCAGCAGTTTACAGTAGAGAAAAAATAATTAATGTGGCAAAGGCATCTTCCTGCTTTCTTCATTAATTAAGAGTGAACTAGCAAATTCAAGACAATTTAACAACGCATTCTTTCTTTGCATCATAAAGCAAGAGAAAGAAAGAAAGAAAGGAATGGATTTTCTGTCAGAAAACAAACAAAAAAAAGTACCTCTGCCCCAGGATTTGTTAGATTTCCAAAGGTGAACAAAAAGGGAAGGGAGCTTGTTGTCTGGACAGAAGGAAGGGGATCTGTGATTGTGCTTACAACTTTGTGGGGTCTGGTTGTAGGAGGTGGGGAGGAAGCTTAAAAATCTGAAGAATGAATTTCTTTGAGTATGAGGTGGAATAGGACGCAATTTTGTGAGAGTCCCACACCCCGACTGTACCCACCTCTGTACAGCTCTCAATCTGACAAGGTAAAGAACCTTTCCAATCCTAGTCACAATATTGAGGAAGGAAACAAAAGATCCTCAGGGGCACCACTAACTCACTGTTCTATAATGAGGGCAAGGGCTTAATCTCCAGCAAGCCCCTTCAATACTCGACAACGTAGCTTTAGGCAGAACAAGACATCTTCCATCAAAATGAAGTGACTCATCCTTTGAAAATGCCTTGCAAAGATTTCAAAGCCTAGATAATTCACAACCTAAAGATTTTACTATCTAATGGAGGGAAGAGCTGAAAACAAGCCAGTGTTTCTCAGTCAAATATAATTTTGTACCCAGATAGGTTTGATTGACTAGCTTTCCTCCTGGTCTTTTGATGCTGGACAATACATTCTATTTCACTGAACTTTGTTCTGTTTGTTATAGTAACATGCAGACTTATAGGGGAGAAACTGTAACTCACTGTAGAGAAAAAGGATTCAACATAAATGATGGAAAAGTATTTCTACCCAGGTGCATTTCCTATTGTTGGTACTATACACTTAGTCTCTGAATACACAGGACCTTGTCTCTCTCTTACCAGAGATTCTGTCTCAGGCAATAAGATAAGGTAAGCCTGATGTAAAGTAGCAAGAGTTTATAATGTGCATGTGAATTAATGATGTTTCCAGCATCCTGTAGATTCACTGCCAGATAGGGAGGTAGGCAAAGAAAAAAACATTTTAAATATTTTTGGTTGTTGCCTTTTCTCCAGCTATCCCTCTCCGGAAATATATAGCATCCTCGGAGAAGAAGGAGAATACCAATCAAGGAATATGTGCTGAGAACTCACAGCCTGATTTCTTTTAAAGAGTGGAAACTTTCCAAACTATGAAATTTTTTTTTTTCTGGAACTGTGTCTAGGTTTTTCTTGCCATAAATATTTATAGAACTGAATTGAATCGATTTGACCTTACAACCACCTTCACTTCAAAAGGATCTTTTGCTGCTGCTTTGATTATTTTTGAAAGGAGAAAACACAAATTCAGGAAACCCTGTGTAACAAAAAAAAAGGACATGTGCTTCTTAACAATCTCCAGTTTACTCATTATAATCCAGAGAAGGAATATTTCAGTTACATTATTATATCAAAATTATTATTAATTATATCACCATATAATAGATATTATTATTATTTTATATCAAATATAATTGTATATAATATTATTATATTAATTATATTCCAGAAAAAAAAAACATTTCCCCCCTCATTTTTCTTTAGAAATTCATTTGTCTGTGCCTCTGGGTTGCTGCTTTGTTCTCTCAGTTGTTGATTCTTTAAAAAGTGATTCCTTCAAGGAAACAGAATAAGGCGGTGGGGGGGAAGGTCAGGGGAAAGACTTGAGGCCCTGAACAACTGGGCAGCGTTCAAGTGGCAGATGTGATAGATGCTTCATTCTGTTTACTCAGCATATACTTATTGAGTACTTCCTAACAAATTTGGGAAAATGGTGTTTTCTTTAAGAGTAAGAGAAAAATGAGTCAGTTCAATGCCTTGTTTGCTTCATTCTCAGTCTTAGTTCAGGTTCAAAGGTAAAGATAATGGAGTATGACCTCTATTACATAGAACAAAATTTTCCCGTTATGTCCCTGTTTTTGTCTTACTTATTCAGGTGTTCTATCCCCTCTGTTTCAAAGAGCTTAGCTTGGCCAATGGCTGGGATTTGTGGTTGTATGGAAGGACTCTATGATTACTTAATACTGATTAAGGGGGAACCAACAAGGTTTATTGTATTGCATAAATTCCCATTTTATAGATGTTGACATTTCCACAGGCAGACAAAACATTCTCTCGACAGACCAGTTTTGTTCTAGAAATGAATAAGGATCAGAATAAATTTAAAGATTCTGTGGATAAGAAGTTGCATTGGGAAAAATTTGATGTGAAAAGTGAAGGAAGCAAGAAAAAAGATGAAACTGAAAATATATTCATGAGAAATTTCTTTCTGTCACATTTATTAAGTGCCTTCTGCACACTTGCTCGGGATAAAAAATAGAAGCAGGAAACCTTTCAGATGCTTAAACTCTTAGAAGAAAATTAAGATAAAAGGTGGGAATGCAAAATACAAACTGCAATCTGGGAAGGTGGCTTAGGTTAATGGCAGGGAAGTAGAGGCAGTTAGAACAGGGTGGCTAATATTTTCTGAGCTTTAGCCTTGAGCTTGAGTGTGAGTGGTAGCAAATAACAGGAGGTGAGTGGTCCAGTAGGCAGAGAAAAATATAAAGTCTTGCTCAGAGGAATCTGTTCTGAGAAAAATTTCTCAAGGGTCCTCATGAACATGGGAGTTAGGTAATACAGTGGATAGAGTGCCAGGCCTGGAGTCAGGAAGACTCCTCTTCCTGAGTTCAAATTCGGCCTCAGACACTTGTCAGCTGTATGACTTTACCCTGGCAATTCACATTTCCCTGTTTGCCTCAGTTTGCTTGTCTATAAGATGAGCTGGAGAAGAAAATGGCAAACCACTCCTATATCTTGGCCAAGAAAAACCCAAATGAAATCGCGAAGAGTCAGACATGACTGAAAATGACTAACCAACAATAGTATTCATGGAGAGAAAAGACGTGTTGTTTAGACAGTACTTTAGACAAACTACCTTCCGTCCTTACGTATGCTTAGTCTACATGCAGTGAGCACCACTTTATTATCATTAACTTGTCAAAAAAATTACTTTGCATTTTTGCTCTCCAGTTTATTCATGATTGAAATGTGTGATTGCTCAAATAGATGGTCAACCTCTTGAGGGGAGCCACTACATCTTTTGCTTCCTTTGTATCCTCTCTCCCCCATGTAGGTGTTTGTAGTCAGGAAGACTTGACCTCAGATACATTATTAGTTGTGTGATCCTAGGCAGGTCACTTAACCTCTGATTACCTCAGTTTTCTCAACTGTAAAATGGGGATAATAATTACACCGACCTCTCAGGGTTAGGATCAGGTGAGGATCAAATGAGATACACGTAAGGGCTTAGCACAGTGCCTGGAACATAGTAAGCTCTTAATAATGCTCGCTCCTTCCCTTATTATGAATTGTCCATTCACAATTAAGGGGATAATTCAAGAAGATCAAAAGAATGCTTATGAAAACCCCAATTATGTGACATGACTGACTCAACGCTGACAACATTCGGTCTGAGGAAAGCTGTCAAGCTCCTTTTTTGGGATTATGTAGACAGTTGCCTGAATTCTAAATTTGCAGCAGTTGTGTTGACCTCATGTAACTCAACTGGCACACTTTTTGCTTTTAGTAATAGATGGGATCAGCAAAAGTTGTGCATAAGTTGGATTTTAGTCAATTGAATCCTGTGTTCCACTTCTATAAAATGAGGGGATGGGACAAGATGATTTCCAATGTGTCTTCTAGCTATAAATCTATGATCCCATCTTAACTGAGCTAGGCAACATATGTGCTTAGAATACTTAGTTATGGTGAAATCTTCATCTTTTGATTTTTAGCAAGTAATGGCCATCTTCTCTCATTTTCTCTATTTGTAAGTTGGATTTTGGGGGGAGATATATTGGTTACTCTTAAATAGAAGGGTATATAGGATAATGGAAGCAATTATCTACTTTTGTGTAGGTTGGGCTACAAAATTTGCAAAATACTGTAGTATTTGATTTAAATGATTGCATCTCATTTAAATGATATGTAAATGATCATATCTCATTTGGGATTTTCAATCACCCTGGGAGGTAGGCATTACAGGTAGGATTGTCTCCAGTTTACAGATAAGAAAATTGGAAAAAGGGAGAAAAACTGGAAAACTGGAGAGAAGTTAAATGGTTTTATCATTGTCACTTAGCAATTAAAGCAGCATTTGAACCCAAGTCTCCTTAACTCCAGGCCCAGCAACATCTTTACCAGACCAGGTAATTGCTACCTAGTTGAATGTTCTTAAGTGAGCTACAACTCTTGACTTAATTCTCCCAGTTTGTAAAATAGTCAGGACAGGACTTTTAAGGTGCCTCCCAATGTTAATAATCACCAAAGCCAAAGTCAACTTTCTTAATGTCAATTCAAAAAAAGAAAGAAAGAAATGTGAGATGAGGAGGAAGAAACAGGTAGGACCTAAAAGTAACTGCTTTTGTTTTTACTAACAGAGTGGAAAATGGGTACAACTCCAGCTGGCTGAATCCTGTCCCAACCTTCTGGAAATTGGCAGCAGCCAAGATGAGACCAAGAAGCTACTTGAGGATCATGAGCTCCTCCTGGCCAAACTCAAGGTACAGAGTGGGTATGGCAGCAGACAAAGAAGAGCAGAGAACAGTGAGACTTAAACATATGGTTCCTCTAGTAACTCCTTTGACACATTCTCCTATTCCGCTTCCAAGTCATGGTGTCAGAGATCATTTTAACATGACCTCTGAAAAGGAGGCTGAGAAATGCTAAGGTTGGCTTGCTAGTAAGCTACAGGATTCAGAAAACAAGTAACATTTTCAGCCTTAATAGAAAAATGTGATAGAAAATATGGAGTTATATAACACTTTCACTGTGGAGAAATAGGTAATTATTTTCTGGTAGCTTCAGAAAAAATATTCTATCTTTTTTTCATCTTATGCATTACTGTCAGGTCACAGCAACTGCAATCCAAAACCTACAACAGACCTAAATCTATCATGGGAAACAATATCTGCTTTGCCAGGGAATTTCAGGGTTTTTATTTGTTCAAATGTTTTATAGAAAATATCTGATGATTTTTCTACCATTAGATGCAAGTGGAAAATTAATAAAGTGCAGAATAAAGTCTAGCCTGGTTCTCTAATATGTTTGTTTTTAATTTTGTTGTGATTATTTGGATAAGGATTTAAAGTAACAAGTAAAGATGGTTTGAATATTCTAAAAGTGATGGTGATGTTCAATAAATGAAAGTCTTTCTTAAAAGCAGAGAGGCCTGAATGTAGGTTTAAGAGAGCTGATGGCTCTATTTTTCCATCAGATTTCTGTTTCTGTAAATTTTGGTCTAAGAAGTTCTAGCTGTAGTAATAGTTGAAAAGAGTACTTAACTTTCCACATTCAGAAGTAAAGATGATCTGTGAATATTTGTATCTGGCATAAGACAAGAGCAAAAAAATTTTGTTATCATCCAAAGGTGGGATTAACTCAGGAAAGGATGCCTCAACTAGACCCTCCTTCCTCTCTTCCCTGAGTTCAAGTCCCTGCTTTGAGTTAGGAATATGCTTGTAATGTTTAACAACCAGCTCTCTGGAGGGAAAGACCCAACATTGATCCACAAGATACTTTTAAATTTAATCTATCTTTTAAATTTAATCCATCACTTTCTTAGGTCTAGACAACTACCAAAATAATAATAATAAATAATATTAAAATCAAACCCTGATTTGTAGCATTTTCCGTGGTGTCAATGTTCACTCTGAACAGTTAACAATTAGTACTCCCTGAATACTTCTGAAAATTTAAATCCAGAAATATCCCTTTACCATTCTGGTTTCAATGTCTCTGGTTCACAAAAAATGACTTAGGATTAATTTCATTCAGGTCACAACATTGCACTAGGGAGTATGTACTGGGCTGGTGTCATTTCATATGCAATTGTGATATAGCATTGGACTGGCTATGTTATTCACCTAATATTCCCAGCTATGTTATTGACCCAATGGAGGAGTATTCAGTGGTGCTGTTCCCCTTGCCTGTAAAATGAGGGTATTGGACTGATTTAGACAGATCAGGGCCTGACCTTAATTGATAGTGTTCAGGCATTCATGTCCTTGGACCCAATGCTGTGTCTGTGCCCACAAGCCATTAAAATGAGAGCATAACCTGAGGCTTCTCTCATTCATTCTGGTAGCATGAAGACATTTCTGGATCATAGCAATGGAGTTCCAAAGTTGAAATGTCAGAAGACACTAGACATAACCTCAGGCTGAAAGCCTCATCAGCAGGTCTTCCTCATCACCATCCCTCCTTCCCCATCTCTCTTGGTTTCCGAACTTTCCATTAGCACTTTCTCCTAGTTCCCAACCTCATTTCACTCTTCCTCTCCCTCTTTATTCCATGTCTGTTAACTGATATGTTATAGGAAAGGAGCTCTCTATCTCCTCAACATGAAAAATGTCAGAGACTCTCAGCTTAAATGATCTATAAATTCTCTTTAAACTCTAGAATTTTATGATGGGGATCCCTCTGCCAAGGGTAGGACTGTGATGACAATAAGGGGGCTGGCAAATATTTCACTTGGTTAGGCCATTACACTGATGGGAACAAGGTTATGGACATCGAAGGGAAGAAGGCCCAGGACAAGGCCTTGGCACCCACAGTTACTGGGCTTGCACTGGATCACAGTCTGTCAAAGGAGACTGAGAAGGAGCATTCAGACAGATAGAACAAGAACCAGTAAAGAGTCATGAAAACCTAGAGAGAAAATAATATCAAAGTGGAAAGAGTTATTGAAGGAAGACTTTATTAAACTTCTACTATATACCAGTTAGGTGGCACAGTAGATATAGCACTGGGCTTGAAGTCAAGAAGACTCATCTTCCTGAGTTCAAATCTGGGCTCAGGCACTTACTAACTGTGTGACTTTGGACAAGTCATTTAAATCTGTTTGACTCAGTTTTCTCATCTGCAAATTAAGGAAATGGTAAACCACTTCCATATCTCTGCCAAGAAAATGGGGTCACAAAGAGTCAGATAGAACTGAAATGACTGAACCTATAATATATGTTATATAATTGCTATGCTATATATGTTTTTTATATGTGTAAATATACAATATATAAAAATATATAAACTATATAAAACTATATTTCAGGTACAAATATTATCTCATTTGATCCTTACAACCCTAGGAGGTACCTATTATTGTCCTCATTTTACAGTTGAGGAAACTGAAGCTAATAGCTGTTAGGTAACTGGGTCAGGGTCACCCAGCCAGTAATTGTCTGAGGTGAGATTTAAACTCAGGTCTTCCCAATTCCAGAACCAAGGTTCTCTATCTAAAGTCTATAGAGAGCTTAAGGATAAGGATTAGGAAAAGACATCCAGAATTTGTATTTAAGAGGTCATTGTGTCTTGTGCAAGGAGTAGCAAATGGGTCAGTGTAGCTGAATTATAGAATGTGCAGAGGAGATGAAAGTGTAAGAAATCAAGACAGGTAGAAGGGGACTAGGCTGTGAACACTTTATATTTTAACACGGTGGTAGACGGAAGGATTGGTATGAAGTAGTTTGATGGCCCTGTCAGATTTGTGCTTAGGAAAATTGTTTTGGCAACTGTGTGGAGAGAGGGTGTATTGAAGTGGGCAGAGACCGGAGGTAGGTGTGGGAAGGCAAACAATTAGATGGATATTGCAGTAGTACAAGAGAAAGAGAGGTGATAAGAACCTGAACTAAGGTGTTGGCTGTGGGAATGGGGATAAGGGACCAAATATGAAAGAGATGAAGGGAGACACATCAAGATTTCATATTAGGCTAATTAAATATGACAGTGAGCAGTTCAAGATAATGAGGTAGCAAGTGTAACTGATTGGGAGATGTTGGTATCCTCAACAGTAACAGAGAAGTTTGGAAGAGAGAAGGCTTTGGAGAGAAAGATAATGAGTTTGGTTTAGGACACATGAGCTTGAGATGCCTATGGAGCATCTAGTTCAAGACATCAAATAGGCACCAGGTGATATGTGACTGGAGTTCATGAGAGAATATGGATTTGAGAGTCTTCTGTATAGACAAGATAATTGTACCCATATGAGATGAGATAATATAGAGGGAGAAGAGAAGAGGGATGAGAACAGAACCTTGGGGTTCATGTATGGTTAATGGGAATGCCATACATGAAGATTTAGCAAAGGAAAATGATAAAAGGCCATTCAATTTGGCATTTAAGTGATCACTAGTAATTGGAGAGAACAGCTGAATGATGAAGTCAGAAGTCACACTGCTGAGGGTTTAGATGGGTAACTTAGAACCCATGATTCCCCCAGTGCAGCCTGACCTAGAATAAGATGGAACTGAAGAATACTTAACAAAATAAATGAAACTACAATAAAAACATAGATGATATTAATATGTGATTTTCTAAGTCAACAAATTGCCTCCCGGGATTCTAATGTACAGACCTTGTTGCTATTTGAATTTGACATCCCTGGTTTAGAAGGTAATGAGAAGAGTGGAAAGGGAGGCTGTAACGCCAATGTGATACCCACAGCAGCCGCTATGGATACACATGTGTATTTCCAGGGTAAATGTACAAAATATAAACTCTCTTCCTCAAAGACAAAATGAAGACATTTATTCAGAAACCAGAAAGTCAATTCTACCATGGTAACAACCAAATTTGTACACATTACCAACAAAGGGAGCACTGCCATTCTCGAGCCTTCCCTGCCTCAGGACTCCTCACAAACAAGCTCCCTTAGGCAAAGTTCCAACCACTCTTACTCATGCTAGCTGCTCTACCTCAGTTCTGCCTCCTCTCTCTCTCAGCTCCACCTCACTCTTTCTTCCTGCTCCACCCATTTAGCAAGGTTCCTCCCACTATAGGCTCCATGTGACTCAGGCTGTGGGCTGGGCCTGAGCTCAAAGCAGGTCACATGGGCCTATTAAGGGACAGGGAAGATCTTCAAATTCCCTTACCATTACAGAGACATGGGATGCAGATGGATTTTTCAGGGAGTTTAGAGAAGGGCAAAAGGATGATAGACATTAGGGATGGTAGACTCACATGAGGGCTGAGGGTTTGTTTGTTTGTTGGTTTGTAGGATGGGGGAGACCTAGAAGCACTTTCAGGCATCAGGGAAGGAGTAGATAGAGAGAGATTGAATATAATAGAATTCTACGAGGACATCTTTTGCTTCTGTCCTTCTTAGGAATTTCTCATTCTTTGTATCCTACAGCCTTCTTACAATCATCATGAATCCCTCCATTGTCTTTTGCATGATATTCCTTTTCACTTTTCCCGAGGTAGTTGTTTCCCATATTATGCTGCCATATTGGCTATAATCAGCAGTAAAAAGAAATTCCATTGAACAAATTTATTAAGTGCCTTCTATGAGCTGAGCACCATGCTAGGTTCTACAGGAGACACAAAGATATGATGTCACCCTCAAAGAACCTAAGAATCTAGTGGAGGGGAAGGAACTAAAATACATATACATATATAGTATATATATGATACAAAATGCAAAAGAAGTGCATAAACTAGCTGCCATGTGAGGATCAAGGGGGAATAGCTCATGTCTGACTGAGAGAACTGGGCAATATTTCATGTAGGAGATGGCATTTGATATTGAAAGATGGGTAGGACTTCAGAAAGTGAAGAGACAGAGACAGAGAGAGACAAGGTGGTAGGGGAAGGGACAGAGAGAGAAGGCAGTTGAATGCTAAGGTCATAAATCACACTGCTACAGTTTACATGGACCACATGGAGCCCATAGTACTGCTGAGTGCAGGCAGAGCCAGACTTAAAAGGATTTAATCTAGATTAGAATCCATCTATATTCCAGAGAGGGAGAGGGAGGAAGGAAGGGAGAAAAAGAGGGAAGCAGGAGGAGGACAATCAGGAATAGTGAGAGGAAAGGTGTGGATATAGGAAACAGTTGTATGTGTACAGAGAGGAAATAATCAATTTTAGAGTATGTGAAAACTATATTCAATAAAGAAATCATATTCAATAGTCCCAGCACTCCCAGTTATTTGCACATTGATAAGTATTCATTAAGCAGATATTATATGCCAGCCTCTGTGCTAGGTGTGAATGATACAAATGTAATAAAAAAAAAAGTCTCTGTGCTCTAGAAACTTGCCATTCATTCATTCTTCAGTCTAATAAGGAATATAAAGTACATACATATAAGTACAATAGAAAATGGAATGTAAAAAGTGCAAAGGATTGGTCTTAATGGAATGCTTTGAGAAAACAAAGTAGGAAGGGACCACTTTCAGATGTGGGGCAAAGGGAAGGGAGAAGGAAATCAAGGAAAGCATCATGGGGTATTGAGGCGTCTGAGCTGGGCCTAGAGAGAAGGAAAGGATTTCACCAGGTGACCATCGATAGGGGAGATGAGGAGTCTCTTCCAGGAACAAGAATGCGGAGGTGTTGGGGCAGGAGAAGCTCAAGGTGGATAACAAGAAAGGCGGAGGTAGTTTGCCTGCCATAAAGGATAAATAAAACCACAGAATGTATCATAGTGCTGTAACAGTGACTGGAACCAGATTGAAGAGGTTCATGAACACCAGGCTAAGGGGTTTCTCTTTATTCAGTAGGCAACTGGGAACCACCAACATTTTTAAAATTGAAAATGTTATCAGAGTTGTGGGTATTTTGGGAAGATTTCTTTGGTAATGGTATCAATGATTCAATAAACATTTATGAAGTGACTACTCTGTGCTTAGCACTAATCTAAGTGCACCCAATACAAGAAAAGGCAAAACACGGTCCCTCCTCTCAAGAAGCTTACAACTTAATGGGGGATGACAACACAAGAAAAGAAATTGAAAAGAAATGGGGAAGGTATGCAAAAGCATAACAAAGTCCAGAGGAGTAAGGCCACTGGGAAATGGTATGATAGCTGCCCTGGGTACCCTCCTTAAATGGAAGATCTGGAAGAACTTTCCACTGCCTACCCGTCAGCTTCTCTAGTCATGGCTGGACAGCAGAAGGTATTAAGGAAGTGTTTTACGGTATGATCTTGTTGATCGTATGCTGGTAATGATTTGGGAGGGAGGAGGAAAAAAGTAGTGAGAGACTGGATCGCTAAATAATTTCAATTTGGCCCAATTACATAAAAAGTACCTTAGGTTGGAGTTGGCGAAGTGTAACATCTAATGGTAAATTTGCTTCTGATTTCAACGGGGCATTTAAATTCTGCTTGTTTCAGGCTTTCCATTTGAAAAATGATAATAATAAAAATGACCTCTCCCAGGAATAGTGAGAGGATAAATGTGTGTTATACTATTCAAAAGGAAAAGCAAAGGTATAGTTATTATGTTAATAGTAAATCTCTCAGAGGGATCTCAGTGTTGAATTTGGCAGGAATGCCATTTAGAAGCTTAGGAAAAATCCCAAATCCAAATAAAAACATAAACTGAGAGAAAAAAACCCCACTGAAAACAGAATTGTTTTTAAACCTTTAATTTCATTGGTATAGAGAACTCACTGCTGAGGAAAGGCCCTCTCCCCATGCAGGTCATCATCACCTTCTCTGTAAGTTATAGCTCTAGAGAGTTGCCTAGGACACTGAGAGATGAAGCAATTTGCCAGGAGTCAGTCTGGGTCAGAGTCAGGACTTGAATCCAGGCCTTTCTCCTGCCTTCAAGACCAGCTCCCTATCCACCTCATCATGCTGCCTCCACACTCCAATTATTAGTAATGGAAAAGAAGAAATCAGGGGAAAATGATAAGATCTAAACCAAGCAAAGCATGCCTTCAGCCAACAAGGAACAACTGAGGAACCCGAGAAAGAACTAATACATCTGTACACCATTGTATCTGACATGTAGTAGGTACTTAATAAATGCTTTTTCCCTTGGGTCTATGTATTCCACATAGAAAGACTCTTATTACTGATGTTTTAAAAATGATACTTTAAAATTATTTAATATTTGTTTTTACTCAATTGTTTACAAAAAAAATTTTTAACATTTGTCTTTCAAAATTTTGTGTTCCAAATTCTCCCTCCCCCCTCATGGAGAAGGCAAGCAATTTGATATAGTTTATACATGTGCAGTCATGCCAAACATATTTCCATGTTAATCATGTGATGAAGGAAACATGCACCAAAATAAATAACAATAAAGAAAGTAAAAAAATGATGTTTTGATCTGCATTCAGACTCCATCAGTTCCTTCTCTGGAGATGGATAGCATTTTCCATCATAAGTCCTTCAGAATCACACGACACTCTTTTGAACAACAAAAATTGGAATAAAATTACCATCAAGTTATTTGCTTTCAACAAGCATTTATTGAAAGCTCATTATACTCAAAGTGCTGTACTAGGCCTTGGAGCTACAAAGACACTCACAAAACTAGAAGTAGTGCCTACCTTCAAGACATTTATAATTCATTCACTTCGAGCTATTCTATACTTGCAGGAGAATATTACTCTCTTAAATATTGCAGTCTTCATAACAGCAAAGATCTGGAGAAGGAAAGAACTTTAGAGATCCCTCAGTCATATTCTCTCCTTTTACATATAAGAAAATAGGCCCAGAGAGGTCAAGTAATCTGTCCAAAGTCACACAGGTGGTAAGTGACATACATTGCTGTTATCCAAAGAAATCATGAAGGTAAGGGCAGAGAAGCACTATTAGGTTGATATAACCCTGTTTTGTGTTTAGGTGCCCCCAAGATGCTTTGCAGCATAGACTCCTGTTACTTGTCTGGACTTAGCAACAATTTATATTGTGATTCTTTGGTTCCCACCAGGTCTCTGGCACAATAGAGGTTTATTTTAGTCGCTTTGATATCAATTTATCTTGGAATGTACTATAAATAGTCTGAATATGCTAATAGCAAAGCTAAGTGACCTAAGATCCTTTGATTTTAAGTGTTGTGATAAAAGTTGCCAATTTTAAAGAGAGACATTTTTGGAGTAGTTAATCTGAGGTCCTTTACGTAGGACTGTCTGTGAATAGTGCAAAGTTAGATGTTTTAAATTATATCTTTGCATATATTAGAAGTTCTCTTTGTGTGTTTGTTTCTCCCAAGATGGAAACCCTTTGCAATGGTGTAAAAGGCGAAATGGACTAATATTCATTTGTTAGTTTTATTACATTGAAAGGTTTGATCCATAGATTATTATAATGCTCAGTGGGATGTGATTTGACTTGCTATCTATCAGGATCTGCTTAATAATAAGCTGTAATTTAAGGTTCTGGTTAGGAAAAATGTCACCTTGTTTCTCACTAATTATTCCAGTAGCACTTTTCAAAATAAAACACCAGAGCAAAAAGGGGAATAGGCAGCTAGATGATGCAGTAGATAAAGTGATGGACCTAGAGTCAAAAAGAGTTATCAGGTTCCTGAGTTCACATCTGGCCTCAGCCACTTACTAGCTGTGTGACCCTGGGCAAGTCACTTAGCCCTCTTTCCTTCAGTTTTTTCATCAGTAAAATGAGCTGGAGAAGGAAATGACAAACCACTCCAGTATCCTTTCCAAGCAAACCTCAAATGGGGTCATGAAGAGTTGGACATGACTGAAACGACACAACAAAAAAAGGGGATATATATGTACATATACACACACACATGTATATATATATATATGTATGTGCACACATACATACATATGTAGTGCATGAAGATGCCAAGTGTAAATTGTGGGAGTACCAAGCTAGTGAGAACCACAACTTGTCAGCTACAAGAACTTTTATTGAATGAGAATAAGCTCTTCTTTCTAGCAACAGTGACTTAGAGGTGATTCTGCAAATGGCAGCCTGTAGGTTATCTTTCCTGTAGTTTATCACCGTCTCTATCTTATAGATTATAAGCTCTCTTCATCTTTTTTTCTGTCTTGGATCCCTCTGGTAATCTGGTGATTCCTATTGACCCTTTCTCAGGATAACATTTTTAAATGCATAAAATAAAATGCAAAGGGTAATAAAGGAAACCAGCTATTTTGAAATAGTTATCAAAATATTTTTTTAAAAAATGAGATAATTGTTCTTAGATTAATAACCCCAGGAAAAGACTAATTAGGATATTTCCTTTATTTAGATTAAGAGTTTTTAATCTTATTGTATGTAATGAACTGCTTTAGCAGTCTAGTGAAGTCTATGGACCTCTTCACAGAATAAATAAATAGAATTTCAAAGGAAACCAAAGGTTAGTGAAAGTAGAGATATAATTTTCCCTATCTCAGACTCAGGTTAAGAACCCCTGATTTAGATTGTGCCTGGGTGTGCAACTTAGAAAGTCTCCTTGTTCTAGGCAGCTATCACAAATAAAAGGGTTCTTCAAATCTGTGGTTAATACTTGGTTAAACAGAAGCTGATAGTTCTGCCAGCTGGCTTCAGACAGTGGCTACCATGAGAGCTGATAGTGAGACAGACCCTTTTATTCTCTCTGTTTTCCTATACATTCTTATTCTGCAATGTTCCTGTCTCCTAGAGAATTTCATGGGACTGAGAAATAGTGGTCAGTTTCAAATTCTCTTCCAGGTCTTTGTAAATAGATGGTGAGAAAATGTCCATACCCTTTCACCCAGGGCACATGCCTTATGGATGTCAAAGATGGAAGAAAGGTTTGTTTCACACACACACACACACACACACACACACACACACTCACTCATACACACACACACACATACACACACACACACATACACACCTCACTGAAATTTTCATAGCAGCCCTTTTTGTGATAGTAGAAACCTGGAAAGAAAGCAGATGCCCATTGCCTGAAATATGGCTAAAATAACCCTGTTACATGAATGGTGGATGACTTTGCTGGCTGCCAAAGCCAAGAGAATAGGTGAACTATTTGGTGAGCAATTATGCCCTGCCAATCAGTCAAGCCAAAAACAAACTCTTGTTAAGAGCTTACTATGTGCCAGGCCCTGGGCTAAATGCCACCCAGAGATGCAAAGAGGGGGGCAAGAATAATCTTTGCCCTCAAGGATCCTATATTCTAGTTGAGGAAATGTGAAAAATGAGTACATACAAAATACATCCAGTAAGTAGAAGGAAAGTATGTCAACAGAGGCAGCATTTCATTTGAGTATTTAAGGAGAAAGGACAGCTCCTATTGCCGGATGGAGCGCTGATTTATTGTAAACATGCTTCTTGGAAAAGAATTTAGCAATGGAAAGAAGAACTAATTCAACTAAAAGAGCCTAGCTGCAGCTCTGTGGATCATTTGGAGTTTTAGCCTTTGTTAGGCCCCTTCCCCAGGGTATGAAGTCAGTTAGCCTGAATGTCGAGTCAAGGATGCCATGGTAATTCAGATACAGTAGTGTCTGGGAAGCCTGGCTCAGACACCACCTGGCTTCCATAGGACTGTGCTTCAGAGCCCCAAGCCTTTCACTGATGGTTTGGGAGTACAATGAGGGAGGAGAGAGGGACTATTTTGGCAGGAAGTCAGGTTCCTGAGGAAAGGCTAATAATAAGTAGCAATATTAATAAGTCTAAGCTTTTATTTCTCCAGTTCAGTTTGTGAGAGAGGGGCCACCAAGTAATAGAACAGCCACAAGGCAGGCAGCAATGAGAATCTCCCATAATCCTACAGTGGGTTAGTTGGCTTCTGAATGATTAAGGATTTACTGTAGTTCTGAGAACAAAATATTCATGGGTGACTCAAAGGGCAATGTTGAGACACACAGTGGGTGGGAGGAGGCTGTAGCATATTTATGACCAGTGATGACTTTTGAGCAAGAATTAGTGTAAGAAAAAAGGCCATTCAGGAAGTGTCTGAATAGAAAATACAGGGGAGTAGTGAGAATGAGAAATAAAAGATGGGCAGCCTAAAAATTGCAGCCAGTCAAAATAAATATTTATTAAGTCTTACTATGTGTCAGGTACTGTGCTAAGTTCCAGAGATACCAAGGAGGAAGGAAAAGGAAAAAGGTATTTATTAAGTATCTACTATGGGATAGGCACGTGCTAAGCACTGAAAATTTTGCCTCATTTGACCCAAGGAAGGCAAAAGATATGAAGGTACAGATAGTCTCATTGCTGTGGGAGAGTTGGAACACTAATTCGTTGTTGGTGGAGCTGTGAGATGATCCAATCATTCTGAAGAGCAATTTGGAACTATGCCCAGAGGGCTATAAAAATGTGCATACCTTTTGATCAAGCAATATTACTTTTAGGACTGTATCCCAAAGAGATCGTAAAAATGGGAAAAGGTCCCACATGTACAAAGATATTTATAGCAGCTCTTTTTTGGTGGCCAAGAACTGGAAATTGAGGGGATGTCCATCAATTGGGGAATGGCTAAGCAAGTTGTGGTATATGAACGTACCGTGATACTATTGTGCTATAAGAAATGATGAAGAGAAGGACGTCAGAGAGGCCTGGAAGGACTTACATGAACTGATGGCAAGGGAAATGAGCAGAACCAGGAGAACACTGTACACAGTACAGTGTGTGTGAGGACTGTTTCTGATAGACTTAGCCCTTCACAGCAATGCAAGGACCTAAAACATTCCCAAAAGACTTTTGAGGCAAAATGCCATCCACATCCAGAGAAAGAACTGTGGAATCAGAACGCAGAATGAAGCAGACTATTTTCTCCTGTGTTTTGTTTTGGCTTTTCTCAGGGTTTCTTCCATTTGTTTTAATGCTCCTATGCAACATGACTAATGTGAAAATGTGTTTAGAAAGAATGTATGTGTAGAACCCATATAAGATTTCATGCCATGTTGGGGAGAGAGTGGGAGAAAATTTAAAACTTATGGAAGTGAGTGTTGAAAACTGAAAACAAATAAATTAATTAAATAAAAAAATAAATGGCAACTTAAAATATGTTTTAAAAAAAGATAGCATCATTGCCCACCTGGGTCACTGGAAGGGTGGAGGTGTCCTCAAAGGTGATAAGGAAGTTGTGAAGGGGAGTAGGTTTGGGTAGAATAGCTTCACAAGATCTTCAATCTTATGATCGTGACCACTCACAACCTGCTACTCACAGGGTCCACCTGTGCTCACTCACCCTGAACCATTCATTCTGTCGCGCACCACAGGACAAGAAAGCAGGTGGGGCTCTTCCCAGTGACTAAATCCACAGTCCAGAGCTTGCCTTCTGAGGTATGCCTGTCATAGGCATGAGATGAGCTGGGGAGTGGGGGATGAGTGTGGTAGGGGGTAGAATTTTCCCAGCCATTGTGGTATCCTGCTAGTTAAGTTATAAATGCTCAGAGAAGTCAATGCCAGACCCAGAAGTGAAAAGAGTGATTACTTGAATAGGAGAGGGAAGGCTGAAGAGTGGGGAGGGGTGAGAGAATAAGACTAAGGGGAGGATGGTTGGAGAGAAGACCTGTATGTAATTGGTTATCTGGAGGAAGGTGAGATTCAACCTACATTCCTATCCTCTGATTAGTGAAGTACAACTGATTTTTTTGGGTCAGGCCATGCCTCCCTTGGGGAGGGTCCTAGTTTGAAGATCACTGACCTAGAGAACTGTGGATCAAGAAAGAAAGAAAAAAGTTATAGAGATAAACTACCCTGAAAGGAACTTTCTTGCTTTCCATACTACTAAATTCCATTAGTAATATTAAACAGGTAGAATTTCTTTGTTATTGTTGTTTAAAACCCACCTTTTATAAACAGCTAGATGGTGCTCCACTAGGCCTGGAGTAAGAAAGAGCTCAAATTCAGTCTCAGAAACTTACTAGCTGTGTGACCTTGAGCAAGTCACTTAATCTTTTTTTCATCTGTAAAATGGGGAATGATAACAATATTAGTATCTACCTCTCAGGGTTGTTGTAAGCATCAAATGAGATAATACTTATGAAGTGCTTAACATGGGGCCTGACACACAGTAGGCTCTTAATAAAGGTCTGTTCCCTTCTCTGTCTTTAATTCTGTAGAGTAAAGGATAGAGATTGCTTTTTTCAAAAGACAACATAGGTATCAGGTATTTGAGCAGCCAGGCTAAATGTTTTTGCCCCTGGGAATTCTGGGTGAACTGTCCCACCTTATCCTCAGTCAGGATGTACTTTTCTAGAGTTCAGACTTAGTCTCAGAAACTGATAAAGTAGTTACTTCTTTATTTTTTGAATTCTTTTGCATTTCTATATTTTCTTTATTCCTCTTAAAATTATTCATATATTTGAAAAGTTTTATTTGGAAGAAACAACAGCAAAAAACTCTAAACATTATGAAATTATAATGACCAAACCTGGTAAAAGAAATTATTATGTACTATTATATTAATAACCAGTTATTAAATTCAGATCCAGGCTTTTCTCCTCAATTTCCTCATTAAGGGCAATTCTTATGAAAGTCAGTCTCTGAAGGACATGACTGATTAATGAGATTACTTTTAGCCCTCAAGGAACAGGCTCTTCAATCTTGGGAGGAACCCCTTCTTTCTGTTTAGAGTGTAAACAGAATCCAGTCTGGGTGAGTTTTTATAGTAAGAGGAAAAGGCAGGGAGAAGAGCTCCCCCCTCACCCCCATTCCTCCACTTCACTAGAGTTTAGGGTGACCCAGTTCATGAAGGAGAAAACCAATCAGAGTGGTCTGGATGGAGATGAGTTCCTCTATCCAAATTGCTGGAGGTTGCTGAGTCTCATGATTAAGCAAAGTTCTCAGCAGGAGGAGCTGATGACTTTTAGCCTCATTGAATGTCCACCAATCAGGGTTGATTTTCATTGGTCAAGGGCCTTCCCTTTCAGAAGGAATTTATGGCTTTCAGGGTTTCCAGTGGGCAGAGAGAAACCACTGACTGCCAATTTACTGATTGCCAGCTAACCTAATTAATAAATTGGTTATTAATTATTATTAACCTAATGAAAAACCCTGAAAGAGTTTCTGGGCAATCAATAAATTGATTAATTATCCAGAAACTCTTTCAGGGTTTTTCATTAGTCATATTGGCCATGAAGGGGGGTTGAACAGAGATACTTCCTTCACTTCTTTGCAGAGGTAGGGAATATGTATGGAATATCGCATACATCAGACATTGTTGATGTATGGGTTGCTTTTACTTAACTGTTCTTTATTTCCTGTTTCTTTTTATTTTCTGTTACAAAAGATGCCTCTTTTTTGAGGGGGAGGGGTAGTAAAGATATATTCAGAAATGAAAGTGATCTAAAACCAAAAGATATTTCTAAAATAAGTTTTATTGCTTCCTTTTTTTATATCAAACATTTCTGGAAGAAAAAGGACTATAACAATGTATACAGTATTCTATCCTAGTAGTCACCTACCTCCCTCTAATAATGAATGAGATATATTTCAGTATCTATTCTCTGGGAGCAGTTCTGGTTTTCTTCAGTCACTCAGGGTCTGGCTTCCTTTCTACTGTACAATAGTATTCCATCATTCTGATATACCTCCATTTGGTCAGCTATTCCCTAATGGATGGGTACTCACTTCATTTTCAGATCTTCATTATTACAAAAATGAAGAATTGCTATTTTTTCTTTCAATTTATTTATTTATTAGAAGGATTTATTATTTCTTTTCAAGCCTCTGGAGTTTTGGCTTATCATTGGCACCGATCAGAGTTCTGAAGTCTTTCAAAATATTTTTTCTTTATAATGTTTGCATTCTATGTTTTTCTTCTAATTCTTTTCATTTTATTCTTCATTATTTCATAAAGATCTCCCCAGTCTCCTCATTTCTTCATTTCTTATGATGCTACAAAATTCCATTACATCCTTAATAGGTGGCACCCCCATGGTTTCTTGCTTTTGACCACTTGGACAAGAGCTACTAAAATTTTTTTGTACATGTAGTTATTTTTATCTTTATTTGATCTCTTTGGGGTTAAAAGCTAAGCAGTGGTATTGCAGTGTCAAAGAATATGACCAGTTAAATGACTTTGGGGTGTAGTTCCAAATTGTTTTCCAAGATGGCTGGGCCAATTCACACCTCCACCAACAATGCATTTAATGTGCCTGTTTTTCCTGAAGCCATGCTCAAATTTGTCATTTTCCTCTTCTGTTATCTTTGCCAATCTGGTGGGTGTGATATAGAGCCTCGGAGCTGAGAACGTTGGTCTTTTCCAAAAGCTCAGCATTTGCTTTGTATCCACAAATATATGAACCGCAACAGGGAAAATACAGCTGCTGACATTGCAAATCCCTTCCTTCCCCTTCTTTCCAAATCACCTGGGCCAGCTTTGTGTCAGCTTTTGGTTTTCTGAATTCCTTGGTCTCTCTCTCAGCATATACTGAAAGGCCAGGGAACCAAATAGTGAGCTTTTCTTTACCTTGCTTGAAAATGGCATGCTGTGGCTATTCTAAACTAGACTTGGAGAGGGGAGATTGATCTTGGGGTGATGATGGGGCAGTAGGAAAAGTGATGGGAATGGAGTCTTATATTCTTTTTTATCTGGTATTCTTTTCCACAGCTGTCCTTCCTCCAGATACCCTATGCCTAGTAATTTGGCTTCTCAGTGCCCTTTATTTTAATTTACTTGAATTTGCTCAGATCTCTCTTCCTTTTTCCTCTTCCTTTCCCTGTCTGGAAAACCACTGCACCTCAGCGCTGACTGCTGACCTCCCCTGGTTTCCTTTAAAATCTCAACTAAAATCACATCTTCTCCAGGAAGCCTTCCCCAACCCTCTTAATTACAAGACCTTTCCTCTGTTATTTCTTTCCTGTTTATCCTGTGGGAAACAAAGGAAAGTTTCATTTCCACAAGGTCAAAACTTCCAAAAGGGAAAGTTGACCTGTGACCTAACAGAGTTAGGTGAAGAAGATCAGAAATTAATTCACAGGTCTGATGAGTTTGAGGGAAAGCCTATCAGGAAGGAGAAAATCCAACTGCCTTTGTTAATGATGTAAGTGGGTTTGTCAAAAGGTTGTGACCCAGAAGAGAATGGACCAGTCCTTCCTCTGATGGGAGGATCTATCTTGCATGAACTTTATAAAATGCCTACATTTCCTTATCTCTCTCTCTCTCTCTCTCTCTCTCTCTCTCTCTCTCGCTCTCTCTCTCTCTCTCTCTCTCTCCCCCTTTCTGAAGAAGGGTAGAGTTCACTTTAGTCAAGGCCTTCAATTTCTATGAACTCCATTTTAATAAATTTTACTTGATACATTTTGTGTGTCAAGTTCATCTCTAGCAATCTTCTCATTAGATTGTGAACTCTTTTACAGCAGAGACTATGTTTTGTCTCTTTTTTATATCTCCGGAGAATAGCACAGTGCCTGGCACATAGTAGATGCCTAATAAATGTTTACCAATTGATTGATCAAAGGCATCTTTCTCAGGAACGCTTCCTTCAGGGTTCAGTTCTATGCTTCTCAACCTAATACTTATCTGCTAACTCAGTCATTGCTAATAAGAATAATAATAACTCATGTGTGGTACAGTGGAAATGAGTTGAAAATTTGGAGTCAGAGAATCTGACTCCAAATCTTGGCTCTGTTATTTACTGTGTGACCCTGGGGCAAAGAAGTTCACTCCTTTGGACCTGTTTCTTATCTGTAAAATAAGCAGGTGGCACGAGATGATCTCTGAGACCTAGGTAGATATAAATAATAGTGCAAAATTGTACAAGTAGTTAGGAAGATGGGCTGAAATTCCGTCTTAGAGGCATATGTGAACTATGTGATTCTGAATAAGTTGTAATCTCTTTCTTCATCAGCTGCCTCATTTTTAAATTGGGAACGATAATAGCAACTACCTTCATATGGTTTTTGTGAGGGTGTTGTTATTACATATAACACACATAAGGGCTTGGCAAACTTTAAAGTACCATACTATAGAAATACTACCAATTATAATTACAATTATAAACTCTTTGTATATCACATGATAGAAATCTCTTCCCTCACACTACTGACTAGCTGGTTTGGTATTCCAAGTATCATCACCCCATTTTCCCAAATGAGAAGCATTCTCCAAGAGACTGAGTGACTAGTCCAGGGACACAAAGTTAGTAAATTTCATTTTCTGGACTGGACATTGTCTTCCCGCTCCAGTTCCACATTGCACATTGTCACAGACTTTGATGCTAAGAATGTTATTACTTTCAGGGATTCGTTTTAATAGGCCTCATAGGAACTCATGCCTTAATTAGCCTAAAACAATGTCTTTCCAATTGTGGGGAATTTTTGGCACCATGGCAGCGTGAGTGTGGGAAAGGAGAGGGACTTCAAGATATCTGGAGCTAGTCTAGCCTTTCAGGCACTCATCTCACATTAGTTGGTGGCTTCCCCATCAACTTGGGGGGTAAATGGTGGCTTCTTTGAATCTATAAGCCCCTAGTCAGTCATCCAGAACACCAATTTTACATCAGAAGTCACCTCAAAATCTGTTCCCTGCTTTAATATGATTATAGCTGAGGAACAAGAACACTTCACGTCTGTCTCTGACCACACTCAAAGTCTACACTGTTCTCCATTTTCAGGGCTTTTATGATAAAACTCATTCCAAATTCCTTCATTAAAATTGAGTATCATTCTAATGAATAACATGGTTTAAAAATCATTAGCCCAGAAACTCCTTTAACCATTTATCATCTTTCATCTGAATGCCGTGAAGGAAATGTTCACATTTTCAATTCCATTTTTCAGATGAGAAAATTGAGAAGCCCAAAGAGGAACTAGTTGATTTCAGGTCACACAGCCAGATAGTAAGACTGGAACTGAGGTCTCTTGGCTTTATTACTTGGGAAGGGAGTCTTCGAGAAGAGGGAGCTGCTGTAAAGAAACCTTTGTTCTTCTCACCCTCTTTCTAACTTTGAAGACTTCATTGACATCATGTGCTTGGAGGAACGTTCCTTTCCCCCCTTTCCCCATTTCCTACCACTTTTGTGTATTGTTTTCTCTCATTAAATGCAAGCTCCTTGAGGGCAGGAATTACCTTTTCTTTTTTAGATGCCAGAGGGGAAGCTTATATTTGTGTCCCTAGCACATAACACTGTGCCTGGCGCCTAGTAATAAGTGTTTATTACCTACATCTTATAATGCTCCTCAGGGTTTAACTATGCTATTCAATCATCAAAGAGCATGAGAGTTTGAATTCTTGTTCTGCTACTTCTTTTCCGTATGACCCTGACCAAGTCACTTCTCTTTGGGCCTCAATTATTTGATTTGCAAAATGAAGGAGTTTTGACAAGGATAATTTCAAAAATCTCTTTCAGTTCTAAAATCTAAGAAATAATTTTGTTGTAATGTTTATTCTCAGAGTGACAAGAAATGTGGGAAAAAAATCTTCCTTTGTGACTAATTATCTCTAGGAGCAAATGTTGTTAAGGGGATTCACAAAGCACAATTATTATAGGCCATTAGGGAAAGGAAGTGTTTTCTTTAGATTAACTTTTTTTGCTTGTAACAACATTCATTCTAATGCAATTTGTTTTAAACTATAATTTCTTTGAAACAAGTAAATTATATTCAACATTTGAAAATAGTGGAAAAAGAAAAACCATTAATTTTATTTAAAAGGATTAAGGTAGAAACCAGTAGAAAAAAAATTATTCCACAAAATGGCAAATGATCTAGTTAAGAGCTCTTGAAATGTTATTGTATATTTCCTTAATGACTTGAGATGTAATTAATTTGTTGAGCATCATTCATTCATTGCCCCAATAATGCTCAGTGGGGTTTCTTATGGATCTGGTACTTAATAATGATAATTACATGAAAAGCAGAAAGTAATTTAGACTTTAACAATAGCTTCAGAGGTTCCATCAGAATGCCCTTTATTAATTTTGTTTAATGTTAGTTAGCTGATGATTATAATTTGTATATTTGGCACTTGGGTGAAGAATATGTAAGCCAGGATGTGGATCTGCTTTTTGTCATCCCAGGCTTTTATTCAGTCTTAAAGAGCTCAGTCTAATTTAACAAATTTTAAAAATAATACTTTATTTGTAAATATTTCATTCATGTTTTAATTTTTTTCTTTGTGATTTTTTTCTGTGATCTTTCATTAGATCTGTATAAATTATCAAGGAGATATGGGGAAAAGTGGGGTGGATATGGATTTGTTGAGAGGTTGGGAATGTAAATATTATTCTAAAATAGACTCTAACAACTTGAGTGTCCTACCCATCTGAGTATTCATTTATCACAGTTATACGTTTGTTTCCCTTTCCCTTTTTTACTTTAAGAGAAGAATACATTTAGCTGCATACAATTACGACTGCAAAGGATCCAGATGTCATCTAGTCCAACCTCATTTTATAGATAAGGAAACTGAGGCCCAGGGTTAAGTGAGTTATCCCTTAGATAGTACATGGCAGAGCTGGCATTCATTTGCAGGTCTTTTGACTCCCAGTCTAACAACTCTTATTCCATGGTATCACACTGCCACTCGTATAGCTGGCCTGTGGTCAGTCAGGCAAAGGTCTAAATCTTTAGGACAGCACCTTGCTTTTAATGACTAAATAGCTCCCTAGGAAGAAGTGATGTATAATAAATCAGATCAGAAAGACAAAATACTATTTAAGAATTTATTTGTTCTGTATAATGCTTTTCTTTCAAGACAGAAAAGCTCTTTACATTAATAATATAATAGCTGAATCTCATGAAATTCTTCTGAGGGCAGGAAGTAGATGAAGAGGGATAATCAATGTTCCTTAGCATCATTGTGTCATCAGACTCCCATGATGACCACTTCTTTAGGTACTATGAATGGGTAAAAGGAGGTTATTCTCATGAAATTCCAGGGTCCATTTTAGCTACTTCCACTTTACACTGCCATAATTATCTGGGAAAATAAGAACTCAAACATGGTTTTGATTAAGTTTTTGAGAAAGTACATTCATTCATTCAACAAGTACTTGCTTATTGCTTTATAGAGTGTATGAAACCAAGGAAAATTCAAAGATAATATTAAGATTTTAAGCTAAAAGGGTTGGAAGACGAGTGGTACCACAGGGAATTTCAGAAGAAGGGCCATGTTAATTGACATGTTAAATTTGAGATCATGGCATGATACTTAAGCAGAAATGTATTGTGGTCATCTAGAAGTGCAGAGAAAAGTCAGTGTTGGCAACTGAGTCTTAGTAATCTGAATGGAGAAAAGTTTGTTGCAGTGAGAAGAAGAATGTCCTACAGAGTCCAAATAAACAGACCAGGAGTTCTCTGTATCATTGAGGTACTACAGATGCTACTGATTTGTAGATTTCTGATTAAGCTTCCAGACTATTCCAGGGACTTTTCATTATAGTCCCTCAAAAAAAAATTGACCTAACAATCCACATAATAAAAACCAAGTGGATGAAGACTTCCTCCTGATTGATATTCATTTGAATGGGGAACCCACTTTTTAGTCCATTTGTAAATATCTGTTGGATTGATACTGGGCAAGTGAGGCCCAGAAGTTAACAGAAGGAAAAGAGTGAACTAGATAGCATTTGGATAAGTATCCCATCCAAACTTGGTAAAGACCCTGCAAAAAGAGAAAAGCAATCTCAGGGTCAGGAGCCCTTTTCCACTCAGGGAGTTTATAATCTTATTTCAACAGAAAGACATACACAAAAAACATACATGAAATAGATAAACAACAATTCAGTAATTTCAAGTAGGTAATGAAAGAGGGGATGGACTGGAATTTAGGAGACATGATCTGAAGGTCCTGGCTCTGCCTTACATTTAGCCATGTGAACTTTGGGTCAAGGATCTCTGGGTCATAGTTACCTCACCTGTAAAATGAATGAGTTAGGTGGTAAAAGTCCTTCTGGCTCTGAGGTTCTGTATGTTCTGTTTGGTTCCAGAGGGCAGAATGAATAGCAGTGGGCAAATTTAAGCTCACAGACTGGAAAAACTTCTTAGATTAGAGCTGTCCAAAATTGGCATGGATGCCTTCTGTGTGTAGTGGGTTTTTCTTCATTGGAGCCCTTCAGTCAGAAGGATAGCTACTTGTCTGATATTTTTTAATTAGATGATCCTTCCAACTGTGGGATTTTCTGTGGTACTGAGACTTAAATAGTTAATGTGAAGTGACTTGCAAAGAGAGTCAGAGAGACAATGTCAGAAGGAAAGAGGAAGGACCTAATATTGCCTGCTACAATGTACATGCTTTATAAATTTTACCTTGCTTGATCCTCACTACAACCAGTGAGGTAGGTGCTATTATTATACTCATTTTACAGTTGAGGAAATTGAGGCAGACAGAGGCTTAGTGATTTGCTCAGGGTCACACAGATAGTAGATATCTGATTTTAAGAGATTTGAACTCAGCTTCTCCTGACTCCAGGCAGAGGCTCCATTGAGCCACATTGGTGCATTCCAGTGTTCTTGTGCATCTGAGTTCTCTTTCCATCTGTACTATGATGTAGGCAAGGGGAAGAAACAAACAAATAAGAAACATTTTTCCAGGCATGGAAACTGAATCACAGATTTCAAAGTGAAAGAGAAGTTAGCTAGTCCAACCTGCTCCTTTTATAGTTGGGTAAACTGAAGCCTACAGAGGTTAAGAGACATGTAGTAGACTGCACAGACAGATACAGAGTTTGAACACAAGAGTTTCTGACTCCAAATCTAGAGAAAAGTTCTCAATTCTTAGCTTTCGGAATACCTGCCTCATCACATACTTTATATTTGCTCTGTGGTAAGATGGTGGTTGGACACCTGTATATATTTATTGTTAAGTCTGGTACAAATGCCTCCTAATGCTCTGGCTTTCATCACCCTTTAGGGATCTGTCAGTCATTTTGTGTTCAATTATAAATGTTCGGAGTCCCCATCAGTCAAACACACAATGGCATTCTTGATATGCCTCCAGGGCTCTGTTCTCTGTCTTAAAAAAGGCACCAGGATTCTAAGGGAAAAGCAGAGAAACATAAACAAACCAACTGGCACAGCCTTAACTTCCTTAAATAACAAAAGCCACCATTAATAATCTGAGCCACAAACCTGTAGATTGTTTCTAATTACTTTATTTACCTCATTTTGTGGAGCAGACGTTGGAGAGTCATTTATATGCAAATACCCCAAGAAAAAGAAATTTAGGAAAACACATTTTAAAAGTAATGTTACTAGGCTTTTATTTTTGCATTAGAAATCTGTTTTAAATACAATCTTTTATCTGCCCCATACAAAAGCAATCTCTTTTTGAACAATAGTTATTTTGCAGAAAATTAGGTAAGAAAAAAAATATTCTATTCCTATCTGTTTCAGAGTTATTTACATTTAATTACAGAGTGACTGTTGCAACACTGAAAGATTAGGATCCTTCTGGCATTTCTATCATGAAACTGATTTCATGTTGATTTACAATATGGTTGTGTCTTGAAAAGTGATAATAAAATTCACATGTTTTTAGGCTCCAAATTAAATATCTCTATGGAAGGCTAGGAATATCCACATTCTTTGACTTCAGTTTGACTATTTCTGTCCATTATTTCTTAGATTGTTGACCTTTCAACTTTACAAAGGGATGAATTCATGGCATTTTGCTGAATAAATGGAGGTAGAGAGCCAACTCTGTAGGACAGGAGCCTCTTAAAACTGAAGAGATGACAAAAGAACCTTATCAGGACTGTCCTTTGTCATCTACCAAGGCAGCTCAATGAAGTCCTTTGGGATTTTTCATAGCCTCATGGAACTGTACAGCTAGAAGGAAACTTATAGGTCAACTCGTCATAAAAACATAGATTTAGCTCTAGAATGGACCTTAGAAATCATGGAATCCAACCTCTTCATTTTAAAGATGAAGAAACTGAGGCATGAAAAGGTTAAGTGACTTGCCCAGGATCATACAGCTAGTAATTACCCAGGGCAGAATTTGAACTCAGGCTTTCTTGATTCCAAATCCAGTGCTCTATCTACCAGTCCATGCTCTTATTTTACAGATAGAGAAATGAAGTGTCTCACCAGAGACCATACAGTCAGTAAACAAACATTTATTAAACACCTGCTATATGCTAAGCATATAGGTGGCACAGTGGATAGAGCACCAGGCCTGAAGACAAGAAGACTCATCTTCCCAAGTTCCAATCTGGCTTGAGACACACTTACTAGCTGTGTGACTCGTAGCCCTGTTTGCCTCAGTTTCCTCATCTGAAGAAGCATCTCATCCAAGAAAGCCTCAAATAGCCTCATGAAGAGTTGGACACAACTGAACACCAACAATGTGCTAAGTACTGTATACATACTGCTAGTAAGTTAAAAAACACAGGCTCAAACCCAGGCCTTCTGATCCTAAATCTGTTGTACTATACTGCCTCCTTGATTTCAAATAGGAAGTTAGTCCAGGAGTGTGTCTTTATCATTTATGGGCCAATGAAACTTCCAAGATGCTCTTTTTTTCTACATCAGGAAAGTAAAGGGTAAAATAAGGCAATATTTTCTTCACAGGAGTTTAGCTCTCAAAGGTCTTTAATGGTTTAGATGAATAGAGAGGTTGAGTCAAAGGAAACGTTTCCTATTGATCTGTCTGTCTACCTATCTGTTCATATTTAGGGCAGGAAAGGAGCTTTTTCTGTGGAGTTCTGTAGATTTTGAGTAACAACCATGATAATTATAAGTTAGATTTATATAGCACCTTTATACTTTATTCTTAGGAGCACACATATTAGGATTCTTAGAATTTTCTAAGGATTTTAGAATTTTCACATATCTATCTCAACTTATATTCTCAATATTACTTTAGAATCAGTTTTGGTTTATTTGTTTATTTGGATTATGTTTTAGCCTTTAACAAAAAAAAGTCAATAGTAATCATAAAAAATAGCTACTTAATCTCTGATAAGTTATATCTTGAGTCACATTTGTTGTTATTATTGGGTTGTTTCAGTCATACGCAACTCTCCATGCCTCCATTTGGGTTTTTCTTGGCAAAGACACTGGGAGTGGTTTGCCATTTTCATCTCCAGCTCATTTTACAGATGAGGAAACCAAAGCAAACAGATTTAAGTGACTTGTCCAGGGTCACACAGCTAGTAAGTATCTGAGGTCAGATTTGAACTCAGATCTTAACTTCATGTCTCTAGGCCTGTCATTCTATCCACTGCACCACCTGGTTGCCCCACAACTACCTCACACCTTATGAAGTAGGTACTATTCTTATCCCTATTTGAAGAGAAAGAAACTGAGGCTGAAAGAGTTTAATAAACTTGACCAGCATCATACAATGTGTCTGCAGCAGGATCTAGTCTCCACTTCTAATGCCATATCTAGTACGCCACCTAGCTGCTTCAAAAAGTAATAGCTAGATGCTGGTCCAGGGGCCCAGGGATGGGGAACCTGTGGCCTTCCTCTTGTGTAGCCTTTTGAGAAGTACAGTTTTTACAGAACAAATCCTTTTATTATTAAGGGGATTTGTCCTGTGAAGTTGGGATTCAATTGAAGGGCCGCACCTGAGTTCCTAGATGCCCACATGTGGCTTTGAGGCTGCAGGTTCCCCACCTCTTTCTTGTACAAAATGACTAATATGGAAATATTTTACATAATTCCACGTGTATAACCTGTATCTGGTTCCTTACTGTCTCAGAAAGGGAAGAGCACAAGGAGAGAGGGATAGAATTTGGAACTCAAAATGTTAAGTAAAAATGTTAAAAATTTTTAAAAGTAGTAGTGATATCACTTTGAACCCTTCACTTAACTACTGTACTCAGTTGCTTATGGGTTGATTGGAGGTGGCTGATAGCACTCCACAATTAAAATAAGGAAACCTTAAAGGATCTGAGTTCAGAGCTCCCTCAAGAAGATAGAATTACTTCCTAACTGGTTTCAGGCTGGAGGGTCCCTCGCGTTCCCAGGCACTTGGGGGAAGGCCAGGGGTATTCACAGGCGGACCTATAATCAACATGATGGATGGCAGTGGGGTGGGGGTAGAGTCTCAAAAGTCTAGCCTGGGTGGACTCCACAATGTCAGGAAAGTTTCAGGCAAGATATGCAATGTATTTACTCTTTTGGAAAATTGCTGCTCAGCTATTCAGGGAATCATTTAACACTTCAGTGAGGAAGAAATCCATAATGCGTGTGGTAGTTTAGAGTAGCTGAAAGTCCATAAAATGAGTTACCTGAAAACCTAGCAATATTCAAAACACAGTGAGCAAAGCGAAATGCATTTATCATGTGTCCTGGGAACAACCTGTATTGACTGCCCTTTTCAGATGGGGAGGGAAGAAATGTGCCCATTTGCATTCCTTTTAAATAACCAGCTGGATTATGTTGACCAGTATATCTATCACTCAGATCCTGCTCCACCATGCTTAACCAAGTGTGATGAGTAGATACAAGAGGAAAGCTTCACCTAAGGCTGTACACAGTATCCTGACAAACACTTAGGAGACCTAGAGACAAGACATTGTCCTTGGACACCCTCCCTTAGTTACAAGATGAAGTCTGCTTACAAAATAAATGGGCTTATTAAGATAGTGAATATCCTCATTTATACTGTTTTCTGCCTCTAGATTTTTATTTAAACATATTATTGCTGCCATCATCAATTGATTTAAATGTTTTATCAGGTAATTTTATTTTACTTCCACCCTAGACTTCTGTGACCTAAGAGCATAACCAAAAAAAAAAAACCATTAAAAAAATTTTAAAAAATTTTTTAAAAACTGAAAAAAAAATTTAAAAAAACATTAAAAAATTCAAATGAAAACAAGAAATAGCTTTTCCATTTCACATTTGAAAAGTGATGGAAACATTGATCTCCTGTGCTCTTAAGTTGTGTCCATGTTTTCTTTAATATTTGGTTAATTTGACTGTCTTTCAAATTTGAAGATAGAGTCAGTGGCATTAAGGTCAGAGCAGGACTGCCTTATACTCAGAAGTGGTAGGGGAGGGAGAGAGAGAATGAGAATGAATGTGTAGGTGTGTGGGTGGGTGTGTGGGTTTGGGTGTGTAAAGAGGGGAGGATGGGATGAAAGGGATGTCAGTACGCACCGCACCGAGAGAACCTTGATTAGCTGAGGGCAAGAACACAATGTCCTCTAATGGAAAGAGCTTGGGACTGAGAGTGAAGGACTGGATTGAAAATAGGAGTTCCAATGTCCATTAGTTGGGTGACTTTGGGCCCTCCATGAGCTGCATTCCTCACTTGTAAAACAGGAATGAGGATATTTGTATTACCTGCCTCACAGAGCTCCTGGGAGCATCAATCCAAGGTAGCATGGAGTTTTTCTCCCCACCTCCACTGATACAGTCATTGAAGGCAGAGACTAGTCTAGTGTAGCTCTGCTCCCAGATAGATATGCCAGCTCTTATTGGTCCAGTAGCTTGATCAGATGTCTTTGGGGAGGATAGATAGTTCTCTCCCCCACCTCCTAAGCGTCACCTTGTACTCCTAAATCTTTGAATGGATTTTTTTCCCCTTTCACATGAAGGCCCAAGAGGAGTGAATGATTCTTTCTGCTATGATATCAGTTGCCTTCTTCCAGTGGCCAAGGTCCTCTAATCTTCTCAGATTGATTAAGAACTTTATTTACACTTTTTTTTTTGGTGAGCTTGTAGGCAGTTTCTTAATTTCTTTTTGATATTTTGTGGTTATATTCTAGGCTTTGCTGATGTGGAGAAGGGAGACTTCTTTCTTCCCCATCATATACACAATACATTCCAACTCTGAATCCCTATGAGACTATAGCCTATTATTATTTGAGGGACAAAGGAGGAGTCACCCACAAGTATACCTGCCTTTTTAAACTTACTCAGTCACTACCCATTGCCTACTGTACTTGTTGCTAAGGTGTAAACAGGCAATAGAAGCTTGCCTAGAAGATGGGCTTCCTCAGCTCAGTAATAATCATTTGCATAGTATTCTTTGATATCTAAAAGGATCACCACAGCTCTAGGATGTAGGTTATTTAAGTATTATTTATCTCATTTTGCAGATGAGAAAACTTAGACTCTGATATCAAATGACTTGATAAAGTTATATAGTAAGTGTTAGAGGTAAGACTTGAACTTTCTGATGTCTTACTGATTTTAGGTATGGTACTTTTTCCACTGCTCAAGGGAGAGAGTTGGTGCTATTTGAAGAAACTCAAATAGAGTTACAAAAATTATTTCCCTAAAGGTCATGTGTTGCTCAAGTATAAACTAAAGGAAATGAGGTCATAGGACAGGAAGTCCGTTCAATCACTGAATCTCAGAACTGCAGGAGACCCCTGCAATATCATCTTCCATCTTTTGGTTGAAGTTGAGTCAAACAGATCTCATGACTTTCTCAAGGGGTCTGTTTCACTTTAGGACAATTATAAATTGATATTGGCCCTTTATGTAAGGCCTAAATTTGACTCTGTAACTTGTACCCATTTCTCTTGAGTATACCCTCTTGGGTCACGAAGAAAAAATATAATTCTGCTTTCATAAGATAAGCCTTCTTATACTTCAACAAAGCTTTTCATCAGTCTCAAGATTTTTCTTCTACAAGCAAAATATCCCTTGTGTTCCCTAAATATCATCTCTCTCATCCCAAACCCTGTGACTCTCAATGCAACCTAGAATCACATTAGCATTTTGGGCATGCCTACCACATTATTGGCTCCTAACGAGCTTTCAGTTCAGTAAAACTTCCAGATAGTCTTCAGACAGACTATTACCTATCCATGCTATACCTCTCCTGTATTTGTGAAGCCAATTTTGAAACCCAAAGTATGACACTTTATGCTAATCTCTATTAAATCTCATTTAAATCAATTCAATCAAATGTTCCAGCCCAGGGGTATCAAACTTACATAGGAATGGCTCTCTGAAGCTACATTTTGACTTAGAAAACCACAAATTAACATTATCTAGTTTTTATTGTATTTTTATTTTGTTAAACATTTCCCAGTTACTTTTTAACCTGGTTCATGTAGCTGACTTTAATTAAGTCTGATATCTCTGTTCCAGCTTTTTAAGATTTTTTTTTTTTACTTCTGACAGTTATTCAGTATGATGGTTATGTCTGCCAAATTTGTACATTTGGTTAAATTTGAAAAACATGCCACCTATACCTTTGTCTAAGTCCTTGTAAAAATGTTCAATAGGACAGAGTCCAGCCTTCATCATTTGGGAACTTCTTTCAAGTTGATGTGGGTTCATTTGTTATTCTTCTTCAGATCTGTGACCAGTCTGAGTATCCACTAATAACCAATGATCTCCCCCAAAGGTTAAATTCCAACCACTAGCAGATTACAATGTAATTGGGAAATGTTTAACAAAATACAACATAGATGATGTTAATTTGTGGTTTTCTAAGTCAACATACCACCCCTTCTCTCCCCAGGGATCTGTTCTTCTTTAAGTTTGATATCACTGATCTAGCTCACATCTCTCCATTTCTTTTTATCCTATAAGAATGATATGAGAGAGTATCAAATGCTTGACTAAAATCTAGGGCAATTTTCTTTTCTGTAGAATCCCTCTCTTCTACCCTATCATAAAAGGAAATTAGATTAGTTAGAAATAACCTGCTTTTGATAAAGACATCTATCTTGTTTCCTTGTGATCTCCACTTCCTTTTCTGAATATTTCACCAGCTATCCCTTTGATAGCATGTTCTACTGTTTTTTCTAAGAAACAGAGCCAATCTCACTGGCTTATCATAGTTTAAATACTACATTCTCTTTCATTTTTTTTTTGAAAATTAGGACAATATTTCCCTTCTCTTGTCTTGAGGTACCTCTCTTGCAAATAAAGATCATGGATTATAGCTCAACAATCATGTTGCTAGGCACGTTCATTTGCCTTGGGTGGATACTGAAAAGCTCAGTCAATTTCAATAACGTTGAGAAATCTGATCATTATATTTCACAGGAGTCTTCCTGTTTTGTCAAAAACTGAAGTACCATTTGAATAGACTGAGGCATATCTATTTTAACCCATACTTCTGTACAATGACTTCCAAATGCAAAGGGCTGAACCTAGGGAAACCATGAAGGAAGCCAACTTTCTTCCTAGTGCCCAGTTCACACCCTTAGTGTTTTCTATGGTTCTCTTTTCCCCTTCTGGTGCCCTGCCCTCTAGGCCCTGGTGTTCTCTCACAGTGCCCAGAATACCCTTTTCCTCTTCCTCTCATAGACGTTATCTGAGGCTAGCGAAATATAGTGGGGTTATCTGAGTTTGTGCTCACTTACCAATCAGTAGAGTTGGAGCGCTAAAGTAAGTGAACTTCCCCAAGGAGGGAGACCAGAGTGTCTAAATGTTCAGATGACTATTTCAGGTAGGGAGAAGAGGCTGAATTGAAGGGCTGGGTAACCTGATTTGTATCACAGTAAGATTTGAATACAAGTCTTCCTAATTCCAAGGCCAGACTTTTATCTGCTGTACCTGGCTATTTGTCAGCTTCAGTAGAAGATATTTAAAATCTTTTTCCCAATTATAATATTTAATAGTTAAATATTTCCAGAATCAGAGGAATCTATGGCTTTATAGTTTATCTCATAGTTGGGAAGGGTCTTTAAAGTCATCTCATAGACAGGACCTGATAAGATTTCAAGAGATTTCGAGAGCATTAATAGCCAAATATGTCACAAAGACATAGAAATCTGTGATTCCATCTTTATTTTTTCCCTTAAATGTAATGAATGGTAGCAAGAACATCTGGCATTAGAATTATACTGGCAGACTAAAATAAATTTATTGAAGCATGCAGCTTTTTCTATGGAGAAAGACACCTAAGAGTCAAGTGCCCCAATTTACTTTTTAAGCAAGTGCCTTCAATTTTTAAAATTATTCATTAGTATTCAAATGGGATTTGAAGCAAATTTATTAGTATCATTACAAAGAAATAATAGAAAATTACTATAAACACTGATTTAGAATGCATCACATATCAGCATTGGCAATGTGGGTGCACTAATAATAGAGAAAGTAAGTTTGCTTTCACATATGTTCTTTCATTTTAGTATTCTTAGTAGGGATGCCCATGGGAAACATGAAAACTGAATAGATTGTATTCTTCCTCATCATTAATATGGGAACCAGCCCAGGGGAACTACAAATCCCAGAATGCTCCATCTTCATCTAAGCAGCCATTTCACAAATTTATGGTCCATATTTGGTCTGGCTGTTTGACATGGAATGTAAAATGCTGGAATCTGAACTTTCCACAGCAGAGATTTTCATCATTTCTACTGCATTTCTGGATTATAATATTAAATCTTAAATGTTCATAAAATTTATCTCAACAAATACAGTTTGGCATAATGATCTGTTTTTATAGGCATTCAGATACTTGATTACAAAGGTGAAAAAAATAAGTAAAAAAGGAAGAAAAACAAAATCTGGTTCAATGATGAGTTGCCTTTAAAAAATATGTTTCAGACCTGGTAGTGACTATTGAAGATGAACCCTCTACATCTGTATTCCGTTTTAAAATATTAGCCTTCTCTCATCTTTAATTTATAGAAGCTATAAGGGTTATTGCTTACACTGTATGAAGACTATAGAGACTTTTTTTTTTTTAGATTATTCTAACCCAAGAGTTAATTTTTATACCTTGTGCTGGACAAAACCAGAGTACTAACTAATGCCTATGTTATAGATTCCAGAGGGGATCACTTAGCTTTACACATTTCCATGAATTTAGTCAATTTATCAATCATTTAGCTTATAAAAGTACTGGCTACAAAGGGTTAAGAAACTGTAGTTTGACAATATACATTCATTAGCGGACCTGGATTCTAGACCTGATTCTGCCACTAACAAAGCCTGTAACCTTGGGAGGTTGACCTAGTCATTCTAGTTCTATCTAGCTTCTTCACTGGTAAAATGTTGATAATCACTAGCTGTGGTTATCACTACCTGACCTGCTATAAACTTGCTTCTTCCATCCCCCTCTGACTTTTATTCCCGACAGTCTAAATTGAAAGAAAAATAGTCCTTTTTTATTTTGATTGATATGGCACTGCATAAGTAAATTACCTCAGGTAGCATTTTAATTTTTATTATGTGGTCCACACTGAACATAAGCAATTACATGGGAAAGATATTAATTGCTCCTGTTTGGTCTGGATCATAGCATGAAAAGAATTGTTTTTCTTTCTCTATCTAGATCTCAGTTTTGTAAAGAGTATTTATTTATGTGTCCCTTGTGTTTAAACATGTGTACGAAAGCAAAACAAATCCCCGCGTTAAACATGTTCAGAAATGTATGTCTTACTCCATACTTTGAGTTCATCACCTTTGTCAGGAAGAAGCTATTTGATATTCATCATCAGTCCTCTGGAATCGTGGTTAGGCATGGTGTAGATCTGGCTGTTCTTTCTTAATTGTTTTTCTTTGTAGTATTATTATTGTATAAATTATTTCGGTGGCTCTTAATTTCACTCAGCATTTCATACAAATCCTCCCAGAAGACTTAGCCTCTTTGTCTTTTCTTATGGTATAATAATGTTCCATTACATTCATGTGCCTTAATTTGTGCAGCAATTACCTAATTGATGGGCACCCCTTTAGATTCCAGTTCTGTGCTAACACAAAAAGATATTTTTAACTTATCGGTCCTTTTTTTCTTTCTTTGATTTTTTAAAAAAATTATAACCTTATTAATAGTATTACTGGGTCCAAGATACACAAAATTTAGTAACTTTCTAAGTACAGTTCCAAATTCCTTTTCTGAACATTTGTACCAGATCTTAGCTTCACCAATGGTAAGCCAGTGTGTTATGTTTTCCTGTAGCTTCTTCAGCAATTTTCTTTTTTAATTTTGTCATTTTTTGCCAATCTGATGGCATGTGGTAGAGCCTAGGATTTGTTTAAATTTGTATTTATGTTGTTTTTAATGATCTGGAGCATTTTTTTCATGTAGCTATTAATAATTCAATTGTCTTTCTTTGAGAACCACCTCTTGAGAACCACCTAATTTGACCATAAATCTTTTGGGGAATACCTCCTATTCTTATATGTATATATTTATGTGTGTATGTGTATATATATGTATAATAACTCATTATATATACATACATGTGTATGTATGTATATATAAAGTCCTTATATAGTAGAAATGACATCTTTATAAGAGAAACTTACAGCAAAAATTCCCCCCAACCCCAGTTTACTATTTCTCTTCTAGTGTTAACTACATTAATTTTGTTTCACAAAAACATATTTTACTTTCATATAATGAAAATTGGTGGATTTTCCTCCCTTTCCCTCCCTGTCAGCTTTTCACCTTTCTCTTGTATATTGTCTTCTTTCATTAGACTGAAAGCTTATTGAGATAGAGACTATAGCAATTAAGAAGTGTTACTGAAATGAATTGAAGTAAATTAATAGATAAAATTGTCATTTTTTATTACATTGGTCCAGGCCAAACATGAACAATTAATATATTTCTAATTATTTTCAAGTTTATTTTTATTTTTGTAAAATAGTATTTCTTTGCTATATTCTTATAGATCTTACATATATCTTAATAGGTAGAGTCTCCAAAATTTTTTATATATTCTATGGTTATTTTGAGTAGAATTTCTCTTCCTATCATTTCCCCAGAGTTTTTGTTGTTAATATGCAGAAAGGATGATGATTTGTATGTTTATTTTTATATCCCCCTATAGAGTTTCAGTTGAATTTTTAATTGACTCTCTAAAGTTTGTTTGGTTTCCTCTTTGCCTAAGCCTATTCCCTCAATTTCTTTTTCTGTTTTATTTTTCTACTTAGAACTTTTAGCTCTATGCCATTAGTAGTGGAGATAATGGACATCTTTCCTTCATCTCAATCTTATTGGAAAGGCCTCTAGTATATCACAACTATTTATACTGTTGGCTCTTAGTTTTAGATGGCTACTGTTTATCATACTAAGGAAAGATCCATTTATTCCTATGTGTTTGAGTGTTTTAAAAAGAAATGGATAATGTATTTTGGTAAAAGGTTGTTATGGGGGCAGCTAGGTAGTGCAGTGCGTAGTGCCAGCCCTGGAGTTAGGAGGACCTGAATTCAAATCTGGCCTCAGAGACTTGACACACTTAACCAGCTGTGCAACTTGGGCAATTCACTTAACCCCAATTGCCTTGCCTTCCCCTCTCCAAAAAAAATTGAAAAAAACCCAGCTTCTTATGTCTCTTTTGAGATGACTTTTGCTAATAATATTGTAATATGTTTGTGTTTTTTAATATGGAGTCACCCATGCGTTCCTGGTATAAATCCAGCATCATCATAATGTGCAGACTTTTTAATATGTTGCTGTTAATATTTTATTTAAAAATTTTCAATCAATGTCCATTAGTGACATTGGTCTATAATTTTATCTATCTGTTTTGACTATTTTATTTAGGTGTCAAGCCAATATTTGAATTACAGAAATAATCTTGTAGGACCTTTTCTTCTATTTTTGCAAACAGTTTATGTAATATTGAAATTTGTTAGAATTTGCTTGTAAATCCAAATGGTCTAGAATTTTTTAGGGATTTTATTTTTGGCTTATTTAATTTGTTTCCTTGAGATTGGGCGATTTAAGTTCTCCATTTTTTTGTCCTGATAACCTGGATATTTTAAATTAAAAAAAACATTCATTAGTTTTGTTGGAATATAATTTGGCAACATGGTTTCTGATGATTTCCTTTTTTTCTTCATTTATTATGAATTTTTTTTTCATTTTTGACATAGAAATCTGGCTTATCTCTTTCTTTTTACAAAACAGATTGATTTATCTTTTTGTGGTTTATCTAAATTTAGTTTTATCAGTTCAATGTACTTTAAAATTTTCATTTCATAACTTTTATTATGTTATCTCATTGATGTTATCTTTTATGAAATTATGTATCATCTCTATGTTTTGTTATTTAAAGTATCAGTTTCCTAGGATTAAGTTATGTAGTCTCTTTTAGCCCTTCTTTAAAGGCAATTTATTAAATATAATTTTGATTGTATTGTCAAATAGGATATTTAATTTGCTTTTATGAGTTCAATGGAAACATAATAGATTTTTCTTCTAGACCTTTGTTTTAATGTTTTTTGGATTTTATTTTCTAATCCATTCTGTCCTCTTCCATTTTATGAGTGAATTCAACCCATTCATAGTAATTTTTAAAATTATGTTTCCCTCCATTCTGTTCTCTTCCAGTTTTTTTCTTTGTGACATGAGTCCTTCTTTGTAAAGAAGGGAGGGAGGAGTGTAATCAGTATTAATAAGTTAACATTAAAATGATATTATCTGCTTCCCTCCACTTCCCTCTTCTCTTTCCCTTGCTCAGTCTCAGATCAAAGGTTCATGCCTTTTTTTTTTCCTTTTAAACATTCCCTCCAAGACTGGAGTTGGTTTTGTTTCTGAACAATCCTTCCACAAGTTTACTCTCCCTCTTATTCTCTCCTTTCTTTTCTTCTAATACAACTTTTGTACTGGATGTGTCTCTTCATGAAATTCTGTGTGTGTATGTACATATGTACATATGTTCTATTCTTTGTATATTTCAGATGAAAGTGAGGTTCAAGTGACATCCACTCTCCTCACTCCCATCTCCATATTTGTATAGTGTCCTTAAGTACTCAAATTATGTGAAATAAAAATTTCTACTCCTGTCCTCTATTCCTGTTCCCACCATTTTTGTCTCTCAAGAGCATCAAAGCATAACAAAACCAATCCCAGTCCCTCTGCCTTATGTAACTTCCATGACTATTAATAACATTAGGGTTCTGAGGTAATATTTGTTTCTTTTTTCTCTATTAGAATGTACACTTCTTCCTTGTATGGACCCCTTGAATTGACCAAATGTATTTACCTTTTTATATCTCTCAATGATTGCAGTGTTAGCAGTTTGAAGTTTTTACTTAGCTTTAGTCTTTTCATCAGGAAAACTTGGAAATCGTTTATTTCATTAAAAGTTCATTTTTCCCTAGTAAGTTCATACTCCTACTTGGAACTGTAGAAGACAGCAGCTGGTTACCACCCCTTGGCTTGGCAGAATCATAGCAATTGAATTTCAGGCTTTCCTCTGGTCCATACTCTACCAATGCCCACAGAGGTCTGGTTGTTTTTCTGTGCCAGTCTGGACCAGGAAAAGGCACCCATTCTTTCTCCTTGGATTTTTCCAATGATCATTTGCTCTAGCATTCTTCCTCAATCTTTGCTGGAGTAGCTGTGGTATAGAGATGACTCACATTGCTTCCTTTTTCTATACTATCTTTGCTGGTCTCTCTCCCCAAATTTAATTCCACCAATCCATTATTAATCATGTCAGAAATAAAAATTTCAATGTTGCAATACTATTATCATGAATATTACAAGAGGTCATTAGTTCACAAAATACCTAAAGCACTTTGTCAGACTACCAGTCCTCCAAGGAACTTGCTTTGAAACCTCTGAGATAGAAGACCTAATGTAAGCAAACAGGTGATACTATCATGATTCTAGCTTCCAGTATCTTCCAGGACACCTCCATGACCCCAATTTGGAATACACTATAGCAAACTAAGCAGAGCCATTTAAAACTTATTAAGGCTAGAGGGTTTATGTGTATGAAAAAATATTTCCCACAGCATCCCTTCAGAAACAGACATTTTTACCTTATATGCAGATTAATCCTATCACCTTCGTATAGAACATGGAGCAGTAGCTGTAACAGGCCTGGTGATTACTATCCTCTGCTTAGCCTTATATTGAATTCATTCTCTATTATTTCTTATTCCATCTCTGTCATGAGATTTTCCTGTTTTCCTGTTTTCAATCCTTAATACAATTGGTGTCAGGAGACTGAGTTATCCTGGAATATTAAAGTATCTAATATGGATTTCTCTTCTCATTAAACATTCTTGAAATAGCACCTGCAAATGTAAAAAGAAATTGTAACTAAGTTAATCCATTTTCATGATAAAGAGTAAAAGATGAAAAACATGTACAGGACAAAATTAATCAACCCTCCAGATAATCTGAAGAATGTCACAGGAAGAGGAAATAGCCCAGAAATTATCCTCTCTTATGACAAAGTAAGGCAAGCATTACGCTATGGATCTGACTCTCATGGTAGTTTGGGTGTTGTGATTACATAGTTCAGCCTGAATGCTGCAGCGAACAGAGCACCTATTGAACAGACTTCCTCAGAGAGCTTCAGTGTTCAACCTAATCTGTAGCACAATCTGATTTGAGTTAGCTATGAATAGCATTTACATTCTAGATAAGTTATTCAGGTATTCATATTAATGATTGAAAAACTCTCATGATTAGTTTTTATTACCCTCCTTTACCAGTCAAGAGAATGCATTGGATGCCAGATAGATTAGCCAAGGACATTGGAAATATTTGTATAGTGTCCAGTCTAATATAACTTGGGGTTAGAAGAGTTGATTTATAAATTTGTTCTTTAAAGATTAAATGGCACTTTATGGTTAAAGCATCTTATATGTATTATCCCTTTATATTGTCATAACAGTCCTGTGAGATGATAGTGTATTATTATCCCTTGTTTACAAGGGAAGAAATGGAAGGGCTAGGTAAATGCTTTATTCTAGGTTTCAAGCTAATAAATGGGACTTGAACTCAAGTATTCTTGTTTTAAGTCAAATGTACTTTCTACTCTACCACACTCATTTGAAATACTTTTCCATCTTGAATTTAATTTTTGTCTTTGCATCTATACTACCTGGCACATAGTAAGCACTAAATACATGGTTCTTTACTCATCAGTGGATTGTACCCTAGTATGGTATCTGAGCATGTTATTGGAGAATTAGAGCAGGGTAACAGAAGACCTTGAAAAAGCTGACTCAGTTTCTAAAACCTGACTTCTGTCTCATAGTTGTATGTTTAAGAAAAATATTATTGAACTCCCACTGACTGTATCACCAAGGCAAGATTCAAGTACTGATGGCAACTATGAATATGCTAGCATTGTTCTGAATCTCAAAGTATAACAGACTCTGCATAAAGAAGGCAGAAGGAAAACATTTTTTCAGACACCAAAAAGGTGAATCCCAATACCAGAAAGCTAAATCCATTATAGTAACCAAGTAGTCAATAAACATTAGCATTACAAGGGATAATGCCATTCCCAAGCCTTACTTAGGCCTTACCAAGCCTACCCCTTAACCCCTCCCCCATTCCCCCACGGCCTTCCCACAATCAAAGACTCACAAGACTAGTTGTGCCTTTCTGTGTTCTCTCTCTCTTCCACCCCAACTTCCTCCCAGCTCTTTTCCACCCTTCCTGTTCCAGCTGTTCAGCAAGCTCCTTCTACCACATGTGACTTAGGCTTCAATGTGATTTCAGCAGGCCACATAGGCCTATTACTGGGTGGCAAAGATCTTCAAATTAAGCAAAAATACATTAACAATACAATGACATATTTAAAAAAAAATTAACAGACCATTATGGCAGATTTTCATGTCAACCATACTACAGTATCTTAGAGAGTTGAGTTGCCTCAAACATTGAAATATTACTTGACTTGCCAATAGTCACCCAGGTAGTATGATTGTTTTTTCTCTAATTAAAAATAATATAACAATAAAATAACTGGCATTTCTCTAGTGCTTTACAAATATTACCTCATTTTATCTTAAAAATAAACCTGGGGGGTAAGTATTATTATTTTCCCCATTTTATAGATGAAACAACTGAGGCAGGTAAAGGTTAAGTGACTTGTGCAAGGTCATCTATAACTAGTAAGTGTCCAAGACTGGATTTGAATTCAGTCTTTCTGATTCCAGGTCTAGTAGTCTATAAATTGTATCATCTATCTGCCAAGTAAGAGTCAGAAGTCAGGACTTGACCTCATGTTTCATTTCCATATTTTTTAAATTATTAAAAACTTTTTATTTTTATATAACAATTTCTCGGTATACCCCTTCCCTTTTTCCATCTAGAAAACCTTGCTTTATGAAAAGAATAAAAAACAAAGGGGAATGAGGGGGTTAGGAATTCAACAAAGCGAATAATACCAATTGCATTTACATAGAGCTTTGAAGTCACAAAGCTATTTAGAAATATCTCATCGGACTGTCATGATGATCCTGAAAGATGGGTGATCTTATTTCCCCATTTTACAGATAAATAAGCCAAGGCATACAAAGTTAAGTCACAAAGTCAGTAGATGTTTTGGGGCTGGATTTGAATTCAGGCCTTTCTGACTCCAAGTTCAGTGTTCTATCCATTGTGACATCTAGCCAATATATTAATTATATATTATATATATATATAATATATATATAGCTATATATATATTATATATTAATAATTAATATATTAATTAAGTCTTATAGTATATGTAGCACTATATACCCATAGTCCCCTATCTCTGCAAAGAAAGGAAGGAATTATGTCACCATTTCTCTTCTTCAGAGCAACCTGGTCATTCTAATGTCACAGTCTTTTTCAATTTATCTGTTGTGGTTATTTCCATTTATATTGTTATAGTCAACATTTTCTTGCTTCTGCTTACTTTACATCTGTGTTCCTTTTCATGATGAAGGCAAGAAAGTTATTCAGAACATATTTGTTCAAATGTTCACGTACAAAAATGTTTAGCCAGTCAACTTCAAACTCAATAGAGATGCTCTTTGGATGATAAACATAAAGACCCAGACCTCTCCACCTTGGTAGGGTCTTTTAGACCCTATGTTCCATTAGCATAGGCTGTAATAGTCCAGAGCCACATCTGGGCCACAATGACTTTTTGGAGTAAAGGGGTGTGCAGTGGTTCATCTCCAGTAAGTTGACCACCAGGAGGTGAAATGATCATCCACAGAAAGTAGGAGGGTCATCTTCAACAAGTTGAGGAGTTGTGATGTGCCTCATTAAAGGGAGTTCACATTAATAAAATTCTGAAACTTGTGAAGCAAGTCAGATTTGACCTGTATTCTTGTTCAAGGTTACTTTATTTTTAATTATCTTATTTTTTCTCCTGGTTCAGGCTTTGGAAAATCGAGTATGGGACCTATTACAGGAGGCAGACAAGGCAGCAGAAGAGAACAAGGACCAGCATCAAGTCTATGAGGCCATGGCTGAGACTCTGGGAGATGCTTGGACAGCCTTGGTCACTGTCCTGGAAAGGAGAAGAGAGCTCCTGAAACTGACTTCTGAATTTTTCGAAAATGCCCTAGAGGTTTGTGTTGGGAAATCCCATTTCTGCCTGTTTCACACAAGGGCTTGCAAACTAAAATCTTTAAATACTTTTGCTCTCTAATTTTCACAAATGAGAATTTTGTGAAAAGCACCTAGATGAAGCCCATTTTTTTCTTGGTAGTTGAAGAATAATATTGTTGAACTCAGACATGTCTTTAGGCATTAGCAAATGTAGACATTCAGCCTAAAACTGAGTAGCAAGGAATTCAGTTTCTCTTCTTTGAAGACAGTAGTAGGAAAAAAATTAAATTCCTAGGCTCTGTCTTTCTTTGGGCTTCTGAAATGTATAATTCTGATGACTTATTCCCTCCTAGAGGGCGTAGGAAGATTCCCATGGAATAATAGAACATCTCTTCCAAATACTTCTCATATCTTTTGAAAAACTTTTTCAAAGGATCATGTGGAAAAACTAGAACTGGCCTCCCACTCTCCCACCAAGGCAGAAGTGACCTTTCTTTCCTGTGGTTCAACTCATAACATTTTGACCCTTTCATTACACTTGGATAGTGTACCTACCATATTGGTTATTTGTATATGTGTCTTACCTTTCTCAAGAGATCAAAAACTTCACGAGCTCAGGGAATGTCTCATTCATCTTTGTAACCCCATCAATGCCTAACATAATTAATCAGCTTGTGTTTATAAACACCTGCTACATGGCAGGCACTTTGATAGGTTCTAAGAATACATATACAAAGAATGACATGATCTCTACTCTTAAAGAGGTTACATTCTAATTAGAGAGACAAGAAAGATACACGTATATATTATCGCTGTTGTTCATCCTGAGTGATGTGCTCACTTGTGTGTAAATTGGATTTAAGTGAGGCAGAGTTGAGCAAACTCGTCAGCCTTATTGAAGTCATTGAAGTCCAGTGGTAAGACAAAAGTCAAGATGACTGGTGATGGCCCAGGATGCAGTGGATGATTTTGGCATCTTGGTATCTGACCAAACTCTAAGCATTCCACAGTGTTTTTAGGCCCCCTTTGATGGCCATTGGAACAAATTGTTCTCATCTGTCAATTCCACTGTGGAAAGCCTTCACATGCTTAAAGTAGACACCCTGCCCCCAACTTACCAACAGGTTTGAGATCTGTCAGTTACCCTCAACCTGGTTTAGTCTATCTACTGAGACAGTTTATCAGGGTGTGGCTATTGACCAAGTTATAGCTCCTTGGAGCCACAGGTGAGAGTTAGGTGAAGATGGATACCAAAGGTGGATAAGCAACTCTGAAAAGCTCTAAAAAAGATACGTTAGGACCAGGTTGTCAAGGGCTTTAAAAGGAAACTGAGTTTATATTTGATCCTAGGGGCAATAGAGAACCACTTGAGTCCCTTAAAATTAGTAATATACATATATAAAATTGTCTACTTATATCACATAGGTGTCCAATACATACTGAGATGAAATGTAAAACTAACTTTTTATATAGAATATTTTCCTAAAGATTGTAACTAAAAGTTTCATTCATAATGTTAATTAAAATAAAAGAGAATATACCTAACATCCTTTCCCCCATTGCCCTGCCTTCTTGCCTTGTTTTTCTTTAATTCCCATGACTCTTTGAGCTTCTCAATTCAAAATGTGAGACTTAAAGAGCATTATAAATGTGAAATGTCATATTTTAGAGAAGACAGTTATTGGGAATTTCATTTTTAACTTTCCTGTCAAGTTAGCAGTACATTTTTTTTTGATGTGAGATTGCTGTTTCATTATGATAAAGTACCAGCTTCAAAGAGTATGACATCCTCAAATTCAAAAATCCCAAATATTGAAGCTCAGCGGATTAGTTATGGGAAATAAAGACTTGGAGAAGACACACTCATGTGTCATGAGCTTGTTTAACAGCAAGAGGGGACAGCAGAAACTTTAGACGGTTTCAAAATTTGTTTTTGACAATTGGAGTTACAGGTCCAGAATATATGCTTCCTTTCTTTCTTTCTTCCCTTTCTAACTTCCTCCTGGATGAAACACATGTACACACGTACCTGGTTATAGGCGTGCCTGATTAATTTCATCTTAGCAAATAGGTCCGTGCATATATAATGTAGATGGCATATTAATTGTATATTATTAGCACATATAATACATATGCTGCCTTTACTCTCCTGTGTTAAAAATTTACCTCAATTCCATGTATATAGATTTATATTTCCCTTTATTATCACTCTCTCTCTCTCTCTCTCTCTCTCTCTCTCTCTCTCACACACACACACACACACACACACACACACGCTTTTAAGAGTATATACTCTAAACACTAATATGAATAGGTTTATCTCACTTCCTGTATCCATGAGAAACTTACAGATGAACAACTTCTGGCAATCCTGTTTTCCTTGCCACATACAAATGTTTCACAGTTTCCTCTGACTCAGAACATCTATCAGTTGGTGATGACTTTGGATATAAGCCTCACTTTATAAATGAGATATTTGTAAAATGACTGGCATAGCTCTTGGCACATAGTAGGCCTTTAATAAATGCTTGTTTCCTTCCCCTCTTCATAGTAAGCAGACAAGTCTTTGGAAGTTATACATAGAGTCTGTTTTTAAAACCTTATGGTTATTAAAGTGGAAATGTTTTTTCTTTCTCAATGGATAAGGGAGGATATGGAAAGAGAGAAAGAATTTGAAACTAAAAATAAAATGGAATAAAGAAACCTTCTCAGTTTGTTGGAACCTCCTAGAGTTTATGTTCCACTGGCATGATTCTTGAGAATCTTGGGTCTCTTCTATGCCTGTCCATTTCAGGGCAATTCAAGGAACAAAAAGTTAGGCAAAATAACAAAAACAAAAAAACCTCCAAAACCAAACAAAAACAACAACAAAATCAAAATGATCTTTACCCTCAAAGTGCTCAAATTCTATTGAGAGGCAAAGTATGTCTATAGATAAATAAACACAAAACAATCAATTTACTCCTGCAAATGAGTAGGAGCCTCACCTTGGAGGTAGTAGATAGTCCTAAAGGAACCCGGAGATTACAAGAGGTGAAGGAATTGTCTTGCTGCAATGGAAGGCAATCTATGCAAACAAGCATTTATTAAATGCTACCTGTTTGACAGGCAAGGTGCTAGTGTTGGGGATACAAGTATGAAGAATGGAAAATCCCTCCTCACCAAGAGCTTACTTTCCAATGGGAAAGACAGTGCATATATATGCACATAGAGACAGGAACTTGTCTATGATTTCATTGATAAAGAATTCTCTATGATGAGATTTCTTATTCCAGTAAAAATCAGAGAAGTCTCTGAAATTTATAGTCCTGAAGAGTTTCTTAGAGCAAAGAGAGGAGATGTGATCTCCCAGCATCTCACAGAAGGTATCTGTCGCAAGAGGAGAGCTTTCTTGTTCCAAGACTAGGTCGCTATCTTTATGCGTTGGCTGCTTCACATTGTATATTAGTATATGCACAATAATATATACATATCTATATATAACTGTCTATATCTATCTATCTGTATCTATCAATCTGTATTCAGAGAGAGAGGACAAATAATTTTTAAAAATACAAGTTAGAGAGGACACTCTCTTTAATAGGGGTAAAGAGTAGATGAGGTAGGTTCTCAAGAGGCATCTTGAAGGCAAAAGAGGTGTTCCATGAGCTGCAAGAGAAGGAGGAGGTGAACAGTAGAGCCAGTGCAAAGGCATGGAGATAGGAAATAGAAACATATGAAGAACAGAAAAAAATTAGTTTACTTGGTTCTCAGAATATTGGAGAAGCTATGTACACAAAGCCTGAAAAGGTAGTTTGGAGGCAGTTTGTGAAGGACTGTAAAAGCTAAATCAAGTAGTTTATATTTTTATGCTAGAGGCAATAGGAAGCTACTGAATTTTATTGAGTAGGAGAGATGCATGGCTAGATCAGAGTTTGAGAAAAATGACTTTCATAGTAGCGTGGAGAATAGACTGGAGTGAACAGAGATTCAAGGTCAGGAAACTGACTAGGGGGATGTTGCAATAATTTCTGTGAGAAGAGCCTGAATTAAGGGATGGCTATGAGAAGAGGGAGAAGGGCTCAGATATGAGAGATATGGATGAAGATACAGAAAGATTTGGCAACTCTTAGGATATATGGAATGAGAGAGATTGAGGAGTCCTGCATGACCGGGAGGTTAAGGACTTGGTAGACTGGAAGAATAGTGGTGCCTTTGGCAGACCTAAGGAAGCTTTGAAGAAGGATGGGTTTGGGAGGAAAGGTAAAATAATAATTTATGTTTGGGACATGTTGAAGAGAAGAAAAGGGGGAAGAGAACAGAGGTTATTAAATACCTACTATGTGCCATGCTTTGTGCTAAGTGCTTTACAAATATTTGAGCCTCACAACCTTGTGAAGTAGCTTCTAATATTATCCTTATTTTACAGTTGAGGAAACTGAGGCAGAGAAGAGGGTTCTTTTTAAGTGACTTGCCCAAAGTCACACAGGGTAATAAGTATCTGAGGCTGGATTTAAACTTGTTTCTTCCTGATTCCAGCCTCAATCTTTAATCTACCATAACTTTTGATTTTGAGATGTGTCTAGGACATCCATTTTGAAATACCCATTAGTTGGCTGGTGGTGTGAGACTAAAGCTTGAGAACAAAAGTGGGGTTAGACATATAGATTTTTGAGTTACCTGCATAGAGATTATAATTAAAATCATGGGAGTTGGTAAGGTCACTAACAGAGAGTGTAAAGAGAGAAGAGAGATGCCTGGGCTTGGGGTACACCCACAGTTTGGGAGCATAATATTTTTCTAATATTTTTTTTTGTTAAATATTTCCTAATCCCATGAAAAACATTTTTAATGTTTATATATTTAGTTTTAGTTTTCAACTTTCACTTTTTTAAGATTTTTGAGTTTAAAATTTTCTCCCCCTCCTTTTCTCTTCCTCCCCAAGTCGGCATGCAGTCTGATATAGGCTATACAAGTACAGTCATGTTAAACATATTTCCACATTAGCCATGTTGTAAAGAAGAATTAGGACCTAAGGGAGAAACTGTGAGAAAGAAAATAACAAAGGGGGAAAAGAGAGAGAAAATACTATGGTTCAGTCTGCATTCAGATTCCATAGTTCTTTGGCTGTGGATAGCATTTTCCACCATGAGTCTTTGGGAGTTGTTTTGGAGCATTGTCTTGATCAGAGTAGCTAAGTCTTTCACAGTTGATCATGCTTCCAGTATTGATGTAACTGTGTACATTGTTCTCCTGGTTCTGCTCATTTCACTTTGTCTGAGTTCATGTAAGTCTTCCCAGGTTTTTCTAAAGTGTACTTTCTTGTTCATCATTTCTTACAGAATAATAGAATTCCAGTACATTCATGTATCACAACTTGTTTAGCCATTCCCCAATTGAGGGGCATCCCCTTGATTTCTTTGCTACCACAAAAAGAGCTCCTATAAATTTGTTTATTCAAATATATCCCTTTCCCTTTTCTGGAATGATATTTTCTCTAGCAAATGAGAAACAACAGTGATGATGATGAAAGTAATTTTCTAAAGATAGTGGCATCAATAGCTGGGGAAATTAGGAAGGGCTTCATGTAGGAAGTAGCACTTAAGTTGCTCAGAGGAATCCTGGGATTACAAGAGCTGGAGAGAATGTCTTTCAGGAATGGGAGACAATCTATGTAGAGGCTTGGAGGTGGTAGATGGAATCTCATGTACAAACAAAGCAAGACAAAACAAAAAAACAGCAAGAAGGCCAATGTGGTGGGATGTGGAATGCACGGGGAGGGATAGTGTCACAATGCAATAAGACCTTGGTGAAGATACAAATAGCCAAATACTATTTTTCTTTCAAATTTCCTTTTTTTGTATGTATTTCTCTTGCAGTTTGCTATTAAAATAGACCAAGCTGAAGACTTCCTGCAGAACACCCAAGAGTTTGAGAATGCTGAATCCTTAAAATCTCTTCTTCAACTCCATGAACACCATTCTAAAGGCAAGAGACACATTTGCTACTACCGAACTGCTCATCATGCGCTTCTAGAGATCTTAAAAGAATAAATGTGAAAATGCAGATTGCTGGCCCTTTTCAATTCTTTTCTTCTACATAGCATGATTAATGCATAGTTCTGACCATAACAGTAGAACTAAGGCTTCCACAAGAGATTGCAGTCATCTTCTGTGAATGATTATTATAAGGTTCAATTGAGCGTAACCATTTTTACATAAGATCTCTAGAGGAGGAATAAGCCCTGTTTCATTTAAAAACTAATGTAGCTTTCTATTAAAAAAATAGTAAAGACAAGTGTGTTTCACTTCCCATCCACTTCCACACTCACACATGAAAATCCAGAAAAATATGGCACAAGCTACACAACATAAATAATGGTAACTGGCATAGTAGATAGATTACTGGGCTTGGAATCAGGAAGACCTATCTTTATGAATTCCAGTCTGGCCTCAGAGACTTACTAGCTGGGTGACCCTGGGCAAGTCACTTAATCTGGTTTGCCTCAGTTTCCTTATCTATAAAATGAACTGGAGAAGGAAATGATAAACCACTTTGCTAAGTATCTTTGCTAAGAAGACTCCCAAAATGGCATCATGAAGAATTGGACCATGACTGAAATGACTGAACAGCAACAGTGGAAAGATATAGATAGGTAGGTTCCTGACCAGTGTTTGCAGGCTAGGCCTTCTTTCTCAGATTGGGATAGTCAGTCTGCTCATCTAAATACTTTCTTCTGTGGAAGAGATGATAGGCACATCAGGAATAAGGACAAAAGAGCAAAGGCAGCCTGAGGCCACTGGTGTAAACAGTGATGCCTTAGAGAAGCTAACCTGGGATATGGCTATAGCCCTGGCTTCATTTTTTAACTATTTTTTTCTTTTCTTTAGAGACTAAGTTTAGTTGTTTTAATCCTACAGTGGGATTACAAACACTGCCAGTATCTTCTAAATTCTGGTACCCTACAGCAAAGCTTATGTCTCTGAATGGGATCAAGAGACTGTCAGTAAGCATCCTCTCCTTTCATTTCAATCCCCATCATATCAGAATATTTTGAAAAGTTGTTTTTGAGAATTCTAAATGGTGCTATCAATGACTATTTACCATCTACTAATGATCATGGAATTAGGAATTTTCTGAGAGCAGAGAGGGTAATTTTTCCTGCACAGACTTTGAGAACTCAACATGCCTATGTGTAATTTTGACTGGCTGTTGCTGTACAGGCCCTTGTGATTGCCTGGTACTATAAATAGCATGCCACTGATCAGGATTAAAGCAGCGAGTCACACATTTCTATCATGCCACAATAATCTAGTTGGATCCAAGGCGAGGGAACTGAATCACATGAAATTCCGCTCAGGAGACTGAGGAGTGAATCGAGCCCAGGTAACAGAGATGGGTTCTGTAGTCTCAATTCAATCTTCATTGGGCTGACACGCTCATCACATAGCAATTTAACACTGATGACCTGACAGTGATTGATGCTTTTGCTGATAGGAGCTTCATAACTGAGGCCATCAAAGGCGAGTGTTTGTCAGAAGGATAGGAGGACTGGGGAAAAGTCAGACTTTCCCAAAGGGTTTGAGGATGGAGCTGGAAAGGTGGAGGTTAGTCATCGATGTCTCTTTGTTCCTTTTCTTCCAATTTAACAGCATTTGAGGCAACAGCAAGCTGGTTTGCATGCAGCATCTGGGGTGGGTTGGGGAAAGAGGCTAGCAGGTCCTAGCTCTTCAGACTGACAGCTGAAAAGAAGGTCCTTAATTTCAGTGCCATGGAAATGGCTCAGAAGAGCCTGCTGGGCCTCTTTGAAGTCCAAATAAATGGATGGAATGTTGGTGGAGGGCAAGTGCCAGGGCTGATTTTCTGATGAGTAAAGGCCATTTAAGTCATAGTCACAAAACCCTCATGGGGCAATTGGAACAGGTCCAATGAAGCAGATTCGGAAGGAGCAGAGTCCAAGGAAGAAACCCTCAGCCTAAGAGCCAAGAGGCCACTAATGGGTCCATCTTAAGTAGGTATCTTCATGTGACTCATCTTTCCTATCCATAAAATGGGAATGATGAGGGCTTGAGAAACAAATTACTTATATCATTTCTTACGACTTTTATTACCAGTAAAAACACAGTTTTGAGATACTGAGTGAGTCATGAAGTGTTGGGATGATGTGACTACAAAATATAGTTGTGTAAACATATGCTATTATTAAACATATATTATACCTCAACTAAATGGTGGCCTTAATCAGTGTTTTCCAGTTTTCCAGTACCTAACAGTTCCACATCTGTTGCATAGTATAGTTAAAAAAACACCAAAATATCCTCAAATATATACATTTGTAAATATCATCCATAATATTCAGAAGGTCACAGGAACTTTTTTAATTTTTAACTTAATTTTATTTTGTTAGGTAAATTTTATTGATGCTTTGTTGTTTTACATCACTTATATTTGAATATATGTCTCAGTCTTACCTTAGCAATAAACTAACTGCTCATTATAATTGAGAAAAGGTGAGCAAAGCCAATGGGTAGGGTTTCTGATATTGCCTTCAACATTCTGTTCACTTACTTCCCCCTTGCTTCTCTGCTGGAGGAAGAGGAGGAAAGTATCAATCGCAGGAGTTTAAAAGAAAAATTACAAATCTCTTCCTTTACTGATTAAAGTTTAAAGTAGAAAACCATAATAGCTGACTCAAAGAATCACATAATCTTAGAACTGGAAAAACCTTCGTAACTCAGCATTTCTTTTCCAAAGGTACTTCCAGACCTGAATATTGCGACATGTAGGTTGGGTCTCATGGAGATTTGGTTTGCCATCTCTTTTCTTCCAGAGCTCTTAGGAAGATCCCTAAACCTCCTAAACAAAAGTCAACAACTGACTGAATTCATAGAAAAATTCAAATGTGATGGACCTAATGTGAACCCCGAGTTGATTCAGGGGGCTCATAGCAGTTGCTTGAAGATTGACAGCCTTCTTGAATTGCTACAAGACAGGAGAAGGCAGCTGGACAAGTATCTGAAGCAGCAACGCCAAGAGCTGGAGCAGGTTCTGCAGATTTGCCAGTGGGACCAAGAGGAAAACCAGGTATTTATCCTACGAGGGATCATTGATGATGAATGGACTCAGCAGAGAGCTATGGGGACTAATACCTGGGTTAGTTGTGCTTAGGAGAGAAGATTTCTCTATGTTTCTCGGTCGTTTAAACCATTTGTAGTAATAAAAAAAACTGAGCTTTGCAGCATGGCCAGATGTTGAGTGACTCTGAGCTACGTCTACCTTTCAACACGTGCGGATGAGGAATACTTGTAATACAATAGGCTTTGCAAAGTTTTTAAAATCTATTGGCCACGTATGTAGTGAGCATATGTGGGAAACAGAGCATGAAAGGTGACCCCCTTTTGCTTTTGTAATTTTCAGGTAGTCTGGAGTTAAAAACAAACCAACAAACAAAAACCTAATTTTATCAAAATGATAATAGTATTTTATTTTAATTTAAAGCAAGGCTTCTTAACCTTTTTTCTGTGTCACAGACTCCTTGGGTGGTCTGATGAAGCCTATGGACCCCCTCTCAGAAAAATGTTTCTAAATGCATAGGATCATGAAGGAAACCAAAGATTCATGAAAATTAAGATATAATTAGTTTTGTTAGCTAAGTTCATGGAGACTTTGAAACGTACGCTTGAACTCCCAAGGGGTCTCTAGCCCCCAGGTTAAGAACGCTTAATTTAAAAGTTTGGTGGGAGGTAGAGAAATTTCTCATAAGAAAAAATGATTTAAAGGCAGATTTTGGGGGAGGGGGTTGGCCTATACGACAATTGGGAATCTATAAAAAAAAAGAGGAAAAGCAAATATATTTTTACTAGAAAATGATGCCATTGATATCTCAAAATAACAAGAAGTCAAACATTAAAGACTGATAAATGTTCTTCAGTTAAAAGTGATAATTACGCTTTCATAAGTGCTGCAGACTTTGATTAAGGCCACCCCTTGGCCAGCCAATTCTCGTTGCATTTCTGCTTCACAGAAACATTAATCTTTGCAGTCAGGTGCTTGTTAAGGTTTAAGAATGTGCTGTAGGCATGATCACGGTCAGAGGATCACACAAACGACATCCCAATCTTTTGCAGCCTTCACATTTCCTCTCATGCAATGGAGTAGTGATTTTGTGAGGAAAAGGAAGATAATTCCCTCCTCAGTGTTCTATTAAAATAGATTACTTAGTTTAGTGGGTAAAAGGTGATAGACTCCAGTTCAGTAAAAGTCTCTGCTTTTACGACAACAGAGAGTTCATAGAATTGGATCTTTTAAAATAGCATTTTATTTTTTCCACTTACATGTAAAGGCCATTTTTAATATTCATTTAAAAATGTTTTGAATTCCAAATTTTCTCCTTCCTTTACCCCTCCCTAAAACAGTAAGTGATTTGACATAGGTTATATATCTGAAATCACGTAAACATATTTCCATATTAGTGATGTTGTAAAAGAAGAAACAGACCAAAGGGTAAAAAATAATGAAAAAAATATAGTGAAAACATAATGCTTCCATCTGGATTGAGACTACTTTAGTTTTTTTCTATGTATGTCAATAGCACTTTCCATTATGAGTTCTTTAGAGTTGTCTAGGATCATTGTATTTCTGGGAAGAGCTAAGTTATTTATAGTTGATCATCACACAATGCTGTGTACAAAGTTCTCCTGGCTCTGCTCATTTCACTTTGCATCAGTTTGTGCAAGTCTTTCTAAAATCTTCCAACTCATCATTTCTTATAGCACAATAGTATTCCGTTACATTCATATACTACAACTTCTTCAGTCATTCCCCAATGGATGGGCATCCTCCCAGTTTCTAATTCTTTGCCACCACAAAAGAGCTGCTATAAATATTTTTGTGTATGTGGGTCCTTTTCCCTTTTTTATGATCTTTTTGGGATACAGAACTAGTAGTGGTATTGCTGGACCAAAGAGTATGCACAGTTTGAATGCTTTTTGGGCATAGTTCCAAATTGCTCTCCAGAGGAGGATTTGGAGTCAGGAAGACCTGAATTTAAATCAAGTCTAAGATACTAACTACTATGTGACCTTAGGAAAGTCACTTAACCTCTGTTTGCCTCAGTTTCCTCAACTGTAAGATGAAATAATAATAACACCTACCTTGTAGGGTTGTTGTGAGGATCAAATGAGGTATTTGTAAAGAAAAAATGAACACTTAGCACAGTGCCTGGCACATAGTCAATGCTATATAAATGCTTATTCCCTCCCTTTCCCCTTCACTTTCCTGTTTAGAAGCAGAACCTCATGGGACTGTTATGGGGTTTAATGAAGTATAGAGCAAAACAGTAAAGAGAGGTAATATAATTGAGTGTAAACAGTGTGAGACTTGGTGTCAAGAGAGACATGATTTAAAATTGTACTTCTGATAGTTATCAGCTGTGTGAACAGGGACAAATCACTTACCTATAAAAATAGGACAATAATACCTGTAGTACCCACCTCATAGGGGTACCATGAGATTCAAATAAGGTAATGTATGCATGCCCTTTGCAAACCTTAAAGCAACATGTAAATGTCAGTTATAATTATAATTAACTGAAATTAAAATCCCGATCTTCTAATGCCTTTTCCAGAGCTTTTATCATTATGCAAAGGTATTTTCTAATGGTATCTTTTATAATGAATTTCTTATTTTGGATTGTACAGAAATCTGGCTAAAAATATTGTGTCTTACAGTGTAAAAAGAGCTGGTCAAAAAGCAAAAAATTAAGTCCAATCGATTGTGTGATATCACATAGGGGAAACCAAAAAATTGTTTCATTAAATCAATAGTTTTAAATGAATTCAACTAAACTTCATAAATATATATATATGTATATATGTGTACATATATACATATATATATATATATACACACACAGCTAAAAACCCCAATAATACTATATCATAGACCCACCCACTGAGATGATAAAAAATGTTGTCCTTTATAATAAGCACTTCTGTCAATCACTCAGTTTACATTTATTAAACTCTCACTATGTGCAACGCATTGTATTAAGTGCTAAGGATACAAAGAAAGGCAAAAACATGATCCCTGCCCTCCAGGAGCTCACATTCTAAAAATATTAATGGTCAGTCAAATAAGTCCCTCTGCAGTGTTCTTTATAAAAGCCACTTCCACAAATTATTCATTCATTAAATTTTTATTAAGTACTTACTATATACCAGGCTCTCTTCTAAGCACTAGGGATAATAGAGAAAGGTAAAAGCATAGTCCCTGCTCTCAAGGAGCTGGCATGCAAATAACTATGCACATTCTATCTATCTATCTATCTATCTATCTATCTATCTATCTATCTATCTATCATCTATCATCTATCTATCTATCTATCATCTATCTATCTATCTATCTATCTATCTATCTATCTATCTATCATCTATCATCTATCTATCTATCTATCTATCATCTATCTATCTATCTATCTATCTATCTATCTATCTATCTATCTATCTATCTATCTATCTATCTATCATCTATCATCTATCTATCTATCATCTATCATCCATCTATCTATCTATCTATCTATCTATCTATCTATCATTTATCATCCATCTATCTATCTATCTATCTATCTATCTATCTATCTATCTATCTATGTATCTATCTATGTCTGTCTCTCTGTCTTATCTATCTATCTGCCTGTCTGTCTATCTATCCATCTAAAATAAGTAGAAGGTAGTCTTAGAGGAAAGAGATTAGCAGGGGGAAGACCAGGAAAGTTCTCTTGTCAAAGATGGGATTCTAATATTTTTCTAGTTTTGTACTTTGTTGATTACATATATACTTTAATCAAAATGCATATGGAATAAGAATACAATTTAAAATAGAAAAAAATAAAATTAGAAACATTTGGGGAATATTTTTTAAAATCAATCAGCTCAAAAGGCAATCAATCGATCTACCTCTCTTCATCATAGCAGTGTTGATATATATATATATATATATATATATATATATATATATATATATATATATATATATATATATATATACACACACACACACACATCACTCCTGGATAATCTTACTGGCTTAATGAATGGGAAACTGTGGAAATTTGGTTGAAGGAGCCCCTCCCTCTTTTCAATTTATGCTCCTAAATAGTTATTTTTAATATGCCTTTGAAATTCTGAAATGCTGACTGTAACTCTCTTAAAGGGTAGAGAATATTAATGATGCTAATGAACTTAGTATCATTAATGAAAGACTGGATCTGAGATTTTATTGATGTAGGACATTCCTGGAAGAGGAAACCAACTTTATCAATGCAGATTGCCATCTCCTCTGCAATATAGTCTTAGAGGATGATACTTAGATCACTGAGAAGGTAAATGATGTGCCCAGAGTCACACACTTAGAAGCAGGACTTGAACACTGGTCTTTCTGGGTGAGGCTGGTTTTCTAGGCACTATGCCATTACTATCCAATTAAAAAGCAAGCAAACAAAAAAACAATCAGGTTATCCAAGGTAGGAATAGTGTTCTTTGACAAGTGGTATATTGGCTCTGAATTCTTATTAAATACTAGAGCTTCTTACGTGGTGTCTGGTTGCCCATGATTGGTTAGAACTTTATGCCAGTGAAAAAAAGAGTGTGGGTTTGATCTCATTATGGTCCAGTTAACTTTGCTTTGCCTTACTGTATATTTACCTCCATTTTTCAGTTCTGAAAATATATACCTTGGTTGAAAGATGGCTTAGATGAGAGTAGAATAATTCATGGTGGAAACTCACCCTATATGAATACTCTATTGATAGCAAATCAGTAACACTAACTTTTGCAAAGGTGTCCTATCATAGAACAATATGTGTGTGTGTGGGAAGGGTTGAGAGAGAGAGAGAGAGAGACAGAGAGAGAGAGAGACAGACAGACAGACAGACAGAGAGAGAGAGAGAGAAATAGAGGAAAAAAGAGAATAAAAACTTATCTACTGATAATCTAGAAATTACTTTTTAAAAATTTGTGTTAATAGATTTTGTTTTCATGCCTCTATTTCCAAAAATGTCTCTCTAACAACTGCTACTTAGAAAGTTTAGCTGATATTAAAAAGGGGATATGTGTGGAAGGGATGAAAGTGGTTCTAGAAAATTAACAAACATCAATTGAGTTTTACAGTGGAGTAAAATTAAAAACACATCTACGCAAAGAAGAGGAGATGTATTTTGTCATCTCTTCTTTGGGAGCAAGCTTCATTTAATTACACAGCACAGCCAAATTTAATTGCATAGCACTCAATTTCATTTTTTCTTTCTTGTTTTTCCCTTTACATGGTTATAGTTGTGTATATTGCTTTCTTGGTTTTATTTCACCTTGCATTAGTCCATATAAGTCTCCAAGTCTATTCTATGTTTCATATTGATCATTTCTTACAGTACAATAATATTCTATTGCTTTATTGAATCATAAATTGTTTAGTCATTTTCTAAGCAATACATGTTATTTCCAGTTCTTTACAAGTACAATATAAGACCATTTTGTCTTTGGCCTCTTTCAAGTATGTATGTATATATACATATATATATATATATATATATATATATATATATATGTATGTATATATATATATACAGAGAGAGACAGAGAGAGAGAGAGAGAGAGAGAGAGAGAGAGAGAGAGAGAGAGAGAGAGAGAGAGAGAGAGAGAGAGAGAGAGAGCAATGGAATCTAATTCAAAGGCAATGGACATGTTATTCATTTTCTTGACATCATTCCAAATTGCTTTCCAAAATAATTAGACTAATTCATAGATTCACCAATGGTGTATTATTAATGTGCCTATCTTTTCATATGCTCCTCCACATGGACAGTTCCCATCTGATCTCACCTTTGCCAATTTGATACATGTAAGCTTAAACCTCTTAGGAATCTTGAAAGCATTTTCCTCTGCATTTCTTCCTATTTGTTGTTGCTTTGTAGAAATACTTTTGATTTTTATGTTTAAGTTTATGCTTTACTGAAGCTATTTTTTCAGTGTCTTTGCTGATCCTCTGGAGTTTCTTAAGTAGACTATCATGTCATCAGCAAGTAGGGATAATTCTATCTCATTTATGCCTGTCTTTAGGCTTTTAGTTTCTTTCTCTTCAATTAATACTATTGCTAATATTTCTTAAACTATGTCAAATAGTAGTAGAGAAAGGCGACACCCTTGTTTTATTTATTTCTTTACTGGGAAAGCTTCTACAATTTCCTCCTTGAACGTTGTGCTTTTTGGTTTTAGATACATTGTTGTAATTCAGTCATTTTCAGTTCTGTCTGATTTTTCATGACTTTATTTATGGTTTTCTTAACAAAGATACTAGAGTGGTTTGTCATGAAGAAACTGAGACAAACAGAGGGAAGTGACTTGTTCAGGGTTCCATAGACAGTGTTTCAAACCAGATTTGAACTCAGGAAGATGAATCTTCCTGAGTCCAGGACTGGCACTGTATCTACTATGTCAACTAACTGCCCTTTAGATATATACTTTTATCACATTAAATGGTTCATCTACTGTGCTTTAAAGTGTTTTTTTTTAAAAGCATTTATATTTCCTTAAAGGTTTTCCCTCTGTTTATTGATATAACTGTGTGCTTTGAAGGTTTTTCTTATTTTTAACATAGGTATGTTAATTATTTTCTTAACAATGAATGATTCTTAAGTCTCTGGTACAAATCCAGCTTGACTACAGTGAGTAATTTTTGAATATATTACTGTAGAATTTTAAGTGAGATTTTATTTTAAAATTTTGAAGCAACATTCATTAATGACATTGGTTTGTAGTTGTCTTTCTTTGTTTTACCCTGTCATTATTTGGGTATTAGAACTCTACTTGTCTCACAAAAAGAGTTTGAGATAGAGCATTTTCTAATTGTTAAAAATAATTTGTGTATATATTATATACACAATAATTAATACAATATATTTATTGTTCATTAAATATTTAACAGAATTCACTTATAAATCCATCTGGATGACAATTTTATTTCTTTGATAGTTCCCATGTAGTCAGTTTAATTTCATTTTCTGAAATTAGATTGTTTAGGGTCTCTATTTCATGTTCTGCCCATTTGGATACTTTGTAAAAATCCTCCATTTCTCTTAAATTCTTGATTTTGTTTGCATATAATTTGCCTTTAATAGATTTGGACATTACTGAAATATTTTGTTTACAAAGAAAATTTCTCAAAGTGGTAGAAATATTTAAAATATTAAAGCTGGACCTTTAAATGTTATTCTGGTGCTTCATCACGATGTATAGAGATCCTTTATTCTCAAAGGCAGTGACAACAGAATGCTGATGCCAACAGATCCTACCAATATGGAATTGTGTTTGGTTCTGGCAATGGTCTGGGTTTCTTTTGTCCATGAACTACTCTAGCTAAATTTGGAAAGGCTCATCAACATGTTGGTTTTAGGACGATAAAAAATTCAGAAGCAGCCACTCTCATAAGCCCTCTCCTAATTCATAGAAGGAATGAAGCCTGCATTAGTGGAGAAGAAAATCAGTGATCCAAATCACAAATCCTTAAAGTACTGAAGAATTAGAAGTGAATGGGCATTAGGAATGATCTAATTCAATCACTTCCCTTTGCAAATGAAGAAACTGAGCTCCAGAGCAAAAACTTTACCCAAGTCACACATGTGGTGAATAAGTGACCTAAATTTTCAGCCCACATTCTCTGACCCTGAATTCAGTCCTCTTTCTACCACATTATATTACTGTTGCTATTTTACATTGCAATAGTTAAAAATCACATAATGACTTTAGAAACGTTAGATTTTACTTCGCAACTCAGATCCGCATTCAATCTTTCTTTTGCCATGAATGCAGAAGGAAGAAATTGTTTGACAATACTATGGTCAGCTTATATTTAGCTGTATTCACTAGAAAAAGCATTTCTGATTTCTGATTTCAAGGAATGCAGATACTTTCTCCCAGATTTCATCACTCCTGTTGATATTAACCCTATAAAAAAATCCTCCTCTAATGTCTCATCATGGTCTGGAGATCTCCCTTCCTCTCTCTCTGCCCTTCTCCTTCCCTTCCCCTCCCCTCCTCTCCTCTTTCTTTCCCAAAACCTTAAACCTACAGCGCTCTGAAGTTAGGATGCCAGTGAGCCCCTGCCTAAGGGCTCTTCTGAACCCTCTTGGCTTTAGAGTGAGTATCAATAACTGTTGCTGTTTCCCTCCCAGTCTGATGTCTTTCTTTTTTCTTGGCCTCATTAAAGGGGCCATGCCCTGGCTACTTCTTCTTCTTCTTCTTTTTTTTTTAAATTAAATTTGTTTATTTAACTTTTAACATTCATTTTCACAAAATTTTGGGTTACAAATTTTCTCCCCTTTTATTCCCTCCCCCCCCAAACACCAAGCATTCTAATTGCCCCTATGACCAATCTGCTCTCTCTTCTATCATCCCTCTCTGCCCTTGTCTCCGTCTTCTCTTTTGTCCTGTAGGGCCAGATAGCTTTCTATAACCTTTTACCTGTATTTCTTATTTCCTAGTGGCAAGAACATTACTCGACAGTTGATCCTAACACTTTGAGTTCCAACTTCTTTACCTCCCTCCCTCTCCACCCCTTCCCTTTGGAAGGCAAGCAATTCAATATAGGCCAAATCTGTGTAGTTTTGCAAATGACTTCCATAATAGTTGTGTTGTATAGGACTAACTATATTTCCCTCCATCCTATCCTATTCCCCCATTACTTCTATTCTCTTTTGATCCTATCCCTCCCCATGAGTGTCGACCTTGAATTGCACTCTCCTCCCCATGCCCTCCCTTCTATCATCCCCCCCACCCTGCTTGTCCCCTTATCCCCCACTTTCCTGTATTGTGAGATAGGTTTTCCTACCAAAATGAGTGTGCATTTTATTCTTTCCTTTAGTGGAATGTGATGAGAGTAGACTTCATGTTTTTCTCTCACCTCCCCTCTTTATCCCTCCACTAATGAGTCTTTCGATTGCCTCTTTTATGAGAGATAATTTGCCCCATTCAATTTCTCCCTTTCTCCTCCCAATATATTTCTCTCTCACTGCTTGATTTCATTTTTTTTTTAAGATATGATCCCATCCTCTTCAATTCACTCTGTGCACTCTGTCTCTATGTATGTGTGCGTGTGTGCATGTGTGTGTGTGTAATCCCACCCAGTACCCAGATACTGAAATGTTTCAAGAGTTACAAATATTGTCTTTCCATGTAGGAATGTAAACAGTTCAACTTTAGTAAGTCCCTTATGACTTCTCTTTGCTGTTTACCTTTTCATGCTTCTCTTCATTCTTGTGTTTGAAAGTCAAATTTTCTTTTCAGCTCTGGTCTTTTCATCAAGAATGCTTGAAAATCCTCTATTTCATTGAAAGACCAATTTTTCCCCTGAAGTATTATACTCAGTTTTGCTGGGTAGGTGATTCTTGGTTTTAGTCCTAGTTCCTTTGACTTCTGGAATATCCTATTCCATGTCCTTCGATCCCTTAATGTAGAGGCTGCTAGATCTTGTGTTATCCTGATTGTATTTCCACAGTACTTGAACTGTTTCTTTCTAGCTGCTTGCAATATTTTCTCCTTGACCAGGGAACTCTGGAATTTGGTCACAATGTTCCTAGGAGTTTCTCTTTTTGGATCTCTTTCAGGTGGTGTTCTGTGGATTCCTTGAATATTTATTTTGCCCTCTGGTTCTAGAATCTCAGGGCAATTTTCCTTGATAATTTCGTGAAAGATGATGTCTAGGCTCTTCTTTTGATCATGGCTTTCAGGTAGTCCCATAATTTTTAAATTGTCTCTCCTGGATCTATTTTCCAGGTCAGTTATTTTTCCAATGAGATATTTCACATTATCTTCCATTTTTCCATTCTTCTCGCTTTGTTCTGTGATTTCTTGCTTTCTCATAAAGTCCTTAGCCTCCATCTGTGCCATTCTAATTTTGAAAGAACTATTTTCTTCAGTGAGCTTTTGAATCTCCTTTTCCACTTGGCCAATTCTGCTTTTGAAAGCATTCTTCTCCTCATTGGCTTTTTGAACCTCTTTTGCCAATTGAGTTAGGCTAGTTTTCAAGGTGCTATTTTCTTCAACATTTTTTTGGGTCTCCTTTAGCAGGGAGCTGATCTGCTGTTCATGCTTTGACTTCATGTCTCTCATTTCTCTTCCCAGCTTTTCCTCTACCTCTCTAACTTGATTTTCAAAATTCTTTTTGAGCTCTTCCATGGCCTGAGCCCATTGGGTGGGCTGGGCCACAGAAGCCTTGATTTCTGTGTCTTTGCCTGATGGTAAGCATTGTTCTTCCTCATCAGAAAGGAAGGGAGGAAATGCCTGTTCGCCAAGAAAGTAACCTTCTATAGTCTTATTTCTTTTCCCTTTTCTGGGCATTTTCCCAGCCAGTGACTTGACCTCTGAATATTCTCCTCACACCCACCTTGCCTCCTGATCCTCCCAGCCAGCGTTTGGGGTCTGAGATTCAAATGCTGCTTCCAGCCTTAGGGCTTTTGGTGGGGGCAGGGCTGCTATTCAGTGTGAGATTAAGTTCAGGTGCTGAGGTCTGGGCAGGGCCGCCTCTCAGGCTCAGTTCCCTCAGGGGGTTTATGCACAGACCTTCCACAATGGATCCAGGCTCCCGCCCGCTTGGGGAGCCCCTGTCTGCAGCCGCCTCTCAGCTTCTACCTCCCGGGGGGGCCTGAGTTATGGGGGCACCCCACTCCCCTCTCGACCCGCCAAAGAGACTCTCTCACTGACCCCCGTCACCTGTGGGTGGAGGGACTTGTGTGGCCGCTGGAGATCCCATCCCTGAAGCCTGCTCGGATCTTTTCCTCTCGGTGCCACAGCCGCAGCAGGGCTGTCCTCAGCTCCCAGTCCTGGCGCCCAGTCCGCAGTGCGAAGGACCCCCCGTGAGAGGTTTGCAGGTCTCTCCGGAACAGAAATCTCCCTTGCTCCAATGTTCCATGGCCTCTGGGTGCAGAATTCGCCATGAGTTACTTCCCTGTAGCCGTTCTATGGGTTGTGGGTTCGGAGCTATGTGTATGTGCGTCTTTCTACTCTGCCATCTTCGCCCTGGCTACTTCTTAAGCAGATCTATTCAATGAATGGGTATTACCTCACCCTAAGTGAGTACCTGCAAAGACCTTGGTCTGAAAGGCCCAAGGTCTCCCAGTGCCTCCTGGGTCATCTCCAGTCATCCTGATGAATATCTGGTCACTGGATTCAGATGACCCTAGATGAGAAGTGAGGCTGATGACCTGCACAGTCTTCCCTCACTCAAAACAAAGTCAAGTGCAAGTCATGTCATCATTTCTCTGATGGCATGGTCTTCTTAGGCAATGAAGGATGACCACAATCGTCTGGAGATAACCGAGTCCTCAAAAATATTCCAAAACACCAGCTCTTTCAGCCTCTAACAAGATGGATTCAAAATTCTTCATATTCATTATGTTTATGACACAATAGTATTCCACTAAGTTCATATGGCACAGTGGGCCCATTTTGTGCTTTAATTTAGTTATTTTTTTGACAGGAATTTTATTTGGTTAGAAATACCAAAAATTAATTGGAGAATCATAGTGCTGATTCAGCAGAAGCATAGTAACAGGGAAATTTGAATGTAAGATCTCTGCAGTTTTCTGAATGAGTGTGCTATTCAAGATACATTTGGTACTTGTTTATTTTTAAGTGCTTGTGGCCTAAAGCATTCGTATCAGAACCTAGTGCAGAATCCAGAAGTATGACTAACTCCCCTTTGTTAGGGGAGGTAAATGACTAAGGATCACAACTGATAAATAAGATTTCCATCAGTGGCAGCACCAAATAACAACCCCAAACTTCAACTCTCCATAATAGACAGAATGAAAAATGCAGCTTCTTTCTTCAGATTCTAATAAGAATTGGATGAGCTGATAAGCATAATCATAATACTTTTCTTTATCAATGTTTTTAATATGTAAAAATGTGCACTTATTTTAAATAGAAAGTAGAGCAGCTGACCTTCCTTTTCAGTGCTGGCAGCATTTTGTTTTGCAGATAATCTACTTCATTAATGAAAATCAGAGGCAGATTGGGGTATTTTGTGCATAATTAATTATCTTGGCAAGAAGATTTATGAATGTAATTTTTCTCAATTGCTCTAATCAGGCTTATGTGAGACAAACAAATAAATTAAACCTAAGTTATTCATGGTCTCTTTGTACAAGGCTATGTCAAGGGCACAGAGGAGAATTAGACATAAGGATAGAAAACTACTTTTCACTACACTGACTATACATCTGTATAAAGATGGATGCTGTGGAAGAATGAGAGTTCTGTCAACAATTGGGGGTGTTAATGAGTTATCAGTTTAGTAGTGATATATATTATATAATATTTATATGCATTATAGTTTTTTATTAACAATTAAAATGACGCCAGAAATGACTTTTCTGTGTATCAATCATCTGCCTGATGATCACTGAAAATGTGAGTGTGTGTGTACGCACACTCAGTGGCCTACATAGGTAGAAGTGTGCTCCTCTGTGGACAATGCTAAGATCTCCTTGTTGGAATGGAGAAGTTTGTGTATTTGAATGTAGCTTTCAATCGTTGTGTGGCATGTAGCCAAGAGATAGGTAAAAACTACCATGTGTGAAATCCCATTGGGAATCAGTTTCATTACTTAAATAGCAGCTGATTTAATTACATTCGTAGAATTTCCCTGTGAAAAACAAACTCAGAACTCGCATCTGAGAACAATTAGCAGCAATAGATATCCACTATCTTAAAATTGTTATGGGGGTATGCAATTTTTAATTTGACAGAAATTTAAACTAATTAGAAATTTCTAGATGAAGTAAAAGTTATGAAGTATATGCTGTGCTAGACTAATCTTATTTTCTTTTTTCTCAAGAGAATGCCATAGACACAGTACAACATCTGGGTTTCAACATAGCATTTGACAACATTTCTCAAGATGTCCCTGAGTATAAGATGGAGAGATATGGACAGGATGACAGGACAAGTAGATACAGAACTAGTTGAAGGATAAGAACAAAAGAGTCTTTAGTGAAGAGTTCTAAGATTTTGGCCTGATTCTAGTCAATATTTCTAGGAAGAAATAAATGGCATGCTTATCATATTTGTGAATAATACAACTTATATTGGTAGCTAACAGGTTGAAAGCCAGAACTGGGGCCCTGAAAGATCTCAACAAATTGGAAGGATGAATAAAATCTGCTTTGCTTATTTCAATGCCTCTCTGATCTTACAGACAGTGGAGTATTCCCACCATGGGTTCTAATTGTGAACCATCTATGCCTTCTCAACCTGTACAATTCTTATACACATTCTTCCATACATTTTGTAAATAGGACTTACCCAATGATCTGGAGGCCTTTTAGGCCTTCTTACATTTTAGGAGGAAAGCACTATATATGTGGGCTGTCCGTATGTAATCCTTTGTTCTTGGCACATGACAAACTCACCTCCTTTCCAAACTATATACATCTTAATACTTTTTTTCATAATTAATTTGTTTTCAGTTTTCAACAATCACTTCCATAAGTTTTAAATTTTCTCCCCCTCCCTCCCCATGTCTCCTTCCTCCTTCCCCAAAATGGCATGTAATCATATGGGTTCTACACATAAATTATTATTAAACACATTTTCACATTACTCATGTTGCATAGAAGAATTAAAATGAATGGGAGAAACCATGAGAAAAACCAAACCAAACCAAAACAAAAGAGAAAATAGTCTGTTTCATTCTGCATTCCAACTCCATAGTTCTTTCTCTGGACGTGGATGGCACTTTGCATTATGAGTCCTTCGGAAATGTTTTAGGTCCCTGCACTGCTGTGAAGGGCTAAGTCTATCAGATACAGTCCTTGCACACTGTGGCTGCTACTGTGTATAATGGTCTCCTGGTTCTGCTCACTTCACGGGGCATCAGTTCATATAAATCTTTCTCAGTTTTTCTGAAGTCTGTCGGTTCATTATTTCTTATAGCACAATAGTATTCCATTACATTCATATGCCACAACTTGTTCAGCCATTCCCCAATTGATGGGCATTCCCTCGATTTCCTGTTCTTGGCCTCCACAAAGAGAGCTGCTATAAATATTTTTGTACATGTGGGAACCTTTCCCATTTTTACGATCTCTGGGATACAGCCCTAGAAGTGATATTGCTGGATCAAAGGGCATGCACATTTTTATAGCCCTTTGGGCATAGTTCCAAATCGCTCTCCAGAATGGTTGGATCAGTTCACAGCTCCACCAACAATTAATTGGTGTTACTCGCTCACATCTTCTCCAACATGTATCATTCATTTTAATACTTCTTATGCCACTTTTTGCATGTAAGATCGTCATTGGAAATATATGACAGCCTACTTGTGTATATCTGTAACTTTTTCTGTGACAATCTCAATGTTAAGAAAAGATGCACTTTTAATAGAGTTTTTGCAAAGGAATGTCCATACAGTCATAGGCTTCTAGAATTAGAGTGTGTATGGGTGTGGGTTCTATGCGTCTTCAGAAGTTCTCTAGGTCAAACCCCTTATTTGACAGATTAGGAATCTAATGACCAGAAAAGTTTTAATCTGCATAAAGTTATAGAAATAAGTGGTAAAGCTGGAACTATTAGCCTAAATGCTTAGAGATCACATTGTATATTTTTTTGGGTCACCTTCCTATGTCTATATTTTAAATAAATGAGAAACAGGCAAATGCAATTGACTCCAGGTCATTTAGGGTGGCTCTCTGTATATTGGAGAAACAATGCTCTTAATGTCTCTGGCATTCATACACATTGCCAGTGACCTGGGCAAGGAATTATAGACATTGCTTCCTTTCCTGATGATATATTCTAATTGCTCCTGTGAACTTCCCTCTCATGAATCAGGTAAAGCAAGAAATAGAAGTCAGGGTTGGAGACTCCCACTCTCGTCTCATACCCTGCTATATGGGACAATAAATAAAGAGTATAGACCAAAATAATACGTACTTATAAAGAAACAGGAGTGAAGGGGGTAAGGCACTTTAAAAAAAATGAACTTAGCAATTGTGCCATGAGGCACATTTAGATTGACCATTTAGATTCAGAGAATTTAAAGAGAACTTAGTCCAATAATCTCATACTACAGATGAGAAACTTAAGGTCACACAGCTAGTTTGTGGCAAGATTGCCACTAGAATTCATATTGTCTTCTATTACTCTAAATCCAATCCCATTACATCATATTGCCTCTCAACAGGGTCACTCATTCAAAACCTTAATAATTATTTTACTACCCCCCATAGTCAGGCAGCACTGGATTAAGTGGTATGTTTGGTGACTACTCGTCCCTTCATTAAAATTTGCAGAAAAGCAGTGTGAAAGAGCTGATTTAATCAAATTTTTCAGTTGGAAAGAAGAAAATTAGTAGATAGCAAGATAAATGAACATTATCCAGAATTGTTTGTTTACCCTCTCATAGCTCATGTAGAGTAGCTCTTGTGGAAGACAAACTTTCCTAAACATGTAACAAGAAAACATTTTTTTGGTCCCTTAAAGCAGAAACTTATCTAGGGCACATCCAAGCTTCAGCAAACTAATGAAGATGGGTCAGAAGTCTGTCTTGGAAATGGATAAGCCCAAGTACTTAAAAAAAAAACCCCAACATATTCCTTTACACTTCTATCCTGTCTCCCTACCTGTCCCCTGCAGGACTCAGGTAATGGAGTCAGCTTGATCTGCTCTCCATCTGGCATTTCTTGTATTTATAGGTTCATGCCTTTTTGTAAAACCAGTTACTGTTTCCATCTTTACCTGAATTGTCTCCTAGGAAATAAATGCAACTGGTTGCTGTTCCATAAGAGATTGAGAATAAGAAAAACAGGCTGGTATATTGAGAGGAGGGGAGTTTATGATAATAACAACATGCCTTCAAGATCAAAGTACTTACTCCAACTGTTACCTATGGCCATCAAGTGTAATTGAACACAACTGTGTGTAGCCTTGATAATTGGAAGAGAGCCTGTCAAGAAGCCTAGGGTTAAGGAGATAAACACTTGATGACTTTTTTCCTTTATCAGTCCTCCTGTCTCTAATAGCATCTGGTTATTTGGCAAGAGTTGTTCAGTACAGGGAAAGGAAAATAATTTAAAGAGATATCCATCTTTCTCTTAAGTGCAGCATTTGTGAAAGGGATTTGAATTATTTATTGCTGGTATCTCTTCCTGTATCAAGTCAAGCATCTCTTCCTGTATCAAGGGTTTTAACAAAGCTCAAAAAATAAGATCTGCTCAAGAGTCAGATGTAAGAGCAAACCCACAAACAAGGCAAAAGTTGATGAGGATACACAGAAGTTGTACTTGGGATGATAATTACAATAATAATATTAATAATTAGCATTCATATAGTACCTACTATATTCCAGGCACTATCCTAAGCACTCTACAAATATCTCATTTGATTTCACAACAACCCGATATTATCCCCATTTTATGTTTGAGGAAATGGAGGTAAAGATGTGACTTATCACACAGCTACTAAGTGCCAGAGGCTGAATTAGAACTCCTGACTGTAGGTCTACGTCTATATCCACTGCACCACCTACCTGCTCTTGAGAGCAAACATTCACCTTTCTGCAACCCTGACTTTCTTTTCCTGCACCAACAGAGTTCTCTGTACCTCATGCCTCTGTGTCTTGACTTTCATCCCTAGCCATGTGCTATATTATTTCATTTCTTGCTTGAAAAATGGGGCTTAAATTATTCCTGTCCTATTTTATTTTATTTTTGTAAAGTTCCTCTTTTCTACGTGATATAGTTGATAGAGTGCCAGCCTGGAGTCAGGAACATCTGAGCTCAAATCCAGACTCAAGCACTTCTCTGTCTGCCTCAGTTTCCTCAACCATAAATTGGGGGGATAATAATAGCATCTGTCTCTTTGAAACAACAACTCTGAGGCTCCTGCCCCTCTTAGAGTGGTTTGTCTATTTATTTTTTCTTTTCTATTAAAGGGGCCACCTTTAAAAGAGGCCTATTCACTGAATGTGTATTACCTTCCTGTAAGTGACTATCTGAAAAGGCCTTAGCCTAAAAGGCCAATATCTCCCATTGCAACCTGGGTCATCTGCAGTCATCCTGATGAATATCTTGTCACTGGATCCAGATGGCTCAGGAGGAGAAAGTGAAGCTGGTGACCTGCACAGCCCTCCCTCACTCAAAGCAAAGTCAAGTGCAAGTCATGTCATCAATCCTCTGATGGTGCGCTCTTCTTCGAAAACAAAAGATGAACACTACTACTACCTACCTCTCAGGGTTGTTGTGAGGATCAAATGAGATAAGTACAAAGCACTTCGCACAGTGCCTGGCACCTAGTAAACACTATGTAAATGTTAGCTGTTATTGTTATTATCTTTCTCTGCAAAGCATCCTCTTAGGAACATGCCTTTCTCTTCCACATGCCTTCCTTCCCATCTGAAGTAATCTTTCTGTCATTCTCTGTATTTTAAACAGTGCAGGTTTCCAATTCAGAATTAGTTATGCCTATAAATACAGACTGTACATTTCATTTAAAATATTTTTAGGCCTGTGCCATAATAAAAATCCATAAAGAGCCACTTCTCAGTACTCCTTGGAGCTACAGAATGAGGATAATGAGACATGAAAACCTGAGATTGGAAAACAATCGTGCTTTCCTTGGTTCCTCTGATCTCTGAGGGGTGAGACTGTAGTTCAGTTGGCCCAGCTGTACAATAGGCATGCCACAGCAGTCAAGCATCTAGGTTCCAGGTTACTCTCCAGAGAATGGCTCAATTTGGAAGAACAAATTCTGGGGTCTACGGGGAAGCTAGGTGAACCTAAGGAATTTTATCCTTATGATCTCTTGAAGTAAATGGGGAAGTTTCTTCTGGCAATTGTAACTTACTCTAGGACCCTGGAGGGACTTCTTAAATGTAAACATTTACAGATGCTCTAAATGTGTAATACAAGGCTCATTTGAAAACAGTTGAGAGGTAAGAAGAGAGGGAGTGGAGCTAGAGAGGGAGGCAGTGCACACGCTTAAAAAGAATTTGGCCAAGAAATTACGACAGGAATAGCTAGCACTTATATAGCGCTTTACAAATATTTCATTCTATGCTCATGACAATCCTGGATGGTAGGTACTAGTATCTTCTCCTTTTTACAGATGAGGAAACAGAGGCACACAGAAAAGCTAGGTGACTTGCCCAGGGTCACACAGTGGGTAAATATCAGAGGCTTGATTGGAACTCAGGTATTCCTGACTCTATGTCCAGTGCTCTATCTCCTGTACCACTTAGCTGCACCCCTCTCGGATTACCTTCCATCCAATCTCTATATGCCTAATGGCTACCTAGTTATTTACATGTTATTTTCCCCATTAGAATGTCAACTCTTTGAAGACAGCAACTGATTTTGTTTTGTTTTTTCTTTTTTTTGCATCCCCATCACTTAGTATACAGCTCAACAGGTACTTGCTGACTGACTGATTGAATTCCAAATACAAAATCACAATCTCAAGGCTGGGAGGAAGTAGAAGATTTTGGGGTCTATTGATACATAAATGCTTTGGGTCTATTTATGAGTGAAATATGAATCCTATCTATAGGGACTGTTATTAAGAATGGCAGAGGCCTAAAGTTTTCCTTTCCAACAAGGACAGATGACAGGGGCAATTTTTTAGTAGTTTACATAAAATGCTCAGTGTTTGTTTGTTTCTGTAGCAGCTAAATCTCAAACTACACACCCGTGCAGGATGGCCTCTCCTAGAAGAGATGGTAAAGGGGCTTCAGGAAAGCTCTCCATTCTTTGGTAGATTATTAGGTGGCATGCAGTGCTGGGCCTAGAACTCAGGAAGATTCGTGAGTTCAAATCTGGCCTCAGCCACTTACTAGCTCTGTGAGGTTGGACAAGTCACTTAACCCGGCTTGCCTCAGTTTCTTTATCTGTAAAATGAGCTGGAGAAGGAAGTGGCAGTATCTCTGCCAATAAAACCCCAAATGGGGGTCATGAAGAGTCAGACATGAATGAAACAACTGAACAATGACAACAGTGAAAGAGACCAAAGTGTTCCTTAAAGAAAATGAATGAGGGATTTTGGTGTAAAATGAGAGAAGTAAAAGGATTTGAAGAAGCAGAAGAGAATGCTGAACTGTGTCAAGATATTGGAGAGTAGGAGTATGTGACACAGAGAAGAAGAATTGGAGACAAGGGACAGGCTTCCCAAATTGGAGAATTGGACCTTCTGATGAGTAACAGTTGTATATTCTCCAAAGAAAGATGATAGATAGAGGTTCACAGATGCCTTCAGGAGAGACATCATTCGTTATGCAGTAAGAGGCATAAAAAGAAAAGATGATGGTGAAGAAAAGGTGATGGTTGGGGGCTCCCTTTTTGAGAGGGACCAAAATAGCTACTGTTTGGTTGTTTAGTCAAGTTTGACCCTTCATGACCCAATTTGAGATTTTCTTGGCAGAGATGCTGGAGTGGTTTACCATTTTCTTCTCTAGCTCATTTTACAGATGAGGAACTGAAGCAAACAGGGCTCAGTGACTTGCCCAAGGTCACACAGCTAGTAAATGTCTGAAGTTGGATTGGAACTCAGGAAGATAAGTCTTCCTGATTCCAGGCTCTATGCACTATGGTGCCACCTAGCTGCCCTGAGATTAACTATATATGATGGAGAACCCCTTAAAACTTATCAGATCTAATAAATTCCACTTTGGGTGCTTCATGGGGTTGGGGGTTGGGGTGGAGCATAGCTGACACTGCCAGAAGTTAGAAAGCATACAGAAGGATTATGAAGTCCTAGGCAAGAAATTGAAAGCCTTATATGGTGTTTCACTCGCACCCAATGAAGGTGAGGGCTTCAGAAGGGAAAAGCAAATCTGGGGAATTAAGCAGGTATGATGTTAGTACAGTGGATTTGACATCAGAGGTTCTGGATTCAGAATTTGGTTCTGCCACTTACTATCTATGTGACCCTGGTCAAAGCACCTAACCACACTGGACCTCAGTTTCCACATTTGTAAATGGAGGGGGCTGGTGTAGACGACTTTGAAGGTGCCTTTCAGCCCTAACTATGTAATCCTAGAATGGATTTTGGATTTCTGGACCATATATTAAAGATTACCCTGACAGAAAGAGGAAAAATTAATTGCTCCTGGACTTGGGTCACAAATCAGGACCAGAGGTATATGAATGGGGGCTTCAATGATCAAGACATAGCAGCTATTCTTTTTTCTTGGTTTGTCTTTATTTTAACTTTAACCTTCAATAAGCAGAAGAAGCAGTAGAAAGACATTGCTTTTTTTTTAGACCAAAGTCCCCCCACTAAGACCTAGTTGCCTAAGTTGAGATGATAAGAACATTTTGGGGGAAGTGAACATGCTGTCTTAGAATTCATAATACAGAAAAGCAAAGCCAGGAATAATCTGACATACTTATAGTATATGAGGGCAGATTTTAAAGACTTCAGAGCAAGGATGGATAGAATCATTCTGGCCAAGGGACATGAGGAGATCCCAAAATTGGGAAAAAATGATGAGGAGGGGGAAAAGAGGGAAAAGAAGCTTATGATTAGGCTGTAATGTGGATGCATCACAAAATCTATCAAAGAATCTATCAATGAACTCAGATTTTAAGGTGGAAGCAAAGCCATGTAATAAACAAGCAAGTAAGGTCCTAATGGAATTGTTTGAGGAGTCCCAAAGCTCAGACTGAAGCTGAATGTCAGTTAGAAGAGTGAAAGGCAAACATAAAGATGTTGTTTTCTTGTTATATTTAGTAAAAGCTTAAGACAGATGAGATGATGATGCATAATACTTAAGATGGATTATATTTCTTCTGTTTTCTCTGCCAAGGAGAATAAATCATTTTTGGACGTAACATGGCTAATGAGACCAAAATGCTAAGGGGTCGAAGGGTAGAAAACCAAGGTAAATCAGGAGATATGCCCTGGTTACCCAGGATACATTTGTTGCCAGGTAAACTACATCTCATTAAAAGAACCAGTGGATGTGACTGCTGAGGCAATGATGTCTGAAAGATGAAGTGAAATTGAAGGGTTAGCACAGGACAGTTTTCCAGTTTCTAAAGCAAAAGGAAAGGAGCTGAGTATTAGCTATAGGTCAGTGAGATTGACTTCAATTCTTTGTAAAATTCGAAAATGATTTTTTAAAAAGGAAAAATCCATGTAAAGAAATGACATTTGCAAAATGGTGGTAGGAGTTTGGGGAGGGATTGTATAGAAAGGGAGACAAGCAGTTCTACTCATATCAACACCAGGATAATGGTGATGAGATTATGGGCAAATAATATGTAAACAAGCCTCAGGTCAGAGATGTCTTTACTGCCAGATCTTTGTTCCCTCCATTCACCTGGGAAACTACCAGACCCTTCCTATCCCCACCCAATGGTGAAAACAAAAAAAACAAAATATACTGTTTACACACGCACGAACACACACATGCATGAACACACACACACACACACACACACACACACACACACACACACCACTTTTCTAAGTCCTAAGGCACTATATCACCACAGCAGCATAGATCACCCTCAAGTGACTAAAACTTTGCTTCTATTTCTGTGTGCATTGTAAACTCCTAGGGCTAAGAGGAAACTACTGGTCCTCTAGTCTATTTTCCATAGGCTAGACTAGGCTAGACTATTCACATTTCTTAAGATGGGAAATGTACATTTTCAAAAAATATTTGCTCTATGGTTAATCATAGCTAACAACAGGACTTTAAAATTAACAGAGTACTTTTGCATACATTATTTTATTTGATACTCACCACAACCCTGTGATGAAGGTACTACAGGTATTATATAAATTTTGGTGATTAAGAAACAGAAAGTTTAAGGGAATTGTTTTAGGTCACATAAGCTGGGAAATGTTAAAGCAGGAATTCAAACTCAGATTTCCTGACTTGTCATCCAGTACTATACCAAAATTATATCCTTGCAACAACTTCATAGCACAAGAACTATTTTTATGCCTGTTTTACTGATGGAGAAACTGAGGTGGATGGAAGTTGAGTGACCTGTGTAGGGTCACACAGAGGGTCTATTAGTGTCTACTAAGAGTTGAAAGTAGGATTTGAACTTAGGTCTTCTTGATCCCAAGGCCAACACTTTATTCATTAGTATCACCTACCTGTCTCAGCTAGTAATGGCCATTATTGTTGTTCAGATGTTATAAATCGTGTCTGACTCTTCATGACCCCGTTTGGAGTTTTCTTGGCCAAGATAATAGAGTGCCTTGCCACTAGAGTGCCATTTTTTTCTTCGGTTAATGAGGATCATAGCTTACCCTTCAATAATGCTTTGAAGTTTACAAAGTGTTTTGTATACATTAGCTCCATACAACCCTGTCAGGTGCGGATTTTTTTTTACTCTCACTTTACAAATGAGTAGACTGAGGCTCAGAGAAGTTTAGTTTGTAATTATCTAAGGCAGAATTTAAATGTGATGTTTCCTATTTTCATGCTCACTGTTCTCTCCACTCTGCCACAGAAATAGATGAGAAAAACAAAACTTTTTAAAGTAATATTTTATTTCCCCCCAATTACGTGTAAAACAATTTTGACATTTATTGTTGTTTTTTTGTTTTGAGCTCCAAATTCTATCTGTCCCTCCCTTCCCTCTTCCCTCCCTGAGATGGTAAGCAATCTAATATAGGTTATACATTTGCAATCATGTAAAACATTTCCATGTTAGTCATTTTGTATAAGAAGATAGAAAGAAAGAAAGAAAGAAAGAAAGAAAGAAAGAAAGAAAGAAAGAAAGAAAGAAAGAAAGAAAGAAAGAAAGAAAGGAGGGAAGGAGGGAGGCAGGAAGGAAAGAAAGAAAAGAAAAACAGTATGCTTCAGTTTGTTTTCAGACAACATTAATTCTTTCTCTGGAGGCAGATAATATTTTTCATCTTGAGTCCTTTGGGATTATCTTGGATCATTGTATTGCTGAGAATATCTGTCATTCATAGCTCTTCACTGTACAACATTGCTATTACTGTGTACAATGTTCTCCTGGTTCTACTCACTTCACTTTGTGTCAGTTCATGTAAACCTTTCCATGTTTTTCTGAAATCATCCTACTTATTTCTTACAACACAATTATATTCCATCACAATCATAAACCATAGTTAGTTTAGTCATTCCCCAAATGATGGGCATCCCCTCAATTTCCAATTCTTAGTCACCACAAAAGAGTTGCTATAAATATTTTTGTACAAATAGGTTCTTTTCCCTTTCTTTTTTTGAAAATAAAACTTTTCAATAATTGTTGGTTGGCTTGATTAGTCTATTTAACTTCCTTACCTTGATTTGCAGTCCCATAATTTTATCTAAGCAATAATTTTCTATTCTAGATTCTCTCTTTATGAGTCAAAAACAACAATATGGAATATCATAGTAATGAATATAAATACTTGCATTTAGATTTTTAAAAAATAACCTACGGAAGTACAGATAGGGGATACTTGGTCTAACATCAGTTTGTTTCTTTTTAAAAGAAAACCAGAAGTTCTACAGAAGGCAATAATGAGCTAAGGAAGTTGTTAAATAAAAAGTTAATTTTACAGATCAAAGGATGGAGGAGATCCCACTGGACTCTGGTTAGAATACTGTGTGCAGGTTAAGGGTCCCTATGTTAAAAAGCAACATTGACAAATGAGGGGATGATTAGTCACTGATGGCACAGTTGTTAAATTTTCAGACAACATAAAATTGAAAGGTAAGGGTGACTCATATCCCTCAGATGACAGAATGACTATCCAGAAAGATATTGGCAGTTAAGAGTGATCAGTGAAGTCTAACAAGATCCACTCATTTATTCAATAAGAATTTTTTAATCCTTTCTGCCATGTTCTGGGCACTGAACTAGGAAGGAATGAAATATGCATTTATTAAGTACCTACTATGTGCCAGTCACTGTGCTAAGAGCTTAACAAATGTTTTCTCATTTAATCTTCACAACAGCCCTGGGAGATAGGTGCTGTTATTATTCCCATTTTACAGTTGAAAAAACTGAGGAAGAGTTTAAGTGACTTGCTCAGGGTCACACAGCTGGTAAGTGTCTGAGGCCATTTCTGAACCCAGGTCTTTCTAACTCCAGACCCAGCACCCTATCCATTGCACTAACTAGCTAGGCACTGAGAGTGAAAAGACAAAAACAAAAAGTCCCTGTCCTTAAAAACTTACATTTTGTTGTGAGAGAGACCAGCATGTATACAGAAAACAAATATGAAATTTTTACAGATTAATTTCTGAGGGGAGGGTACTAGCAAGGATAGGACTTCTGTAGCAAGCAACACTTGAAATGGGCTTTGAAAGAAGCTAGGGATCCTATGAGGAAAGAATGCATTTCATGCATGAGAGCCAGCTTATACAAATACATGGAGATAGGGAATAAAGTATCCAGCATAGGTCAGTCTGGCAGGAGTGTTCAGAGTTTGATGAGTCTGGAAAAGTAGGAAAAAACCAAGCTGGAAATTCTTTAAAAGCTTTTTAAAAAATGAAACAATAGAAATATGTACAAAAACCTTCTCTTAAATGCATTACATAGAGGATGAGAGGAGACCTGGCTACAAAATAATTTATGTGAAAAAATAAGCATTTTTCAACATATTTAATATGACTCAAATTTGTCACTTGGTAGACAGAAAGCTAATATGATTTTAGACTGTATTAATAGAAAAATAGCTTCTGAAACAAAGGAGATTTATAGGCCCACCGTACCCTGCCCTGGTCAGACCAATCTGCAGCTTTGTATCTAATTCTGAGTCTTACATTAGTGAAAGTGTTGGCAAGCTAAAAGCATGTCTAGAGAAGGATACTACTAGATGAAAAGGATTGTTTAATTGGAAAAAGAGAAGAGATAGAGGGGAATCATATTAATCTTCTTTGTAACTTATGCCCTTTTTTCCTCATTCTTTGGTCCTGAGACCAAACTGAAGAGTGGAAAGAACTCTGGTTTTACAGGTATCTACAGGTATCAGTATGACTTGGATGACCCTCTTGACCTGTCTAGGTTTCAGCTTCTGCATCTCTAAAATAGGGGCTATACTAGGTGCCTATCTAAGGATGTTGTCTTTTAGTGGTGTCCAATTAATTCTTCATGATCCCATTTAGGATTTTCTTGCTAAGATACTGAAGTGGTTCACTATTTCTTCCTCTGGCTCATTTTACAGATGAGGAAACTTAGGCAAAAACCCGTTAAGTGACTTACACAGCATTAGTGTCTGAGGCCAGATTTGAACTCAAGAAGAGGAGTCTTCTTGTCTCCTGGCCCAACACTTTATCTATTGTGACATGTAGCTGTGAACTAGGACTCTTATCTTATTCCTGGAATCTGAGAGTTCTATTAGAGAGGTACCTAAAGTTGCAGAGCAGAAGGTAATTTTCATTGGTAAGCACAGTTCCCTATGCCAATGAAATCATAAGTCTGGTTAAAAACAAAAATGTTTCCCATCATGCAGGCCAAGATCATCATAAGGCATCATTTAGCTGTTGACTCATTGGACTTGCAGTCCTCCAAAGTTCCCAGATGAACTGCTGTCTAACCATGCGTTTCCAGCCTTGTATCTGTGGCTGTTTTTTTTTAAACCTAAGCATAAGACTTTGCATTTTCCTCTATTATTATAGATGGAAGGCAGCTAGGTGGCACATAGACAGAGTGCCAGACCTATAGTCAGCCCTCTTCATGATTTCAAATCTGGCCTCAGACACTTACTAACTATGTGACCTGGGCAAGTCACTTAACCCTGTTTGCCTCAGTTCCTTCATCTGTAAAATGGAATGGAGAAGAAAATGGCAAACCACTCCAGTATCTCTCCCAAGAAAACTCCAAATGAGGTCACAAAAGAATTAGACACTACTGAAATGACTGAATATTATAGGTGGAAGAAAGCTACTTGTATCTCTCTGCCCCCAAGTCCTACATACTACCTAGCTTTGGTGGCCCCCTCAACTGAAAGAAGAGACATCTTCCAAGTATATTACAGCTAGTACATAGTAAATATGTAATCATCTTTCCCTTTCTTTCCTCCTCTTATATCGTCGCAGGGGTAGAATTGCAAGATATGTCCAATTCCTTACTTGTCATGCTGCCTGATTGTTTTGAGGCTGGATCTCTAAGACTGATTTCAGTGGAATGATCAGACACAAAACAACCATTGTGTCCATATATAGGTATTTTGGAAAGGGAAAGTATTTTTTCTTTATCTTCTCTTGCCAAGACCCAATTAATTAAAATTCATACCCCACTCCCTCACTCCTTTGTATATTAAGGAACCACCTTTATCTTTCCTCAATATTTTTTTCTTAATGTTTATGTTTTCTTGCTGGGACCTTGTTAAAAATAAGCCTTATAAATAACATTTAAATCACTTATCATTCATTCTTTTGACAGAAACAGCTATAATTAAAAAGCTTGTAAAGCTAGTTTGGAGCAGCTGCAGCTTTCAGCAATAACCACAAGAAAAGCTGCAGCAGATTTGTTGGAAAGCCACTGCAGTCAACATACTCTCTGTTATGTAGGGGGACTTGTTTCCATCAGCAGGGGATGTTTGTGAGAATCAAGTTACAGGCTGCTGAGCATCTCTCCCCCAGCTAGGCTCAGTCCACTCCAGTACATTTGATCTAAGTGGCTGCCCACATGTGAAAATGGCACACAATGAGATGTCACCAGACTCACGATGATCTTGTTACTCCTGAGGCCAGGGCTGGCTTTCTCTGTTTCCCGAAGCATATCTAGTAGTACACGTGCAGGCTTGGAGAGAATGCAAACTGGCATCGCAGGGCAAGGAATAGATAATAGTGAAGACTCAGACAGGCCTTTAGTCATGCAGATTCTTAATGTATTTCACCTACTGTCTATGGGAGGTGAGCATTTCATGAAAATAGACTAAGAAATGTGATGTGGGCTAGGTTTAATGAGTGTGCTGGGGGACTCTAGGTAGCTTTAAAAATATTAAAATTATTCCCTCCCAAACACAATAACAAACAACAGATTTATTCTTTTTGTTTTTTATTAATTAATTTGTTCAGTTTTATATAATTACTTCCGTATAGCTTAGATTTTTTCCACTTCCAGTCCCTACCTTCCATCTGCCTCCCCCTTCCCTCCCAGAGATGGTATGCAATCTTATATAGGTTCTACACATATATTCTTATTAAATAAATTTTCACTTTAGTCATGTTGCATAGAAGATTTAAAATGAATGGGAGAAATCATGAAAGCAAAACAAAATAAGAGAAGATGAGAAAATGATCTGTTTCATTCTACAATCCAGTTCCATAGTTATTTCTCTGGATGTGGAAGGCATTCTGCCTCGAGTCCATTGGGAATTTTTCAGGTCCTTGCATTGCTGTGAAGGGCTAAGTTTACCAGAAAAATTCCTCACATACTGTGGTTGTTGCTGTGTACAAAGTTCTCCTGGTTCTGCTCCTTTCACTCAGTATCATTTCATATAAGTCCTCCCATGCCTCTCTGAAGTCTTCTTATTCATCATTTCTTACAGCACATATAGTATTCCATTACATTCATATAACTCAACTTGTTCAGCCATTCCCCAGTTGATGGGCATCCCCTCTATTTCCAGTTCTTGACCACCTTAAAGAGAGCTGCTATAAATATTTTTGTACATGTGGGACCCTGTCCTGTTTTTTATGCTCTCTTTAGGATACCATCCTAGAAGTGATATTGCTGGGTCACAGGATATGCATATTTTTGTAGCTCTTTGGGCATAGTTCCAAATTGCTCTCCAGAATGGTTGGATCAGCTTATAGCTCCATCAACAATGAATTAATGCTCCAACTCTCCCACATCTTCTCCAACATTTATCATCTTCCTGTTTTGTCAGGTTAGCCAATCTGATAGGTGTGATGTGGTACCTCAGAGCTGTTTTGATTTATATCTCTCTAATCAATAGTGATTTAGAGCATTTTTTCATATGACTATAGATAGCTTTAATTTCTTCCTCTGGAAACTCCCTGTTGATATCCTTTGTTCATTTATCTGTTGGAAAATGACTTGTATTCTTGTACATTTGACTCAGCTCTCTCTATATTTTAAAATGAGGCCTTTATCCCAGACACTAGTTGCAAAAATTCTTTCTGAGTTTTCTGCTTCCCTTCTAATCTTGATTGCATTGTGCAACCAAGGTTGTACAATGGTTTGTTTGTGCAAAACTGTTTCAATTTAATGTAATCAAAATTATCCATTTGGTACTTCATAATGTTCTCTGTCTCTTGTTTAGTCAAAAATTTCTCCATTCTCCATAAATCTGACAAATACGCTATTCCTTGTTCTATTAATTTGTTTATAATATTAGTCTTTATACCTGGATTACATATCCATTTGGATGTTATTCTTGTGTATGGTGTCTATGCCCAGTTTCTGTCACACTGTTTTGCAGTTTTCCCAGCAATTTTTGCCAAACAATGAGTTCTTATCCCAGAAGCTGGGGTCCTTGGGTTTATCAAACAGCAGATTGCTATATTTGTTGAATAATGTGTCTTGAGTACCTAACCTATTCCACTGGTCTACCCCTCTATTTCTTAGTCAGCACCAAGTGGTTTTGATGATTCCTGCTTTATAATACAATTTGAGATCTGGCAGAGCTAGGCTACCTTCCCTAGCATTTTTGTCATTAGTTCTCTTGATATTCTGGACCTTTTGTTCTTCTAGATGAATTTTGATATTATTTTTTCTAACTCTATAAAACAGTTATTTGGTAGTTTGATTGGTATGGCACTGAATAAGTAAATTAATTTAGGTAAGATTGTCATTTTTATAATATTAGCTTGGCCTACCCACAAGCAGCTGAAGTTTTCCCATTTTCTTAGACCTGACTTTATTTGTGTGAAAAGTGTTTTGTAATTGTATTCATATACTTCCTGGGTTTGTTTTGACAGGTAGACTCCGATATTTTATAGTAGCTTTAAATGGGGTTTATCTTTCTAACTCTTGCTGTTGGACTTTGTCTGTAATATATAAAATTCCAGGAGATTTACATGGTTTTATTTTGTATCCTGCAACTTTTCCAAAGTTATTTATTATTTCAAGTAGTTTTTTATTTGATTCTCTGGGATTCTCAAAGTATATCATTGTGAGAGATGATCTCTCATAAGTGAAGCCTCCTCAAAGAGCTAATTGTTTTTTGTACTGTTGAAGCACACTCCCTTGAAAAACTATATTTGCAGCTCGTTGATCTTGTAGAGAAGTATGCTTTGTAACATATTTTGTTCTGTGCCCATTTGTCCCAATCTTGTTTCAGGCACATATTAAAAAAAAAATAGCATATGCCCTACTGCCCCAACCTAAATTGCTTACCCTTGTAAACTTTCCCACCAAGTCTGTGTGTTCTTTGTTGCTGGAGAAGATATTCTTGAATGGATTGTATCCCCTAAAGTCCAGTCAATGGGGTAAGGTGAAGGGGATTAGGGAGGGGGAGCTCACATTAGGGTAAAGTAGACCTTGCTTTCTGTAACCAACTTGTACTCCCTGGCTGATGGTATTAGTTGTGGGGGGGACCCTTTCTCATGAGAAAGCAATAAACTCCTTTTTACCTTTCTTAAGACAAGCCTCTGATGGATTATTTTTGGGACTTTCAAGACCCATATCACATATCATCATATCATCTGCAAAGAGTGATAAGTTTCTTCTTTGCCTGTTCTAATTCCTTCAATTTGTTTTTCTTCTCTTATTGCTAAAGCTAACATTTTTAGTACCATATGGAATAACAGTGGTGATAATGGAATCCTTGTTTCACCCCTTATCTTATTGGAAATGCATCTAGCTTATTCCCATTACATATAATGCTTGCTGATGGTTTTAGGTAGATATTTTTTATTATTTATGGAAGGCTCCATTTATTCCTATGTTCTCTAGTGTTTTCAATAGGAATAGGTGCTGTATTTTGTCCAAAAGCTTTTTCTGCATCTATTGAGATAATCATATGGTTTCTGTTAGTTTTGCTGTTGATATGATCAATAATGCTGATAGTTTTCCTAATATTGAACCAGTCCTGCATTCCTGGTGTAAATTCTACCTGATCATAATGTACTATTCTTGTGATAAGTTGCTGTATTATTTTTGCTAATATCTTATTTCAAATTTTTGCAACTATATTCATTAGAGAAATTGATCTATAATTTTCTTTCTCTGTTTGACTCTTCCTGGTTTAGGGATCAGAACCACTTTTATATCATAAAAAGAATTTGGTAGGACTTCTTCCCCAATTTTCCCAAATAGTCTATATAGTATCAGAATTAACTGTTCTTTAAATGTTTGATACAATTCACTTGTAAATCCATCTGGCCCTGGATAGTTTTTTCCTAGGGAGTTCATTGGTGGCTTGCTCAATTTCTTTTTCTGAGATGGGGTTATTTAGGTATTCAGCTTCCTTTTCTGTTAATCTGGGCAATTTATATTTTTTAAAATATTCATTCATTTCATTTAGATTGTCATATTTATGGGCATACAGTTGGGCAAAGTAATTTCTAACTATTGTTTTAATTTCCTCCTCATTGGAGGTGAATTCACCCTTTTCATTTTTGATATTGGTAATTTGGTTTTCTTCTTTCTTTTTTTAAAATCAAATTGACCAAAAGTTTATCAATTTTTATTGGTTTTTTCATAAAACCAACTCATAGTTTTATTTATTAGTTTAATAGTTTTCTTAATTTCAATTTTATTAATCTTTTCTTTGGTTTTCAGTATTTCTAATTTGGTATTTACTTGGGGATTTTCAATTTGTTCTTTTTCTGGCTTTTTTAGCTGCATGCCCAAATCATTGATCTCCTCTTTCCTTATTTTATTCATGTAGGCATTAAATGATATAAAACTTCCCCTAAGAACTGCTTTGCAGTATCCCATAAGTTTTGATAGGTTGTCTCATTATTGTCATTCTCTTGAGTGAAGTAGTTGATTGTTTCTATGATCTGTTGTTTAACCCACTCATTCTTTTGGATTAGATTATTTAGTTTCCAGTTTGGTTTATCTTTCCATGGCCTTTGATGACATATAATTTTTATTGTATTATGATATGAGAAGGATGCATTGACTATCTCTGCCTTTCTGCACTGGATTGTGAGGTTTTTATGCCCTAGCACATAGTCAATTTGTGTATATGTGCTGTGTACCACTGAGAAAAAGGTATATTCCTTTCTATCCCCATTCACTTTTCTCCACAGATCCATCATATCTACCTTATCCAGTATTTTATTCACCTCTTTAACTTCTTTCTTGTTTATTTTGAAGTTAGATTTATCAAGTTCAGAGAGGGGGAGGCTGATGTCCCCCAATAGTATAGTTTTGCTGTCTATTTCTTCCTGCAACTCCTTTGACTTCTCCTTTAAGAATCTGGATGCTATGCCACTCGGAGCATATATGTTTAGTAATGATATTGCTTCATTGTCTATGGTGCCTTCCTTATCTCTTTTGATTAGATCTATTTCTGCTTTTGCTTTGTCTGAGATTAGGATTGTTACCCCTGGTTTTTTTTTTTTACATCAGCTGAAGCACAATATATTCTGCTCCAACCTTTTACCTTTACCCTGTGTGTATGCCCCTGTTTCAAATGTGTTTCTAGTAAACAACATATTGTTGGATTATGGTTTTTAATCCATTAGGCTGTCTGCTTCCTTTTTGTGGAAGAGTTCATTCCATTCACACTCACATTTATGATTACTCTGTGTCTTTCCCTCCATCCTCTTTTCTTCATTTATGCTTTTAGTTCTCCCTTCTCCCTTCCCCTCCACAATAGAGATTTAATTTTTGGCCACCATCTTCCTCAGTATTCTGGCCCTTCTTTCAGCCCCACTCCCTTTTACTCCCCTTTCCCCTTACTACTTCTTCTTTCCCTTTTAGCCTCCCCTCCCTACTGCCCATCGAACTAGTTAGATTTCTATACTTAACTGAGTTTGTTGTTCTTTCCTTGAACCAAATAAGGTGAAAGTAAATCTCAAACAATGCTCATCTCCCTCCCCTCTTTCCTTCTATGTTTTTGTACCTCTTCTTGTGATGTAATTTATCTTTTTTCTGCCTCCTCCTTTTCACATCTCCCATTAAAATCTCTTTACACCCTTAAATCACATTTTTATCATTACATCATTTACTTTATACTGCTCCCTCTATCTATATATACATATATCCCTTTTATATATCATAATAAATATAGAATTCTCAAAATGAACAAGTATCATCTTCCCTTATAGGGATGCAAACAGTTTGCCCATATTGAATAACACATTTTCCCCCCGTTTACCTTTTTTGCCCCTCTTTAAACTTGTGTTTGAAGATCAACTTTTCTATTGAGCTCTGACCTTTTCATCAGGAAGGTCTGGAAATCCCTTATTTCATTGCATGTCCATCATCTTGCCTGAAACATTATGCTCAGTTTTGCTGATTAATTGATCTTTGGTTGTAGTCCCAGCTCCTTTGTCTTATGGAATATCATATTTCAATCCCTTCAGTCTTTTAATATAGAAGCTGCAAGATTCTGTATGATCCTGACTGTAGCTCCTCAATATTTGAATTGTTTCTTTCTGACTGCCTGCAGAATTTTCTCCTTCACTTGATAGTTCTGGAATTTGGCAACAATATTCCTTGGTGTTTTCAGTTTGGGATTCCTTTCAGGAGGTGAACAGTGGAGTCTTTTGATGACTATTTTGCCCTATGCATCTAGTATCTCTGAGCAGTTTTCCCTGGTTATTTCTTGGAAGATATTGTCCAGGCTCTTTTTTTTTCATCATGGCTTTCTGGTAGACCAATAGTTCTTAGATTTTTCTCTCCTGGATCTACTTTCCAAGTCAGTTGTTTTTACAATGAGATGTTTTACATTTTCTTCTATTTTTTCATTCTTTAGATTCTGTTTGACTGATTCTTGATGTCTCATAGGATAATTAGCTTCTATTTGCCCAATTCTAATTTTTAACAAATTGTTTTCTTCAATTAACTTTTGCATATCCTTTTCCATCTGTCCTATTGTTCCTTTAAAGGAGTTATTTTCTCCAGTTAGTTTTTGTACTTCCTTTTCCTTTTGTCCAATTTTCCTTTTAAATTCTTCTGTAATTTCTTTTTTCATATTTTTAAAATCATTAGCCAGTTTTTCTGCTACTTCCCTAATTTGGCTTTTAAAATCCTTCTTGAGCTCTTCCAAGAATGCTCTTTGGTCTTGACACCACTTCATATTCCCTTCTGAAGTTTCAGATGGTGATACAGTCTCAATTCTGACCTCTTTGGTATTCCTATTTTGGTCCTTGTCACCATAGAAAGATTCTATGATCTTATCTTTTCTAGTTTGCTTCTTGTTCATGATGGTCACCCTTTCCCTGGCTTTTAATGTGGATCTGTGCTCCTGGGGCACAGGGAGCTCTGTTCTTGTGCTTAGAAATTGAGGCTTTGTGTATTGTGGCCTCTGATTCTTTCAGCTAGAAGCTAAAATGCTGCAGCTTACTTGGTGCTGAGCTGGCTGGTGTGCCAAAGCAGAGGCCAGGTGAAGTCTTTCAGAGTTTCCCCAGAGTTACCCTGAAGCTAGCTGCGTTAAGTGTAGGGGAGGGGTGCTCTTGCCACAGGAGGTCTAGTCTCCTGACCTAGAGCATAGGCAAGCTCGGCAGTTGGTGAACCCTGTCTGTGGTAGCATCTTCCTGATTCCCCTGGCTGTGCTGAGGCACACCTGGGGTCCTGGTATTGGCAATTATGGGCTCCATCCTCCTGAGGCTCAGGATCTCCTCCTGGTTTACTGAGGTGGGGCTTTCTGGGACAGCTCCAGTCCTACACTAGTCTCCTTCATCCCCAGAAAGAGGGACTGCCTCTCCTTTTGCAGTTTTCCTAGCCTCACAGGCTAAGAGACTGTTAACTCCTTTTACTGATCCCACTGTTTAAGGATTTTTCCTGGGAAAATATTCTCTGGGTTTTTCAAGGTCAACAAGGCAAGGGGGATAGTATTTACCTATCACTCTGCCATCTTGACTCCAAGATTTATTATTTTAAAGTTAAAAAAAAAAACCACTTCCTCAAAACAGGTCTGTGAAGCAGGGAGTACAAATAGTTGATAATAGTAATAATAACTAATATTTATGTGATACTTTGAGGTTTACAAAGTACTTTAACTCATTTGGTCCTTATACCTGGTGAAGTGTGATTGTTATTGTTATTTTTCAGATGAGGAAATTGGGGCTATGAGAGGTTACATGACTTGCTCAGTGTCACATAAGTAGTTGATATCTAAGGCTTAAATTTGATTCCAGGCTCTTCCAATTCCAAATGAAATAAATTCTAGCCAACATATCCTTCTGTGATTCCATCAGGATGATTTCTTCCTTTGCTCAGTGGAGATTAAAAGTGTCTTTATACCATTAAATCAATCAGTCAAGCATTTATTAAGCACCAGCTATGTATCAGGCACTGTATTACTAAGTGCACCCATATGATATCAAGACAAGAAGTTTAGATTCTAAAAGAGAAGATACCCCATGTAGGGAAGTGATGGTAAGAGAAGGGTCTTTTTTTCTGGGAAGTCACAGGAATAATGAGTAGAACAATACTGGAGAAGAGTTGATTGAAGCACTCTTCCTTCCTTCCTTCCTTCCTTCCTTCCTTCCTTCCTTCCTTCCTTCCTTCCTTCCTTCCTTCCTTCCTTCCTTCCTTCCTATCTATCTTACTTATCTCATTTTAATTTTCAGAGCAAGAAATGGAGAAGGAAGGTGGGCAGAACAGTATGTGCCACTGAGATTGGGTGAAAGATGAGGATGTCAGAGGGGAGTGGATTTGTTCATGGGGGAAGGTGTCAGAGGGTTCCCCTACCTGATGTACCACACCATCTATGCTGTCTTTCTCCAATGTGATGCTGTGGAGTGGGACCACAAAGCTCTCAAGGCTTTTGTTTTCAAAAGTTCTGACAGTACCCCAAGATTCTTATACTCATGACCATCATCCCTTGAAGCTACACAAACATTTCTCCCTTGGGAACCTTGTAGGTGAGAAAAAGACATGGAAATGCTAAGGAAAAAGGAAGCATATTTAGAATATGAAAAAATAAATATAGTTTGGTCATTTGGGGAGGGACAACATTAGAGGGGAAATCAGAAAACTCTTTATGTAGAAGGTGGCTATTGAGTGGAGTCTTTAAAGCAAAAAGGAATTCTAAAAGGAGCTATCTATAATTCTCATCCATATCTCTCTCAGTTTAATTTTATCAGTTTTCCCAATTAATATGTTTACACCACATTTAAATGGTGTAAAATAGTAATTTTTTTCTTTCGCCACCTCCTCCCTGCCCCTATTGAACAGTAAACAATAAAAAAAGAAAAAAGAAAACCATCATAACAAATATGCATAACAAAGAAAAACAAATTTCCATATTTGGCCCCATCTCAAGTCCATCACCTCTCTGGCAGGAGGAGAATAGTGTGTTTTGCCTTTGGTCTTCCATAGTCATTGTCATTGCAATGATCCAAGTTCTATTCTTTCAAAGTTATTTATACTTATCATGCTACCATTGCATAAATTGTTCTTATTCTGCTCACTTCACTTGGATCAATACACAGAGGCCTTTCCAGTTAAGTGCGAAACTATGCATTTCGTCATGTCTTATGGCATAGTAGTATTCCATTACATTCATATACCATAATTTGTTCAACTGTTCACCAATTGATGGGCACCCCCTTAGCTTTCAGTATTTTGCTACTCTGAAGAGAGTTGTTATAAATAATTTTGTACCTACAGATTCTTTTCTTTTTCCTTTTTGAGGTATAGGTTTAGTAATGGTATTTCAGGTTTAAAGAATATACACAGTTTAGTAACTTTTTTTGTTGAGTTTCAAATTGCTTTGCAGAAGTCTGGGCCAATGAATAGCTCTACCAATAGTATGTTAGAGTACCTAGTTTCCTGTATCCCCTCCAACATTTGTCATTTTCCTTTTTTGTCATCTTTGAGGTAGAACTTCAGAGTTTCTTTAATGTGAATTTCTCTAATTATTAGTGATTTGGGACATTTTTTCATACGATTGTTGATAACATATCATACCATAAATCTTTTGTTTTTTTTAATATCCTGAGGATAGACTTTGGACTATCTTTTATCTCTTGTTCTTGGTAGAAGGTAGTAGAGTAGAAAGAGCATTGGATTTAAAGTCAGAGGACCTGAGTTCTAATCCTGATTCTGCTACTTACTACTCATATAACCATTAAAGTCATTTCTTCTCTTAGGGTTTTAGTTTTGTCATCTGTAATAAAACAATGAATATTTATTAAGTACGTACTATGTGCCAAGTATTGTGCTAAGTACTGGAAATCAAAGGAGTTAGACTAGAATCTAGTTCTAATCAGAGGTTCCCACTCTTGTTTGGCCTACCACCCCCACATAAAAAAAATTGCTCAGCACTCCCCTGGAAATCTACTTTCTTTAACCCTTTAATGGACTTTTTGAAATTTGTGCCATTTAAAAAAAACTACAAAATAGATTTTTTAAATGCCACATTTTAAATTTAATAATTTATTGCATATTTGTAGGGTTTTTGTAGCGTGGAGATTTTGATGATGCAATATTTCATCATATAACTGTATAGTATTGTATTGTAAACAAATCATTACATGCACATATTTGTGGTGAAAGATGCTAGACTTGTGCCATTTACTTGTTAAGACCTGTTGGTAGACTTGACCACTGATTGGTTATAACTTGCTTTTTGCATATTTATTTAGAAAATAATGTAATCACTATGCCTTTAACTCTGTTATACAACAGATGAAACATGTGTTAATGGTTTTTCATTTTTTTTCATTTTCTTCTCTTCTTTCCTTATGCTTCCCTTGCTACTTTATTTTTATTCAGTGCCCCCCAATTGCATCTGAGGCTACCACTGCTTCCCTCCTCCTTGATTGTTCTACCCAGGACCCCCAGGGGAAACCAACCTATGAACTAGATGACTCTGCTTTAAATCTATCATCCTATTATTGTATCATGAAATGACTTTGTCAGAGTATATATGACTTTCTTGGTATGTCTTACATCCCTACTTATGTGCAAGTTATTGGTGGCAATATGCTAGAGCCAATTTATACCCAGCCTACATTTTACCATTGATCTGCAGTTTTAATTTTTCTTTAAATATGGTATTCCACGATTCATGGCCATATAGGACTTCTGGGAAGACACTGATTGTTTTTAATGGTATTTTGTGGCAGGAAGCATTTTAGGATCAATGCTTCATTTCTGCTGTTGTTGATCCTTTGCTTTCAAAAAGGACCATTTTCTAGAGATGATGAAACAGAAGTGAAGAGACTAGTCCATAGGCACAGAGCTAGGATCCAGACCCAGGCTTCTTGACTACAAGTTAAACACTTTCGCCAAAATATTACAGTTGCTCTTGTGTTCACTTTACTGCACTAGCATAATGGCCATATGTAGTCAGGAGGAATTGGAATATTCTTAGAATGCCAAGCCATTGACTCACTCATCTAACATCAAGGTTTATTAGTTCAGTGTATTCAAACTCTTAAAGGATTAGGACCACCTGCTCAAATTCATTTTTCTTTTCATCCCAGTCACTGTATTTATTGTCTCTGTTAAGGAATTTTCAAAAACCCTGATCCTTCCTCTTCACCAACAGAATTACAAATGGTAGAAAAATCTAAAAGAAACTATAGCTCTTTAAATAAGGACATAACATGGCATGCATGGATTCTGTGATGTTATTATTCACTAATCACCCACACAAGTGGCTAGCCTAGTCATGCAGCAGCTCAACCTCAATTCAGAAGAAAGGCTTTGGGAATGATCTGGCTTCACTCTGTTTTCCAATCACTTTGCATGGTTTGGAAAACCTTCAGTCATCAAAGAAAAACAGAATTAAAGCATGTTAGAAGTAGAAGCAATATGTTGATGTTAGCAAGGACAGATGAAGGTTATACCTTGAATTCTTATTGTCCATGGAAAGTAGGCTTTGAATTTGCTTATTAGGTGAGCCCTTGATTTACTTGGGTCCCTTCTTAAGGCTTCAAACCTAAACTGGCTGACTTCAGACTCTGGAATGGACTCTAGTCCCATGTCTGCTGAAGCCTTGCATATTTGACCTTTTGAAATTAGTAAGATTGTAGTCCTGATCCTCCTCTATCTAAAATAGGGGGGCAGAAAAAGGTGTATGAACTGAAATAGCTGTAAAATTGTTGGACTAGGCAGAGGTTTATGAAGTTTGGAGTCAGTCAAAGGGCTGTACTTAAGGATCTAGAGGGCCACGTGATCTCAAAGACACAGCTTCCCCACTCCTGGAAGAGCCCAAATGGAAATCAGGCAATTATGGAGAACAAGGAGAGTTTTACAGGGCATAGGGGAAAGCAAAAAATGGTCTGTTGCCTCTAGCACTGCCTAATGATCTGGTCTGCTGAGAATTTGCCCTGATCACTGTACAGATAGTCAAACTCTGATTGTGACATTCGGTGTAGATTTTTCTGGTAGTAAAGAAAATATACTCTGCAGATGAGAAAATAAAGCTCTGCAAAAGAGGATATTCTCAGTCTGGCCACATGCATTAATCTGGGGTTTGGTGAATATAATCACCCTAAACCATTGGGAGAAACCTTGAAGTACCTTGTAGTGTGATAAAGCACATAGATTTCAGTCCTGCCACTAGGAAGAACTCTGCTGTTTCTGAGGAAGGTTTGCTATAGAGACCAGGAAAAAGGAGAATTTAAAGTTATACTCACCCTTGTTTGGGGGAGGATATATTCCCAAACAAGCTTAAATTATTGCCTACTTGAGCACCAGTGTTTTAAAGGTTGAACCAACTTAGCAAGTCTCTTACATATACATGAAGACTTGTTCTAGTTCTCTTCATCATGTGTGTAATACAAAAATAGTACCAGATTGTTTTTCCTGTATATTTGTAACTCTGTGGTGATTAAAAGAAAAAAAGAAAATCAATCAACCATGCACAAGAGAGATATATGGAGCGTCTAACAATATGTTTTATATAAAGTCCTTTTATTGTATCATTGGTTAAATTCAGTTTTATTGTACAGGGGAGAAAAAGAAGACACTTCAAGACCACTTAAGTAACTCACCTAGGGTCACATAGCCAGCATCTGAGGCAGGATTTGAATTTATGTCTTTCTGACTCCAAGTCCTTCACTCTAGGTACCATCTAGATACAGAAATAGACTTGTTCTGCTGAACCACAAAAGATATAATTACCAGCAGCAGATGAATGCTTCATAGTGGCAAGCTTAGAGGTGCTATAAAGAAAGCATCTCAATGTGAACTAACCAAAAACCAAACCTCAGGAAGTTGTGTATTCTCTTCATTAGAGGTCTTCAAGGAAAGGTGTGATGACCACTTTTGGGGAATGTTATAGAGGGAATTCTTGTTAGTTTGGAATAGATGCCTTTCAAGATACTTTCCATTTGTTGATTTGGTGATTCTGTAGTAGTAAGATTTGGCAGAAATTCTTAAAAATAGAGATTTCTGGCTGAAGAATGCTGGATAAGCTATCTTATGCTGACAGTAAACTCCCAGTACTATTGTTAAAGGTGTTAAGATTTCAGGCAGACCCTAGTAACTCATCATTTATTAGTTTGTTGCCAAAAAATAAATAAAGCTGGGACTCATAGAATCACTGATTTAGAGCTAAAAGAAACCTTGGACAACCTCTTCATTTTACAGGTATAAAATTTGAGTCCCAAGTAAGAAGTAGGAAGAGAAAAGACTTGAGCTGTGAATTTACCCAACTTTATTTTGTGCACATAATGTTTATCTTCATGGAAGAGTACAAGAAGCTAGGTTCCCTCTAGACCAACCTTACTTCCTACACATCCCTAATATAGTCTACTTTCATGAACCATAAGGTTCAAAGTATAACTTGTATCTGTCTTTGGTGACAAAGATATAGAATGATCTCTACAATTTTTTTTTTTAACTCTAATGTGTATCGATTCTATGATTTTCTCTGATAATTGAAGGTTGCCCAAATCATGCAGAGTGATCGGAAAATATCATATTCTCCTGAATTGAGATCAGGTTGTTGCATGACTAGTGAGCCATTAGTTAATAATAATAATATCACAAGACCCATGCATTCCACATTATGCCTCATTTAAAGAAATATAGCTTCTTTTGCAGTTCTCTATCACTTGTTTTGCTTCACCACTACAAATAATATGTTCTCTTGTTTACATCAAGTTGAAATGAGCGAATCATTTTTTCTATCATTTATAATTTCAGTGGACTTTTTCAAGCCACTCCATTTATTTTCTGAGTATAGATTTCCCAGGAAACACAGCAAACCCAGTAGTCTCACATTTGGCTTTTTATAGTAGAAAAGATTTTTCTACACAATGCTATTTAATACTGTCATAGGTATCTATGAAGCTGCTGAGATTCATCATTTCATATGTGAAAAAAGAATAAAATTTTACAGATGCCTTTGTTGTAAAAGAATGTATGATTTATATCCTACTTGGGAACATATTTTAGTCCTTCCTTGTTAGAGCTGAGATAGGGTTGTTTTCTTCATGGTGTGTCATCTATTGTACTGATAAATTATTTTCATACTTTTTTCTGGATTTTTCCCCCTTCACCTGAGCAGGTGGTGTTTTACATGAAGACAAATGAAAACCTGCTGCTACTGATGCATGAGATAAGTTTAAAAGAGAGACTGGATTAGTTTGGAAAATTTTGAAATGTTGAGGAAATATTTCTAAAATCTTACCCTCCTGCTCTGATCCTTTGGAATGTAATCTTTGTCACTGTTATTCCTCCTCTAGGCAACCTGTTGGTTTCAGAAAACCATCAAAGATTTACAGAAGCAGCACCTAGGTTCATCACTGTCAGAAAATGAAGAATTAATTCGTAAGCATAAGGAACTGGAATTAAAAGCAAAGGTAAGACATATATCTCTGAATTTCTCAAGCTGATAAATTATAGCTGGGCTGCAATCTGCACTGGTAGACGGTAGAGGGAAAATGTTTTTCCCACAGTGATGGAATTACAGGTCTTTGACATAAGTATAAAAGTTTTGAAAACGGTGTTAGCTCAATCTTCCTTTTAGGATGAATATAGGTGATAGGAAAATTCATGTATACTTCACTCACAATTCATATCTAATAATGATATTCATATTCTAATATAGGATTATTTAATTTTATTGTCTTCTGTTCTGGCATATCTAGGTTAGTTAGACATTTTTCTTCTCATTATAGAATCATTGTGACAGTGATTTTGTCCTTTTCTATTACAGAAAAAAACTGCTATTGCCTATTGCCTTTCCCCCATTTCCTTTTCTTTTTCAGTTTCCAAGAAATTATAAATACTCGTTCATCCATTTGTACTATGTAGGTTATTGTATTGGAGTGGGAAGGAGAGGGGAGACAAATAAAATTCTTACCTCATGTAATAGTCCTGGGATCAATAGGTATTTTCAGAAGTACTTTGTAGGGCCTCTATAGTGCTTTAAAGATAAGAAGGATCATTCTCAGTTAATCAAGTGGGAGTTATGAGAACTTGATGAGTATCTACTGAAGCAACTGGTAATGTTTAGCTGAGAGAAGAAAAAAAAAAAACCAAGGGGATCATGATTACTATCTTCAAATATCTGAAGGGCTATATTGTGAAACAATGCTTCCCTCTTCAGCTCTGGCCTCCCTGGCTTTCTTTAAGACCTAACAAAAATCCCACCTTTTACCAAAAACCTTCCTCAGTCCCTTTTAATTTTCAATAATACCTTTCCTTTGTTAATTCTTTGCTATTTATGCTGTATATAGCTCAGTATATATACATTTGTTTGCATGTTGTTTCTCCAATTAAATTGTAAGCTCCTTGAAGAGAAGAGCTGATTTTTTATCCCCAATACCTAGCACAGTACTTGGCACATAATAGGCATTTGATAAATGTTTATTGATTGATTGATCAATTATTCCCTTTGTACCTAGAGGATATAATTAGAAGTGATGCCTCGAAGTTGCAAAGAGACAAAAAGAAAAGATAAACAAATCTCTTGATTTCTTGATTTATGGCAAAGCAAATTTTCACTGAATCATAATACATGTATATATATGTATGTGGGTATTCATATACATGCATGCATATATATGTGTATGTATTTGCATACATACATGCATCTATGTGAGGAGAAGGTAGGTAACTTGCTTTATTATCAGTTCTCAGGAATTATGATTGGTCATCGTATAGATCAAAGTACTTAAAGCTGTCAAAGTTGTTTGTTTTTTATAATGTTGTTAGTATATAAATGGTTCTGTTCACTCTGTTCACTTTGCCTTGTGTCAGTTCATTTAGGTCTTCCCAGTTTTTACTGAAGCCATCACTTCTTGTAATATGATGGTGACTCATTCACATATCATAATTTGTTTAGCCATCACCCAGTTGATGGGTACTCTCCCCTTTCAGTTCTTTGCTACTTACCACAAAGAGAGTTGCTATACATATTTTTCTTTGTTCTCTTTGGCCTAGTTATAGTATCACCGGGTTAATGGGTATACACAATTTAGTAACTTATTGGGCATAGTTCTCAACTGATTTTTTAGAATAACTAGAACAGCTTCACAGTTCCAACAACAAGGCATCAATGTGCTTCACTATAGCCCCTCCGATATTTGTAATTTTCCTTTTGTCAACTTTGCCAATATGATGGGTATGAAGTGGAACCTCAAAGTTGTTTTAATTTGCATTTCTCTAATTATTAATTTGGAACATTTTTTTGTATGATGTTTTTCTAGCTTGTATTTCTTTCTTAGAAAACTATCTATTCTTATCCTTTAAACATTTATCAACTGGGAACTGGCTCTTTTTTCTTATAGATTTGAATCAATTCCTTATGTGTCTTAGAAGTGAGACTCTTATCAGTAAAACTTGCTAGAAAGTTTTTTTCTTCCAGTTACCTATTTCCCTTCTAATTTTAACTGCATCTAATAAAAATTATCCATTTTACTTCCTCTGATCCTCTCTACCTCTTGTTTGATGATAAACTCTTCCCTCATCCACAGACCTGACAGGTCCATTTTTCCATGCTCCCCTAATTTACTTATGATATCACCCCTTATGTTTAAATCATTTATCCATTTTGACCTCATCTTGGTATATGATATGAGATGTCAGTCTATGTCTAGTTTCTTCTAAAGTTCTTTCCAGTTTTCCCAGAAATTTTTGTCAAATGATGAGTTCTTGCCCCAAAAGCTTGGATCTTTGGGTTTATTGGGTCTTCTGTGTAGTGTCTTAGGGTATCTTTACCAAAGTCTGAGGACAAGGAGTAACATGATCTGGCACATGCTGCCTCCTGTCTCTCTGCAGGATGTCTTGGTCTTTTAGTGAAAATGGTTTGACCGCCTGGGTCAGCATTTGGTGTTGCTGCTGGAAGGGTCTTTATTCCAAAGAAGTTGCTTCTCTTGATGATGGTTAAAGGAGCCTGACTGGAAAGAAAGATTAATGATCTCAGCAAAACCTACCAAATGGCAGCCAATAGGGATCCAGATGGCAGATTGAAGCTAGAACCTTATCCTTATTCCCAAGTGTCTTCCTCGTGTATCTTCTTAGGGGAGCTTTCCTGGGGCACATGATTCTATAACATAAAGCCATGAACAAGTGAGTTGACTATATGGGACCTTTCCCTCTGTCTTTGACCTCCTTGTATTATATCCCTATGATTTGTGACTTCATTTGTCATTTCCTTTGCAAAGATACTAGAGTTGTTTGCCATTTCCTTCTTCAGCTCATTTTACAGATGAGGAAACTGAAGCAAACAGGGTTAAGTGACTTGCCCAGGGTCACATAGCTAGTAAGTGTCTGAGACCAGATTTGAACTCAGGAAGATAAGTTCTCCAGGTCTGGTACTATATCTAGTGAGCCACCTAGCTGTCCTAGTATTATTATGGCTATAATAAAAGATATGGTGCTTTGAGAGTAATGTAGTTTCCCCATTTACTTCTTTTAACCAAAGCTACTTTTATTGTTGCCTTGTCTTAAATTGTCCTTTCTTTTCTAGAGAGCCAACCATGTAATGGACAAAAAAATTGAACCTAGTATCAGGAAGATCTGGGTTACAATTAAATTACCCTTTAGATACTTACCAAGTATGTGAAACTATGGAAATGACTGAACCTCTGTCAGACTTTGTTTCCTCATCTGTAAAACCAGGGAGCTAAGCTTGATGACTTTTAAGGTTCTTTCTCGCTCTAAATCTTTGAACCTATGACTCTTGATCATCATAGCCACTATACTTTTAGGGCAGGGAAAGAAATTCAGCCAAGACATAATAGATTCAATTCCAACTTCTCATTCTAACTTTGTACAGATCTTTATTTTAATATAAACAACTAATTTGGGGTTTTGTTGGGTTTTTTTTTGTTTTCTTCTGCCAACATCTTCTGATTTACACGTTTTTTCATCCCACTGGCATTTACTATCATGATTATTAGGTTGTATACTCTGCCTACTTCCCATATCCCACTGTTTAAAAGGAAAAAAAGAAAGAGGAATGACACAAGCACTAGTTATTTGTAGTTGGAATAGTGTGATCACTAATTCAGGGGTATAATGGATAGCGCACTGGGCCTGGAGGTGGGAAAACCTGAGTTTAAATCTGGCCTCAGACAACTGTGTATGCTTGGGCAAGTCACTTAATCTCTCTCTGCCTCAGTTTCTTCAACTGTAAACTGGGGTGTAATAGCACCTACCTCCTAGGGTTGTTGTGAGAATCAAACGACGTAATATTGTAAAGTGCTTAACATAGTGCCTTGCACATAATAAATGTGTTTTTAATAAATCCTTGTTCCTTTCCCTTCTTCTTCCCCTTTTCTCTCCACAATCTCTCTTCCTCTAAACCAAACACTTATACATTCCCATTCTTTCTGCCTTCTTCCAATATCCTCCCTAATTGATTGTGCAAAACCTTTTAAATTTAATATAATAAAATTATCCATTTTACATCTCAGCCCTTCCTAATTGAAGGAGGGTTCTCCTTGTTAAAATCCAGTTCCTTGTCCATTTTGTCATTGCTGGAAAATGTTTAACAACCGACTTTTAAAGGGTGAATTGTATGGGGGGCATTTTTACGTTCAATCTGCGGGATTAACATTTTCTCAATTACTTTTGTAAGTCTAGACAAACAATGAAACAAGAAACCAACCCCTGATTTTGTAGCATTTGCTGATTTCTGAGGTGTAAATGAAAATTTACACTGAAAATTTAACAGTTGTCTTCTCAAGCCCCTCTGAGATAGTTTCAACCCAGCTCTGGCCTCCTTCCTTTTCATTGTCCCCCACATGGTTCAAATAAGATTGAAGTCTATTAGATTCCCCACTCTGCCCCTCCCCCCATCTTTACTGTTATAAAGTTTTCTGGGTGTCCCATAGACACTTCAAAATAAACATTTCCAAAATAGATTTCCCCAAAACTTAATCCTCTTTCAAATGTTTCTATTGCTGAGTGCTACGGCAATTCTGCCGGTGTCTGTGCCTGGGTCAGCATTTGGTGTTGGTGGTGGCAGAGTCCTTACTTCACAGGGGTTGTTTGCTTCCCTTGGTGACCACCATCATCTTTCCACCATCATCTTTCCAGTCACCCATGTTCACAGCCTAAGGCTAATCCTTGACTTATCACTCTTACATCTCATATCCAATCCACTGCAAAATCTTGCTTCTTCTTCCACAACAACTCTCATATGTGTTCTTTCCTCTACACTCAAATAGTCAGCACTCCAGTTCAGACCCTTATCACCTCGTGCCTGGAGTAGTGCAAAAGTTTCCTATTTGATCTCCATGCCTCATCTCTCTCCTCTCCAAGCCATCCCCCTACATGGCTGTCAAGTGATTTTCGAAAAGAACAGGCTTGCTCACATCACCCTCCTACCTAATACACTCTACTGGTTCCCTATTATCTCTAGGACCAAATATGAACTTCTCTTTTGGCTTTTCAAGCTCTCCTCAACCTGATTCCTTCTTATTTTTTCTAGTCTCCTTACGCATTTTCCCTTCCATAGTCTCTATAATCTAGCCACATGGGCCTATTTGCTGTTCCTCACATACAATATTACACCTCCTACCTCAGTGTCTTCGAATTGATCATTCCCCATGCATGGAATGCACTCCCTCTTTACGTCTACCTTGTGAAATCTCTTGTTACCCTCAAGAGTCAGCTCAGGCATCACCTTCTACATAAAGCTTTTCCTCATCCTTCAGCTGATAATATAACATTTCTTCCTCAAATATCTTTGTATTCATTGCGTATATTTTATGTGCATACTTATCAGTGTATACGTTGGCTGCTCCCTTAGAATGTAAGCTCCTTGAGACAAGGACTAATGAGTTTCCTTTTTTCTTTGTATTGTCACTGCTTAGTACAAGGCATGGCACACATTGGGCTCTTAATAGATCCCTGATTGTTTGACTGAGTTGCTTTAATGGATGTGTAACTAGTTATTCCAGTCAAGTTATTTCTTTCATAGACACAATCATAGATACTTTAGAAACAATAATCCTGTGAAAGTGATATTAAAAAGTCATTTTAAAAAGACATAATAAACATCTCATTAAGGGGAAAGTATTTGGACAAGTTTCTAAGTGTGGCGGAATAGATCTAATTGTCTTCTATGACCCTTTCCCAAGCCTTACGATTCTATGGTAAGTATTTGAAATATCTATGAGAGGATTAGTGAAGAAATGGGAGTTTCTTAATGATATTTAGTGAAGGATAATTGTTAGAAAAACATTTTAGATAAATGAAGTTTATTAAGGTAGATTTCTACAAGTGAGAAATAGTCAATAATGAATATGTAGTACATAGGGAATAGTGACAATATCTTCAGTTAGTACCTTCCTGGGCAACACATTTACAATTAATCCAAACAGAAAACTAAAACAGCCTTTCAGGAGTCTGAGTGGTGCCTTTGAATTTAGAAAGTTCCCAGACTTGCTAAACACAGACACAGGGGATCCAGGAAAGTAAGGAAGTCCCTGGTTTTCCTGGGTCACCACTTAGGTTTCCAGGATACTAATAAATTTTAAAAGTTCTTTTACATCATTTTAATTTCATATATTTCCCTCAAAACCTTCTTTTCCCCTTAAATTTATTTCAAATGATGTTAACCACACCTTTCCAGTGTTTTACAGAGATGGCATTTATTTCATACTTTTTAACTCAAGTATCTATTCTTCTGTTCCCTTTATCTTCAAATATCTTTAGGAAACTGAGGGATCAAACAAAAAAATTAGGCAAATTGAAGACTGTCACACTCTGCTTACTTTAAGAGACAACATACAATTTTAGCAATACTCCTTTGGCATAATTGTCAAAATATCAAAAGCATAAATAAACTCAGGCCAACCAAATACTAATTATTTTGTAATCAAATAAGATTTCCATTTGCTTCCTCAAATAAATAATCACTGGTATCTAAAATGCAGTAAGACTAAGAAATATTTAGTGCACTAACGTATGCGCTACACAGGAATAAAGGAAACAAATGTTTGTGGATCAAAGAGGACCCAAAGCAATGAGTAACGTAACACTCATCTCAAATTAAACAAAAGTTGCCATGATGGGATGCAGAGTTGTCTGCCTCATTCTATTTAACAGCTGGAAAAAGAGAAACAGAATCACTAAGGAGAAAGAGAGGCACAGAGAGAGGGTGCAATAAACAGAGAATCATTTGGGATAGCTTCTCTTCCCTTTATGTACAATCATGTAATTGGATAGGATGCAGCCCATGCATCCCCTTTCAAGTAGGATGGTGCCTAACTTCTTTGGGTTAAATAAGTGTTTATCTTCTCTGAAATCTACGATAAATCAATAATTACTTTGGAGTACCCAATATGTACCTCGCACAATATAGTCAAGACACTGTGTTTTATAAAAAAAGAAAAATGCAAGATGAAAAGGCTATCCCTTGCTCTTACCACATGACCCACACACCTTGTTGTCCATCCATCCATCCATCCATCTGTGATGACATCCTTTATAATCCTTCTCTGATATAATTTTTGTTTGGTTGTGTTGTAGCTCACCATGAGCCTTTCTATTGCCATTTGTGTGTGTGTGTGTGTGTGTGTGTGTGTGTGTGTGTATGTTCCTTTGCATGCTAAACTCCGGACTTTTTCTCCTATGCCATACATTTCAGAAGTTCACTCCATTCCTGGAATTCACACATTGGAATTATCCCCTGCCCCTGCAGCCTCTCCCTCTGATTGATTGCTTCTGACAGAACCTTAAGTTAAGTAGGGTACCCAGATCAGCCATATCTCATTCTTCTCCAGGCTTCATTCTGAATTTTTTCTGCCTTGCCCCTGCTGGGTACCTTTCTCTCCAACTGTTCTACTTTTTCAGCTTACCTGTATTGCCTTCTCTCAGAATGTAAGTTCTTTGAGGGAAGGTATTTGTATTTCCAGCATTTAGCACACTACTTGGCACAGAGTAAACACTGAGTAAATGCTTATGTGTGTATATTCTTTTTATCTAGCCATGTTTTGCTACCAAGTCTTACCACTCAACAACATTAACTGATTTTTATATTGCACTTTAAATGCCTTAAAATTTGAAAAGTGTTTTAAATATGCTATCTCAGTTTATTAAAACGAAAGTACATCCAGAAGCCCAAAATTTCAAGCACAGAAGTGATCTCAAAGTACACTGAGTGCCTATTGCTGATTTGAATATCCTATTTTCCTTAGCAATGGAAAATTGACAAACTGATTAAATTTTGACCTGGATATGGACTCAGTGTCACATTTCCATGTGACTTGGGGAACTTTTGGGGGTTTGCACAAGTTCCAAGTATTTTACAGAATGATACAAGAAGTACTTTGCTTTTCCAGTTTCCAGTGATGGCCCTGTGCCCATTGGAGCCATAAAGCTTATTGCAGAAATACCCTGCCTGAAGTCTATGTTCTGTTTCTGATGTGAATGATATGAGCAGAAGCCACCACAAACAGGATGTTGCAAATGTGTTGTAGACAACTGAACTATTCCCAGGCTGGTCCCTTTGTCCTAAGTCAAAGCTTTAAGGGACACTGGGGAGAATTTCATTTGCTGTTGTGTTTTGTTTGTTACTTAGAGATGCAAGCAGATGAGTATTCTAGCTAATGTTGTAAAAAGTGGCATGAGCTCATACTAAACGCCATTAAATTCTAGACAAGGCAGGCTGTTTGCTTTTGTGGTTGTGTGGGGCACAGAAAATGGGTAAGATATCTCAGAAGGGAACTGTATATTTTTCCATGTACACAGTAAGCAATTGTAGAGTGGAGCTTTTGTGAAAAATACAGAGAAGCTAATTTCTCTCCAGCATCTTTAAGAGCACTTCTATACGAAAGCGTGGTTTATTTTCCAAAGGATTCCCATTGTGATTGTTACTATAAAACATTTTCATAGACTCGGATACTATTAGAGCCAGAAAGGCCCCTAGAGAGTATCCAAAAGTAGAATTCTAGCATGTGAGAACTTGAATGGGACTAAGAGATAATCTAGTCCAGTTACCTCATGTTTATAGTGACAAGCCTGAGTCCTAGAGAGTTGAGGCAACTTGCCCAAGGGCATGTGATTAGTGGCGAAGCTGGGGTTTGGTCTTAGTTTTCGAGACTGCCTACCTAATGTTGTCTGTCCTACATAGACTGCTTTAAGTCTGTTGTAAAGTTGCTTTTCAGTCATGCCTGATTCTCCATAACTAACTTCATTTGAGGTTTTTTTGGCAGAGATACTGGAGTGATATGCCATTTCCTTCTCTGGTTCATCTTATAGATGAGGAAACTGAGGCCAACCGGGTTAAGTGACTTGCCCAGGGTCACACAGTTAGGAAGCGACTGATGCCTGATTTTAACTCAGGAAGAGAAGTCTTCCTGACTGCAGGCCCTTCACTCTATCTATGTCTACTGTAAGAAAATTGTGACTCCTTTTCAAGTTATATTGTGGGAACTGTGGGAACTGGTGTGGGAACTGGTTCACAGTAATTATCATATCCCCAATGGAGAATTTCAAGATTGGCAAATATGAGCTTGAGGTGGGTAATCTAAAATGGTAAGTGAAAGCAGATGTTAAGTATAGAGCCTTTCGTGTACAGGATATGCACATTTACTAACGATTCATATCAACAAATACTTATTCAACACCTATTGAATCATTGATCCAAAATTATCAAGGACCTCAGAAGCCATTTAGTAGAATACCTAGGTGTCATAGTGGACAGAAAGCTGCAGCAGGAGTCAGGAAAAACCAAGTTCCATAACTTTTTGTGATTTCTTGGTTTCTCATAAAGTCATTAGCCTCCATCTGTTCCATTCTAATTTTGAAAGAACTATTTTCTTCAGTGAGCTTTTGAATCTCCTTTTCCATTTGGCTAATTCTGCTTTTGAAAGCATTCTTCTCCTCATTGGCTTTTTGAACCTCTTTTGCCAATTGAGTTAGCCTATTTTTCAAGGTGTTATTTTCTTCAGCATTTTTTTGGGTCTCCTTTAGCAGGGTGTTTACTTGTTTTTCATGCTTTGCTTGCATGTCACTCATTTCTCTTCCCAGTTTTTCCTTCACCTCTCTAACTTGATTTTCAAAATCCTTTTTGAGCTCTTCCATGGCCTGAGCCCATTGAGTGGGCTGGGATACAGAAGCCTTGACTTCTGCGTTTTTCCCTGATGGTAAGCATTGTTCTTGCTCATCAGAAAGGAAGGGAGGAAATGTCTGTTCACCAAGAAAGTAACCTTCTATAATCTTATTTTTTTTCCCTTTTCTGGGCATTTTCCCAGCCAGTGACTTGACTTCTGAGTGTCCTCTCCACGCCCACCTCGCCTCCAGATCTGCCCAGCCAGCACTTGGGGTCTGAGATTCAAATGCTGCTTCCCAGCCTCAGGGCTTTGGGCAGGGGCAGGGCTGCTGTTCAGTGTGAGATTAAGTTCAGGTGTTCCAGTCAGGGCAGGGCCACCTCTCAGGCTCAGTTCCCTCAGGGGGTTTATGCAGAGACCTTCAACAATGGATCCGGGCTCCTGCCTGCTTGGGGAGCCCTGGTCTGCTCCTGCCTCTGCTGCTGCCTCCCGAGGGGGCCTGAGTTATGGGGGCACCCCACTCCCATCTCGACCCGCCAAAGAGACCCTCTCACCGACCCTTGTCATCTGTGGGTGGAGGGACCCGCGCAGCTGCTGGAGATTCCGTCCCTGAAGCCTGGTCGGATCTGCTCCTTTCAGCGCTGCGCCTCTGAGGCAGGGTTGGGCTCTGCTCCGAGTCCAGGGCGCGAGGGACCTTTTGCAAGAGGTTTTAAGGCTCTCTGAAGCAGAAATCTCATCCGCTCCATTCTGTGGCTTCTGCTGCTCCAGAATTTGCCCGTGGCTCTTTTTGTTACAGGTATTTTATGGGCAGTGGGTTCGGAGGTAGCATATGTGCGTCTTTCTACTCCGCCATCTTGGCTCCGCCCAAGTTCCATCACTTTTTTAGAAACCAGCCAAATTACCCTGGCAAGTCATTTAATATAGAGCAACCTCAGTTTCCTCATCTGTAAAATGGGGATAATAACAGTACCTAATCCATGGTTGTTGTGAGGTTCAAATAAGATAATATATGTGAACCACTTTTGAAACCTTAAGACATTATGTAAATATACACTGGCTATTTTACATAAATGGCAGCTAGGTGGTACAGTGAACAGATTGCTGGACCTGGAGCCAGGAAGACTTATCTTCCTGAGTTCAAATCTGACCTGACATTTACTACCTAGGCAAGTCACTTAACCCTGTTTGCCTCAGTTTTCTCATCTGTCAAGTGAGTTGAAGAAAGAAATGGCAGACCTCTCCAATATCTTTGTCAAGCAAACCCCAAATGGGGTCATAAAGAGTTGGACACAAGTAAAAAATGACTGCAAACAGCAGCATTATTACATATAAGGAAACTGAGGTACTCTTTTTGATGTTGAGAATATCATTAAAAAAATTTGTCAAGGAGCTCATGTTCTACCCATCATATAAAACAAATTTTATTTAGCCATACTTTCAATGTCAATCTATGCCAAACCTAAGGTTTACAATTCAGAATTACATATTTAAACTCCAAAATAACTAGTCTAGGAACTAACCTCAAATTTGTACAAATATGTGAACACATGCATTCATAACATATAGATGTATATTATGTTGGTATATTTACATATACTATATGCATTTGTACATATTATCTATCTATATCTGTATGTCTAAGACACATATAATATACATGGGGATATATACTTGTTGATGCTGGAGAGGATTCCAGGTATAGATATAGTTTGGACTAGATGAGCTTTGAAATCCCTTCCAACTCTGTGATTCTCTAACATTGCCATTCTGTGTTGACAAAACTACATCTAGACTTTTACATATCGTTTGGGTCATTATGTTTTGAGAGCAGAATTACCAAACTAGAATGACTACCTTGGAGGGAAATCCAAGTAATAAGGATTTGGAAATCATGCGTTTGATGAATTGGTGAAATATGTGGTGACATCCAACCTGGAGAAGAGAAGACTAAGGGGGAAAAATACTTCTTAAAAATGATCTTAAGGGTAATTATATGGATGCAGAAGTAGACCTTTTCTATTTCAACCAACAGGGCAAGATAGGAACAATGGATTGAAGTTATAGAGAAGTAAATTTTTAAGTTAATAAGAGGAAACATTTCCTAACCATTCAAGGTATCCAACAATGGAACAAGTTCACTTGCATGTTAATAAACCTCCAAGCGGCATAGATGGACCACCTGCCAGTCATACTGTGCAGGAGCTACCTTCATTTAAACACACATTTATTAGACGAACTCTAAGGTTTTTCATAATTCTAAGATTCTATTGATGGGCAGGATTTGATATGTGATACCAACCATATTATGAAATACCATTTGTTAAAATGGCCTTGATTCATCCTGTCCCAACTATAATGTTGGGAGTTGGGTACTTTCAATAATTTTTTTCCAACCCTACCATCTCTGGCTCTGAATTTATCGTATACCTGGGCTAATTCTGGAAAACCATTTGGACATCATTGTAATCAACCTTCCCAAGAAAGAAAAAGAGCTTTTTATACAACAAAAGAGAGAGTACTGAAAAAACTCACCACCACTACCATCAACTATATTGTACTGCTATTAAGTGGAAGTGCTATGGTAGAATTTATGTTTTAGTACATTAGCACTTCTTCCTAAGCCCAGGGCATGATATATGCTGGGAAGAACACATGCACAATAAGCCACATTTCATTATGGTACATTTGTATATTTATGGAAGTGGAAAAGTGGAAAGAGCTTTGGGAAGATCTAAGTTAAAATCTGGCCACAGACACTAGCTATGTGACCCTGGGCAAGTCACTTAATCCTGTTTGCCTCAGTTTTCTTATCTGTAAAATGAGCTGGAGAAGGAAATGGCGAAACCGCTTCAGTATCTTTGCCAAAGAAAACCCCAAATGGGATCATGAAGAGTTAGATATAGCTGAAAAGCATGGAAACAGAAGAAAAAATTTTCTTAATATTCTACACCCTTGGGACAGCTAGGGGGTGCAATGAATAGAGCACTGGCCCTGGAGTCAGGAGGACCTGAGTTCAAATTTGACCTCAGACCCTTGACACTTACTAGCTGTGTGACCTGGGGCAAGTCACTTAACCCCAATTGCCTTGCCTTCCCTCCTCCAAAATAATAATAATGTATAAAGATCTTAATAAAAATTATTCAACACTTTCCCTTCATTCTTCAGTGTGAAACATTCAAAGCTTTCCATTTTTTGGTTTGCTGTGTTTCCTCCCTGCTCCAAAGTGTCCTAAAATGGAGGAACACATTTTTATTCATGTTTTTATGTGCTGCTATGCTGAGGGAAGAGGAAAATGTTATTATTCTTTTGAATAGGGAGTCTTAAGAGAAATAAAGCACCAAACTGGGTTTATTTGTAGAGTAATTTGTATATGTGTGTGTGTGTATGTATGTGTGTGTATGCGTGTGTGTGTATGCATGTGTGTGTATGCGTGTGTGTGTGTGTGCGTGTGAAGGCTGGAATGGAGAGAAGAGCATTCCTAATATTTTTAAAAAGGCTATTACATAAAAATAAAGCCCCAAACTGGATATTCATTTCTGAAACCCTTATAAATAATCTGGTAACACAGAGAGAAGTGTTTTGCTACCCACCACCACCAAATCAAGTAGCAGGGAGCTAGTAAGTATTTCTTGTTAGTCTGCTAAGCAAGTTCTTTAAAAATGAACTTTTAAATCGCCTCTGTTTCTATCTCAATAGAGTAAGTTAAAAATAAGAAATGAATCAACTTCCATAACTTGATAAATATTATTGTCTTATTCAGCATATGCTGAAACAGTTAAAAGAGTACCCCTTTCATATGTTAATAACTCATATTGAATTATAGCTACATTACTGACTGAATGAAAAATGCTTTCCCCTTTATATATGTAACAAATGAAGAAATAGCGAGACGTGGATGATTACAATCCACTTTTTGCTTTATGAACTTTGAGTACTCCCAGGGAGTATCATAAATCAAGTTGATGCTTCTGAGTCTTGAATTCAGCCTTTGGAACCCAGGATGGTCAGTAAGATTTTTTTAAATATGTAAGCAGACATTTCCCTCTTATCTTCCCAAAGAAAACCTAATTGCTTCTTCCTCTATGCAACATAAATTAAAGTCCAGTGTGTATCTGTAGCACTAGCAATTTCTGCAAGGGTGGTTGGCAGGGCAGAATTTATGTGTTGAGAGAGGGAGGAAGTTTGGGACGTGATCAGGTACCAGAGTGAACAGAGAGAAACCCTTCTTGACAATGGCATGTACTGCATTTGACACACTGTGAGGGTCTTATGAAAAGGCAGAAACCCAGCAAGGCCAAAGAGTTTTAAAAGAAGGTTTGTCTGGGGCTGTCAGCTCCTCAAAATTAGCAATTATAACACATTTTCAGACTGAAAATTAAAAAAATTAATTCAGACATGTCTAAAGTGGTAGGTTTTTACTATGTTATGTTTTAATTCCCATAATGGTCAAAGGACTAAAATGAAACACCTGAGGGTAAGACCAGGTTTTGTAAAGCAACAATATAGAAATGATACAAACTAAGGAGATGGTTAGATCTTGAATGTGATTATCTTCAGGCCATGGATGTAGAAGAAAGGGGATCAGTTGTGGTTTTGAGAAGAGACTATTCTTAGACTTAACACATAGCTTCATTAGCTTTTTGTCCCTCCTAGTCAATGTGTGAGACAGCTGGGATCTCATTTCCTCCATACCAGGATACCTCGATAACCTAGACAATGACCTTGGGTTTTATAGGAAACAGGTAGGTTCTTGTTCAGGTATTTCTGAGAGGTTCCTATCTCTGATGTCACAGACAAGGATTAACTAGTGAGAGGCTACATAGAAGTTTTTGGAAAAGTCATGGGGTTGAGTAGAAGGGTAGCATCTATTAGGTAAGGGGAGGTAGTAGGTATGAAGGAGAGGCCACAAGCAAGTCTTCTGGACCTCAGAGAAATTTAAAAAGAAAAGAGGAGGGGAAAAGAGGTGAGAAGAAAGGGAAAAGGAAAGGAAAGGAAAGGGGAAAGGAAATTAGAGAAATTTCTTGGCCTATCATATCAAATGTAAGCTCACAATACTTTGGAGATAGTGTATGATAAATGGAATTCAAAACAAAGTTTTAAAATTGAATACAATTAAACTTCATTAATTTGAGCTAATTAGGAGATTAATTAGTGAAAAATCTCAATTTAAAAATATCTCAAGTAGAAGTACTTGTTTTATTACTTTCTAGTATGGAAATTGTCTGCTCCTGCTCAGTACTTTGTGTGAGGTAGATGCTCCGTAAAGATTTGTTGAGTGAATTTAATGAATGAAATTTTCTTATTCTTGAGAGTGGACCAAAGAATTTTTATGAAGAGGAAAAAGAGGAAATGCTTAAAGACACATATGTGGGTGTACAGGAAACTCACTGGCAAACCAAGACTTTAAAAAAGCATGTGGAGAGGTTGGAGTCAGGGGCAAGTTATTGAGCATAAATTAAAAAAAAATGAATATAGTCCTATAATAATTTTATCAGGGGCACTGAAAACTACAATGAGCTTAGGCCAAAAATCAATACAAAGGACAATCAATAAGGTGTTTAAGCTCTGTTGAAGAAAGCTAAAGGACCTCAGAAAGGTTCATGTTCCTGCTTCAGGTAGATGGGATAATGGATGACAGGAGTGACTGAATTCACCTTTTATTTTCTTCTCTTTATCTCTTTAAAGAAGAATACCTTTCCAACTAAGCACGGAACAAAAATGCTAAGTAGGGACTGGAAATCCAAGAAAAGTGAGGAGGTGTTCATTCAGGCAACAGTAGAACTTGCCCTCTTTGGACAGCTTCATAGAATACTAAAACTGGAAGACTGATGAATTGTTGATGGTGGACTTTGAAGGGTCATAGAGATAGGGAGAGGTGCAAGAGGAATAGAGAAGGACAAATCTGGTGATGAGACTCTCCAAACTTAGGTAGCCTGATGCTCTATAATCTGTTTGCAAACTTCTTATCACAATCTTTCATGCCCACTCTATTCCTCCCAAACTGGATTGCTGTTAGCTCCTTCCCCAATACTCGCCCATCTTAGTCCTCTGCACATTTACCAGAGTTGTCTATTATATCTGCAGTGAGCATCCTCTCAGAATCCTCCCCTCTCAGAATCTTTATCTCACTTTAAAGCACAGCTCAGGTATCGCCTCTTCTGCAAAAACTTCTATGATGTTTTCTAGTTACGAATGGTCTCTCTCTACTTCAATTTATCTCATACTTTGTCATTTGTGTACATGGCATTTTCCTCAGTAGAATATAAATTCCTTGAGGGCAGGGACTATTTCATTTTTTTCCAATTTTTCTTCTTTTTTTCATTCTTTGTATTCCCAGCATCTTACTTAGTGCTTTGTCCATAGCACATGTTTGTTGAATCAAATCCAGGGTATTAGATACCCTTCCCATCCTTGTACTAACTATAATATTATGAATTTATCCCCATTCCTATGTAAACTATTAATAAAAATATTGAACAGAAATGGGTCTAAAACAGAATTCTTGTGACTCTCAGTTAAAGACCTCATTCCTGATTTATAGAAATCCATTATTTGATAATCTTTGGGTAATATAATTTAATTAGTTATAAAGCAACCTCACTTTATTATCACCGAGGACACATTTTTATATCTCGCACTAAATATCGTTAGAGACCTTGTCAAAAGTTTCACTGAAATCCAGGTAGACTCTGCCTGTTTCCTTGATCTACAAATAAGTGTGTTAATGCAGTCCAAAAAGGAAATGAAGTTAGTATGGCAAGATTTGTTATTGAAGGCATACTGATTTCTAGTCATCACTGCCTTTTTCAAATTATTGTTATTTGCCTTCTGAAATCTATACTTATAGACAAATTCACCCACTCTTTCACTGTGAAGTATTTTCCACATTAACATTTTATGTTACTCTACTCAAATATGCAGTATAGGAAATACAATTTTAGCAAACCATATTTATTTCCTTTTCCCTCCTATCTGCCTTTTAGATAGACTCTCCATAGGAAAAAGGAGAGGAAAATAATAACATATCTATGAATTGGGTTAAAGTACTAAAGTATTTTGAAGCAGTTCTAAAAGATTTGGAATACAGATGGTTAACATCAATGGCTGAAATGAAACCAAATATCAGTGAATTTCAGTTATTCATGCTCTCTAACCTTCATGATCACACATAATCAATTCTGATCTGGCTATATAAACAGAATACTTATAAAGTCCTTGCAAAATTGTTAACTTTAATACTCCAGGATAGAGGCAAACTATAAATGGCGTATAGAAATATATTTCTAATGTTTTAATATCACACCATTCAAATTTCCAAGCTTTAAGATAAGAAGCATCTTCCATGATTCATCATTTAATCCGATTTTCCAACTCATTGCAAATATTTTCCAGTTGCTACTGAGTGATTTAATAAATTGGATTTGTGATCTCAGGCCCAAGTTCTTCCAAAGAATGTGATTTTTATTAGTGAACAATAGTTTTTCAAAAGACCCCAGAAACTAGATGCAATGGGATAGGTTAAGGTGAAGATGTATAATGTATACAGCTGTTAAAAGTAAAGAACAAAGAAACACACACTTACACATGTAAGTTAATGGAAGTTGCTTAGGAATTAAGTAGATTAGAGACTAGCATTAATGAGTCCACTGCCACAAATATATTCTTTCAGTGTGATAAAGAGATCAGAATTCTTGACGCATGCTGGGAGAGTATGAGACAAAGCACCAGATTACTGCAGCATGGTATCACAATCATATATACAATGTAATATTATAGTATTACGATGGACCTAGAAAAAGACCTCTGAGCTCTCCGAGACAGTGAACCTGATGTCATAGATTTACAACTGGACCTACTTTTGCGGTTAGAGGGAAAAATAACATTGGCAGATATTTATTGCAGTCCTTGAATTTATTTTTACATTACTTTCCCCTAGATCTGTCACTCATTTACTAGATGATCAGGGATCACTACTTAATTTATCTGGTGCTCTGTCTTTTAAAAATGGAAATATTTCCTTGCAAATAGTATTTGTTAGTGACTTAGAACTGATAACAGGAGCAACTCCTGTAGAGACATTGACACATGAGAACAAGACAGCATTTAAAACAGTCCTGGATAGTCCTTGGAGAATCTGTACCCAGAAATTAGCAATTGTCAGTGGCCCAGTTTGGAACAGTTGAGTCACCCTAGGGATACAACGGTGCAGGTGCATGGACAGACTGGAAGTAACCTTTCTTACAGCACAGTTGGCGTACTCCTACTCATTAGCCCCACTTCCTACTTAAGGCAGGGCAAAATCAAGGTAAGTCTATGACAACTTGCATCAAGGAAGAGTCTAGAGCTAATGAGGGTCCATCCCCTTTCCAAATCTGCTGAGAATTCAAAATTCATCTCTCATTATGTATATAATTATATATATCTTTTGCAGATGTATTTTGTTTGGGCACAATAATATCCTGCCCCTAAACACAGTACCTTTCCTTAAAAACAAATAAGCGAATAAGACAATAAATATTATCAAGCAAAATCATTGGGTATAACAATTAAGACTGATAAAACATGTAACATTTGGCACTTAGAGTTTACCATTTCTTAACAGAGAGGAAGGAAATGTGATTTAACATCAGCCAGCTAGGACCAAAATTGGTTATTTTATTTTATCTAAATTCTGTTGTGTTTTACTGGAGTCTTCATTTCCTTTATTATAAATTGTTCTCTTGCTTCTGCTTTCTTCCCTCTGTACCAGTTCACATAAATCATAAGAAAATAGATTTGGATCCTGAAAGGACCTTAGAAGTCATCAAGATCTAACTCAATTTGAGGAAACTGAGGCTGAGAGGTTAAGTGACAGAGTGTCTCATTGAACAAGATCTCATTCCAATTTACTACTTTCTCCTGTATTGCACTGCCTCTAGTTTTCCCTATGTTTATCTGAATTATTCACATTCATCAATCCCTTCAATCCCTAAGACACAATGCCATTTCATCGTCATTTCATCATATTCCAAAATTTATTTAGTCAGTCCCCAGTCAATCAATGGGAGACTCATCCGCTTTGTTTTCAGTTTTTAATACAAAAGGCATATAAATGAATACTTTGGTGTATATAGAATCTTTCTTTCTATTAGTATGTGATTTGCAACAAGGAGTCTCATAAAGGACTAGCTAGGGGGACTCTATCTAGGATGCTTTTATTGGGTGGCCTGGCACTTGTCTCCCTTTGGGTCAGAGCCTGAGGCAATAACACAGGGGAAATCTATATTATTCTTACAGAAGAATAGAGAACAGAGAGAACAGAGAGTGTCTCTCTTAGAGAACAGAATCCCCTCTCTGGAGTGACAGGACAAACTTGGAGGACTTGTCTAGATTTCAAGGAGCAGCCACTGCTAAAGAGAATTGGTCCTACATTGGATTAATTTCATTTGGATTAATTTTAATTAAACTAAATTAATTTAATTGGATCTTCTCTAAGAAAATGTCTCTGAGACCCTTTCTTTATCTGTCTGTCACTGAGAAAAATGCCCAGAAAAGAAGACCCTCTTGACTTTTGTGAAATGTCCCATATGCAGAAATGATGGGTCTAATTTTTTTGGAGATAATGTTAAAAGTATTGCCATATTTAGATGTTTTGCCAGTCATATGACTTTCACACTTAGCCAGCTGGGTAGCCAATTTTTAAAAAGCTTTGCAAGGCATTAGTCCTAAGAAGGTTTCTTGACCTTTGAATTTGTATTTGGTTCCAAATCTTTTCCTAAAAATATGTGAGAAATGTGGAAAACTACCATGAAAGGTTTGCTTTAGCAATCAAGCTCACATCGTCTGGATGGTTACTAGAGAAGGAACCATAAATGAAGACTGTTTCTTATATGTGTTTTGTCTAATTTAAACATAAAGTGAGGGCTTAATCGGAAATGTCTCAAGAAAGACATTAAGCTAGTCTCCAAACAATAATGACATCTGCATTAGCACTCCTCAATTCTTCTGTCTACAGTTTTATGAACAATTTGTTTTACTTGTCTGTTCCTATAATAGACTTCCCAATTAAAAGCAAATGCCACTTTTTTATAGCACATAAGTTAGAAACAATCTCATTAGTTATAGGCGAAATATGTATAAATAATATTGAATTTTCCTCAGCACCGAAAGAAGAGACAAAATGGTGGAATTTACTTGTTGGCAGACCTAACTAGTTTAAAGATCAGAAAACTACTTTCACTCATTTAGAGTAACATTCAAATTTAGCCCTCCTGAAATGCTTATAATTATGCACACATATACGTGTATGTCAATTCTTTCTTAAGTTGCTGCATTCAGACATCAAATGACATTACAGCGGATTTTAGATCTTTTTTTGGGAGGCAATCAGAGTTAAGTGATTTGCCGATGGTCACATAGCTAGTAAGTATCTGAGGCCAGATTTGAATTCAGATCCTCCTGACTCCAGGCATGGCTCTCTATCCACAGTGTCATGTCAATGTGGAATGAAAAATCTTCTGAGAAAGAATATGCCTGATGCTACTGAAATTAAAGGACCTTTAGAATCCTGTTGCCTCTGATAGCCTAGTCTACAATATAGGGGGGAATTATGGTGTAGGAAGAAGTCAGAAGATGAGTGGTCCAGTTAAAAGACCCAAGTTCGAGCTCAAGTTTGGCTACTGACCATTTGACAGTGAGCAATATATAACAGGCCATACTGGCCTGCTTGATGTTCCTTATCCATGATACTCCATATCCCTTCTTCATGCCCTTGCAATGACTGTCTACCATGCGTAGAATGTATGGGGAATAGTCATTGCCAAGGCACTGGTCCCTCCACAGACTTTGGAATCTTTGGTTTCCTTCAAAACTTAACCCAAGTGCCACCTTCTTCATTCAACCTTCCCTGGTTCCACCAGTTGCTGGTGCCCTGCCTCCACAAATGCCTGACATGCATGTTATATTAATGCTGCATACATGTATAAATAGACTCAGTTAGAATATAGAATCCTGGAGGGCAGAGGCTGTTTCACTTTTCCTTTGTGTCTCTAGTACTTGACACAGTGCCTAGAACATGGCACTTTCTTCCTAACTGATAACTGATCAATTGTTGAGATTGGCTTTGTACTAACCAGCAGAAGGAACCTTCCTTCTGGTTTTCTTCTGTCACCTGTGAAATGAGATTGTCCTAAATAGCCTATAATTTCCATTTAGTGACCTTTTAAGTGCCTTACTCTCTCACTTTCAGCTTTAATTAGAATGTTTAGTGTACTAGATGGAGTTTACCTGCATCTCTTTACCCTGTAAGTTTCAGATATAACAGTGAAAAGATCCTTACTATGGGAAGAAATCAGATCTAAGACACCCCAAATACATTGGACATGAGTTAGTTTCTGAAGTAAACCTGACCCATGGAGTTAAGGAAATGGCTTCTGGGCTTCTGGAAGTATCCCTGAAAGAATCATCAAGACTACAGAATACTAATATGCTTTTTTTAGATGTGACATGTCACAAGGAATGAGTATTGGCTTAGGACACAGAGCACCTGAGTGCTAATCTCCCCTCTAATTCTTACCGTGTGTGTGTCCTGGGATAAGCCAACTTCCCTGCACCTCAATTTTCCCATCTGTAAAATGATGGGATTAGACTAGATGGTATTTGATATCTTCTTCACCCATGATCTATTATCAACTCATTGACAGAATTTGCTGATACAGAGCATTACTCCATCGAAGTTGCCTTATCTAATATATAAAGAACAAGTTGAATTCTTAAAGATCATATCAGTTGAACACAGGCTAAAAAAGCATATATGATATGATTTAGAAAGTGTAACAGTTTCAAGAGAAAAAAGTTCAGGTAATATGGAAGAAGATACTTTGGGAGAAAGCCAGCCTTGCTTGGAAGGCTGCCAATGGAGCCCTAAGCTCTTCATGAGCTGAACCAGATTCTATGAAAGCTCTAAGTAATTTTTATTTTTATTTTATTTTGCAAAGGTGCCGACAGTGTCAGAGCTGGGCAGGAGTGGGATAGGGATGCAGAAGCCATATTGGTGTATTGGTCCTATAAAAACGAGTCTTTCTAATTTGGAAAGGGCAGACTGGAAGCTGTTCTTTGGCTTTGTTTTATTCCAAAGGAGGAGTGTTACAACTTTTGCTCATACTTGAAGGCAACAATCAGTGATAATTTAGGCTTTGTTCTTTTTTGTGGTCATTACCACTAGTAATGGCAAAGTAAGAAGCTGTTGTTACCAGTGTGTGGAAAAGCTGTACGTCTGTGCTCTCTACATCAAGCCCCCATGCACTCCCACCAAGGCTTATTGATAGCACTTGCTGCTGAGCACTTCTCATTACTACTATCCAGTTGCTGCCAGTGTGGACCGCAGTTAAGCTACTTCTGAAAAATGAATGGGTTGAATGTGTAAAGCACTTCAGAGAACTCTTTTTGAGTCATTGCTGCCTGCCATCTATGGGGAGTAATGGGTAGTGAACTTCACAGAGCTCTGAGAGGCTCTGGCTTTTGGGGGTTGATTGGCTTCAGTACTTCAAAGGGAAAGAGAACTCACAAGTGTGTACATCATGCATAGTTCACATTTTTAAACATTTCATTAGAAAAGAATTAGTTAATCATTTTTCTCATTACTAGTTTATATTTTGGATTTGACATATCCTTTCCTAGTTCTCCAGCCTCGCTTCATGGTTACCTTGCTTTGATTTTAATATATATTTTGCATATACATATTCACACACACATATATATATGTGTGTGTATGATATATATGTATATGTTTATCTGTCTATCTATCTGTCTGTCTGTCTGTCAGTATGCCTGCCTGTCTGCCTGCCTTCTGCGATCTCCAAGGATCAATCATTCCATCAAAAAGCATTTATTAAATATCTATTAGCACTAGGTGCCAGGTGCTGAGGACACACAGAAAAAAAAAATCAAACAGTCCCTGCCCCCAAGGGGTTTATTTTCCATCATGAAATAGAATAATACATACATACATACATACACACATACATTTATTTTTATTGTTTTATGTTCATTCATGGAATAGAACAGTACATATGCAGATATACACATCTATAGATAAATCTTCCTCTCTCTCTCTCTCTCTATATATATTTATATCTCTTTCCCTCCCTTCTATCCTTTCTTCCTTTCTTTCTCTTTCCCTCCCTTCCTCTCTCCTTTCTTCTCTCACTTACTTTTTCCTTCTTTCTTTTCTCCTTCCTTCCCTTCCTCCTTTCTTCCCTCCCTTCTTCTTTCTTTCTCTCCCTCCTTTCTTTTTTCCTTCCCTTCTCTTCCTTCAATGATGCCAATTGCATCTCATCCACTTCTTCTTATACTATGGATCTCTTATTCATCTTATTTTTTATTGACCTTCTAAAGGGGTCTGCTGTCATCTTCCTTTATGTCTTTTGACATTAAATGGGTACCACTGAAGTATACATACTATTCGGTTGTTGTTTCTTGTCTTCACAACATGACTGGATCCCTTCTTATTCTGGGCATATATTTCTTTGATGACATCTTTTCTGCATTCCTGAACTATTACTTCTTTTAGCCTATGTGTTATGTGTTTTAGACTTTATTTCAGTCTATGTATATGCAGGTTGAAAATTAGAATATGAGTGAGAGACAGTGTGATGCAGTAGCAAGAGAACTGGATTTATAAGCAGAAGCCCTGGATTCAAATTTCAATTCTGCTTTTTACTATCTGTGTGAACCTTGAACAAGTCTACCACCTATGCCTGAAGTTTCCCTCTGTAAAATGAAGGTGATGAAATGGATGACTTCTGAGTCCCCTTCTAGCCAGAATCCTTTTATACTGTAATTCTGGGTCCTTAACAGTGAACTGGGAAATTTAAGGAAGGAGAAAAGGATCCCTTCTGAGATGAATGCAAAGCCCAAAAGATGTAGTCTCTTGATAATTAATAATAAATTTATTAATTAAGCTAGCAGACAATAAGGTCAGTGGTTCTTTAGGAAATCAAAGAACTCACGTGGAGGACACTCAAATACCTTTTTAAAAAGGCAACTTTAAGAGATTTTGTGTACAGCACTGAATTTACTCATCTGGGTCAGAATACTCACAAATATCAAGATTGATTTGATGAAAATGATGGAGAAATTCAGAAACTGCTAAATGAAAAATGAGAACTCCACAGGATTAACCAGAAGAATAACTTATCCATCTCTAAGAAGGCAGCATTTAATTCCATCAAAAGTAAAGTATAAGCAAAACTGAGAGAGATACAGGATTCACTAAGAAAGCAGATGAAATTTGACTTTTATGATGCCACAAAGGCTATTTATGGGCCAAAGACCTGTGGTGCATGTCTGCTACTCAGTGTTGATGGAGTCACATTGATTCGTGATAAGGACATGATCATAGAGAGATAGGCTGAAGACTTCCATAGTGTTCTCAACAAACCATCATCAATGAATGCTAGAGCCATTGACCATTTACCTCAGTTCCATACTGAAGAAGAGGTTTTGAATGCCATTAGGTTCCTTTTGTGTCCATAACACCTGGTGCTGCCACTGACAGGTAGAAATCATTAACAATTAATGAGAATGAATGTTATAATGAGAGGTGAGCCTTTCCTGATGAAGAGCTGGGTACATGATTTTACTTCTTGGACAAGGAGACACATCTCAAGTCATACCACTTCTAATTTGGAGGATAAGGGAAGGCTTCATGTACCTTTGCCAAGAAAACCCCAAATGGGGTCACGAAGAGTCAGACACGACTGAAACAGCTGAACAACAATAGAAATAGCTTTCATAGTGATAAAATTGACTGAAAAAAATGTGAAAGAACCACAGATGTGTGAAGAAACTACATAAGAAAGGAAAGTCTGTGACATAAAGGATGGTTTTTGTATTTGTGATGAGACTGTACATTTCTTTGAAGAAAGTAACTCCTGTTTATATTGGAAGCTATATAGAAGAATGAGAAAGTATTTGAGAACTGGCACCAACATTTTGTCTCTCTTTGCTCCCTTTGTGGTCTAGTAAGTGGAAAATAGTTGGATGTGAAGTCAGAAAGACCTGGGTTCTAATCCTGCCTGTCACTTATTCCTTGTGTGATGATGGGCAAGCTGTTTATCCTCTATGTTTTCAGTTTCTTAATCTGTAAAAAAAGATGGTAGTAATATTTGTATGACACACTTCCAAGACTACTGTGATACTCAAATGAGAGAACTTATGGAAAATGCTTTGCAAAATTTAAAATGAAATGCAAAATGAAAATTATGTCAGTGCCCATCAATACTCTATTTTGTGACATTTTATATAGGTGAAAGGGTTGCTTTGTTTCATCATTCATAATGTGTTTATTCTCTCCCTAGCTAATACTACATCTTAGCATATTGACACAATTTGCACAAAGCCAAGCTAGTTGGCCAATTTACCATTCCACAATGGGTCATTCATTAGATGCTGTCTCAGTGAAATTGGTATAAATGCTGAAAACTTCCTGGCTGTCCCAATTGTAAAGTTACAAGGAAAAATAATTTTGAGTGGTCATTTTTTTACATTACACTGTAACACAGATGCATATGAAATAATTTTTGGAGTTGCTAATCCTGAACTTAATTGAAGAGCTTTTGTGATGTGCATTATCGTGTTAGAGAAAAGGCAAGTAACCGATACCCTGATTTTCTAATTTTAAGTTTTTCTCTTTTAGAAAATTCTGGATGAGATTTTGATGGCCTAGATTATCTGATTTCAGATTACCTCTGCCAATCATTTAATGAATCAGATTTAGAGTCAAAGAGCCTGAGTTCTTTAAGATCTTGAATAAGTTTGTTAACTTTCTGGGGCTTCAATTTCCCTAGCTACAAAATGAGAGGGATGGACTAAATGACCCTCTTAACTTTAAATGGTGATTTCATGATTAATTATGGAATATTGATTTTTAAACCATCTTGAGAAGACATATGGTGCATCCATCCTCTTGTCTCCCATATATTATTGCATTCACCAGGAAAATTGTCTTCTGTTGTATTTTTAAATGCTTCAAGATTCTGCAGTCTTTCTGAATGATCACATAATCTTTTTAGTTAGGATATATAACTCTGTAATCCTTTGGCTTTTCTTCTGTTTGGTTAGAATAGAGAAAATCATTGTGTCCTTTGTTTACTGGGATCAAGATTATGTCTATATACTGTGGATAAATTCGATATGGACTGAAAAACCATTTTAGCTCAATTCATCAAGGACACCCTTGACTCAGAATGCTGTTTCTGGTTCCCTACCAATAGCTCAATCATAGAGAAGAACTGCAGGGAATCTGGCTAACTCTTTTCAGTACAATACAATTTTCTTTCAATCATGTAGACCCACACAGCCTCCTCTTTCTTCAGAAATGTTATTTGAATTCCTTTTAGTACTGTCACAGGATTTATTTTATACCCCTATGGAAAAGATTAGGGTTTCATTTTTCCATTTTAATGTGGAAAAAACCAGCTTGGAGAAATCACTGGAAAAATCCAAAAAAAAAAAAAAAACTAAGCTAAAAATTCTTCCATAGAATCCTATAGCTTTAGACTTCAGTTTTTTTCCCCCTTTCTCAATAAACCAATAGAAAATATGACCAAGAGAAAGCAAAAGAAAACAAAAACTGTTCAGGGATCAGGGTAGTAATGAAAAAACAACAATTTTGCAGAAAGATGTCTTTTAAAGCATTCATTTAAAGTTCCCATGGATGAAAAGAAATGTTATACTCTAGGCCACAGCAAACCTTTCACTGGATCTTTTTTAAAAATGTGAAAGCTTATAATGAAACTTTGAGTCCTAAATGATACCCTTTTGACTTGTTCAGCTGAGGAACAGATTGAAATCTCACAAGTGAATCACAGAAGGAAGAGAAAAATCATTTCTTTTCCAGGCTCCATGCTTGAAAATTTGCCATGTTTCTGAGCATAGTTGGGAATGATTTATTTTTTGGTAGCCAGAATTCCAGTAGCACATGGCAACGTATAGCTATACCACTGGCTCCACTCTGTGGCTGAAAGGTGAACAAAGTGAATCATGGGAGTAAATATTGAAGGGTGCTTCCTTTTTTCTTTTTCCATTTCTAATCTTTTCCCCTTTTCCTTTTCCTTACCCTTCCTTTCCCATCGTTGTCCTCTTATCTTTTTTATACATTTTTTCTTTTTTGAATTTTCCTACTAATTAACAGGGGAAAACACTACATCTTGCCTGTAGAAGACATAGACCTTTCTTCTAGGACAGGATTTCTTAACCTTTTTTTTTTTTTTTTGAGTCATTGATCCCTTTGGCAGCCTGGTGAAGTCTGTGATTCTCTTCCCAGAATAATGTATTCAAATACATAAAATGAAATAGAATCACAGAGGAAAGCTATTATATTGAAATAAAGATGTATTTTTTCCTGTTCAAATTCATGAATCTCCTGAAATCCATTGGTCCATGTACCCCAGCTTAAAAATGCCTGTACTAGAGATTGTTTGTTTGAATACAGAAAATATTAGTGTTGATTCATGGGTAATCACTCTAATACTTCATAGTCACACTCTGCCTAAAATCCAGAACCTTGAGATGGAGCCAATTTGCCATTGAATTCACAATTTGCCTGTGAGGGAGACAGGAATAGACATGAGGTTTCATGACCTCAATTCCCCACCTAGGGAAACTAAGAAAAAAACCAATATCAGTGACAACAAGGACAACAACCTTCAACATCTAAGCTTATTTAACAGGTCCAGAGTAAAAGTGTGGTTGTTTTTTTTTCCTGGGCACCAGGCTTGGCAGTCTCATGAGTTGATGTGATATTTTATCTTCTGGCCAGGAGATCTCAGGATCTGAGTGTTCTAGGGTCTAGGTCTAGGACCTAGAGTTGGAGGGCAGCCTTCATTTTCCTGTTGAGGAAACAGAGGCCCAAAATGGTTAAGTGACTTTTCCAACATCACACAGGTAATAAGAATATTGGAACCTGTGTCTTCTGCCTCCAGAAACAATGCTCTGCCCATTGTTCTCAATAAAAGAAAAGTTCTTTTCACTGGTATGATACAATGGAAAGAGACCTGGAGTGAGAGAACCTAGATTTGACTCTTCATTTCCCTCCTGCTTGTGCTACTTTGGGATTTCTCTGGCTTCCTTGCTATTCCTCAGAAAGCTCATCATTGGGAAACTTCATCATCCTGCAAGGTTGAATTAACCTTGGTGCTCCTAACTCATCACTACCCTCTGCCCCTCTGGTGGAGGGTAGAACCACGAACTCCACAACCTCCATTTAAGGAAGAGGTTCAGGATGGACATCTCCTTTCTCACTTGGATGTACTACTTTGGGACTTTTCTAACTCTTCTATTGTCCCCCTACCCCAAGTGGGTATCTCCCTTTCCTCCACTAGAGTTCAAGCTCTTTGAGGGCAGAGCATTTTTTATTTTTTTTTATTTGTATCCCCAGCACTTAGCAGAGTGGGACTGGGGACACTCAACAGTAGACTGAATAAATATTTTTTGACTATTAGTTGCTTCTGACGCTTCTTATAAGATAGCGGACAAATCATTTAACATCTCTGGGTTTTGTTTCCTCATCTGCAAAATGAGGGGGTGAGATTAGTCTTAAGCATCCCTTTAGGTTTCAGATCTATAATCCTATGATCTTTAGTTGACAAGTAGGCACACCCTAAGACCACAGTTTCTCTGGCTGTTGCTATGTGCCCTTGCTAGAATGCTTAATAGCCTCAAATGGGTTATGGGTGCTATACTATTCACTTATCCAGAAAAGGATGAAACCCCATTTTCTGCCTGGATTGACACTTGTTTTTGTATAGGTCAAGGGAGAGGCAGAGATGCCGACAGGAAGCATGTTCAGTTCTTGCTTGGAGGTATTTCAGATTATCAGTTTCTCAAGGCATCTATTTTTTTTTGTCCTCTATGAACATATGTTCATTATTATTATCATCATCATTTTTTGGATTGTATTTATTCAGTTGTTAGAGGGTACTTCTTCTGAGAAAATCTCTCTACTAAAGCAGTTTGGTACTTATTATCAAACCTATAGTTTTGGGGCCTACATCCCTTGCAGGGGTGGGGAACTTGTGTCCTCAAGGTCACATGTGGCCCTCTAGGTCCTCAAATGTGGCCCTTTGACTGAATCCAAACTTCACAGAACAAATCCCTTTAATAAAAAGATTTGTTCTGTAAAACTTGGACTCAATCAAAAAGCCACACTCAAGGACCTAGAAAGTCACATGTGGCCTCTAGATCACAGGTTCCCCACACTTGCCTTAGAACATAAGTTATTTGCTAAGAGACATATGGACAGTATGTATCAGGACTTGCATCGGGTCTTCCAGACTCTGAGATTAATTCTGTGCCTACTCTATACCTTTGGGTTAGTTCTCCATCCACTATACCACTTTTGCCTTTCATCTCTTTCATTTTAAAAAGCCAGATGTAAACACGCTTTACTTAACTATGAATCATCCTCTGATTAGAAATGCTGAGTTAAAAATAAAACTGAGATTCTGTTAATGAAGCCATGTAGAGTTCTGTAAGTTTTGTGCCAGTGAGTTAATTCTCCTTGGTTTGGACCTGAGCAGCACTGGATGCTTAGAAATTGTGGAAGAAATGAGCTATAACTAATGAGAGCTCACTCCAGATTAACTATGCTTCATGAACTGTCAAGGCACTCTCCATGGGCCACTTTGTCATAGCCTTCCATTTACCAAGAACACAGAATCACTTCTACAGCCTAAACTTTTTGGTAGTTCCACAAATGTGTGCGTTGATATCTTTTTTCACTCTTATCATGGGATTCTAAGGATATAAGATCATAGATTTAGAGATGAGAAGGACCTTAGAAGTCATCTAGCCTATCCTACCTCCATTTAGCAGAGGAGGAAACAGACCCAAAGAGGATAAGTATGCCAGCTACGTAGTAAAATAGATAGGGCCAGGAGTTCAAATCCAACCTTTGTCACTAACCAGCTGTGTGATCCTAGGTAAGTCATATAACCTTTCTCTGCTTCAGTTTCCTCATCTGTAAAATGGAAAAAATAATGCCTACTTTTGAGGGTTGAGGATAAAATGAAATAGTATTTGTGAAGTATCTTGTTAACCTTAAATTCTAGTTACTGTTGCTGCTGCTGCTGCTACTACTACTACTACTACTACTACTACTACTACTACTACTACTACTACTACTACTACTACTACTACTACTACTGCTACCACCGTAAGTCACATAGCCACAAAGCTGTGATATGAACCCAAGTCCTCAGACTCCAAATCAAGAATTCTTTCTACTGTACCCTATTATCATTTTTTGTGTGTGGTAAGAAAAAAGTCACCCTGTTTTTCAGATTCTGAAGTCAGGTTTGATATAAAAATTTTTATTTTTCACATGATGATCAATCAACAAAGCTACCTGTTTCAAAGTTGTGAGATAATATTTGTGGAGTTCTTAGCACATTGCCTGGCACACAGTAAAAAGAAAAACAAATAGAAAGAAAAGGAAAAAATAAAGAAAGAAGGAAGGAAATGAAGACTGGAAGAAACAAAGAAAGAGAAGAAAGAAAGGAAGAGAGAGAAAGGAAGGAAGGAAGAGAAAAAAAGGAGAGAGGAAAGAAAAAGAGAGAAAGGAAGGACAGAAGGGAAAGAAGGAAGAAAGGAAGGCGAGAGAGAGGGAAAAAGGAAAAGAAGGAATATGGGAAAGTTAGACATTATTTTTCTCTCAAGGCAAAGTTTCATTTGGAGAGCTAACCTAAGACTTTTCCCCCTTAAGAAAATCATTTTTGCTTTCTTGTCTATCAGCACTAATCCTCTTAAAAATACCCTTTCAATCAAGGGATCCGGGAGAAGCTCAATTTCCCCAGTAAATGGAACACTGAAAGGCACAGTTAAAAAGAGCCACTACTGTGAGAGAAGAATGAGAATAATAGCATGACCTGTGGAGACCCACTGAGTACAAGTACATAGAGTGCTCGTGTGTCTTTAACGGGTCAGAGATATTCACGTATCTCTGTCAAATTGAAAAGTCAAGGTAATGGCAGGCTTTGAGTTGCTTCTGGTGGTGACGTGTGAGAAATATTTTATTGCTAAGTGACTGAGACTCTTAGAGATTTAACACTTAGCAGGCAGGGAGCAGACTAAGGAAAAGGGACCAAGATTTTCTCCCTTGGGTTTTTGTGGCCTTGATCACGGTGACAACTATTTTTCCCACTTTAAGGACACATTAAATTCAGGTGTCTCTTGAAGGCTTTATTATTATTTTTTGGGCTTTCCACATAAAAAAATACCTAGGGAAATATACTGTCAAATTGGTATAGAGAACTGTCAGAAATTTCTCGTAATGCTCTCCTAAAAAAAAATTCCTGAAAATATTGCCCCTCTCCACGCCCACCTCCCAATGTTAAACAGATCTGTATTCATCCCTGTATAATGGAAGTCTAGTGATTGTTGAGAATCGGTCATCTTGCTTGGGTACTGCAGTCTCTGCATATGGAGATCACCACGGAGCATACTTCCAGGAGAACTGAGATAACATGAAAGAAAAGTGCCTTGAAGAGCCTGAGATGTGGGTAGATCTTCTATAACAGACTCCAGTTGCCTAACCATACACTGAAGAGGTTTGCTCCAGTAATAGTCAGAAGGGCCTGTCAGCTCTATCTATTTCCTTTTTGCCTTATTCTCTTTATTTGCTTCATTCAGTGACTCCTACATTCAAAGCATCTGATCAGAAACTGTAAGGGGAGACATCATAGGGCCTTCCCCCTCTGAAGTATGTGCCTCCTACCCTCCAAGAAATAGGACATTGGTCATGGGTCTTTTCATTTGTTCTTTTCCATTTTGGGTAGAAAGAGTGGAGTCTCAAAACTTAGTATGTTCTAAAGGATGTCACAAAGAGGGTAACAGAACCCTGGAATTCCAGAGCCTAGTTTCAAGGTTGGGCATTGTAGCAAGCAGAGGGTGGCCTTCTGGACCTAGGCTAGAAGAAGTTGAGACTAGGATTCATCTGGCAGATGTGCTACATATAGACCTGACCTTAGTGGGTGGGACTCGTGCTATCTAAGAATTCAGGGAAGTTTTGAATCTACTGTCTCTAAAACTACTATCCCTGAGACTGAGTTAGCGTAGAGGAAAATATGCCCTGAGAGGTACCAGTAGAAATATTTGTAATTTGCTTTTGCCATATCTTAGAGTAAATATCTTGTTATAAGGTAGGAGGGGAAGAAAACAAGGGGAAAAAAAGAAATTTACATGAAAACTTTATTATATATTTAAAAGGTATAGCAAGTTATAATAGATTTACAGTTTCATATGCAATCATCTTTTTTATTATACCATGTTATGGAAATGCTTGTTTTATTCCATAAATTAAAAAATTAAAATAAAATAAGACAATTTATGTTAAATAATTAAGTGAAACTGGAACATAATCACTGGTGTCCCTACAATGAACAGGGAGAAGCATAGTTGGTAGGGGCTTAAGCCTGAAAAGATATCTCCATACCCTAGAATCACGAGAAGGAGTTTTAGCAGGCCTGACCCAGAGAGGAACAGCCAGAGCATTATGTGTTCAAGGCTTGTGGCCAAGCCAAAGCAGGGTATAAATACATGCAAATTACTATGGAAACCATGAAAAAAAAGAATTTAGTCCTTATTCTCCTTGATTGTGCAGGGTAGAAGTCATATTGCATTCCTCTTGTGTTCTCCCTTAGTTTTCTATATGTAGTCATTAACTGAATTTAACAACATAATCTATGATATGGAACTGAACCAGGATGGTAGTACAGTATAGCTCCTTCCACAACTGCTCCAGAAACATGCTAAGAAGAACGTAAAACTGAGTAATGACTGGAAATCAAAGTACATATTTGAGTGTGTTATCTGTCTAGCCTAAGATCACAATCTTAATATACAGACAACTGAACAGGAGAGGAACTATGGAATAGGAGATTGGTTTGGAACCAGAGCACTGAGATAGGAGTGTAGCAAGAGATCTGGTCTTGCACTCAGTCTCTAGGGCACAACTTATTTTTGACTTACCCTTGGCCCAAGCCAACAGCACGAAGTCTCTCAGGGGAGCTTGGGCATCAACGTGGGAAGGCCTAGAGCTGATCACAGAGTCAGATCCAGGAGCAAGCCAACAGTACAGAGCAGGATTCTCCCACAAGAATTACAGACTTAGCCCCCAGCATTTCCAGTTAGGCTAGCAATGCAGGGTTGCTTAGAATAAAAGTATTGCAAGAGTGAGTGAACAAACATGACTAAGACATAAACACATAAGAGGAATATAACTCCAAGACACCAACAATAAAAAAAATACCAATTAGAACTCCTAGAAGATATGATGCAAGAGTTAATTTTTTTTAAAGTTAATGAAATTGATTTTGGAAATGAAATGAGAATGATAGAGAAAAGAATTGAAAAAAAATAGAAGCTATGGAAGAGAGTATTACAAGAGGTACAAAACCTTACCTAAACAACAGATTCTCTGATAATTAGAATAGATGAAACAGAAGTTAATGACTCAACAAGAAATGTCAAGAAGAAATATGAAAAGGCTAAAAAAGCTTGAAAAAAAAGAAAATGTAAAGTAGCTCATATCAAAGACAACAGATTAGAAAACATATCAAGGAGAAATAATTTAAGAGTCACAGATTACTTGAAAACCATGATGAAAAAAAGGAGCCTGGATATTATATTTTGAGAAATAATGAAAGAAAACTGCCCAGATCTCTTTGAAAGGAGGACAAAGTAAAAAAATACAAATATTCCGCTGGTCACCTGTTGAAAGAAGCCTCAAAACAAAAACTGTGGAACGTTACAGCCAAAATTTAGAGCTTTTAGGTAAAACAAACAATACAAGAGAATAAAAAAAAAAAAAAACAATGACAATAAAAGAAACAAAGCAAGCAACCAGAAAGGAAGAGTTCAAGAACCCAGGAACTGTGGTCAAGATCACACAAGACTTTACAGCTTCTGTATAAAAGAGCAAGAATCCAGTAATTCATAAGGTAAAAGCTTACAACCATGACTAACTTACCCAGAAAAACTAATTATAATTGTACAGGGGCAAAAAGGACCTCAATGAAATGGAATGTTTCCAAATATCTGTGATAAAATGACTGAAGTGAAGTTGAAACTCTGAAATACAAACACTGAAGTAAAAAAAAAAAACACAAAAAATTAAATATAAATAAGATAGGAAAAAAGCTTTATTAAGATGAAGTATTTGTATTCCAAAGGGTAGGAGAATGACAGAATCATTCCCTAAGAACCATAATGTCATCAGAATTCATCTCATAGTCAAATGAGATGGAGGGACAAGAAGTGGTTTTTGTAATATTTTAATGCTCTTAAAAGGGAAAGGAATAAGCATTTATTTATATAGTACCTACCACATGTCAGACACTGTGCTAAACACCATACAAATAGTACCTTGTTTGAGCCTTATAACAGCCCTGTGAGGGAATTGCTATTATTTCTCTCCATTTTAGAGTTGAGGAAACTGAGGCAAACAAGCTTAAGTTACTTGCCCAAGGTAATGTAGCTAGTGAATGTCTGAGACCAGATTTAAACTCTGGTCTTCCTGACTTTACTGTGCCACCTAGCTGCCTCTGAAAAGAAAGGGGCGGAGGGGAAGGGAAAATAGGGTGGAACTGGACATCATTAGGACCTCATTTTCACTGGAATTGGTCAAAGAAAGGTAGAATACTCACAGTTTGGTTTAGAAATACATTCAACTCAACAGGCTAACAGGAGGAAGTAAGGAGAAGGAAAGGGGGTGGGAATAAGAGGAAGAGTAGATCTAAGGAGCTTTTAGTCTCAAGCAAATCAAACCCTAGATTCAGATGGAGGATTGTGAAATGAGGGAAAGAAAGAAAAAAGACAGGAGGGAAGGAGGAAGAAAAAAAATTGAGCACTTAGAATTGGGGACAGGCAAGGCAGTAGGAGTGTTTGTGTCAAGTATAGAGGGTTGGTGCTTAGCACACTCCTGCTCTGTAATGTTCTTCTTATCAAAGAGGAAGTGGGAAGCAAAGACAGGAAAAAGTACAAGAGAATAGGTTATAGGAAAATACACAAAATCATAGTTTTTGCACAAACAAGTCCAAATAGAGCTAATATTAGAAGGGAAACAGTTAAGTGGAAGTGGGCTTCTTTGTAGCAACATTTTCTGATAGGGGCAGCTAGGTGGTACAATGGTTAGAGCGCCAGTGGAGGAGTCAGGAGGACCTGAGTTCAAATCTCATCTCAGATACTTGACACTCACTAACTGTGTGACCTTGGGCAAGTCACTTAACCCCAATTGCCTCATCCTGGGTCCTCTCCAGTCATCCTGATGAATATCTGGTCACTGGACTCAGATGGCTCTGGAGGAGAAGTGAGGCTGGTGACCTGCACAGCCCTCCCTCACTCAAAACAAAGTCAAGTGCAAGTCATGTCATCATTTCTCTGATGGCGTGGTCTTCTTTGGCAACAAAGGACGAACACACACACACACATTCTCTGATAAAAGTCTCATGTCTAAGATTTTGCACACATACATATATATATATATGTGAAAACAGATTTAAATTTATAAGAATAAGAGTCATTCCCCATGAACAGATTTCTCAAGGGAAGAAATTAAAGTTCTATATAGCCATGTTAAAAAAAATTCTCTAAATCACTAATAGTTAAAGAAATGAAAATTGGGTTCCACCTCACAGCCATCAAGTTACAATGTTATTAAAAAGGAAAAGTGACAAATGTGGGAAGGGCTACAGGATATAGGCACATTGATGCACTATTGATCAATCTGTGAATTGGTCTAGCCATTCTGGAAAATGATTTGGAACTATCTCTAAAGTTACTAAATATGTATATATACCCTTTGACCCAGCAAAACCACTGTTAGACTAATAAACCTAGGAAAGTAAAAAAGAAAAAGTCTTCCTTCCTCCTCCTTTTCCTTCTCCCTCCTCCTTCCCCCTCCTCCTTCCCCCTCCTCTTCTCCCTTCTTCCTCCTCTTCTTCCCCTCTTTTTCTTTCTTTCCTTCTTTCCTTGTTCCTTCCTTCTTTCTTTCTTTTTTCTTTCCTTCCTTCCTCTTTTCTTCATTCCTTTCTTTCTCCTCCTCTTCCTCCTTCTCCACTAATAAAACTTTATTTACAGTAGGCTTCTTGCCATGATTTAATGAACATCAGTTTAGAATTTTGGTGGCTTTAAAAAATAATTAATAGTGGACAATTAATTCATAGTCTATAATATATGTATGCATTTATGTATGTGTGTAGATATTTGCACATATGTATGTGTGTATGCTTATATATATGTATGGGAGTATTTATATTTTTACTGCTAGCATAGTGCTGGATACTTGTGGGCTGAATAAATGACAATGGCAGACTATGCCTAGTAATGTAATAAAATTTTGTTGCTACTGAGAAAACAGATGCAATTTGAAAAATATTATGATAAAATCAAACTGAATTTGGGGCTTAATTTTCAGTCCTTTGACAATCGAACCGTGCCTATCCCTTAATCTAGCCTGGAATAAAATGTTCCTTACTATCTCGGCCCCGCCAAAGCCCCACTATCAGAGCCATTGTTTTATAGGTAATCTTAGTTTTATTATACTCAATCTGACATCTCTGCTTTTGAGAGCATTTGGATTTTCCTTCAGATAGACTGAATGTTAAAATCCTTGACATACTCCAAATGTTATCCTCTTCCTTTTCTTCTCGTTTCTTTTGTTTTGCATCCAAATGTGATGGAAAAGAGAAAACTACCTCTTTTCTTCTCTAGAATGTTTATATTTCATTAAGAGAGAAAGCACTGAAAGGTGACTTTAAGGCCAGGAGGGAGGGAATACTGCACAATAATAGCCATTAATTTTGTGATGAATAACAAACCTTAATTTTCAGTTTCAAATTCTGGCAGACACTGAAGTAACAACAACAAGCCATGTGATGTTTTCCTGATTTTTCAACATTTTCCTATGTTAGCAATGAAACTAGATTTGGAGAGAGAGATTCATGTCTATTTTCTTTTTTCCTTAAATTAAAAAAGGCAACTTGGCCATGACACAAATTGAAAATGGATAGAAATGTATTTTTTATATGTGGGAAGGTGGATGTGGTAGAAGGAAAGCAAGTATAAGCTGCACGATTCTTCAATAGCTTCACCCAGCTAAGTCTTCTAGATCTCCTTCCTTTCTCTTTCCTCCTTCCTTCTCTTTTTATCTTTCCTCTTTCTTAGTATTACAATAATGTAAAAGGAAGCAAGACATAGAAATAGCTACACTCCATTTGCAAAGACAAATTTCAATCCCAGAGAACTGATGCTATACCCTACCTCCCTCCTTTCAATAGAGAGGCAGGGAATGCTAGATGTGGCATATGGCATATGCCACCAGACAAATACTTAATATATTATTAAATCTTTTCATATTTGCCAGACATGGTAGTTGATTGGCAAAGTACAGCCAATACCTTCAATATGGTTTTTTTTAACCTTACTAAAGTCAATTAAGGGTTTCCTGTGTAGAACCAGCTAAATGAAAGTGGTCTCTTTTAGGAATGGAATTCTGCAGTTGACAAACTGAAGAGTGAAGCCCTCAGGATTCTGCTGACAGAAAACTATGTGGAGAAAGAACACCTCCAGCTTTCAAACCAGAAGCTGAACCACCTTCAAGAGGAATTTGCCCAACTCATGGAGAAAAGGAAGACCCTGTTGCAAGAAGCGAATGATTTTTACAACAGTGTTAACAAGGTTAGTGTAAGGCCAGATCAATAATTATAAGTAATCATGTGTTGCTCAAAAGAATGATTTAAAAGATTAGATTAGATCAAAGGGATAGGCTATCTAAACATTATTATCTAAGCTGAGAGGTTCCATGGGCCCTAGGAGTTACAAGTTGGCTTTTAAAATGTATTCCTACTGTGCTTGCAGTTTCTTTTAAAAACTGACAGCATCCAAATCATTAACAAGAAAGTTTTGTTTTTTAAAAATTGCCTCAAGCAGTGTTTGTTAGTTACATTTCTGTGTGAGAGCAAAAAAGGATCTTTTATCTGAGTGTTTTCAGTCATTTGAAGGAAATGCTACCGTATTTAGGCTAGAGAAAAGGAACCAGGTTTCAAAAACCAACTAATAACAGCAACACATTTCCTTTATAATTTTCAGTGAATGATTCCTTATTTCCAGCCCTCCTTTTTTAAAAATTGCATAGTAAAAGGAGTACTAAAGGATCCTAGGTATGACTTAGTTGAGTAAAGAACTATCTTAGGGAAGCATAAAGAGTAAAGCACAGGACCATTTTCCCTTTCTCCTTGAGGAAAACTACTTTGAAGTTGCAAACAGGTGAATGAGTTAGTTTTATCTTTGTGTCATGAACCTGTCTTTTGAAATCCAGAAGAGAGAAATCTTGAGTATGGGCCACTTCTAGTTCTTGAGTTGAAATCTAAAGCTCTCCATATGTCAATGGAAAGTAAAATGGCAAGATGCTAGTTTATTTCCTTTTCCATTTCTTTAGTAGTTCTCTAGTTGGTGGTAGTTATCTTTCATTCTTGAAAATGACCAAGATGACATCACCATGATAAAGTCATGTTTCAATGTGTCTGACTGTGGCTGATCAGACAATAAGAACTTGGAATGCTCTACCACAGATTGGGCACAAGTAGTCTATGTGAACATTTGGGATGGGTACTCTAAATTTGCACACTCTGTGTTTTCTTTGCGCTGTTTCAAATTCTCTTTGCTCGTAGAGCGCAGCACCTTTTCAGATGTGGGCATGCCATGCTGAGTGGTCTTGTGCCAGTGTCTCCCATATCCCACAATCAATTCCAAAGTTCTTGAGAGAGACCTTGAGAGTCCTTGTATAACTTCTGACCATCATGTGATTGCTTGCCATGTGTGAGTTCTCCATAAAATAGCCTTTTTGGCAAGGATATGTTTTGCATTAAAACAACGTGACCAGCCTATCGGAGTTGTGCTCTTTGAAGCATAGCTTGAATGCTTGGCAGTTTAGTTCGAGTAAGAACTTCAGCGTCTGGTGCTTTATCCTGCCAGGTGATCTAAGACAATTCAAATGGAAGCGTTTCAGTTTTCTGGCATGGCCCTGGTAAATTGTTCAGGTTTCACAGGCATTCAACAATGAAGTCAACACAATGGCTCTGTAGACCTTCAGTTTCAGTTTGGTTAATTCATGTAAGGCAAATTATTACTGATGGCTAATGCCGAATACTAATAATGTAAATGTGTTCATCTTGAATGTGCCAAATTGTTCATATTTAAGAACTTAGTTCTTTTTATTTTTTCAATATTTGAGGGCTGAACATTCAAATGCTATTAGTAAATTTGTCCTGTGAGTTAGATTTCCCTGGTGTTAGAAGGAAAAAA